>NC_060138.1:747512734-748712734 GCF_021461385.2 Schistocerca piceifrons | reverse complement strand
ACCGTCCAGTAACACAACTGCCAATAAATCAAAGAAATAGTAACTCCCATAATGTACCTAGGAGTAATCAGCCACAATGACCACATAACACAAACAGTAGTAAAATCAGATGCCACGCAGAGATTCACTGGGAGAATCTTAAGTAAACATAATTCATTCATGAAAGAAGTGGCTTACAAAACACTCGTTTGACTGGTTCTTGAGTACTGTTCATCAGTTTAGGATCCTCACCATGTAGGATTAACAGACGAGACGTAAAAGATTTGATAAAGAGCAGTGTGTTTCATCACAGGATCTTTTACTTGGCATGAGAGCATACTGAGAAGCTCAATAAACTCCAGGGGCAGACACTACAAGTGAAGTGTTGAACATTACAGAGAAGCCTACAGTTGAAATTTTGCCCAAAGAAGTCACACAATACATTACTCCCTCCCATATACATTTCATAAAATCACCACTATCACAGAATCAGACGATTTACAGCTCATGTGGAGCTCTACCAATAATAATTCTTCCCACATGTGATTCCTAAATGGAATAGGAAAAGGGGTAAAGGATTTTGGTTCCAGAAGCACCCTTTGCCGCAAACCATAATGTGGCATGAGGAGTGTAGATGTACATGTAGAGTGCTCACAAAGAATTATTAAAATGTTGCTCCATGACTGGATGATCACTGACTTAAAGATATTAGTATCAAATTCCTTTACAGCTTCCCTAGTTCCAACATGCTGGACTCAATTTAATACCTTTAAGTATGACAGTTTATCAGATTCATACAGCACCAACCAAGTAGAGAATGAGGGTACACAGAACAATGCACTAATTTGTAGAAAAAGCACATTGCAAATTCCTGTCTTTCCAGAATTTATATAGTTTGCAGACTCACCCCAAACAAATGGCAGTGTAGTTCCGGCAATAAGGTATGGCCGATTCCCTACCTCATTTTTATATAGCTGAATATGCGACCCTCTTCTAACGAATTCAACATTTCTAAAGTTAAGTGTCGGCAGCTCCTGCATTACACGCTGATGTTGGTAATTTGTTGATGATGTTCTTTTTATTTGATTTATATTTTGGTGATGTTTTCTGAGACTGTCAGTCCCATTAAATGAAACTTTTTGAACAATTTACAGCACAGTACCAAATATAGTGTGTTTACGTATGTCACAAGGATTACTAGAAAAGATGCAGATATGTAACAATAGCAATGAAAACTGTCACCACTACAGATTCAATATTACCTTTCCAATTTTCTGGAATGAAGGTTATTCAGGAAAAGAGGGATTTTACATCATAGTACAGTCTACTCTAGATTGCAGGGTGTTCCATGAGAACAAGTTCAGCAGCTGTTAATGAACAGTTTAAGCAATGTTTATATTGTTGTCAGGTGCCAGCTGGTTGCACACAGCTAGACACCCAACAACAGTACAAACAGATTCACTGGGAAAGCCTAAAACCACACACTTTAAGTAATTATTTAAAAAGCAGTCAGCTATTATAAATTACGCATGTCTCACAACACTGCACACTGTAACTTTGACTCTGTTATGTACCACAGAATCGTATTTAACAAAGTCGCTGTGTTCGATAAGTATCGGGACTTTTTTTTTCCCCCAGCCAATGGGAAGGGGTGAACAGCAGCCTCTCTGGATAAGATTGGCACTGGAGGTGTTAGGTGAGCTAGGAGACTCCACTTAATCGTCTCCAAGCCTTTGTACTGTACATATTCCACCAGAAGTGTCAAGAATGATGATGCAAAAAATCATCAAGCAGCTATCTGAGATCAAATTTTTTGTTAAATTGAACAAATCTATTACTGTGACGTTTCATATTATAAGGGTGAAGCAAAGTCCAGAACATCAAATTTTTGAATGGCACACAAAATTCTAATCATGGCTAGTAAAGACATCAGAAACTGACAACTTATTATATACCAATCTAAACCTAGGAATATGTGATCCAAAAGCGAGAACTTTTGAACTTTTAATTCCATTAAGCGTTCATTTGACAACAGATGAGGAAAATTTAGTGAAAACTACTGTGCAATTAACTGTGATTGATGATTTACAAATGCAGTAACTGCATATGAAGTTAGTATTGAACATATTTTCAGAGGAGCATTATGTAAAGATTTCTTTTGAATGTGGAGACTCGTCAAAATATTCTGGCAGAGTAACACCTGGTGATAAAACTTGGGCATGATTCCATGTAAAACTAAGCCTGAGATTCTGTAAAATGTTATTTTTAATTAAATTTATTTTGTAGTTTTCTGAATATACAAAAGTAAAATTTTACTGTCCTTTTGTAGATGAGATTGGTTTAAAAGTTTGCTCTTTATGTTGGCAGCTATTTAAATTTAGATTGCAGCCACTGTTATTGTTCCGAATGTTAAGGTTTCAAGAGCAGAACCTTATCTTTCAGATGAACTTCACTTTTTAAGAAAGATAAGAGATTAAGAATGCAGCTAATTTACCAAAAAAGAGCTATGTCTATGACAAAAAAACAGGAGAAAGTTTCCTCTGCAACTCAGAAATTGTAGTAAGTAAGTTTATTTTTCATTATGAAAGAGAAAAATTGACAAAAACATTTAGTGACCAAAAAGCAGTGTTTAATATGTACATGATCATGACAAATGCTGAAAGTAATTCTACCCCTATCTATGACAGTTTTTTTGGATTGTTACTAAAACCTAACCATTCATCACTTCTTGTCATCTTTAAGTGATATTTGTTGGTGTATATAGTGTGTTAATAGTTTACAATAATAATGAATTCTTAATGTCGCCAAGCATATGAGAAATATCAAGAAAAGTTGCAGAAAGATGTCAGCAAATGCAGTACAAAGAAAGGGGAAGGAGGAGGGGAAGGGGGGGGAGGAGGAGGAGGGGAACGGAGGGGATAGAAGAAAATTAAGATAAAGGTAGCCTCTTGTCAAACACTTTTAACTGAAGCATACAAAGGTAGCTGAAAGAAAAAGAAAGTACAGGCTTGAACTAAAATCTGTACTGACTGAAAATAGGCCTGAGACTTAGGGATTGCTAGAGACTGAGATACAATTAGTCTGCTTTCATCAATGACGTCATCACCATGCTGAAAACCCCTGTTTCTAGCATATCCAACATACTGGCTAAAACATCAAACATAACAGCTGCAAATATACAGATGCAATCGAAGCAATACAGTGACTACACCCAAAGAAATTAGCAGGACAACCACAGGAAAAAATGGGGTTCTGGGTGGGGACAAACTAAAAATTCAATAATAAAATCAACACCATTCAAGATACAACACTCAGGGTGGGGGCTCGAACATGCCAAAAAATAAATGCCAACAAAATCATACAAAACACACCATAAGAGCACCATATCCCAATCTCCAGATAACCTGTATTGTTCAACCCTAGACCAGGATAGCAATAAATCCTCCCCACAACTACAAAAGACGGTATCCCAATCCCCAGTTCACCCTTACAGCTCAACCCTAGACCAGGATACCAATAACACCCCTTCTCCAGTTCACCTATATAGCTCAAACATAGAGTAAAAGTCCACTTACAGTGAAGGTGTCTTTTCCAATGTGTTGCAGTTGCTAACTGTATGCGCAGTGAGTAGTGGGAAGTGAACATGATAAATGAGGAGTTGGATAGGACAAGATGTTGGAAACCATGAGAAAATAGTTTTCAATAAATGTCGTAAGTGGGTCAAGTTTTTAATCACACAACACATTGGTCATAGTGCAATTACGTCACGGATCAAAGCAGACAGGCAGTATCCCACAACAAAGTATGCCCAAAATCTACTTTGCTACCTTTTTAGGCAAGCTTCCCCCATACAAGCTGTTGCTAGGTATACTTGGTTGTATGATACTACCATCCGCTTTAACCCGTGACGCAGATGTGCTGTGCCCTGATGTGTTGGGTGATGTCATCAAGCTGTGGTATTTTATTTTGGAGGGGCAGTGAAATGTCGTAGAGAGCACAGTGTATGATGAGGCAGCATGCTTTAGCAGTTTAATTATGTGGTGGTGATGTGTTTGTGAGTTATGTTATTGTGTCATTTAGCGTTATATAGTCATCATAATGTGGAGCATACAAAATTATGTGGTGGCACACTGGAATATTTTGTACAGAATGTTGTAACATAAAATAGAACCTGTCTTAAAATTTAAACTGTGTTCTCAGATGCCTGCATAACGACTGATTAAGTGGATCAGTGCTTTTAAGTAAATCATGGGAGAATATAGGTGGATCAATGCTTATTAATATATCGAACATGTGACTGTTATTAATAAACATTGACCCATTTACCTTCTCCCATCAAAACAATGTTCCACCTACCTTGTCCAATGATGTAATTAACGAACATTGATCCATGTACCTTCTCCCATCATTTACTTAAAATCATTGAGCCACTTACCATCTCGCATTCCATTAAAAAACATTGATTCACCTACCTTCCCCCATGATTTCATTTAAAAACACTGATCTACTTACAATGTTCATCAAAAACTAATTTCTCAAGAGTTCCGCCATCTTGTCCTATCTGACTCATCATTAAACATTTTCACTTCCCATCCCTCATTGCACTCACAGCTACCAAGTGAAACACACGACAGAAAACCACCGACACCATAAGTGGATTTGATTCTAGGGTTGACTTACATAGGTGCACTGGAAAAGGGGATACCAGCTTTTGTAGATGGGGGGTGGGGTTATTGGTATACTGTCTAGGGATGAGCTGTACAGATGAACTGGAGATTAAGATACCGGCTTTTGTAGTAGTGGGGAGGGTTTATTGGTATCCTGGTCTTAGGTTGAGCCACACAGGTGAACTGGAGGCTGGGATGCCAGCTTTTGTAGTTGTGGGGTGTCCTGGATCAGGATTGATCTACATAGATGAGCTGGAGACTGGGGTACTGGCTTCCTTTAGTTGTGAGGAGGGGGAGGAGGGGAGGGGATGGTACCACAGTCTAGGGTTGAGAGATTGGAGACTGGGATACCATGATCTTATAGTGTGTTTTGTATGGTCTTGTTCTGTTTTATTTTTTGGCGCTATTGAGTGCTTCTGACCATCAAAAAGCATAGTGCAACTGTCCCAACTGTGACAATAAAATCCCCCTTGGATTTTTGGGTATGGCCCAAAAATCAAATTGTAAAATACAGAGTGGTACAAAAGTTCTCCACATGATCAAAAAAAAAAAGGCTTGCATAAGCACATCAAGACAGAAACTGGCCTCGTCTTCTCGTAAAAAGTGTGGTCCACAAAAGTAAAAGTGTAAAAATGTTTGGATATTTGAGGATAAGATAGATCCTTAACAACAAGCTGCCCCATCTTCACAATGTACCTACTCAAATATTACTAGTTGTGAGAGAGGCACTGCAACATATACAAGATGACAAAACTATCCCAACAATGTTACAGCCCAGATTTGTCTCCCCTGACTTTATTTTATTCTATTAGATATAAAGAACCCTGACAAAATTGTTCTGGGATGGCTGAAGTAGTACAACAGTGATTTCATCTCTGAATCATACAGATCATGTCAATTCGTGGTAACGAACTTCACTGTAAAAAATTGATATTAGACCTCTATATCACAAGTGTTAAGAAGTAAAATATTTTCATTTTATCTCAGTTTTCATAAACGGTGTGGTCCTTTGAAAAATGTATATTTTGTAAATAACTTTTAAAACAGTAGAGAACAAAAGAAACTATAACTAATAAACCACAAGTACTGGAGACCTGGCAGATGTTTTGCGTTAAAGCTCCCTCCTAGTGCATTGAAATGTAGTCAACATGTGCACACTTATGGGCTTCCTTTAACTCACAAATTGAAGAACAAAATTTAAGTAAATTTTTTCACTTAAAATTTTTTTTTCTAATTTGGAAAGTCACAGAATACTATATTTTTTCATATTACCAGATGCTACTGATGTAATTTTAAACAGTATCTTCTCTGCTCACTATCTGTATTATGTGAATATTTAATACCAAAAATGTAAAAAAAATTGCATTTTTAGGAGATTTTACGAATTATTTACTCGAAAACCCCCATCCAAAAACATTTGAGAATTACACAAAATATTGATTGGTTGGATGTTAGTTGTTAAGTGCAAACACAGTGGGAAATATTTTTCTGTGAACATTGTTAAAAAATTTTCTACATTCTGCACATTTCGCATCACTGAATTTCTAGTGTAAAATATGCTTGTTGGCAATACTGTTTGCAGTGCCCTTCCATTTATAACAAGCAAGTGAGAACTTGCACATAAACCATTGTGCATCGAGCTTTGTGTTTGGTTTGAACTTTTTGTTAGATACCATGTCAGTGAAGAAATACAGTAGTGAGAGTGAGGTGTGTGTGGACTATGAAAAAAAGACAGAAGAAGGTGGTGTTTAAGGAAAGTGAAAAACACTTCACAGTTTTTAGAAATGTGTCAAGAGGTATTGCAAAAATATCTTGGTCCTCAAGTAATGGTATCCATTGTGATGGTATCCACTGTGCAGGAATTGCTGCACTCACTACAAGAAGAAATTTAGTGGCAACCCGTCTGAATGAACACCACCACCCAAATGTGAAACTGAAGAAGATATTGAAGAGGTTTATACTTGAATGTTAGGCCTAGCATTTCTGCTGTAGCCCCTGCTACAACCCCCCCCCCCCCCTTTAAATGCCCAGGAAAGGTAAGTGGCACAAGAAGAAAACAGTATGTAAAAAGAAAAGTGAATTAAATTGAAACAAGTTTTACAGAAGAAACATTTTCAATATCTCATGAACTGTATAATGTAGATGGACTTGGCGCAGAATCTGAAGATTGTGATATGTGCACAAAAAGTGATGTGTGGTTTCAAGACCTAAATACTGCTGTCTGTACTGAGAAGGTACAGTTACTGACACTGATAACCGGAAGCTACTCTAAGGAGCAGATACAGAAATAAATGTACCCATTTCCTCATTTTATTTGATTTGAAAAGCTCATAAAATAAAGAATGGGAAAGGTATTTGGGCACCCTCATATTCTTACTGTGGACATCTGTTGCAAGATGAGAAACCTGATGTTGCTCCGGAATATTACCTAGGTGATAACAAAGATTGCAGCATGCAAAGTCTGAAAAAGTATAAAAGTAGAAAGATATATGACAAGATGAATAAGAAAAGCAGATCTCCTAACGAAAAACAAAAACCTGAATTTAAAAACTGGTCCCACAAATTCTGCTCCGTACAACCAAAAGGGGTACAATGCCAGTCAGTGATGGATTCACACCAAAACGTTGAATTTCTACTGCAGCAGCCAAAAATGGAACTGCTAAGTAACAAAGCTTTTAGGTGTGAAGTCTAACCAAAATGTTTAATGCAATTTTTAATTACTATATTTATAAAAGAAAAAGTCTAAGCACTTATTAGGCACACAGAGGTTATCAAATTGGGTACAGAATGTATTATCACAGTTATTTATTTCAAAATTTACTGTATTCTTGTTATGATAATTTCCTCATGTGTATTAATAGTAGTAGTAGTTTGCAGCTATAATGGAGGTGTGTTGGAAGCAGGAGATATATGTAACCAAGTGCATGAATGATAGAGCAAGCAATGAAATTCCACTGCTCTAATTATCATGACATTCTGTCGCAGCAGCAGCAATAATAGTAATAGTTTTATTAATATGCAGATCATTTTTACAAGGGTATTGGGCATATCTTGGTATTACAATTTAGGAACAGCCAAAATAATGCAATTCATATATACATGCATTTACATACTTCGTTTAGTTTGACAATAATGGGGCACGAAGTCGGCCGCGGCCCGTCAGTAGTAACCATCCCAGCATTTGCCTAAAGTAATTTCGAGAAATCACGGTAAACCTAAATCAGGATTGCCAGATGAAGACTGAAACCTCCACCCAGCCCAAAATAAAAACCAGTCTGTTTAAACCAGTGTCCTTCATTCGTTTTATCTCTAGTGTACAATAATTTTTGCCAAGACGTTGTTTAATAATATAAAATGCTTAGAAAATTAGTTCGAAATACTTATTTAGCTACATCTCTTTCACAACGTGAAACAATTACACCAAAAACTTGCACTTAAATAGGAAAATGATGTCTCAACATTCCATTGGTCTTCATCACATCATCAAAAGTTGTTAGTTGAATTATGAATCCATTCTGTTGATACGTCGTTTTGAGAAAAAATAGAATAAAATTATACCGGCGTCGAAACGTCAAAAACATCTTCTGTTCAATGCTGAAACTTCTCAACCCAGCCCTTTCTGTGATCGTACTGGCTACGTACACATATGTAAACAAACAAGGCAAAGAGTGGTCAAAATAAGGATACATCACCAAAAACAATACTACTAACGACATTAATGTTATATGTACCTCGAACTACCAATCGAACTCTCCCCCCTATAAACACACGGAGTGGCAATCGGTACAACCACATAAACAATCGAAAATATCGATTGTTCCATGGGATCGAACATCATAAAATTGACTAGTACATGTTCGTTTGAGCAGTTGCCAGAGAGCGCCAGAAAACGGGCATTACTGCGCATGCGTAGCTACGATGACGTAGAAGCTTGTGCTCCGTGTTTGCTCTGCTCGTACGCTTTTCGTCGCGTTTATGTTTAGAATTTCGTGCGTACTGGGGCATCAAGTGACAATGTGCCGCACTGTGGCACGTTGTTCGTCTGGGACATATGGAGTTATTGATCTTGGGGCAATTATTTTATCGTATCTTATCCAGATAACGAATGCAAAATAAGGAATCAGTCCTTGGCAAAATATTGATTTCAAAACTAGACTCTACAGCTCTAAGTTCCCTAATAATTTGAAATCTGGTGGCCTTAACATAGATTTTTTTGTTTGTATTATTTTATGCTATTATGTAACATTTGCAATCAGATCTACATTTACTCAATACTATACTGTAAAAAGCTAGTAAGAAGGAATATAAATTTCTTACAAAAATAAAACAATTTGAGTTGCTTGAATAGACCAGAACTAAGAGCAATAAGTTACTTCATACGAACAATAAATTTCTTATATGAATGTGCGTGCGGCAAAGTGTGCTGCACGAAGTGTAATAACACCTCTATGACTTTGCTTTGTATACTCTGTGGCATTATTCTGCAACGTGTTGAGGTTATGCTGTGAAACGAGTTCTGTACAACAATGTATGTGGATTGAAGGAAGTAAGCTGAAATTTCTATGTGATACAGGCAAAGAAAAAAGTCGCGTGGTATATTGCTTCTGAAGATTATTTGAACAACAATTCGAGATGTGTTGCTCTGAGCGACACGTATTGGATAATAGGTCTCCGATCATGTTTCTGTAACGAAAAAGATACCGTAAATTTCGGAGTATGAAAACAGAACAATAAGCCAAAAATTTTTGAAAAGTGTATATGAAAACTATGAACGAATATTCATCTTGCTTGAAAACACAAGAAGTGAAAGCCTGAAGTGTGAACAAAAGAAGTGATGGGGTATGTGTAGCACCTCAGCAACTACTAAAAATAGAATTAAAGCACACTCACTACGTTTACATGCGTAAAGACGAAAACCGAATTTCGGAAAACGTTTTTCGCTGTCGTCTTTACATGTTAAACTCTAAAGCGGATTTGCTAGCCTAGCTTGACCCATTTCCTGATTCCGTCAAAACAGTCGTTATTTCTCTTTGTTGGAATTGTGTGAAAAATATATTTCGCGTCAAACTGTGGCGAAGTGCATCATGTGGAATATAATAGACTGTCTGGTATTATTGTACCCTTTGAGTTTTACGTATGTAATTAAATGTTCCTTGGTTGTTGTGTTCAATGTATTTTACCTGGAAGTGCAAATATAGTTACTGGCACTAACTGTGTTTTACTCACTATTTCTTATTCACCTTTGTCGACTTCAATAGGTTATGGGCCCAGCGATGCATTTGGAATAAGTACATATGTAATATAAAAGTGAGAAAGTATTTGAAAAGTTCGAAGTAGTGCACTTGTGTGAAGTACGAGCTATCCTTACAAGATGAACGCAACTCTTTTGTATTAGTCTCCAGTATTATTCTTTTCGTCAAGAAAGATGAAAGGTACCGTTAAAGAAACGCGGCACAAATTCTGCTGATTGAAAGACTTATGTGTCGCGAAAACTATGCAACGAGGAAATTAGCAGCAGAAGCGTATTTACGTTTAGACGACCTATGGGATGTGGTGGATGGGACAATGAAATCCACAGATCAGAATTATTCAAGTAAGGATAGCAAAGCAAAATCAAAGTTGCTATTACTAGCTGCCCAGTGAATTATTTCACGATGAAAAAGCTGAAATGGCGAAAGACGTCTGGGAAAAATTATAAGTGCATTTGAAGATGGAGGTCTTACAAGGAAAGTATGATTTTTAAGTGAGTTAATTATGACTCATCTGGACAAATGCAAGAATGTAGACGAGTATGTCAACAAAATAAATGCCACGTGGGACCGACTGAGAAACATTGGGTTTCAGATCGCTGACGAATGGATAGGGAGACTATTGTTGACAGGACTGCCTGAAAAGTACATGCCTATGATTATGGGGCTGGAAAGCTCAGGTATACCGATCATGGGTGACAGTGTTAAATCGTACAGGATGTAAAGAGTACTTGAAGCTGTCATGTATTGGAGAGAGAAACTGCATGTGCTCTATATTCAAAAAACATAAAGAAGAAATCAATGAGGTGCTATAGATGTCAGTAGAAGGGGCATATTGCATCTCAGTGCAGAAAAAAGTGAACCTAAGGTCAGACATGCAGCAAAAGAGATATGTTGATGATAGCCCAGAGAGAGGGAACAATAAGAAAGGTAAGACACTTTCATGTTTTTATTCTTTTGGAGATGTGGGTAATCATCAACTGGAATTGATTTTAGACTCAGGTGCATCTGTGAATTCGCTGGGAAACTAGACATACATGTAAGTGTAAATGGTGAACCCAATATGGTTACAGCACATAATGTTCATTATGTAAAAAATGTTGCAACTAACCTACTGTCTGTAGGGGAAATTGTCAAGAAGGGAAATACAGTCATTTTTGACATGCATGGAGCAAGAGTAATCACTGAAAATGCTGAAGTTATAACTACAGCAAGTAATAAAAGGGGTATTTTTAAATTGGATACCATTGACAGTAAACATAGAAATGTTGGTCATTAAATATACTCAGCAGAAGGTTTTTTATGGCACCACAGACTTCGACACCTAAATAGAAAGAGTATGTCTTTATTGAGGGATATGGTGAAGGGAATACAAAATTATAGTGTAACCAAGGACCCTTGTGAGATATGCATAAAAGGAAAATGAGCGAGACTACCTTTCAAGACTAGTAAAAGTAAATCTACAGATGTCTTACAGTTAATCCATACAGATGTATGTGGCTTGATGGAGTTCAAATCTATAGGTGGGAGCCATTATTTTCCTCCTTTTTTTGATGATTATTCACTATATGTTCATGTTTATTTTTTTAGTTCCAAAGACCAAGTTAGTGACATTTTTGAGGAATATTGTAATATGGTCGAAAGGTGGACGGGAAAGAAGGTTAAGATCATGAGGTCTGATAATGGCAGAGAATATCTTAACCAGAAATGAAAGACACTTCTGGCAAAAACGGGAATCAGGCATCAAACTACCGTAAGGTACAGCCCATCTCAAAATGGCGTTGCTGAGATGGCTAATAGGACCATTGTCGAAAAAGCAAGGAGTATAATAACTGATGCTGGATTTTTGGGCAGAGGCGGTATCAACAGTTGTACATTTGAACAATAGATCACCTACAAAAGCATTAAGGAATAAAAACCCCTACGAGATATGGGTAGGAAGGAAACCTGACCTAATCTTTATAAGGGTTTTGTGAGAATTCAAAGGACTACCGATTAATGGATTCATTGAATAAAAGGATTGTTACAAGCAGAGATGTAGTATTCTTTGAAAATAGAAAGGACTCTGAAGAGCGCAAGACTACTAAGTTAACTGCGCCTCATTCCAAGGGTGAAACCTTGCGTGAAGAAAGAGAAAGTGAAGAACAGGAAGAGGACAGTCAAAGGCAAATGGAGACTATTTATGATGACAATGAGTTTGAGGACGAACAAAATGAAGAGAACAATGCAAGGTGTTCTTCTCGTGTACCAAAACCAAAAGAATATCTGGATTTTGAAATGTATGCAACCCAGTCTTTTAATGATGAGCCAGCAACAGCAGAAGAAGGAATGAGCGGCCCAACCTCTCAAGAATCGAAAGAAGGGATGAAGAGAGAATTGGAATCTTTATCTCAGAACAAAACCTTTGATCGGGTAAATATACCAGCAGATAAGAAGCCATTACAGGCAAGATGGATATTCACTTCGAGAGCTCCGAAAATTCATCACCAAGATATAAAGCACGACTTGTGATAAAAGGATTCTCGCAAAAACAGGGGGAAGATTACAAAAACCTCTTCACCTGTAGTCAAGTATGCCTAATTGAGATATCTTTTAGCCTCGGCAGCAAAACGAAATTTAACAATTCATCTCATGGATGTAAAAATATCACATTTCAATGGGAAATTGGAGGAGGAGATATACGTCATTCCACCAAGAGAAGCTATGAAAACCAGATCGGAAAAGGAAAGAATTCGGCGTTTGCAAAAAAGTATTTATGGACTTAGAGTGGACATTGCTGGAATCGATGTCTACATAAAACTCTAATAATATGAATATGAAGCAATCTAAGGCAGATCCCAGTGTATACAAGAAAAGTGAAGGAGAAAGGATAATAATAATGGCAATATGGGTGGACGACTTCTTTATCCTGGCTGAAAACGAAAGTCAAATGAGAATTTTTAAAAAACATCTGCAAACCAAGTTTAAGGTCCATGATTTGGGGGAAGTTAAACGTTATTTAGGTATGCAGATTACTAAGGATGAGCAGAGACAAGAATTGAGAATAAATCAATCATCATATACAGAAAAAATCTTAAAGAAATTTGGAATGAGGGATTGTAAACCCATAACTAATCCAATGGAAGTAGGAGCGAAATTAAATATAAATGAGATAGATGTGGAATGTGATACAATTGTTCCATATTTAGAAGCGGTAGGGAGTCTGTTATATTTGTCTCAAATGTCATGACCCAACATTGCTTTTGCCACTAATGCGGTGATCAGATATTGCAGAGACCCGGAGAAAAACCCCTTTAAAGCTGTGAAAAGAATATTATGATACCTAAGAGGAACTTCAAACACGAATTAAGATACCATAGAGAAGGTAATACAAAACTAAAAGGCTACAGCGATGCAGACTGGGGATGTGAATTGGGAGATAGGCACTCCACTACTGGCTGCTGCTTTAAATTAATGGGAGGCCTCATTTCATGGTCCTGTCAAAAGCAAAAGACTGTTGCATTGAGTACTGTAGAGGCTGATTATATGGCGCTGTCTTGCACCACACAGGAAGCATGGTGGCTAAGAACATTAATATGTGAAATAGAACCCAATTTAATAGTTGAACCCATAACGATCTTCTGTGAGAATAAGGGAGTCATTAACCTAGCTAAAATGATATCACTAGTGCTAGAACAAAACATATTGACATAAGGCACCATTTTATTCGGGAACACATAGAGCGACAGAACATCGTCGTGGATTACCTGCACACAGAAGAGATGTTGGCTGACCTTCTGACAAAACTCTTAGACAAAGAGAAGTTTGAGGGATTTTATGGTTTATATTGTGAAGGCAAAACACAAAATATATGTTGAAAGGGGGTTGTTGGAATTGTGTGAACAATGAATTTCGTGTGAAACGGCGGCATAGTACATCCGTTACTATTGTATGCTCAGAGTTTTACGTATATAATTAAATGTTCCTTGGTTGTTGTGTTCAATGTATTTTACCTGGAAGTGCAAATATAGTTACTGGCACCAAATGTGTTTTACTCACTATTACTTATTCACCTGTGTCGACTCTAATACTCTTCACTTAGACATTACAGGTGGACAGCTTCATGGTCAGTCTAATATTTCTACTTCTCCTTCACTGCACAATAAGTCCTTATTAAGTGAATATTCAGAAAACAAGACGTAATTTGACAACCTAAGCACATTAGAAAACCAGTTGCGTTTACATGGGAGCGAAAATCGATTGCAGAAATGGAAAATTGTCAACTATAGTTCTTTTCATATATTTCATGGAAGCGGATTTCCAGAATCGATTCTGAAGTGTTTACATGACCACCCAGGAACTGTATTGGAAAATTGTTTTACGAAATCTGGTTTTGGGAGCCCCATGTAAACAGGTTGAAAGACGATGCAAAAAATACGAAACTTATAAAAACAATCGCTGTTCCAGTAGATTCTGATGTCTATGATATCCCCAAATTTGTATAGTCCGAGGATGATTTCATGATTAAATATAAATGAAGCAGTGAAAGGAAATTAATTTTCACATAACGACTAAGAACCTTCCTTATTTTTTTTCTCAGTTTCTGGAATAATCACCTTTATTTTTATTTATTTATTTGTGTTCCGTTGATCCAGTATGCAAGAGAATTGTATGAATATGGAATGAGTCGTAATTATAGATGACAACAGTAATTATAGATGCTATAGATGTGTCCACATGATGCCTCTTTCGGCGTGCACAATTGCAGCCATACAGTAATAAATGGGCAAGCACACAAATTTGTCGAAAGAATGCATTTACACAAACGTGTTCTTGTGTCCACGCATTACCTCAGTACGTGCAGGCAGTACGCTACATATCCCCTTATTTGCTTGGGAGCTTGTGTTGCGTTTATTGTGATGAAAAGATGACAAAAAATCAAAACTCAAAAGTATGTAAGACACGAGAAATACAAGTGATAACTACATTTTGTCAGAAAATTTCAGGAGGACATCACAACGAGATTTTAGATTTTCTGCTTGGGAAACTGCAGTGATAAGGCTGCCAATAAAATTTTGTGAGCTAGTACTTGGCAACTTACATACTCGTTTGAATGATTGATTCCTCATTTCAGAGTAAAGGATTTCAATTCTGTCAAAGTTGTAGTTGGCAATGTGGAAGAATAGTAATTTATTATTGATTGTTTTATACCTGTTTTCACTGCAGGAGATGCCTGAGCGTCTAATGATTAGCGTATTTTGTTCCTGTACAGTAATAAACGTTGTACCTATTAGCATCTATAAGTACTGTTCTCGTGTATAATTATGACTCGTGCCATATCCATGCAATTAACTCTCACAATGGATCAACAGAACACAATAAAATAAATAAAAATAAAAGTGATGTTTCCTGAAACTGAAAAATACTTATGGGAGGTTCGTATTCGTTGTGTGAAGGTTAATTTACTTTCAATGCATCATTTGTATTTAATCATTAAATATGATATGAAGATTGACATCCTCAGACTTGACAAATTCGGGAATTTCAGGGACACAAGAACCCACTAGAACAGAAGTTGTGTTATTCAGTTTCTTACTTTTTGTACCGTCAATGTGCTACCTTTCTATGTTTAGTAGTTTTTGAGGAGCAACACATATCCTGTCACTTCTTTTCTTCAGATATCAGGCTCCTAAGTTGTGCATTTAAGTCGTCATAGCATGAATATTCACCCACAGTTTTCATATGCACTAGTCATAAATTTTTGACTTATTCTTCTCAGTTTTCCTACTTAGAAACTTACTGTGTCTTATTCTTTACAGAAATATGATTTTTATCTAATAAGTGATACTCAGAGCACTGTATCTCGAATTTTCATCAAGACCATCTTCAGAAGTGGCATTCCACACAACTTTTTTCTTTGTCTAGAACCATCTATAAATTTAAGCATAGTTCCTTTGGAGTCGACAGACATTATTGCACATAAATGCCTTACAGAATAAACTCGACAAACTACACAATCAAACATAAATGAGCTCCAACAGCCTGTCTGCTAAAAAGCGCAATGATTCCCTCTGAAGGCAGGTAGAAATTCGTCTTTCCTCATGGACGCCATTTGTAGGAAATCACACATGCACAAATGCACATGCATAGTTGTGCTGTTGTAAATTAATGCACATGTGCAAGTTAAACGCAAAAGGCATTGTGTGGAAGCATCTTTACCTTAACAATGTACTGTAATGCGCTGTTCTATATAATTAATGATGTTAAAATATAACTTGCCTTATTCCTGCATTTTTTTGTATTCATAATTATTTCTTTCACAGTGCTGGTTCCACCACTTCATTGCAGTACAAAAAATTAACAAGTTTACCTGTGAAGCTAAGAAACAACTGGCATTTTATATTCTACTCTAGTAGTAAATATAAAGTCACATGCAGAGTTACAATGATAATGGCCAATGTTAAAAGAAAGGTTTGCTGTCAGTCTATAATTTACCAAAGAATACTGCTCTGTAATTTTAAGACATAACCAAAACAAATTAAGGAATAATGTCAAGCCTTGAGGAGGTACCAGACAAGTGTTGAAATATATCTTGTGATTGAAAATATGTGTTTTACAAGATGCAGATTCGTAAAATTATTGTAGAGGACAAGGGGTTATTTTTAGGAAATATGGTGCGAAATTGTAATGTAGTGTGCTTCAGTGCACGATGTGACAGCCTCATGGCAGACAGGAGACGAAGTCTGGCTGGCGCGTTATGCAGGTGACACAGTTTTGCAACGAGCGTCATTATGTGTGTACCTGCACGGCAGCCATCAACAGCCAGAGCGCAGCATTAGCAGAATTACGCAGGCACAGGCTGCTAGTGGCGCAGTTGCGTTAGCCAATTCATCAAGAACATTCTAATAAATATGGCGCCGCGTAACCGGCGGATTCAGCAGTGGTCTGCACTATTTATGGGCATCAGAGGTGGGTGTTGCATCGATTCGACCGATTGGGCGTTCGGTCGCTATTACGTCGTCGTCATCAATGATGTTGTCCCTGAGGACCGACTGGCGGAGGGCGTTGCCCGGTACTGCACTGGCGACTCCCGGCGTCGTCACGAGCCACAGGGTCTGCAGGAGGCGAGCTACAACGGGCTCCTTGCTGCTAACCTCCTACTGCCTGCACAGCCGCTGACCAAGCATGGCGTCACGTTCCTCGGGCTGCGTGCATCATCACGTCTCCACCACGACACGAACGGTGGGGCTGAGCTACCAGAAAATGTATTGGAAGAACTAAGTATGAAGAGGAAGATTGCTAAAAACAGCCACCTTCTTCTACCCAGCCATGCTACAACCCTGACCACATCAACCGCTCTGGTCATCCTATTACAAGTGGTGTCAGTAGGGCAACCTGTGCATCACACTCTCCTGTTACAATTCGTGACAGTAGTGGTCTTCTCCCTGGATTTGGAGGAAACTGTGGCTGGTAATCGACGAGGATATGTGGCACCTGAGACGGGCAACAATGGATCAGCAACTCCTGCAACATGACAAGTAAGTGCCAATTTTTAGTTTCGTGGTTTGTCTGAACCTTTAGCATACTCCATCTTCCTTTCCTGTTCTTCTTTCTGGGCTTACTGTAGTCTTGAATCGATAGCTGATAGTGATGGAGCAGTCTGTGTCAGCTGAGGTGGCTATTCAGCAGCTACTGGAGCGAGTGTCGGAATTAGAGATAGAGCTTGCTTGGTCTAAAGAAGTGAGCAAGGAATGGTTTCCTGACACTAACGCTGCGTCTTTGGTCACCCCAGTCTCGGGAAAATCTGGGGAGTATGTTATGATTTTTTTTGAGAACCTTAGCACGGCCGCTAAATTGGGAAATTGGGGTGCAGAAACACTTTTGCATGTGGATAAGTTGAAATAACTGTGGATGCCAGAGCGTACGTTACATGCCATGAAGAATTAAGAGATGCTTGGACATTTGAAATATTCAAAAAAGGGTTGCTGGAAAGGTATCGGAGGAAAAATACGTCTAGATATCATCGGGAACAATTGAATAGAATGTATCAAAGGAATGGGGAATCAATAGAAGCTTTTGTAGATCGAATTCGAAAAATTAATGATAGTACCTATGAGCTAATGGATTCCGATAGGGTTAATGAAGCCATTCTGCAGGAAGTTGAGCAGAGGGCACTAGACGCATTTTTGTGGGGAATACAACCCGAAACCTCCCACAAGATTAGGATGGAATTCTCTAAGACTCTGAATGAGGCAGTCGGAATCACTGTGGCGTTAGAGGAAGTTAAAGCAGTAACAAAGATGCGGGACAGGATAGCAGTGTTCAATGCAGAAATAAAATGTTTCAGATGTGGTCAGATAGGACACATTAGACGCGATTGCAAGGAAGTGCAATGCAGGAAATGCAGACGTTGGGGTCATTGGGAGCGTATTGCAATGGGTCCTGCAGAAACATGATAGGAAAACGCAAGATAAATGGGGCAGGGAGTGGTGTGTCCACTGTGCAACACCCCTGGTAAGGATTAATGTTAGTGCAGAATCAGTAGCAGACGTTTTCTGACTGGCCTGGTGAGGAGCAGAGCATGCAAATTTTTATTGGCTACCGGGTCTCAGCTGGCCGCGATGGTCTAGCTGTTCTAGGCGCTCAGCCTGGAGCCACGCGACTGCTACGGTCGCAGGTTCGAATCCTGCCTCGGGCATGGATGTGTGTGATGTCCTTAGGTCAGTTAGGTTTAAGTAGTTCTAAGTTCTAGGGGACTGATGACCATAGATGTTAAGTCCCATAGTGCTCAGAGCCATTTGAACCATTTGAACCGGGTCTCAGATATCCGTGGCGAGTAAAAATGCACTCGGTAAAGTAGAATTAATACCACCATGCTGTGCGTTAAGTGGCGTGGGTGGGGAACAGATGAAGTCACTCGGATCAGTGGTGTTAAACTTCCGAGTGGAAATGAGGAACTTCCAGGTGAAGGTAGAAGTTCTTCCAGTTGTTGGCAGCAGCTATGATGTCATACTCGGGTTGGATTTCCTGGTTGCGCATCACACAGAAGTTAACCTGGAACAGCGTACAGTAGGACTGGATGGAATACAATTTCGCCTAGGTTCAGCAGCCGAAAAACCATTACTGTCACAAGTAACCGCCCAGACGTTGGGTAGGCCACTTAAACTGCATACAAGGTCCCTTAGGGTTAACTCGTGCGGTACTATACCAAAGAGTACAGGGAAAATAATCTGGGCAGTTGTTGGAGCTAGTGTGCCAGGAAATTCGTTGTGTGTCGTTGAACCTCTGTCTGAGAATGAGCCGCTGAATAAAATTAAGTGTTTTACGCGCCATACGTGTCCTACGTGCGGGAGATAGAAGGAAAAAAGGTTGTGCGAGTCAGTACTGATAATTTGGGCCTTGAAGAGGTGCAGTTAACATAGGGTACCATAATAGCGAATCTGGAGATAATAGGGGAAGATGAACTAGATAAGGATTTCACAGCAGATTACACAATGCCAGGAGAGTCTGTCAGCCGGTCCACACTGAAGGATAAAGTAGCACATTTAGAAGAGCAAGGCAGAGAAGTCATGGAGAACCTTTTGACGGAATATAAAAAGTTATTTAATTCTCATGGTCCACTGCCTGCCACACCATTAGTTCAGCATTGCATCCCCACTGGGAATGAAGCACCGCTGTATAGACGCCCATATCATGCTTCAAAAAGTTTAAAGCCTGTCATGGAAGAATTTATTAATCAACAGCTTAGGGATGGGATAATAGAAACCAGTAGTAGTCCCTGGTCCGCTCCTGTCGTAATAGTGGGTAAAAAATCACCCTATGGGGCCAAGGCATATATTTTTTTGTGATTCTCGTTTCCTGAATTAAAAAACTGTATCGGATGCATAGCCAATGCCTAATATCACTGAAACTCTGGATAATTTGGGTCAGTGTCGGTACTTCACGACCTTGGATCTTCGAAGCGGGTACCACCAGTTGGAGGTCGCCCCAGAAGACCTACAGGTCATTTTCAGTATCGGCGAATGCCTTTCAGACTCAAAAATGCTCCGACAACCTTCCAACGGTTACTAGATAGCGTGTTGTGTGGGCTGAAACCTAATCAGTGTATGGCATATTTGGATGACATAATTGTTTTCTCAAAGGACGTGCAAGAACATGTGCGCCATTTGCGCGAAGTTTTCGATCGTATGAAAGCAACGCGGTTAACTCTTCATATGGAAAAATGTCATTTTTTGTTCCAAGAAGTCCATTATTTAGGTTATATTATAGGACAGGAGGGTCTCCACACGGATCCAAAACTTGTAGAGGCGGTAATGAATTTTCCGACACCTACAAAAGTAAAAGAGTTGCAGTCTTATTTAGGTCTCGCTAATTTTTACAGGAGGTATATTCCTAAATTTGTAGAAATTGCAAGGCCCCTCACGCAGTTGTTGAAGAAGGGAGCAAAATTTAACTGGTCAGCAGAATGCGAAGAGGCTTTTCAAAAGTTAAAAAATTTATTAGCATCTATTCCGGTTTTGGCTTTTCCAGATTTTAGTAAACAGTTTATATTATCTTGTGACTCTAGCAATTGTGCTTTGGGTATTGTATTATCTCAGGAACTGGATGGGCAGGAACACCCGATAGCATATGCTTCCACACAGCTAAACAATGCAGAAAAAATTACTCAACAACCGCGAAGGAGTTATTGGCATTAATTTTCAGAATAAACTATTTCCGGTCTTATTTGTATGGATGACGTTTCAAGGTGATTACTGACCATGCAGCACTTAAGTGGTTGTTAGGGCTTAAAGACCCAATGAGTAGATTAGTGGGCTTTGCGTCTTAGTGAGTATGATTTTGAAGTGATTCATGGACCGGGTAAATCCCACTGAAACGCGGATAGTCTGAGTCGTAAAGTATGCACCATGGAATGCACAGGAATAAATGAGAACGAATGGGAGAAGGCACAAACCGCCGACACAGATTGACAACGATTTACCTTGCAGCAACAGTTCATTGTGGAAGATGGGATATTGTACTGTAAAACTAGGAACAACCCACGCATAGTCATACCAGAAAAATTGCGAAGCGAAATTTTAAGGCAAGCACATGATTCAATGTTTTCTGGTCATTCAGGTCTAAGAGCAAACAGAAAGGAGGTTAGCACAGAGTTATTGGTGGTCAACGAGTAGGCAAGATGTCAGTCAGCACGTTAAGAATTGCATTCCGTGTGCTCAATGGGCGGAATTAAGTCATCAGAAAATTGTGTTGCAATGACTACTGGAGGCGGATAGACCTTTTCAATTACTTGGCTTAGAAGTCTTAGATCCATTTGTGCAGACACCAGCGGGTAATCGCTATGTTTTAACAATAACAGATCATTTTTCCCGCTATGTGTCTATGGCAGCTATTCTGGACCAGTGAGCCGAAACAGTGGCTCACACCATGGTACAGCAATGGATATTGAAATTTGGAACACCTGAAACTATAATTACAAAATAAAATGGCTCTGAGCACTATGCGACTTAACTTCTGAGGTCATCAGTCGCCTAGAACTTAGAACTAATTAAACCTAACTAACCTAAGGACATCAGACACATCCATGCCCGAGGCAGGATTCGAACCTGTGATCATAGTGGTCGCTCGGTTCCAGACTGTAGTGCCTAGAACCACACGGCCACTCTGGCCGGCTATAATTACAGATCAAGGGACAAACTATAGTTACAAAAAAAAATGTTTCTGAGCACTATGCGACTTTGCGTTTGTTACGAGCAGGGTAAGCAAGGGAGTACGCAAAGAATAGAATTGCAGGGGCAGGGACTGTAAATTAACGGCACACAGTGTGACATTTCAGGGCCAACTTTCCATTTACCAGCCATGATTACTGGAGCTACAATCATGAACATAACATACACATTGATCTATGTGCAATTCGTCACAAAAGAAAATCTCACTCTTTGAATAGCATATTAGACCCGAATTTGATCACCTCTTTGGACTGAATGCTAGCAGCTCAGGATGGACGTATAACTATGGAACATCTTTTTCAACATGCATATGAGTACCGTAATGAGCATAAGCAACGCTTACTAGTTATTGGATCATCAACCACCACCACCTGTATTTTTATCTTTATATTAGGATTAGTGCACTATCGCCCCTTCCAACCTTTAACCTAAGGGTCCAGACAAAATCACTGAACATTTGTGAGGCACTGCAGCAGAACACTGAGTAATGTTTGTGAACAAAGATTAGACTGAGGACAGAAGTGAATGAACACAGCGTAAATAGTGAATCAATCGCATTTTTTAGTGTTTGTGAAGTGAACTGTAGTTGTTTTGACTTTTTGGTTGAATTCAGGGACGAATTCTTTTTGTACGAGGGAGGAATTGCAGAGGACAAGGGGGTACTTTTAGGAAATATGGTGCGAAATTGTGATTTAGTGTGTTTCAGTGCGCGATGCGCCAGCCTCATGGCAGACACCGGACGAAGGGTGGCCAGCGCGTTATGCAGGTGACACAGTTTTGCAACGAGCGTCGGTATGTGTGTACGTGAGCGGCAGCCATCAACAGCCAGAACGCAGCATTAGCAGAATTAAGCAGGCGCAGTCCGCGTGTGGGGAAGTTGCGTTAGCCAACTCATCGAGAACATTCTATTAAACGCGTCGCCGCGTATCCGGTGGATTCAGCAGTGGTCTGCACTATTTAAGGGCATCAGAGGTGGGCGTTGCATCGATTCGACCGATTGGGCGTTCGGTCGCTGTTACGTCGTCGTCATCAGTGACGCTGTCCCCAAGGACCTGCTGGCGGAGGGTGTCGCCCGCTGCTGCACCGGCGACTCCCAGCATCCTCACGAGCTGCAGCGTCTGCAGGAGGCGAGCTACGCCAGGCCTCGTGCTGCTAACCTCCTACTGCCTGCACAGCCACTGACCAAGCATCGCGTCACGTTCCCCAGGCTGCGCGCATCAGCATGTCTCCACCACGACACGAGTGGTGGGGCTGAGCTACCTGAAAATGTATTGGAAGAACCAACAATGAAGAGGAAGATTGCTCAAAACAGCCACCTTCTTCTACCCAGCCACGTCCTACAACCTCGACCACGTCATCTGCTCAGGTCATCCTACTACATTATGCTGGAAGTGTCAATATATTTAAAACAAAACGTTTTGTTCAGTATTACTGATCAAACGTGCCTGCTTAATCATTTACGTTTGTTTGTACATATGTAGCATTAAGAGGTCTTACACTAAATCATAAAAGAAACATGACATTAGTGAAAAATCCAAGAGCATCAAAATTTCGTGAACGATACGAAAATGCATAATTCTGCTTAAAGTGCATAATCATATGTCCAGATGAACAATAAAGTACCTAATATTAAGCTTTATAGTATGGTTCTCAGGACACCAATTTTCTTGGTGCACCACTACTGTATTATCTTATGTTTGGTTCTTAATTGTGACATAGTATCATATGTGCTAGAAAATGAAAATTCACTATGAAAGTTGAGTGAACCGCTGAAACTAGCTAACAGTGTGGAATGAAACTCTTTGTTTCAAATAAGTTGATTGACTCTGCGGGAATTTTATAATGTTGCTTTGGTTTTATATAACATTACAAATGTTCCAAGACGACCTGAATATTTCCTGCATTGATTTCTACAAGAAAGCATGATAAACTCTCTTCCACTATTTAGTACTGGTCTAAACAAGGTGACATTGTGTTGACATTCCATTTAAAGGCCAATTCAAGCTACCCATCGCATCATGTCATACTGCATCAGGTCAAAGTATTCGACAATACATTTCAAATGGTAGTATGTAGACAGACCATCAGTGAATAGCCATATCTCTTTCAAGGTCAATTGACACTGGCCATCATGTCATGACTCATCAAAATATTCCACAATGCATCTCTAATGGTGGCATTCATATTGGTCATCACATCACATCATGGTACCATAAAGGTATCTCGGGGACAAAGTTTAGACAGCTGAATCATTGTCCATTTTTGGTCATATGACCCTCAGCTCATTTCCTCCTGATACACAGCTGTGCTCTCACTATCCATACTTTGTTGCATCATGCTTTCCTTAGGTTGTAGTCCTCATGGTTGATATCAGTTTATTATACATCTTTGGTATTGGTTCTTTGCTAGATTTTGTTATTTGTTATTCCTTGGAAACAATAGAGGACAGTCGTGTGTTGACACCATGTTACTTGAATTGATGTGACATGACATGGCAGACAGTGTGAATACACCCTGGCATGACGGTGCTACGACAGCCAGTGTGAATTGGACTTCAGATTTCTTGAGAAAAAAGTTTTGACAGTGTCATCGTCCATTAACATCAGAAGTTAAACTAAGGTAAACAGACTCCATTATTCCCTTATAAATATTGTTTGATGTACTTGTATATATGTATTTTCGTTACAAATAATGTCGATGTTCTGAAATTTTGTTTCACTTTTCAGCACTCTACTGCACAAAATTGATCAAGAACATGAAATTTGCTTGCCCAAATAATAAATTTTAACATTGTTAGTTCCTCAAATCCCATACTATATTCCGACTTTTAATATCAAGGATGGTATCCCATAATCTCACTGTCATCATTTAGTACTGGGCTTCAGCAAATTGATGTAAGCTGATGATATGTTATAAGACATACAGTGTGAATACACCCTGACCTGACATAATGTGCTCCGTTGACATCCAGTGTGAATTGGCCTTTGTGAAAACAATATTACTTGATGGTGACATCACCTGCCATTCCACACTATTCTGTTGATGTCTGTACCCTTAACATTTGCATAATTTCTTTTCTTTACTCTAAAAAATAAATTAAGAGGACATTCTGAACGAAATTTTCTAAAAAATTGTCTAAAAATACTTGAGAAAAGAAAACAGAAAAATTAAAATAAAAGAAGGCTTTTATCAATAATGGACACGACTTCTATAAGTGGAAGAAATTTTTATTTACAACTTTTACAGAATCAAGACGTTATATTAGTGAACTGTAACTAAAGTTTTTTTTTCACTGATGTTTAGAAAGCAGTTGGGTTTTTTTATGCTCTTCAATAACCATTTGTGAACTACTTTTATCTCAGTTTCATTTTTGTGAGAATATTGTTGTAATCTTAAAAGAGCTAGATATATGTTTCTGCAACATCATTCACAAGAACAGTCGTTCCAATTTTTTCATTTCTGTTTTTGCAACCAGAATTATCTTTCCACGTTGAAGGGTTGTTTGTCAAAGTCAGTGCTGATTTAAAATGTCCAGAGGGCGGTATTGTACAAGCTAGTTAGTTAGTTATTTTAATGTCCCATGGGTTATTTTGCATGATAAATCGTATGATGTGGAATGATTCATTTTACATTCACATCGCCAAATGTTTTGTAAATATTGCTGCAGTCTGAACATTTGCAAACGCTTTTTAAAAAAAAAAAAAAAAAAGAGAGAGAGAGAGAGAGAGAGAGGTGTCAGTAATTGCTGCCCACCACCTTTTACACATTAGAGTAACAGAAATTCTTCTAAGGAAGAGAAGGAGTTGTCAAGGAGAAACTTTTTCAGTTTGTCCCTCACACATTTTATATCCACAGATAAGTGATCAAAAAATTTAGTTGCCTGCTGTGTGCACCCATGTTTGTGTATATATACATACATACATTAATGCTTGTTCCATAGATCATGAATCATGACTACAACATTTCGTAATGATGTGGTATGTGTCACTTTAAAATAAGTTTTTCTTAGACAATACAATTAATTTTTTTATTTTTTTACAGTTACTACTTCATAGCTAAGAATTCATCTATTGAGTAGAAGGAGTTGTCATTCAGAAATTCTTTTAATTTGCTTTTAAATGTTGGTTGGCTGTCAGACTTTTAATACTATTTGGCAAATGGCCAAAGATTTTTGTGGCACCATAATTCACCCCTTGCTGTGCCAAAGTGAGATTTAATACAGAATAGTGAAGATCATCCTTTCCTCTAGTGTTGTAGCTATGCACTTCACTGTTATTTTTAAACTGGGATGGGTTATTAATGACAAATTTCATAAGTGAATATATGTATTGCGAGGGTATTGTGAATATCTTGAGTTCCTTAAATAAATGTCTGCAAGGTGAGCTTGGGTGGGCTCCAGCTATAATTCTGATTACACACTTTTGCGCAATGAATACTTTCTCTCTTAATGACGAATAGCCCCAAAATATGATGCCATATGAAAGCAGTGAATGAAAATAGGCATAGTAGACTAATTTACTGATATGTTTATCACCAAAATTTGCAATACCCCAAATAGCATAAGTAGCTGAACCTAATCGTTTCAGCTGATCATCGATGTATTTCTTTCATTTCAATTTCTCATCAATGCACACATCCAGAAATTTTGAGAATTGTGCCTTAGCAACAGACTTCTGTTCATAGTCTATATTTATCAATGCTGTTATACCACTTACTGTGAAGAATTGTATAAACTGTGTTTCCTCAAAATTTAGTGAGTCCATTTGCAGAGAACCACATAATAATTTTCTGAAAGACATTATTTGCAATTTCCTCTCCTGGTTCTTGCTTGTTGGGTATGATTACTGCACTTGTATCATCAGCAAAAAGAACTAGCTTTGCATCTTCATGAATACAGAGTGACAAGTCGTTAATATATATTAAGAACAATAAGGGACCTAAGACTGAACCATGTAGGATATAGTTCTTGATATCTCCCCATTTAGAGGACTCTGTACTGTTAATTTCAATCTTCTGCATTCTTCCAGTTAAATATGAATTAAACTATTCGTGCACTGTCCCACTCATACCACAGTACATAAACTTATCTACAAGAATTTCTTGATTCACACAATCAAAAGCCTTTGAGAGATCACAAAATATCTCAGTGGGTGATGTTCAGTTATTCAATCCATTTAATATTTGATCAATGGAAGCATATATAAGATTTTCTGTTGATAAGCCTTTCTGAAGACCAAATTGACATTTTGTTAGTACTTCATTTTTACAAATATGTGATGCTACTCTTAAATACATGACTTTTTCAAGAATTTTGGATAGAGCTGTCAGATGTGAGATTGGGCGGTAGTTATTAGCAGCAGATCTATCCCCTTTTTTATGAATTGCTTTAACAGTAGCATATTTCATTCTATCTGGGAAAATGCGGTGATTCAGTGAGCTACTACATATGTGGCTGAGAATCCTACTTATTTGTTGGAAACAAGCTTTTCGTGCTCTGTTGGAAATGCCATCAATTCCATGTGAGCTTTTACTTTGAATCAATTTACTATTTTCCTAATTTCAGTAGGAGAGATGGCTTGAATTCCAATTTTATCAAATTGTATAGGTACTGCCTCTTCCATATACTGCCTTGCATTTTCTAATGAATAGCTGGATCGTATTTTCTCTACACCACTTAAAAATGGTTATTAAAAATGTTTTCTACTTCTGACTTCTTGTTAACAAACTTTTCATTGTGTTTGGTAGAAATACAGTCTTCCTGTGCTCTCAGTTACCCTGTTTCCCTTTTAACAATATTCCAAATTGTTTTAGTTTTATTATCAGATGTGGTAATCTCAGAAATAATGCACATACTTCTGGACTTTTTAATAAATTTTTTAATACAGTCCAGTAGTTTCTATGTTTCACTGTTTCAGGATCATTACTTCTCCTAGCTATAAGATACATTTCCCTTTTCTGTTTACAAGATATTTTTATCCCTTTAGTAAGCCATGGCTTTTTACATGGTTTCTTACAATTATATTTCACTGTTTTCTTAGAGAAACTGTTTTCAAATATACTCAGAAAGATATCATGAAATAGGTTAAATTTTAAATTAGCATCTTGTTCCCTGTACACCTCAGCACAGTCTAACTGTTGCAAGCTTTCCCTAAAATTTTGAATTATTAAATGGTTAATTGCGTGCACTACTCTGGAGGATTGTTTTGCATTACTGTATGGGGCTACATCATATACTGGAACTAGCTGTGCATCATGATCAGACAGACCATTCTTAGAAGAAAAAGGTTTATTTGATTAAATTTATCTTGGTTTATGGAAACATTATCTATCAGTGTGCTGCTTTCCTGTACCACCTGAGTAGGAAAATCAGTAACTGATGTCAAATTGAAAGAACCTAGTAATACTTCAAGGTCAAATTTTCTATCGAACTCTTTCAGAAAATCTACATTGAAATACCAGAAAGCAATAATTTGCTTTCCTCTGTCAGACAGATAACACAACAAAGAATCTAAATATTTCAAAAATAGTTGAAAATTTCCCAATGGGGAACTATATATGGTTACAATTATACAAGTGCCATTATTTAGTTTAAGCTCACATGCACGTGCTGCTATATGTTGCTCTATGCATTATTTTTTAGTTTCCAAATTTTTCACATTCTGACAGATTTTAACATACATGGTAACTCCTCCTCTCTCCATAGTGTCTTCATTTACATGTGCTGGAAGCTTATATCCACCTACATTTACGATTTCCATACCTGCGACTATCTGATTTTCAGACATCTATTCATTTCTAAATCTTCTAAACAAACAAGAATCTCATCTACTTTGTTTTTTAATCGCCTGATATCCCAATGCAATATATTAACATTATTTTTCATTGTGCTTTTATGAGAATCTTGTGACATACTAACATTATTTTTCACTGTACTGTTATGAGAATCTTGTGATATTTTCACATCTTTTGTACCTGCCTGTCTGAACTTCTCATTAAGCTTAATTTCAGACAATGTAGGACGAATGGACACTGATCTTACCCTAAAAACAACCTTAGAAGTTAGAAGATGAGAACTCGATTTTAAAAAGAAAGAAAACTCTTGTTGAAGAAGAATGTACCTCTTCGTTGATTTCTAGTGCTTCTTCTCGTAGAGTAACTTGTGCCATATTTGTCACAGCCACTTTTAGAGCATCATCAACAAATAAGGACAGACATATAGTTCCAGGAACTAAGTGCAACAGATTATTGGAACATTTTTTCAATTAGCATTACTGATTTTCAGATCAATATTCCGATAACCTCTTGGTATATGAACTAGTGATAAAGTGCTTTTATTGCTTCTGATGACAGAAATGAGACATGTGCATACATTCAGACAATAAAAAACATGTTCTTCTTGATGAGATTTTCTGGTTATGAAATAACAGAAATTGATCCTGAAAGAGATTTATCTTGAAAGCACAAATTGCCTTTGTCATTCATCTATCATGTTTATAGCTCCTGGTATACAGGAAGATATCCTGTTCTTTGGAATGTCACCAAGAATGACCATTGCAAACGCAAAAAATTCTAATTATAATTCCACTGCTGTATCTGTGTGGAAATATGATGTTCAAGTATCCAACAGTGGCAGACAAACATCTGGCATTTCATTACCACCATCAGCTTCTTTAAATTTTTTGAAGAGTGTCACATCTACAGCAGACACTGCAGCAACTGGTATGTCAACGCAGCTCCTCAAAAGTATAGTGACAAAGGGGAGGTACAAAAGTAACAATTGGACAAGAACATGTACAAGGGTATTCTTTAACACTTGAGATGTTACACACCTATCAAACCTTTTAAAATTATAATATAATTTTTTTAAAATTTTATATGTTTGCAAAACTAAGAAATCTTCATGAATATTTTATGTGTCTTTTATCTGTGAATAATTTCAGTATTGCATCTTAAATCTGTTAGTATGGACAGAGGCCACTCTTTAATGCTGCAGGAATTTGCACCAATAAAATTTCTTTTAAAATCGTGGCATAAAGCGACAGCATGCAGATATGGTTTTAGTATATGAGAGTGAACTGTTAGAATGGTAATAGAATGTTATGTAAACTTTTGTACTATAATCAGACTAAAAAGTCTTCTAAGGTTTCTAAACATAGGATTAGAACATAGTTGTTCTTTAATGTGTTATTTAACAGATCTGAAGATGGTTGACACTGCCCCAAATCGGTCATTTTTAAATGAAAATAGTGATCAGCGGACAGAAAATAAGCCTATTTTATATAAATAAGCAGCACAGATAATCCCCTATGACTAATATATCCAGTTTGGGTAAACTAGTGCCTATTCAGGCTGTAGGGGAAGCGAGAACATTTTTAAAGCTAAATTAAGAATTATGAGAGCTAATTTAAAAATTAAATTCAATAGGAAAAGAGCAGCGTCAAAGTATACAAGAGGAAAGACTAGTAATTGCGCTGTTTCTGCCCAAACATTGAGGGAAGAAGTGGAGCTGTTGTGAATCAGACAGGAGATAAAATATGAGTATGTCAAAAAGATATATAGCAAAGTAACATTTTGTAATTAATTAATCTGTTAACACCACTGCAATTTAAGCAAATTGAAGATGAAATCTATTCCAGAACACACATGGATGCAATCATAGAAAGACACAATATGAAAGTAGCTAAGCCCTGGAAAGTAACAGTAAGTGTAGGAAAGAAAACAGAAAAAATTGTGATATGTACATAAGTTTTATGAGAGGACAGTTAATCTAAGACATTGTCATTGCCAGTCAAGATCAGGAATTTTTAAATAAAGGGCTTAAGCACAACCCACCGATAAAAAATGTGAGAGGAAGACATGCTTGATCATGGGGGTGAAAGTAGCATGTAGGAAGTTAGAGTAACTAAATTCCAAGAGATATGTATCTATGACAAAAGCAGATAAAAGAAACACTTGCATAGCAATCTGTAAGAACAATTGCATAACCAAAACTGTGTGTCCTTTTCTAGAGAGTGAAATTAATCAAATTTAAAAAGATCTGACAAAGAAGTTCCCAGTACATTAGAAGCAAAACTAGAAGATGTGCGGTTTTAATTTAGTCTCAGTAAAAAAATTTGATTAATTAGGATGAATCCAAAACCACCAGAAGAAAGAGTGCAGATAAAGCAGTATAAAGACAGTAAGCCTGTGCAGGCTATTTGGAATAGTAGAGAAGCAGTTAATGAGATCTTGAATAGAGTTTTACATTATTAGTTGAAGTCAGCTTACAGATACTACGAAGATGTAATGTCAAAACTACTGTTTGCTTTATGAATGACATGAAAGACACAGCAATTCTAGAGGGCACCGTCCAGCCCTCATTAGACATTGTTGTAGGACAGCCGCTATTTTCTGGTACCTCTATTAAAATTACAACTCCACCGCAACATTTCAAAGAAGCCTTAGAAACCGATGGTACACAAAACACCATTATCTCAGTTGTAGCAACTTGTCTTTTCACCTGTCTATGCATTGAGAGCTCTGCCAGGCCATGTATGGGAATAACGATAAAGAAATAAAAGAAGGGGGCTACTGCAGGGTTGGCTGGCTGATTTCAACACCTTCGAGTGACAGACTTGTTATACCCTACACAGAAGCAGTATATCAGTACAACAACGAGCACCTAGCCATTATAAATACCGATCATTTCTAGTCGAAGGGTTTCTAGTCAGGTAGCCCCATCATCCATTATAAATGCCGATCATTTCTAATCAAAGGGTTCTAGTCAGGTAGCACCAACCATGAGGAGATGGCCATACCAGGCCAAGGCGCAATATGGTTCTTGAAGCAACCACCGCGTGTTTGGGAATTCTCTACCATTGCATCCGATTGCATGTTCTGAGTCCAGCTCCTTGGCCTTGACACTCACCCCAGCCGCAGCAGACGTCTGTCCTGGAGAGTGGCGATTCGAGACCAAGGTGGTGTAGCTGCTCACCCTCCTATGTTGGTGCAGGTGTCCTGGTGACACGCCTTTGCTCCCAAGGGCGAGTACCATTTCTGAGGGCTGACTTCCCATGTAAGAATTACAGCATGCCTCTGGGCCATTGGAATGCTTTGCTACAAGCTGGTATTAAGAACAACTGTGGCATTTCCCTCGTCGACAGGAAGCACCGAAAGATCTTCATCTGTCTCCAATGCACTGAGACCCTCTCTCCCTGCTCTGTTGATGTTGGATCTGGGTGGCTTGGTTGAGGCTAAGACGTGACAGGTGGTAAAGTCTTACATCGTCGGCGTCGTCTTGTGAGAGACGCCTGTGCCACTCCACTAATGAACTCCATGATATGTACAGCACACGGCATAGGTGTGAAATTCAATACTTTATTAAGGTTCGAGATGGTTCCTTTTCCAGGTTCTTGACCGACAGGTTGATTGATGACAGTGCACGCCACTCCATGAGACGACACCGATCTTTGCGTGGTTGCAAGTTGCTCGAATTTCCTTGTATGTTCCGCCATCGTATTGATATTGTGAGCTCTTTGATGAGTTGCCGTCGACATTTCGGCCCATCCCCAGTCGAGAGACGAAAGGACTGCAGATAAAAAGAGATGCCAATTACATAAACTGTATGTATTAATATCCAGTTCATAACTTGTATTTCGCATCCTTTCTTTGACGATGGTCAGGTTAGTTTCTGTAAAATATTATTCGATTACGCCGACCTTATGTGATGTTTTACGGCAGCAAACTCCCCGACAGCATTACGGAAATGTCAAATTACAACAAAACTGTGCACACTTCGCGCGCAGTTCCTCCAGTTGACGAATCTGACACACAATCTCCTCCCTGTAGAGGAACGTTATGTGAGAAAGGAATCTTTCGCGCCGACACTGTTGTATAAAACATTTTCAGACTTGCTGCGTCAGTTCAGGGTAAAATCTCGGTCTTTCGACGATTTCCACCATCGTCTTCCTCGGTACCAACTGACTGTGAAAATTGCTGCTATGGTGGCCTTATATAGCCCAAAGACGACTTCTGATTGGTGGGTAGTCACATCAGGCTGTCGCAGAAGGTGACAACGTCTGCGCTGCTACTCCACCGTTCCTGCCGTAGGGTGAACGTTGCGATTAATATCTCTGGAACTTTTCTTCATCGAGAGCTCACTTCCATGCACCACTAAGATTATATCCGTCATGACGATTGAAGGTTTTCTCACACATTCTTATTTCTAAAGCATCTTGAATTATAGAGACCCAGTCTCTGGGAGCCTGGGACAAAACTTTTGTTTTGTCAAACAATATTTTATGTTTGTTTGTAAGGCTGTGCTCAGCAGCTACAGATTCCATCAGTTCTCGATTTTTAAAATACTGTTGATGTTCTGCACAGTAGTCGAAAACGGTGCAGATGGACTGACCGATGTAAGTGCTTTACCCTGACATACGATGTTGTAAATCCCTAGAATGCTGTGGCTGCATTGGAGTCCCACAAACACCGCTGTTTACGCACTGCAAGTAGTTTTCAATTGTGAAGGTTCCTGATGCTGCACGGTGCATATAAATTGCCAGCCTCTGGATGGCACCTCCCAATTTGCGATATGCATACGTTTTAGATCTACAACCCGCAAACTCTACAATCAGCAAGCCAACTGACTTGTCACTCATAAAGCCGATAACTTTCTTGTCCTGGAAAAAAATACCATAAGGATTATCAGCTGCACAGGAAGACGTGTGGAATGCATTGGCATAGCACTTCATTACTTCACATGGATTGTAGCCCTTCACCCAACAGATGAACCTGTCTGTATCCATATAAAGTAACTTCGAATGAGCAAAACGAATTTTCGCAAATCTCCCTCGGGAGAGCCTGTAACTCCTAGAGGGCGCGTCCCCAGGTGGCGGATCGGGGAACGCCTCCCAGATATGGGTGGTAGGAGGGAAATCAAATACCTCCCGCGGACCAACAGGCCGGGCAGAGCAAGTTCGTTAGCTGAAGTGAAAGCAACTGCTCTAGGGGTAGGCATCCCCGAAATCAAGACCCTGGTCCTCCAGGTTGGGGGTTGTGCTTAGGGCCAGCGACCCTATCACAGGATCCTGTAGGAGAAAATGGATTGCTACGAATCAGAATGACAAGAATGCTGGGCCACCAAACTTGATGACGAACTTGCAAAATTTAAAGGTTATGAATATGGGAACATGGAATGTATTAAGTCTCTATAGATCAGGATCACTGATAAATGTCATACAGGAACTTGAAAGGTATAAAATGGATTTAGTTGCAGTACAAGAAATCAGATGGACGGGTAATGGAAGTATAAACAAAAATAAGTATACAATAATGTATGGGGGAAATGATACACAAATACATGCACTAGGGACAGGATTTATAATAAACAACAAATTGTTACCTTTTATTAGGAAATTTGAGGCAGTGAATGAAAGGATATCTCACATTACGATTCAATGCAAATATAAGACTTTAAATGTTATAAATTGCCATGCTCCAACAGAGGATAAAGAGGACAATATTAAAGAAGAATTTTACAACAAATTGGAACAGGTATATGATACATTCTCGAAAAATTCAATTAAAATAATTCTAGGAGATTTCAATGCCAAGTTAGGACATGAAAATCATTATAAACCTACAATTGGACCTCATAGTCTACATCAGCAGAGTAATGAAAACGGAACAAAACTTATTAGCTTTGCCACTTCCAAAAACATGTTGATCAAAAGTACATATTTTGCACATAAAGATATACATAAACAAACATGGGCTTCAAGAGATGGCATCACAAAAAATCAAATTGATCATGTATTAATCGAAAAACAACATCATAAATGCATACATGATATCAGAAGTCAAAGGGGAGCAGACTGTGATTCGGATCACTTTCTTGTAAAAGCCAAGTTCAAGATCTCACTCTCAAGACATAAATGGTCTAAATTAAATGGTGTTCCTAGGTTTAATACAATGAAACTGAAAAACCCAAACATTCTCAACCAGTACATTAGAGAATTAGAAACACACAAACCTGAAGTGGAAAGTAAAATTAACAATGATGATACTAATCAAGCCTGGAACGCTCTGAAAGAAAATATCACACGAGCAACTACCTCAGTTTTGGGACATTTTACTACAACTAAGAACCCCTGGTTTGATGCCGAGTGCTCGAACGCTATCGAAGATAGAAAATTAGCAAGGGAAAAATTCCTACAAAAACCAATAACACAAAACAAACTTATTTTTGAAGAGAAACAGAAACTTGCCAGGAAACTCATTAGGAAAAAGAAAAGGGATTTTATGAATTACAAATTAAAAAGAGCTGAGAATGACCGTACCACAGACTCCAGAGGATTTTTCAAGAGCATAAATATGTTTAAAAGTGGGAATATAAAAAATTATGGACAGTTCATAACAGACCCAGATGGCTCCTTGCTAACAGAAAGAAGTGACATTGCTAACAGATGGAAGGAATATTTTAATGAGTTACTAAATGCTCCAACTATAAGCGTCTCTCAGGAAGATGACAATGAATATCTTACTGCTGACCCATCGGACGAAGAGCCCAGCTTAGCAGAAATTAAAGAAAGCATCAAGAAGCTGAAGAGACATAAAGCTCCTGGAAGTGATGGTATAGACACAGATATATGGAAGCTCAGTAAATTTCCTTTTGTAAACTGCTTACACAAAATCATCATCAACATCTGGAAGCAGGAACAGGTCCCACATGATTGGAAAGAAGTAGTTGTGTGCCCTATATACAAGAAGGGGGACCCAACAAATTGTTCAAACTACAGAGGAATTGCGTTACTAAACACAACATATAAAATTCTGACAAATATACTGTTAGCAAGGATAAGCCCTTACGTTGAAGACTCCCTAGATGATGCCCAATGTGGATTTAGACCTAACAGATCGACTATTGACAATATATATGTCCTAAGGATGTTGGGTGAAAAGAAATATGAATTCAATCAAAATGTACATATGCTTTTCATTGATTTTAAAAAAGCTTTTGACAGTATCAACAGGGAATATTTATGGAAGTGCATGAGGCAGATTGGCATCCCTAACAAATTGATAAATTTAATAAAATCTTGCACTTTAAACTCAAAATACAAAATAAAAGTAGCTAGCAAACTTTCTGAAGACTTTGAGGTTAAAACTGGAGTCAAACAAGGGGATTCACTCTCACCAGTTCTTTTTAACATAGTAATCAATAGAATAATCCAAAAAGTAAAGCTACTACAAATTGGAGCACAACTGGAAAGCAAAATTAACATTGTAGCATACGCTGATGACATTGCATTATTATCTGACAGTGAGAATGATTTGAAGCTTCTTACAGCACAATTAATTAAAGCCACAAATGGCACAGGCCTCCAGCTGAATACAGACAAAACAATGTACTTTATCTTATCCCGCTATCCATCAAATAATAATGTACTGCAAATTAATAACACAGCTTTCACAAAGACAAATGAATTTAATTACCTTGGTACAATAGTAACCTCTGACAACTCCATAAAAATTGAAATAGAATCACGAATTCAGAAGGCTAACAAATGCTACTATAGTCTCTTGACAGTTTTCAAAAGCAAGTTAATTTCTAGGAACACCAAACTACAAGTATACAAATCATTGATTATACCAGTACTCACCTATGGATCTGAAACCTGGACTCTCACAAAAAAAGAGGAAAACAGATTAAGAGTATTTGAACGAAAAATTTTGAGAAAAATATTTGGACCCATAAGAGATAGGATCAGTGATGAATGGAGATTGCTAAATAACAATGAAATTTACAAATTATATAAAGACTCCGATATAGTGGCCAAAATTAAAGCCAAAAGATTGAAATGGATAGGGCATGTCATCAGAGCACCACCAAACAGGACCATCAAGAAAGTGACTGAAGAGATTCCCACCGGAAGACGACCTCTTGGACGCCCACGCATGAGATACTTGGACAATATTCAAGACGATCTCAGAAAACTAGGACATGACAGACAGTGGCAAATTACTTGTAAAGACAGAGCAAAGTGGTTCAACATTGTCCATTCTGCAGCAAAAAGCCTTCATGGATTGTAATGCTTAATAATAATAATAATAATAATAATGAAATTGGCACATGTGGAGTTTCGGCAGGCCTAATGCGCACATCCCCACATACACAGGTTTCATGAAATCTACTGTAGTCTTCGCCATCTCCACAGCAACAAAATTCTTATTGATGATAGTGACCTGTTTGAAATATAGTCTGGCGATAGATTTCCTTACGCCATAACGTCCATCCCATTGTGTTCCTAATAAGAATTTCTGGTGTTTTCTCAATTTTTTCATAGCCTTGTATAAAACTGCGTTATTCACTAATTTTAAATAATCTTTTTCGAAACCTTTCTTTGCAGAAGCCCTCATTTTGGTATTCAACTCAATATACTCTTTCAAAAAGTGTGATCTTTTGAAGGAGATAGTATGGCTGATTATATCCAGCTCAGTCCCTAAGCTGAGACATTGCTGGAGGTTTCTGTAATGCAAGATATATCATTCCTTGATCCTCAGTGGTGTCATCAGTTTAGGGATAGAGCCTCCTTGCGAAACTAGCTGCTCTGGACATAGTGGCAAATCACTGTGTGTATCACACAAAGTAATAGGGTATTTCAGATCAGCCTCCACAATATACCCCACACCAGAATCAGCCGCCTAACCACGGATATTTCCTCCTAATCCGACGCTTTCGTCTTTGGAGAACTATTGAAACTCTCCACTTGGCAGCGTTTGTCACATGGCATGCCCTAGAACTCACTCAAATCTAACTATGTGATATAGCTCGAAACAGATAGGTTGAACCTTTCGTCTATCCGCAGATTATTTACTCTGGCGTGCCTTTGGACACATCTGCAAAGTCCCCCACAGATTGTGCCCTCAAAGAAATGAGGATCCAACATTGCAACCAAAGATGTGCCAACGTTGCACTGTCTTCATGGCGGAAAGTTAAAATTTTGGCCTCTAAATGCGTCAGCTGGACTACCTCACACTAACCTAACCCAACGCACCTCCACCTCCAACCACCTCTTCCTCCACTGCCCCATATGGGAATAGGGGGCAAAAGGACTCAGTCTGTGCTGGGCTGGTGGATAGGATGGACACAAATTTTTATTTTGTAATCACTATTTTTTAAACAATTTCGGTTGTCATAGACAGTAGCGCCATTCACTATGTTCACCCTGAGGTCCAGATCCCAAATGACCTAGTTCACAACGCTATCACCAGAAAGTGCTGTTGGCCCTCCCCTCTCCTTCCCCTCCTGTGACATAATCCAAGATGGCAGTCTGGGGAAAAATTCCAGGAAATTCTCTCACTCTGTGTCTACCTGCTGGATGCAGAGGATGGACATGATTGTTCACTGTGATCAATGGATGAGATGTCTGTGCTGGAGAATGAGGATTTTAATGCTTATACTAGCTGTAATCATGCAGCTGGAGACTGTGTCGATAACCACCTGCACGATGTTTGGAAAGCAATGATATTTGTTGCAGACGAATATGCTTCATCAAATATGATACTGCGACAAGCTATGTTGTGGTGCATTTAATTAGTGTGGGTTGCCTACATCATGGGTAGGTATGCACTCTGGGGCAACCCTATTGTTCTCCTTTGATTGATAGGTACTTAATCTATTCTTCTCCTTTGATTGACAGGCCCTTAACCTGTTGTTCTGCTAAAAGGATCCTTTCGTTTGATTGACAGATCCTTAACCTATTGTTCCCCTGCCCCTTCCTCCCCCCCCCGACCCTCAGGAAACCTTCAACCCAATTTGATTAACTATTTAATTAAATTCGTCAATTAATTTACCCCTCTCACTCCAGTAAACCCCCTTCCCGGAAATTGGCGGGAAAAAGACTCAGTTGATCGGTCATATGGAGGGAATTCGATTGTAGTGTATGGAACATTGTTTAAACAATTTATACAAAGTATGCAATATTGTTTAATTATTTATAGCAGTATACGACATATATTTATTTCGTTAAAGAATTAGTTCGGAAAACGATTGCAGTGCACGGAATGTCGTTTAAACAATTTAGACAATGTGTGGAATATTGTTTATTTAAACAATTTATGGAATTCAAGTCTGTGTATGGAATACATGGAAATTGGTCTCTCTCTGGTGGAAAGGAACGATCTCATAACAGGAAATTGAAAGGTATGCAGGTTTATTTATAAAAAATTCAGTTTGTGGTGGTTGGATTTTCTTGCTCCTAATTCTCTGCTGTTTGGAAAGATGTAGGTCTTGTAAGAAGTAATTACTTCGGCACTGTACTCTGGGCATCTTAACCAAATGTTTGGCCCTTTGCTGGCACTTTACCTATTGTTCTCTTAAATGGTTTTCCGTGTCACCCCCATCTCCTTAAAGTATTGTACCGCCTTTGATATCAAATTAAGTAACTAGTTATGTCCTACCACCATTTTCTGGTACACTTTTCGAATTTCACATTCCTTTGAATGCCATTTCTGGCTCACGCTTCTTTGTCACCCAGTCCCACTCTCTTAAACTATTGTACCGCATTTTGAATAAGAATTGTGCAAATTAACCTAGTGTTCTGCACTTAACCTGCTGTTCTGCTCCATGGCCCCCACACATCCACACCCTTCCCTTCACTATTGAACTGCTAACACCACGTCGATATAAAAAATTTATGAAAAATTAAGTAAATCGATATCCTTCACATGTATGGGGTAGCTTTTTAATTTCCAGCATCCTGTTGGTGGGGGAAATCGATGGAACGTTACACTGACGTCACTTGTCTATGTAAATAACAGCCAAGTCTCCCTCTAAACGGCTATAGAAATCTGTTGCAATGCTTCCCAGAATAGCACAGGGTGCATTCTCCATAGCGATCCTAATGGGACATGTGAGATGCCTCTGGCCATATACATGTTTACCCAGCCAACAAGCGCACCTGCCGGTCCAGTGCAGACCTAATTACCAAGCGAGGGATGGGATGTTTGCAAAGCGACTAACCGGCGAAAGTGCAGCTAAAAGGTTGTCAGTGGCATACTGATGTCTCATGTCTATGTAAATAACAGCCAAGTCTCCATCTGGAAGATCTACAGAAATCTTCTGCAATGCTTTCAGAAACTGTTAACGAAAATAGTCCAGAATAAAACCTAATATATTCTTCCTGATGCTCCTAACGGCAGAGCCCGACCATCACATAACAGCCCCTCACAGAAATCGTAAAGTGTTGCAGAAATAGTTAACGGTCGCTTTTGTTGTTTTTGTAGAAGCTTTCGTGGTGTCTCAGCTTGTCTGCATGGAAATTCTTGCCCTAACGGGAGCTGTTAACGAAAATAGCTCAGAATAACACCGAATGCATTCTTCCTGATGGTGCTAACGAGACATCCCGTGCTACCCTTCCTGGAAATCATAATGTTCTGCTTCCAACATACATCTCAGAAACAGTAAACGTTCTCACTGCTATGTAGAGACTCCTACATTCCAGCACAAGGGATGTCTAGTGAATGAATGAAGCATTCTGATTGGCTCTTACCGAATTTACCCAGCAAACTGCTGTTGCTTCCAGTGTGGGAGCACTGTCCGCCATTTTTTTTCTGCCGATGAGACTTTCAGCAGCAAAACTACTTTGTACAGGTCATCATACTGCACTGACAGTTAAACCCTGCGAAAGTGGTCTACAGATTGTCAAATACGGAAAGACACTTGCTCAATTACACTGCTCTGCCACTGAGGATGGAAGCTTGAATAATACAGCGTAAAACCGATCTCGGACCTGGTAATACATCACAGCGTACCGTGTCGATGTAGTAAGCATGCAATTCGTATCCTGTGGCATAGAAACTCGCACCTTTTGCATCAAGCATGTAGCTATCGGCCACCAGACACTCGTACATATACCGCAAAGACAGAATAAGCACATGCGCTATATATACTCCTCACAGCACTAGATATCTGCAACGAGTTCGGTTGGTCATCCACCACAGCCAACAGTCACATGTTATCCGGCCCCGACACATGAGCAGACCACCCTCAGTGAAGGGAAGTCACACTCCGAAATGTTGTACAAGACGGGGTCGGTTCCCCTCGGCACAAAGGCTATACTGTTTATTGTCCCGAGCTGCTTGCTTTCTAACATATCTCAGAACTATGGGATTACAAGAACATATGTAATTTCACATGGTTTGCAGAATATCATAGCGTTTCCGCGATACTTCTCGATTCCAAACACATAGCAATATCGCTTGCATAACAGTATCGCTTGTGTAGTATAATTCCGGAGGTATGGACCGGAAATTATTTCTCTTGAAACTCGAAATTATAGCGAGGTGGAGTGTGCTGTGAGTAACTAGTAACTCGTCTGCGAAGACCTTTACGTAAAACTTCAAAAAACAAAAACAAAAAACAAAACAAAAATAGAGGAAACTGATATTTCCACTCACGAATACCGATGTCGGTGATATAAGTTTCCAAACCATCCTTATAATTTACAAAGTCAACTAAGGTGTTTCTCATGTCTAGAAAATCAGTAAACGTGTCTTCCACCCATCCTTCACCTGCTAAATGCACACAAAACACACCACAGTCGATGTTCTCTCGACCAAATAAAGATGGGAAATGTGCAGAAGCAGTCAACCAGACAATTTACATGGGAGGGAATAATGGTCCAGTACGAACACACGTCCATATTGCATTTTCTCAAATTTCCACGCGATCATACTAGGTATTAGTTCACTATTCGGCCGTCTATAGGACGACACGGTTAAGTCAGCTACATCCCTGCATCCCAACAGGCCTTTCCATTCGTATGGCACCTGCAGTTAGCAGGGAACGTGAATCATTCCCGCCACAGACCACCGCCGCCACGCGCCACGCACCCATAGACAGAATCATCCTAGGAAACCGGCCACATACATATTTGATTGCTATGCTTACAATTAAATATTACGCAGCGGTCTCAATTGGACAACATTCTACAATGAGTGAAGTATTGAAATACACCACACTGACGGCTGTGGCCCTGGAAATAGAAATATCTGTCCATTCTTATGACTAGACATACTTTCCCCTTTGCTATAACAGTATTCCACGTCAAATCCATACCTTCCTTACGACTGGACATAGTCATTTCCTTTGCACAGATCGGAACACACACATACTTTATAAGCGTGATGCTCAAGGCGAACCTATGACGTGTCCCCTACTACTAAGTATAATATAAATCAGTGATGGGTGCACGTATCTCATAAGTTTCTTGCCAGTGGCACCACTGTGTCTTAGAAAGAGAAACGTAATTATCTTACAAACCGCCAGATGTTAAAAAACATGATCGCCACAACTACTGTATTTCACTGTCACATGCGGTCTTGGTTCTGTAGGTGCTCACAAGTATCCATGTTAAAAGCTATACTGGCTGTATAAATCGAGGTATTTCATTACATCCAAATGAAGTGGTTTTTCCAGACAAATGCCATGACACTGAATACAGACGGTGATCACCGGAGCGTATATTATCAGACCAACAGTGCAGTTACACGTCGTAGCTGGTGTAAGCTCATAACAAAATCACCTAATTTAGAAAGTGATTTGGCTAAGGAACGTGATATGAAGCTGCAGCTCCCTCATGCCGCTACTAGATATTTCTCCAGTATTTGTAACACATCCTGTCTCAATGCCATGTCAGAGGTTCAGCGACATATCCACTAGGTTATAGGCGATGGTTGATTGAGAATGATCCAAACAGTAGATGGTGTGCTGAGTGAGGTTGTAAGAAATGTACACTAGCTTTTCAGATCGCTAGTGCTACGCTTTCTGGTAGAAATGCTGTCTACGATTTGTAATCAAGTCTTTCCATTCAACTACATACCTGCGTTATACCCTATGGAGAAGTTTTTTAATGATTACAGCCACTAGTGAATCATATTTCTGGCAATCTCACATCTCGAAATGAGTCATCTTTTTCGAACCTATCAGCTACAGTAAAATTTTGGATAGCCCCAAGCTTGTTGCAACTGCTGCCATTTCTGCAGCTTTGTGAATGTTATCGTTCCAAGGCGGAACTGAGCAGAAGTCGGATGGAGCTATATGTACCACCTTCTGCAAATCATGTAGAAACAGAGTGACATGAGTTAGTGCGACAAGACCATGTTTGGATCAATCGTTGGGATTGGGAACATGTTGTCGTAGCTCCGCCAACAATGTACAATGTGTATGGTCAGTGCCAAACGAAGCCTGCTCCTGCAACACGAGGTAGTATAAAAGACAGTATGGGAACTGGGAGAAGGATGTGATTTTACTACTGCATTGTGGTGCGTCCCCAAACTACATATAGGTACTGCTGTCCGAAGCAGACCCCATGTCCCTCAGGGCCCATTCACGTCTATCACCCCAACATGCTATCATCGTTATTCTGTACCATCCAACAGAGAAAAATTACGAACTGTGAAAGCTCCACTAACTTCATCCGATAGTGAACTCAATAAGATCTTTCCCGCATCTCTCTCCTCCCATATATCAAAAACAAATACTGACTGCGTGCCGGCATTGAACACATGTGACACAGGTATTGATCCATTGCATAGACTGTATCCCACAATCTGTACTATAAGCCGCTAGAGACGCTCCCTGTGACCCTGGGTCATTGTTTGAAATATTGTTTTTTTTCTGCTGTAACACGCTTTGTACACTGCCATACATTTTGATTTTTCCGCCACGACTTCGAGGTCTGTGTCAGGTTCTAAACTGACAGTAACAAGTTCCGATCCATCGCTTCCCACAGAAAACTAACCGACACACAGCGTAAATCATGTTGGCACTGCTGCTACAATAACACACCACACGTACTGAATGATTTTAAATAAAAGACAGTTACAACATAAGGAAACTGGACGAGTTTGGCGGCGTTGTGGAGTGTTTCCAAACTGCTGTCCAAAGGTGATTGACAACCTCTCCATTTAAACTCATCTGCCACAGTGACGGAATAGCTGATGGCTCTGGGTTCCGTTCCGATTCATTCCTCGTATTACAGTCATGTACACGATCACTGTTTCGGTGCTAGCCATCTCCGAAAGGTGTTGCCCCTCCACTAAAACACTTTCTCCATTTGAAACAAGCGATGTCACTCAGTCATTATGTGGTAACCAACAGCGTACCAGTGGATGGATGGGATGGAAAAGACGCCTACGATGTACTGTAATAATAAGCATCACAGTTGATAGTGCGAAGAATTTTAGCAATTTTACAGTAATTTAAACATTGACCAATGATGCAACAGCATGTTTCCCCATTTCAGTATCCTTGCTAAACTGCTCCTTCTCTACTTTGCGAGTATCATTGCGAATGTAGATAGATGACTGTGCAGTACGTCCATTCATTGTTAATTCTCGAACGTATACATCATCAAAGTATAGCAGACAGGGATCTACATATTTATAGCACCTAGAGCATAGTGCATAATTTATGATCCATCTCTATTCGGATGGGAGACACAGGGCATTCTTGCAGTCTTAGGATAAAATTAGAGACTGAAAGGCCCCCTCACACTGTCTTTGGCCAACCCGCCCTGCAGCACCGTTACAACTTTAATGTCTGCAGCTGACCAGAAATAGATCGCTACGTTCCGAGTCTCATGAATGAATGGAACTTCCCGAGTCTTCGCCCATCCAAGTGCACAAATTTCTCCAGTTGCGCACATTTCGGGGAGGTTAGCACCCCTTATCATTGTATAGTAGTAGATTTGAAAGTGTTGTGATGTAATAGCAGACGGTTAAGAAAAACAAGAAACGAGTGATTTTTATGCATGATGGAGCTGCAGGCAGATGGAGTTTGAGGCATTTTATGTAAATCAGCTACGTTACAAATTTTGAAGTAATGTTCAAGTGTCTGGGATCACTACCAAGAGTTTATTGGTAAGAGAGAACATAAACACATGCACTCCTAAAGCTACACGGTTCTGCACTTAAAATGTCAGATAGCTTCAGTTTCCGACCTATATTAGTCATGTGGAATGCAGCACTGTTAATATCCCACTGTAAGAAAATATATGTACAGTGCATGAGATACATCCTTCTTGCAGGTTTCTCTACAATATACTATGGTAACAAACTGTAAAAGTGAAAAAACTACTTCCTTAAAACATCAGCTCTGTGTGATACATGCACAATATAGCTTTCCTGAGATGTATAGCATCCTCTGTTTACATCCAATCACGGTTCAGAAATTATACTATGCCCACATCAGTCCTATACCAAATGATCATTAGTAACAGAGAACACCTCTTACGAGGAAACAGATAAATGCATAGCAGCGGTGTCAAACATGTGAAATTACATGTCATTCTGCCACTAACTCTTTAAACAGGACATCTGTCAAGTGGATGTATACACGAGGATTGCAGTGCCTTAAAAAATGGTTCAAATGGCTCTGAGCACTATGGGACTTAACATCTTAGGTCATCAGTCCCCTAGAACTTAGAACTACTTAAACCTAACTAGCCTAAGGACATCACACACACCCATGCCCGAGGCAGGATTCGAACCTGCGACCGTAGCAGTCCCGCGGTTCCGGACTGCAGCGCCAGAACCGCTAGACCACCGCGGCCGGCGGCAGTGCCTTACAAACACCTCCTGCTAAATTAGAATCACCTTAGTTATGAAACTAAAGTCGCGATTTTATACACAAGATGTGACAGGGGAGTGAGGTACATCACATAAATTTTCATTCATGTTGAGGAATGTGTCGAAACAGGATGATCACATTTCATCGCATATGAGATGGAAGTCCTCTAATGACCAAGATATTTGCTGTTAACAAATACAAGTAGAAAGTGCTCTAAGTCAAAAACAGCACACACGGGTGTATACGAGTCGAATGCAGGCTATGTCATACAACTGAGACATCCTGACAGAACAATGGAAAAAATGGTCAAATGACCTGCAGCAACATCTCCCTCCCTCTCTAGAATGCATTGAAGCGGAGATGTGTGTTATCACCACTTACAGTCATTGACATGTAGCAAACCGGCTTTACTGCCGTGCCCATGCACTATGTACAAAGGGGGAGGCTTGATGACAGAAACGACTAGAGCAGTTTTGGTCATGATACATTTATTCTTCACAAGTCTTACACTAAGTTACAAATACCATTCATCACTAATGCCCATCTGTACAGGCGTGATGCACTAGCTGTACAGCTCGATCACTGATCCCGAAGGGAGTACACTCCAGTGCTAAACCAGGGAGCGACCGTGTGAAATGAGCGAGACAAAAGTCTCGTCGCCGAATGTTCAGCTACTGGCGCGACCGGAGGCGCCGTGAGGTCCGTGAAAGGGAGAAAGGCACTGCAAAACGGAAGGGTGCACACCGTGAAACGAGCGACTGCATTTAAGACTGCGTGTACGCATTTGCGGGGGTGTCGCGTTAACTCGACGCACATGGTAAGCGGCGGGAGAAGTTGGAGACGTGTGTCGCGTTGTGTTGACCAGCTCGCACTGTGTGCCTGCCTTGTCCCGTGCATTCCAGTGCGTGATGTACCGTTGCCAAAATTCGGCGTAACGGTTTAGCTGCACTCGTGTATGCCGGGCGTCGCTTACTTGTGTCAGCTGTGCCATAGTTCAGCCCTTCGCGCGTTTGAATGGTGCGGCCGCCACACACATCCCTCCTTGGGGAGCAGAGCTCTGTAGCTGCGAAAACGCGGCGATCGCTCTGTGGCGCGTGTGTGTATAAAGTTCGCGCACTGCGTGATGACAGTGCGGCAGCGTTGGCGGGGGTCAGTCAGCGTTGGAAGGGCAGCGGCCCGTGACGGCAGAGGGCCGGTAGCGCGAGCGTTAGCGTGTCCTCGCGCGGTCGGCTAGTGACAGCTACGGCAGGCACTGGCTACAGCTGTCCATAGCAATGCGCGGTGAAGGCGCGCGCTGCAGGTCGTTTGCTATGACGTCTCGAAGGCACTGACATCTTAATAACAACGCCGAGTATTCACAAGTGCTACATTGTTCAGAGTGGTGTCGAGAGTGGCAAGTCCAAGTGTTCATACGTTGCACCGTTCCACAAGTTTGCCAAGTGACTCAGTTGCAGAAACAGAGCGCAGCACTCAAACCGACCTTGATCCTCAAGACAACGGAGCTCTAGAGAATATGCGCGAGTGCGGTATCGTCGGGTGTTGAGCGCGGGTCTGGGAGCTGCTACCGACAAGTCGGGCAATGTCAAGAGCTCGACGGCGACGCGAATACGGTAAACTGGCGCGGGTGCCGATCGGGCCTCAACGCCCGACGCGGCGGAGGCGCAGGGGCGCGAACGAGGGTCCAGGAGCTGTGACGGACACGGGAGGCATTGTCTGGGGCTTTACTGGAGTTACTGGCCGAAGGCATAGGCAGCTGGAGGCCAGGTCTCTACAGCGGACGGCAGCTCGTGGACGCTGACTTCTGAAGCCGTTCGGCGGCTCAGGCGCGTGTTTGCTGTATTGGGTGGCGTGGCGCTTTGGCGACGCAGCACAGCGGTTTGAATCGGACGCGGTGGCTGGCGCGCGTGATGTAGTCTGCTGGTGGATGTGGTGGGGGCGACCGATGCACCTGTGGTGGGCGCCGTCCGGGCGGTCATGCCGGCTGCCTGGACAGTGTGGTGGGAGGCGCATGTGGTGGGGCGATGAAGGCAGGCTGCAGCTGTGCATCACAGACGGCTACAGGTGCAGGCTCCATCTGACTGCTGGCAGAGGGAGTGTCGTCTGTACGCAGATCTTCCGCCGGGTCGAAGAAATGCGTGGCTGCTGGAGCGGGCAAGATGTAAGCTGGCTTGACGCAGTCGATTGACACTGTAGACAGCTTCCCGTTGCACTCAATGACCAACGTTTTGTCTGCTCGGGCGATCGTACAGTGCGATCCGCAGTAGGGTGGCTGGAAAGGTGGCTGTACTGCATCGGTACGCAACACGGTGTGCGTGCAGCACTGCAGGTCAGCGTGCACAAATACCTTCCTGGTGCCGTGCCGCATCAGTGCGTGCGCTTGGAGGCCAGCCCTGTGAGTGCACAGACATTCGCCAGAGTGGGTGCTGCGACGTTGTGTGGGAATGATACTTCTTCGACAAAATCGCCTGGAACTGTCAGAGGTTGTCCATAAACGAGGTCGGCAGGTGATGCACCGATCTCCTCCTTCGGCGTTACTCACAGGCTGAGCAGCACCAGTGGGAGTGCCTCTGGCCATGAGGTGTCGTGGCAGGTTAGGGCGGCTTTCAGAGTCCTGTGGAGCCGTTCGACCGTACCATTCGATGCCAGATGGTAGCTTGTTGTTGTCCTATGCAACAGGATGCCACAGTGTCTGGCGACGTGCGTGAATAACGCAGTAAAACTGGCGGCCGTGATCAGTTATCACATGGCTGGGACATCCGAAGCATGCCACCCAGGTGTCGATGAATGCGGTGGCGACTGATGCATGGGTGTGCCTCCCGACTTTGGCGCCCTGACATGCCGTTTAAGTGCGCGACCATTCGCGGCAGTCCTTCTGAAGCCCGGGCCAGATGACACTCACAGCCACAAGTGTCGCAATGGTGTTGGTGCTGGGGTGTGACAGTCCGTGGGCACGGTCGAAGGTACTGCGTCGGAATTTCTTCAAATGGAATGGTCGGTGCATGCTAGTTGAGATGTCACACCAAGAGCCGGGCACAGGCACCAGCTCCAGGCCGCTGGAAGTGTCGTGACGGAAGTGGTGCAGTTCTTCATCACTCTCCTGTACTTGGGCGACGTCCTCGAAGTTCACAGGGGGTGCGGCACACGCTCGGGACAAACAATCGGCGACGATATTGTCTATTCCCAAAATGTGTCGGATGTCTGTCTTGAATTGTGGCATGTACTCTAATTGCTGGAGTTGGCGCGGTGAACACTTAATGTGATTGTTCTGGAACGCGTGAGTAATCGGTTTGTGGTCGGTGAAAATGACGAACTGTCGGGCCTCTACAGATGGTTGGAAGTATTTCACTGCCGCATACACCGCAAGCAACTCTCGGTCATAACCTCTCCAAGTGCGTTGCGAATCAGATAGCTTCTTAGAGAAAAATCCGGGAGGTTGCCAGCTCCCACCGATGCGCTGTTGTAACGCCACACCGATGATGGCCTGGCTGGCGTCCACGACTACAGCTAAGTCCGCGTCATGTACCAGGTGGGCGAGCAGCGTCGCTTCTGCGAGATTCCGTTTTGAGTCCGTGAAGCTCTGCTCCATTGCGTCCGTCCAATTCACAGGGGTCTTTCCCTCTGAGGTAGGACCTTGTAACGCCTTAGTCAACGGCTCTTGCATGGCTGCAGCGTTGGGCAGGTGTCGGTGATAAAAATTCAACATACTGAGGGCAACAGCGTAATTCTTTGTGTGTCTGTGGACGCTGCATGTTCAGTATCGCTTGCACTTTCTCCGGTAGTTGCATCGATACAGTGGAGATAATTAAATGGCCAAGGAACTCGATTCCCGTCAAACCAATTTCGCATTTCGCTGGATTAATAACGATGTCAGCTTCACTCAGACGCTGAGAGACGGTCGTTAGGTGGCGGCGGTGGAGCTCGGGCGACTTGGAATACACCAGGACGTAGTCGAGGTACACGAAACAAATTGGCAAGCCTCGCAAGACGCCATCCGGGAACCGCTGCCAAGTCTGGGCAGCACTCCGAAGACCGAAAGTCATAAACAAGCTTTCGAAAAGCCCAAGGGCGTTACTATAGCTGTTTTTACAATGTCTTCAGCTGCCATAGGGATTTGGATGTATTCCTTTGCGTAATCTATCTTGCTGAACACCGCGCACTTCGCCAAAGCAGAACCGAAGTCTTGAAGGTGTGGTACTGGGTATTGGTCCAGCACCGTCGTGAACTAAGGGCGTGATAGTCCCCACACAGGTGTCACGAATTGTCTTTTTTTGGTACTAAATGTAACGCTGATGACCATGGGCTGCCCAATGGTTGAACGATGCCTTGCCACAGCATGGCCTTGAACTCTGTCTTTGCTGCTGCAAGTCTATGAGGTGCAAGTCGACGTGGGCGACACAATGTGGGGGGTCCGGGTGTGGTTATTATGTGGTGCACCATCGAATGTTTAATGTCTCTCAGTGCGCTGGCTGGGCAGGTGAGGAAGAGGAAATTTTCAAGGACGTCAGCGTAAGGTCGGGGCACTTCACAGGCTTAACTCTGTAGAATGTGGCCTGCTGGCACTGTCCCGCTATCTTTTTAATTTGTTGTCGCATCGATGAGCTGGCCGTTTGCGATGTCAGCTAGCATCCGTAGTGGCCGAGAAAGTCCGCGCCCATGATCAGCTCATTGACGTCAGCCACAGTAAAACTCCATGAGAATGTGCGGCACAGAGCTCGATCTAAATTGTGGCTGTGTGTGTCAAGTCTTAACAGCTGAATTGTTGCCCGCTGTGAGGGAGAGTGCCTCGACCCACCTGCGGTCTCGCAACATAGAACAGGGAATATCAAAAGGTCTAAACCCATGTCATCAAGCTACATCACGCCTGCACCCCATTCTGCGACAAACAGATGCTTCGATATCATACTGCAGCCAGGTGCGCCTAGGTCCAGACACACCTGGCGTTTGGCTGTGAGCAAGGAGTGCGGCACCTGGTTGCTTCGTTGCCAAAACGGGCATGGTACCAGCAGTAGCTGCTTTATGCATGCTCTGACGTCTGTGAGGTACCGTTAGAGCAGCTGTTGCTGCGTTGCTGGCTGCAGGCTGCGAGCCGCGCCACCTGTAGCGTGGTCTGCTGCCAGTGCGATGCATGCTGCTCTCTTGCTGCGAGCATGCCAACCGGTTGATTTGCGTGGAGAGAGTTCCCTCCTGTGTGGCCAAGTTTTGCACTAGCTGGTGCAGGTCACATCCTATATGGGTGCAGGAGGCACGTGCCATCATGGAGCTTGGGGAACAGTGTCATAAGCTGCAGCGGCTATGGTGCTAGGTGCTGTTGTCAGCGCATAGTGCATCTGGTCGGCCAAGTTAGCGACGGTGTCCAGCTGTGTTGCTATTACTGCCTGCACCTGAGCTGGAGGGCTGCACACCCAGATAGTGTGCACTCGTTGCTCTTTGGGCGACGAGATCCGCCAGATCAGCTCTTCCTTGAGCCGTTTGTAGGATGACTGTATCTGTGGGGTGGTGATTATATCCCACACTTCAGCCGCGTAATTCTGGTCGAGCTGGCTCAATATGTGTCCAAATTTTGTCAGGTTACATGGTTACTCATAAAGATCGCCTCCAATTGACTGTACTACATTACAGGGTCACGGGGCCAAAAGGGAGGCAGCCTGATCAACACCCATCCAGTGCTTGTGGGCGCTGCGGCGATTGTAGTAGGTGTCGGTGTGGCGGGAATTTGTGAGCCACAATTGTCCTAGACTGTCTGTGGCTGCGCGTGTAGTCCGTGCTTGTAGTTCGCTCTCCAGCCCCTTGTGGCGTGCGAGCAGGCCTTCAACAGTCTTTTGCAACTCTTCTAATGTCGCCATCTTAGCTTAGAGTCGAGTCCTCGCACAAGGGGAAAGCACACAATGAAAATAACATGACAAAGGAAAACACACAAAAAACAATAACACTAGTCAGTTCGCGAACGAAACATACAAGCACAAAAACAATACTACAAAAGTTAGTTAAAAAATGGTTTATCACTATGGAGCACTGTTCGGGCGTGGGCGTATACGTGCCAGCCTACTCGTGGTTTCACGTCACTTGTACTGATGAACATTCATCACCACGTGTCTTTAACCTCGTATCACATTAGGGTCACCAGAGAAGTGAGAGACGTGTGTCACGTCGCATTGACCAGCTCGCACAGTCTGCCTTAGTGGTGGGCAGGAAATCGCGTATCTGTTAGAAATCGCAGTGACAGAGAAGTCACAGATATCACAGTAGCAACTTTACAGAATCTAACTGCGATTTCAGTCACAGTTAGCAGTCGCCAGTAGTATTTCACATTCAGAGACGTGAGCCATCTATTGGTCGAATTTAGCACTGCTTTATGCGATTTCAGTGACAAGTCGCAACTAAGAGTCGCAAGTAGCAACTAAAAAGCGCGGTTAAGAGTGGCATCTGTTGGCCGAAGTTCGTACTACGTCCATCTCTGCGGTACGCTATGGAGTCTAACTGCGATTTCCGTGACAAGTCGCAACTAAGAGTCGCAAATAGCAACTAGAAAGCGCGGTTAACAGTGCCATCTGTGGATCAAAGTTCGTACTACGTCCATCTCTGCGGTACGCTATGGAGTCTAACTGCGATTTCCGTGACAAGTCGCAACTAAGAGTCGCAAGTAGCAACTAGAAAGCGCGGTTAGCAGTGCCATCTGTGGATCAAAGTTCGTACTACGTCCATCTCTGCGGTACGCTATGGAGTCTAACTGCGATTTCCGTGACAAGTCGCAACTAAGAGTCGCAAGTAGCAACTAAAAAGCGCAGTTAGCACTGCCATCTGTTGAGCAAAGTTCATACTACGCTATTCGCTACCGAGTCAAACTGCGATTTCTGTGACAAATCGCAACTAAGAGTCGCAAGTAGCAACTAAAAAGCGCGGTTAACATACTTTTCCTAGTGTCATCTGTTGACCGACATACGTACTTCGTTATGAGAGCCTTGTGCCTCACGAGATCGATGTGCTGTGTGTGCATATGAAGGGCTTATTTCAATAGTGGTACAAGTCCATTTTTGTTAATTTTGAGATATAGAGTCGTAAAGTTAAATGAGTGCTGAAAAATCTGCAGTTGAGATACCAGAAATATTCAAGCATATGGCTTCTTGCTTGAGATGAACCTTTATTTATGTTTGTTTGGATTACTAATTTCAGAAGCATTATAGACAGAAAAGTGTAGGTAATGGACTTGTACCACTATTGAAATAAGCCCTTCATATTATATGACGACATGCACATTCAGCAACAGTTATGGTTGGTCAAATACTGCTGTGACTGTGAATGTATTATATTAATAAGAAGCAACATTGCCTTTTTCTCCTGAAAATATCAAGTAACGTAACAAATGTGTTTGATTCTGCTTCCAATATGACAGTTTTGGTTAATACTCCACATGCCTACAGGACTTTGCAATGTTAACACAGCAGAACTCAGACATCTGTATAAGTGTAGAGAAATGAAAACAGTCATATGAATGCCTCACTTTTGTTCCGACACAGTTCAAGACTCGGGAGAAAAGTTTTACACCTGGTGTTCTACATGGCAACTTCACACACAAGAACTTTTTGCCGACACTACTACCACCTACACAAGTAAGCTTTTCCTGTGTCACTTTCAAGTAATGCACATAAGCTATTCCTGATTTAACTGGAAGATCTGTACTTCCCACTTTCATATCAACAGCCTCAAAATGCATATTGTAGACTTCGGGATATGTTACAGGTCAGTGTCACACCAAGATTGGGGAGAAAGGGGGGGGGGGGCGGCACGTCGGTATCCAACAAGTGTTTACCAATAAATAAGTGGCGGAAAATTACGGGTATAGGACGGCTTAACATGTGGAAAATGAGATTTTTATTATTCACTCAATGTATTTAACATTTATTATTCCTTTAAAATCGCACAACAACTTCAATAAAACACTTTAATCAGTCACACACTTATTTCATAATTATTTCACTTTTAAACTGCAAATCCTCTAAGAGCTGTCTTGAATCTTCACGAGTCTCTCTCAACAGCCTTGATGTGGATAGATATGTACAGCAAACAGTAATCAGTCAGAACTGCGTCTGCAAAAACACAAGGATTATTAAACAATTTTTGCTGTCACTTTACTAGCAATATAATTGACAGAGTGGATTGCTAATATTTGCTATATCACATTTGCTAATATTTGCTATATCACATTCGCAAGAACGATCTCACTGAAGTAATTAGGTCCATCAAAACGCTTAGAAACTAACCTCTCGTCTGACGAAAACGGTCTAAAGACTGACAATTTCTTCAGCTTTGTTGACAATGATATTTTGAATTATCACTTTACTGAGTGACTGAAATGTAGTTCAGGTACCTATGAACATAACAATATGTTAGAATTCATTTTCTAAACACGAACTATTACGGTACTGTGCGGCTACTTACATATTAATTACACTATTAATATTTTCACAGTTGTTTCTTTAATACAAAATTAAAGCCAACGGAAGAATAAACGTAAAACATACTTACCAATGACAGATTTGTTGAGATGCAATTTTCTGTGTGGACAGATGTAACTTTTTCATACGGTGGTACGTCGCAGAAATCGCAGGAGTCACAGAAATCGCAGAAGTAGCAGAAGTCGCAGAAATCGCGGAAGTAGCAGAAATAGCAGTGGCGGAGGGATACGCGACTTAGGTTCCTTAACTGCGACTCTTAACTGCGACAAATCACAGTTAAGAATAACAGATACTGAAAAGTAGCATTCACAGAAATCACTGATATCGGAAAATCGCAGTTTAGCCCATCACTAGTCTGCCTGCTTAGTCCTGTGCGGTCTGGTGCGCAACGCACTGTTGCCAAAATTCGGCGTAACGGTATAGCACGACTCATAAACGCCGGCCGTTGCTTACTTGTATCAGCTGTGCCGTAGTTCAGCCCTTCGCGCGTTTGAACGGTGCAGCCGCCACAGCATCATCAGTCTGACATCAAATCATACCTCGTTACAGCTCCATCTCAACTGACCACTCCATCCACTCTCTGTCATCCTTTAACACAGATACATGTAAGTTTAAGAGGCAGATTGTTCCCTGCTTTCCTGAAAAGCGTCAGATACAGCAGTCAACTCGCGTTTATCACTGTTACCTCAATAGACATACAGTAGAATGCTGCCTTGACAGAAAAAAAAGTGACTGTTTCCCTGGTTTGTGGCGCTTCCATGTAACGTTTTCTCAGACTCCTCTTGCTGTCGCATACTCGTTCCCATGTAAAAGAATTGTTCTGCACCAACCAGAAGACATGCAAGTACTTCCCCAATTTCCCATCATTTCGGTGTATTTTCCCTCAATTTATATCTATTTTCAATCATTTTTCGTAATTCTATCGATTTTATGTCACTTCTACCCATGTGATTATGACATCACTTCTCGTTGTAAATGTTGTACAACTGCCAACACCTAGCGCAAATGCACTATTTTTCTGATTGGAGGGCATAGTATAGCACTGTAGTCGATTGCATCCAGTCGCCTCCACCCAAAAATTCTACATCTGCAGCGATTTTGCGCTGTTTTCTGTATGTCTGTGTATGTGCATATGTCGCAGATGGCTCCCAGAACCCCCTGGTGGAGCCAACTATAGAACAAATCTTCAGGTGTAACGCGTGGTTAGTGGATGATGGGTGCGGTAAATGACCTGGTTGACCGCCCGACCTCGTTGGAAATATCTAGTGCTGCGAGGAGTATATGCGGTGCATGTTCTTATGATGTCTGGCTTCGCGGTATGAGTGTCTGGCGACTGATGGCAATATGCTTGATGCAAAAGGGGCGATTTTGTATGGCACACGATACGAATTGTAACTTTACTATATCGACACAGTATGCATTGATATATTGCCAGGTTCGAGATTGGTTGTACGCTGTAGTATTCAAGCTTCCATCCTCAGTGGCAGAGCAGTGTAATTGAGAAAGTGCTTTTCTGTATTTGACGATCTGTAGACCACTTTTACAGGGTTTAACTGTCAGTGCAGTATAGCGTTCTGTACAAAATAGTTTAGCTGCTGAAAGTCTCGTCGGCAGAAAAAAAACGGCGGACAGTGCTCCCACACTGGAAGCAACAGCAGTTTGTTGGATAAATCCTGTAAGAACCAATCAGAATGCTCCATCCATTCACTAGACGTCCTTTGTGCTGGGATGTAGGAGCCTCTACATAGGGGAGAGAACGTTTACCGCTTCTGAGATATATGCTGAAAGCAGGACATTACGATTTCCAAGAAGGGTAGCATGGGATGTCTCGTTAGCACCATCAGGAAGAATGCATTCGGTGTTATTCTGAGCTATATTCGTTAACAGCTCCTGTTAGGGCAAGAATTTCCATGCAGACAAGCTGAGACATCACGAAAGCTCCTGCAACAACAACAAAAGCGACCGTTAACTATTTCTGCAACACTTTACGATTTCCATGAGGGGCTGTCATGTGATGGTCGGGCTCTGCCATTAGGAGCATCAGGAAGAATATATTAGGTGTTATTCTGGACTATTTTCGCTAACAGTTTCTGAAAGCATTGCGGAAGATTTCTATAGCTCTTCCAGAGGGAGACTTGGCTGTTATTTACGTAGACGTGAGACATCAGTATGCCATTGACAACCTTTTAGCTGCACTTTCGCCGGTTAGTCGCTATACAGACATCTCTCGCTTGGTAATTAGGTCTGCACTAGACTGGCAGGTGCGCGTGTTGGCTGGGTAAACATGTATATGACCAGAGGCATCTCACATGTCCCATTAGGATCGCTAGGGAGAATGCACACTGTGCTATTCTGGGAAGCATTGCAAACATATTTCTATAGCGTGTTCATAGGGAGTCTTGGCTATTATTTACATAGACATGTAATATCAGTATAACATTGAAAACCTTTTACGTGCATCTGCAAGTGTAAGCTGCTATGCAAACATCTCTCTCAGCACTGGACTGCAGAAACAAAGACTGTTCATATTCGCACCAGCAGCGGTGGTTAGGTGAACACATGTGCGTCCAGGGGGGCTCTTAATTACGTAGACATGTGATGTCAGCATAAGACTCAAAGAATTCTAACTGTATACCCACACGACGCGACGCACGCACTTGCGCTGTGGCTGCCGAAGTGTGCGGACGCTCTATGCTGTAGCTGCCGAGGCAAACCTCTCGCTCGTGATTTTGTAGCGATCGGTTGCGCGGGTTCACGCAATTGGCTACTCGCCTTGTGTGTTCTCGCTAACCAGCGTTTTCTCTTTCAGAGTCGACAACAGCCTGCAAGGGCCTTTAGGAACTCGTGCGGCAAAATCCACGTGGCGTGACCCCATTCTCTGAGAAAGCAAACTGTCGTGTCTTTCAAAAGAGGCAAAATTGTCGTGTTCGGGGTTACGACGTGGAGGAGGAGCTCGAACGAGACGATCGCTCCGGCGAGACTGAGGGTGAGGCAGATGGCGGTCTAAGGGAAGTTTCCCGGACGACGGCGGCGTCTGGCCCCCCATCACCGACGAGGACGGCGAGTGAGAGTGTTGCTCGCGGTCGTCGGACGAACGTGGAAACTTCCGCGAACGGACGGCGCCGCGCCCGCACACTCTCTCTGCCGAGACGACGGATCGAGCCGCCGATCCCCCTGGCAAAGGAGGAAATTGCCGCCGCCATGGCCATGCTGACTCCTGATGAGTACTGCATCGCCATGCAACGTCTGGCCATGGGAACCGATGTGGACAGGGTGGAGGTTCTAACGAGACTCCGGTCCCTGCTACCTGTGGGTCGCGACAAGCAATTGCCTGTCGCAGTTGCCACGACAGTTGCCGCGCCAGCTGTCGCACCAGCCGTGGTGGCTACTGAAGCCGCCACGCCCTCACCAACGTCCAGGCTGGCAACACCTGACGAGCCTGCCGAGGTCGAGAAAACCTCACGGAAGCGCCCAGCCGCGGCCGTAGAGGACACTCCCTCCCCCCAGGCAAGTTCCGGTCGCGCCAGGCGGAAGAAGAGGAGGGTACGCCGCAGGACGACGACCGCATCGCCGAGGAAGCCGGATGAAGAAGGCTTCATCGCGTCCTCCCGGTGCCACACAGCGAAACCCAGGTCGTTTGGACCGGTGACGCCAGAACAGGTCGAGGCTGCAAACCGGTTTGCAGATCTACCTGAAGTAGCCGAGACCGACGGGGACGGGACAACACCGCCTACGACGACGAAACCGCCCCGCCGCCCTCCGCTGATTACCATCCATTGGAGTAAGGATTACAGCGAGCTCAGAGAGAAGCTGTACTCCATCGCAAAACCGCTGAAGATGTTCGCGGGGATCGATATTCACAAGGTCAGAGCAGAGTCCATAGAGGACCATGCAAAACTCATGCAACTCTGTGAGACCGAGAAGTTGTCCTGCTTCACGCAGAGTACGGAGCAGCTGAAGCAGCTGAAGGTCGTCGTCCGTCACCTGCCGCTGAAGATGGAACCGGCGTTCCTACAGCGGCAGCTGGAGGAACTCGGCTTCCAGACCCGCCACGTCTGCCTGACGAGGTCGCCCAGGACCCACAGGGACATGCCCTTGTTCCTTGTGGTCTTAGTCGACAATGTGGACAACCGGAAAATTTTTCAGGTTGAAAACATTGCCGACTTCGACGTGAAAGTCGAGCCACTCCGCGCGAAAGGCAGGCGAGCCCAGTGCTTCAACTGCCAACGCATGGACCACGTGGCAAAGTTCTGCAGGATGCCTGTGCTTTGCTGCAAGTGCGCCGAGGAACACCCGTCGCGTGACTGCCCGAAGAAGGAGGAGGACCGACCGACGTGCTGCAACTGTAACGGGGACCATGTCGCCTGTTACCGGGGATGCGCCGCATTCAAGAGCGGGAAACGCGCCAGCCGCGTAAACCCGAGCCGCAGCTTCGCGGCCGCTCGCAGGGGAGGCCGCACCGGCACCGCAGCCGTCGCAGCTGCCCTCGCCCGCGGTGCCGCCTGCAGTCGAGGGGGCCGTCTTGCCGCCGCCCGCGGGTGCAGGAGGGGTTGCCGCCCGCGCAGGGCGTTCCCGGCACGCCGCTCCGCTGCCGACTACGGGAAACGTCACGAAGGAGTCAAACCTTCCCGAAACGGCGGAGGAAGACACCACCGAGCTGGTCGCTCAACCAGCTGATGACGCAGCTACCAGTCCTCGTGGGAGCAGTGACGGCCCCCCAGGCCACCGCCGGGAGAAGCCAGCCCTAATATGGATAACGACCATATTTATGGGTTAACCATATGCACGTTCAACGCTCGGGGTCTCCACCCTCAGCAGGGCGAGTTTCGCCAATTCCTACGGGACGAGGCGGTCGACATCTGCCTTGTGCAGGAGACCTTCCTCAAACCCGGGGTCGACGTGCGAGCAGCAAGTTTTTGCTGCTACCGAGATGACAGAGCCACCCACGGGGGCGGCACTGCCATCTACGTGAAGAAGTCACTGCGCCACCACCGAGTTCAACTGCCGGCGCTCAACGCGCTGGAAGCCTCAGGAGTGGCCGTCAACACCACCGCCGGAAAGATTCCTTTCGTGTCGGTCTATCGGCAGCCTAGCAGACCGCTAGACGAAGCCGACTTCGACGTCCTGCTGTCGCTGGAGGGGCGAGCTTTCATTGCCGGGGATTTCAATGCGAAACACACCGAATGGAACTCGCGAACTGTTAGCCGCAGCGGGCGCCGCCTCTCCCGCGTTGTTCACCGCAACGGCGCGATCACCGTGGGGCCGTTTGACCCCACGATCTTCCCTGCACGGGGGCAACCGGACGTGCTCGATATTGCCCTTCTGAAGAGCATCGGGCACTTCGCGACCGCCGAGACGCGCAACGTTCTCTCCTCCGACCACGTACCGGTCATTTTTGGCCTCGACGTGGCCGGAGCTTCTCTTCCAGACAGCCGTCCGAGCTATCGCAGGCTCGACGCCGAGCGCTTTCAGACGAAAGCCCTCGAACTGCTCGAGGACGCACCAAACCCCGCCGTGGTAGGGGCAGACGCCGCCCTAGCATTCTTCACCCGAAGAATACTCCGAGCAGCGGAGGAAGCCACGCCGAGACGTCGCCAAGGACCACGAGACTTCTCGTGACAGCTGCCGCGCCCTATCCTGGACGCAATCACCGAGAAGAACCGACTGTTTCGTGAATGGCAGCTCACTCGCCACCCAGACACGAAGCGCCGATTAAACCGCATGAGACGGGAAATTAAGGCAGCAGTCGAGCATCACCGGAACCAGGAATGGGAAGACCTTGTGTCTACCCTCAATCCTGAGGATGGCAGTGCATGGAGGGCGGTAAAGTCCTTCCTACGCCGGCGACAGCGAATACCGCCTTTACAGGTCGGGAACGACTTCGCCAGCGACCCCGACGCGAAAGCCAACGTTCTGGCTGACGCTTTTCCAGTAAACTTCACACCGGTGGCCGACGTCATCGACGACGACCACATACGGCGGGTCCTCGAGCAACTACCAACCTTCCGCGCCGCAAGGGAGGAAGGCGACGTTATCGAGCCGATAACGGAGGAGGAAGTTGCTGTGCAGCTTCGCTCGCTGAACCCCAAGAAGGCTGGAGGCAGCGATGGCGTCACAAACCTCCTGCTGAAGAACCTTCCGCCGGGCCTACACCGGCAACTTGCCGATGTTTTCAACGAGATTCTCCGATCGGGTGACTACCCCTCTGCGTGGAAACACGCGGAGGTCGTGGCCATCCTGAAATCCGGCAAGGACCCACGCCAGGCATCGAGCTACCGACCCATCAGCCTACTCCCGTCCCTCTCGAAAGTTTTCGAGAGGCTGTACGCGAGAAGACTGATGCGACACGCCACCCAGGAGGGCATCATCCCGGACGAGCAGTTCGGGTTCCGAGAAGAGCATGCCACTTCCCGCCAGCTTTTGCGAGTGGTAGAACCGGCCATGAGGGCACTGGAAACAAGGGAATTCTTTGGCGCAGTGTTCCTCGACGTCTCCCGAGCGTTTGACTCGGTGTGGCACGACGGTCTTGAGTTCAGACTTTTTGAACAAGGGATACCGACGTCCCACATGACGCTGCTGCGGTCGTACCTTTCCGAACGAACCTTCCACGTGAGGGCTGACGACGGTACGTCCACAGACCGGCAGATACGTGCAGGGGTGCAGCAGGGGCCGGTTCTCGGCCCCTCGCTGTACTCCCTGTACACTGCAGACGCGCCGAAAGTGGCAGGAGTCGAACTGGCGCTGTACGCTGATGATACAGCCCTGTTCACCCGCAGCATGAACGCCCAAGTGCTGAAAAACCGCCTCCAACGCGGGTGCGACGCCTTGGGCTCATGGGCAACAAAGTGGCGGTTGAAATTCAATGCCACAAAGAGCCAGGCAGTCGTCTTCACTCGAAGACTTCTGCCGCCAGGGCTTACGCCGCTCGAAATCCTGGGAGAACCTATCCCATGGAGTGGGACGGCGAAATACCTAGGGGTCACCCTAGACCGCAGGCTCACCTGGAAGCATGACATCCGTGATGTGAAAGGGAGAGCAATTGGACGCCTCCGCGCCCTGTATCCACTGCTAAACCCGCAGTCGTCATTGCCACCGCAACACGGCATCACGCTTTACCTAACATTGGTTCGCCCACTGTTAGAGTATGCGGCCGTGGTCTGGGGGAAAGCCGCAGATGCTCACATTGTGACTCTGCAACGGATACAGAACCGCGCCCTGAAGACTGCTATGCATCTTCGGAGGCGCTTCTCGACGCGCCATCCACGAGGACACCAGGATCCTGCCCCTCCGAGACAGGTTCCGCGCCATCGCCAGGAAGTTCTACGAGAAGACGGAACGCTCCCGACCGAGCGAGGTGGCGCAGTGGTTAGCACACTGGACTCGCATTCGGGAGGACGACGGTTCAATCCCGTCTCCGGCCATCCTGATTTAGGTTTTCCGTGATTTCCCTAAATCGTTTCAGGCAAATGCCGGGATGGTCCCTTCGAAAGGGCACGGCCGATTTCCTTCCCAATCCTTCCCTAACCCGAGCTTGCGCTCAGTCTCTAATGACCTCGCTGTCGACGGGACGTTAAAACACTAACCAACACCACCACCGGAACGCTCCCGCAACCGGCTCATCCGTGGACTGGGCCAACAACCTCATCACAGGCCAACTACGCGTTGGCCTGACCTGCTGAGGGATTAAGTTTTACTAATCCCTCAACAGAATGTGTCTTTCTCTTTTTCAGGTTAAACCACACAGGACCAATCGACAAGAGTGGTAATATATATTTCTCTCTCTTACAGGAACCGCAGGAATGACAAATTTTGTCTAAACTGCACCACCACGAGCCAAGGACAGGCTCGTCATTCCAGCGTCAGCGTCAACTGTACACCCGAAAATAGGCACTATTTCCATCTGCTGACTGTAGGCAGCAGTGCTGTGAGAGCGATGGTTTGCGCCCTGGTGTTCGTCTTTCTGTCGCTGGCTCGCATCCAGTTGGCCCTGCAAAGTGTACGTGTGAACTTGGTGATGACAGCGTCGGGCATCAAGTGGCAGGATGTGTTTTTTACTAGCGATCTTTTGATTAAACTATATTCCATCGATTTCCTCCACTAATAGGATGCTTGTAATTAAAAGAACTGTCCCACACATGTGAAGAATACTGATTTAATTAATTTTCATAAATTTCTTATATCAATGTGGTGTTAGCGGTGCAGTTGTTAAGGGGAGGGAGTGGGTGTATGGATGACATGGAGCAGAACAGCAGGTTACCTGCAGAACACTAGGTTATTTTGCATAATTTATATGTAAAACGCATTGCAATAGTTTAAGGGTGTGGGGATGGGTGACAAACAAGCGTGCATCAGAAATGGCGTTCAAAAGCATGTGAAATTCGGAAAGTGTACCAGAAAATGGTGGGAGGACATAACTAATTACTTAATTTGATATCAAAGGCGGTACAATAGTTTAAGGAGATGGGGTGACATGGAAAACCACTTAACAGAACAATAGATTAAGTGCCAACAAAGGGCTGAACATTAGGTTAAGATACCCAGAGTACAGGGCCGAACATTAGGTTACGCAACATGTTTGCCCCATGTAATAACTTCTTACAAGACCTACATCTTTCCAAATAGCAGAGAATGATGAGCAAGACAAATCCAACCCCCACAAACTAATTTTTTTTTATAAATAACCCTATATCCTTATGAATTTGCCGTTATGAGACCCTTCCTCTCGACCAAAGAGTCACCAATTTCCATATATTCCATACAAAGACTTGAATCCCATAAATTGTTTATATATACTATAATCCACACTTTCCGAAATTGTTTAAACAATATACCACACGCTGCAATCGATTTACGGACTAATACTTTAACTAAATAAATCAAATATACGTCATACACTGCCATAAATAATTAAACAATATTGCATACTTGTATAAATTGTTTAAACAATGTTCCATACACTGCAATCGAATACCCTCCAAATGACCGATCAACTGAGTCTTTTTCCTGCCAATTTTTGGGAATGGGGTTAACAGAGGGGAAGGGGTTAGTTAATTGATGAATTTAATTAAATAGTTAATGAAATTGACAAGACTGGGAGGGGGGGGGGCTGCTCGAATAACACAGATCTGAGAGAGTACCTGTATCAGCGAGGGTGAGGCGGGGTTGGAGGTTCCCTGAGGGGCGGGGTTGGAGGTTCCCTGATGGCTTGGGGGGGGGGGGAGGCGGGGGAACAATAGGTTAAGGACCTGTCAATCAAAAGGAAGCATCCCCTTAGCAGAACAATAGGTTAAGGATCTGTCGATCGAAGGAGAACAATAGGTTAGCTGTCATTTAATGGAGAACAATAGGTTTGCCCCTGCGTACGTACCTGCCCCTGATGTAGGCAACCAGTACTACAAAAATGCGCCACAATGTAGCTTGTCCCACTACTATAATGAAGATACAGCAGGATGGGGATAAGTCACACTTTGCAACCTACTCTGATAAATGCGTTTGTTGTAACTTTAGATAATTTGATAAAAGTCCAGTCAGTCTTCCAAAGCGCAAGAGGCAAGACGTTCACTCCAGAGTCTCTGTGTCCACTGGATAATTGGCCACGAGCTGGGGTAATGGCACCGCCACGACATAGCCCCAGGGGCAGGCGCGTACTTCCTGGCATGTTGGAAATACCCACAGCCTTCCTTTTTCTCATCCGTGGCCTACAGATACCTTTTGTCATTGAACACCAACTGCTTTGGGAGTTATTACTTCTGGTGTCCAAGCAATGTGCAGAATAATGTACATTCATAACTTGAAGATGTCACAGGAACTACATGTACCACTGCTCAAGAGAGTGAGAGAGCTTTGCAAATGATGTAAGAATTTCAACAACTATCGATGTAATTGCGTGTTTTATTCCGAGGAATACCGCCACTGCACTTGAATACAGACTCTAAAAAAAGATCGCAACACACTTGTGAAACAGTCCCTGCAACACTTTACGCGCTTTTGTTGGAAACAGACCCCGAAACCGATATCAGTTGCAATATCTGACTTTACACGCCAAAACGACGATATTTGGAAGTCGGAATAATATCACTCTGTAACTCTAAACAACAAGGACGCTCATCACTTTACGAGTTTTAGCTGCATGTTTGATGGCAAGCCGGAGAGACTGAGAGAGAAAAATTTCTGAGTGCCACAGCTGCTGTGGTGTTGATCACTTTTCTGAAACGGTGAGTAGGCTTAGCTTATATTTGCTGCTGGAGTCAGGGACGTTATTTTCCTCACTTCTCGAAGCACACACTGGTGTCTAAGCACAGAGGAGAAAATCGGAAAAATTGCACAAAAAGAATTCAAAGCACTGTCCCACAAACGAGAAAAATGGTTGGTATTTTCGGTGAATTTTCGATGTCTTACAGCTGCTGGCCCAGAGATGCTCTAAAGCCACAATGGCGGGTGAGGGACAGCATCCTGCCTGTCTGCTTCACTCGAACAAAGAAGACATCACGTGACTCTCAGACTACCTTTCCCCCATCTTGTTGTAACCAGTCTGTAGAGACTCCTATGCCCCATACAAAGGATGTTTTGTGACTCTCTGACGCCATGGAACTTCTTGTGAGTCGAGCATTCTGATTGGTTCTTACTGAATTTATCCGCCAAACTGCTGCTGCTGATGGTGTGGGAGCACTGTCCGCCACTTCCTGCAGACAGACAAATTACGAGACTTTCAGCAGCAAACATATTTTGTACAGATCGAAAAGAAACATACAGTAGTCATTTTGCACTGACAGTTAAACCATGCAAAAGTGGTTTACAGGTAATGAAATTCAGGAACTATCGCCAAAGACACTTCCTCAATTACACTGCTCTGCTACTGACGAGGAAAGCTTGAAATTTTTGGTGTGAAACCGTTCTCCAACTGGGCTATCTCACCACATACCATATCGATGTAGTAAACACTGTATTACTATGCTGCACCATACAAAATCATCACTTTTGCATCCTATATATAACTATCGACCTCCAGAGACTCGTACATATACTGCAAGAAGACAGATCCCCCAAAAAAGTTAGCATGTGCACCATGCATATTCCTCGCAGTACCGGATATTTCCCATGAGGTTGGTCGGTCATCCACCATGACCAACGGTCACGAGTCAACTGTCTCCATACACGCAGCTCTGACGTGGCGTCAGAGCTTCCTCTAGATCTCTCGCCGAACTGGTGTACAAAGGCTGGGCTGGTTCCCCTTGGCACAAAGGCGTTACAGTTTCAGCCCCCACCTGCTTGCATGCTTGCTGCCATGCTTTCTACAGCCACCACTAGACTGTGGGACTACAAGATCGTATATATTTTCACATGGTTTGCCAGAATGTCATACAATTTACGTGTTGGTTCTCGATATCAAGCACATAACAGTATGCTACCTATTACTTCCACAGTTTAATTCCGAAGATAAAGAGTGGAAATTATTTCTCTAGAAACACAAAACTTTGGCGAGGTACAGTGAGGTGGAATTTGCTGAAAATCACTCAGTAACTAGAATCTCATCGCCACTGTGAAGATCTTTACATGATAACTTGTAAAAATAGAGGAAATTGGTAGTTCCACTCGTACTTTTTTTAAGGAATGTCGATGTCAATGATATAACCGAGTCTAAATCAACTTTCTAATTTACAAAGTCATCTAAGGTGTTTCTCATGTTTAGAGAACCAGCAAACGTGTTTCCACCTGTCTTTTACCATCTAGATGCACACAACACACACCACAATCTATGTTCCTTCAACCAAATAAAGATGGGGAATGTGTAGAAGCAGTCAATCAGACAATTTATGTGGGAGGGAATAAATGTCGTGCGCAAACAAACGGCCATGTTGATTCTTCTCAAATTTTCATGGAGAACACGCGACCACGAAGAGTCCCCAACACATATAAAGTATTAGTTCGCTAATCAGCCGTCTATAGGGTGGCATGGTTAAATCAGCTACATACCTGTACCACAACTGGCTTCTCTAGTTCCGACGGCTCCCACTGTAAGCCGGAAATGGCAGTCACATGGCCACAGGCTACCACCAATTCGCGTCCCCTGCACGTCTTGCTGAATTGTACTAGGAAACTAGCCACATATATTTTATCACTGTACTTACAATTAAATATTACTATTGCAACCATAACATGTCGTCATTTAACAATGAGTGAAATAGTGGAAATACCACCTCCTGACAATAGTCAGGAGATAAGAAAATCTGTACCATTCTTATGACTGGACATAATTTTTACACGTAAAAAAGCCTTTCACCCCTCCTTACGATTAGCCCAATTTTCTAAATCAGATCAATACCTTCCTTACGGAACGACAAAGCCATTTTCTTTGCACTTGTCGGAACACTGAACACAGTAGACATACTTTATAAGCCTGCTGATCACGACGTATCGATCACACTTCCCCAACTAAGTGAAATACTTCGCTAATAATTGAATGCTGGTGAAACCAAACAATGTTGACCGAAAATCCGAGATGGGACATGTCTCATTTGATTTTCTTGAGAGTGGTGCCAATGTGTCTTAGGATGAGAGACATAATCGTCTTATAAGTAGGCAGATATTAAAAAACACGATCATAACGACTATCTTACTGTTACCCTGCATAGAAAGGTGTCTTAGATCTACTGGCGCACACAACAATCACAAACGATATCCACGTTAAAAACCATACAAGCTATATAAATAGAGATATGGTATTGCTTCCGAATGAAGTGGTTTTCCACGCTAATATCAAGACACTGAAAGCAGACAGTGATCGCCGAAGGGTGCATTAACAGACCGAAAGTGCGAGTGCATGGCGCTAGCGGTCTAAGCTCGTAATATAATCACCGAATTTAGAAAGTGATACGGCTAAGGAACATGGTATGAAGCCACTATTTGTGACTCCCTCATGCCATGTCTAGGTATTTCTCCAGTATTTTTAATACATCTTATCCCAATGCCATGTCAGAGGTCCTGCGATATATCCACTGGGTTAAAAGCGAGAGAGGATGATGGTTGATTGAGAGTGATCATGTACAGTACTAGGTTTGGTATGTGACGAATCACTTAAAAAATTCAAAGCTAGATTAAGGTTGTAAGAAGTGTACAGAATCCTATGACCAATGCATTGGCTTTTCAGATCAATACTGTTATGACTTATGGTATAAATGCTATTTACGATTTGGGATCAAGTCTTTCCATTCAACCATATACCTGCATTGGGCCGTGTAGAGATGTCTTTTAATGGTTACAGGCCAATAGTGAATCATATTCGTGACACACTCATATCTCGAAGCGAGACACTCTTTTCATATCTGTCTACTACAGTAAAATCCCAATGTGGTTTTAGGCAGTGCCCCTGCATCTTGTAACTGTCCCACAGTCTGTGCCCTACCACTCCTGCAACTTTGTGCATGTGATCGTTTCAATTGAAGTTGGTACTGAGCAGAATTGGAAAGTGTTATATCTATCACCTTCTGCAACCCGTAGAGGAACATAATGCTGAATTGATAGGAGAGGACCACGTTTTGACCATTACATTGTACAGTGTGTAATGCCAGTGCAAATGGAGTTTTCCCCTGCAACACAAGGCAGTATAAAAGACAGTACGAGTGGTTATGGGAACTGGAAGAAGGATGAGGATTTTGTTATCCCATTGCAGTGCGTTTCCAAACTACATAGGAGTAGTGCACTCGAAAGGAGATCTGCATCCCTCAGGGTGCATTCACGCCTGTCTCCCAAACATTCTCTCTGTCATCGTTATTTTGTACCATCCAACAGACGTAAAAAAGCTACGAACTATAAAAACTGCGGGAAGTTTGTATAAATACTCAGTTGATGTCATCCAATAGAGAATGCAATAAGATTTTTACCGCATCTCTCTCTTCCAATACACAAATGAAAAAAAAACGTCTTTTTGCTGGCATTGAGCATATGTGGCGATCTTATTAAATATACAGGTTTTGATCCACTCAGTGATTGAAGTTGCTTGCACAGATCAGTGTAAAGTTACATCACCCGTACCTTAGGAGGACTATATCCTACAGACTATCAGTCCCAAGAGAGGGTGTCTGTGTCACGTGTTGTTGTTTGATATATTGTTTTTTTCTGCTGTAACACATCCAAGCAGTGTATGACTACAGCTTTGCATGCTGCCATACGTTTTGTTTTTCCTCCACATCTTTGAGGTCTGTGTCAGGTTCTAAACTAACATTAACCTGTTTCAATCCATTGGCTCTCACAGAAAACTGGGCATCGGCCAGTGTAAATCATGTTGCTGCTGCTCCCACAACACACACACTGGATGAGTGAAATAACAGACAGTCACAACATAAGGAAACTGGATAAGTTTTGTGGCATTGTAAAGAGTTTCCGAAAAGCTGTCTGAAGGTGATTGATGACATCTACATTCAAACTCATCTTCATCAATGACGAGGTAGCAGATGGCTTGGTGTTCCTCATATTTTATTCATGCACACTGTGCTAGCGTAAGCTGTCAGCAACACACCGGTTGGCAAAGAGGTTGCGAGAAGATCGATAGTATGCGCAAGCAACGTGCCTATCTGGAGGGAGGCCAAATAGAGAGTTACAAGGAACACGCCACAAACGTCCTCTCGGCCGTCAGCATTTAGATCGCCACCGTGGACCGGAGGGCCCAGTCAGTCATCCAGTGAGCCAACGAGTCGAGTCATCAGTTGCAGACCAGTGGAGTCTCAGTTTAAGTTAGCTCAGCCTCTCCCTCAGAGTCAGTCAGTACCTAGTGACCAGTGCAGTGTACATAGCACACTTGTACTTCACCAGAAGTGAAGCTAATGTGGATTGTTATGGAAGAACTTGTACCACAACACGTGGACTATCTTGAGTTAAGTAGCTTCCTGTTTATGTTAGTAAATAATTCTGTTAATACATGCATGCAGTTGTGTTGTAGAAAGAGAATACTGGCCACCAAACAACATCCTCTCCTTGTTTCCCATGGTACAAGCCTACAGTGACAATGAGGTGACACAATATACACAATCACTAGTTCGGTGCTAGCCATCTCCGGAAGGTGTTGCCCCTCCACCAAGACTATTTCTCCACCTCAAACAAGTGATGTCACTCAATCATTATGTGGTAATCAACAACGAACCAGTGGACGGATGGGATGGAAAAGACACCATCTATGTACTGTAACCAGCATCAAAGTTGATAGTGCAATCAATTTTAGCGATTTTACCAGTTTTTCCATAATTTCAATGCTGACCAATGACGTGGCAGCATGCTTCCTAATTTCTGTAACATCAAAAACCTCCCCTCCTCTACTTTGCGAGTACCATATAATAGGTTGCGAATGAAGATAGACGACTGTGCACTACGTCCATTCACTGTCGATACTCTAACATATACACCAAAGTGTACCAGACAGTGATCTACACATATGTGGCACTTCGATCATAGTAGGTAATTTACGATTACGAGTCCCCATCTTTCCCTATGCAGACTGGAGTCACAGAGCACTCTCACAATCTTAGGATAAAGTTAGAGATTGAAAGCTCTCCTCGCATTGTCTTTGACTGACTCTCCCTGTAACAGTGTCAGGAATTCAACCTGCAGCTGCTCAGAAACAGACTACTCAGTCCACATGTCATGAAGGAACAGAGTAAGCCAAGTCCATAATTGTTGTTCCACACCAGTCTTACACGTGGCACTCATCCAAGGGCTCAAAATCTCTCCATATGCGCGCATGTTGAGGATGTTAGCACCCCTTATCGCTGTATAGTAGATGCGAAAGTATTGTGATGCTATAACAGACATTTAAGAAGATTCGTGCGGTTTTTCATGGATGACGGAGCTCCAGATGGATGGAGTTTGAAGCATTTTATGTAAATCAACTGCGCTATCAATTGTATTGTTCTAGTGTCTGGGCTCAGTATCAAGAAGGTATTGGTAAGAGAGAACATAAACACATGCACTCATAAGGCTACACGGTTCTGGACTCAAAACTCACTATAATGTTAGTGCTGTGCCGTTTCTGACCTATTAATCATGTGGAATGCAAGGCTGTTAATTTTCCAGTGTAACAAATATATTTCCAGCGCATGACATACTCTCTACGATAAACTGTGGTGACAAAGTGTAAAATGGAAAAACTACAGCCTTGCACATCAAAGAAAACATCGTTTCTTTGTAATGCATGTACAATACAGCTTTTCAGAGGCGTATAGCGCCCACTGTTCATATCCGATCACTGTTGAGAAATTAAACTATGCTCTTACCAGTCCTATAAAATGATCAACTTTAACAGAGAAAGCCTCTTATAAGGAAAGAGACAAACGCATAGCAGCAGTGTTTGACATGTGAAATTACATGTCATGCTGCCACTAACTCCGTAAACACGACATCTATCAAGCAGATGTATACATGGGGATTGCAGTACTTCATAAATACTTGTCGCTAACTTAGAATCACCGTAGTTATGAAACTGAAGACTCTTTTTTATGCCCCAAGATGCGGCAGGGGATTGGAGTACGTAGCGCAAATCTTCATTCGTCTAGAGGAAAGTACCGAAACAGGATGGATATGTTTTATCATCATCACACATGAGTTCGAAGTCCTCGGATGACTGAGAGGTTTGCTGTTAACGGTCGCAAGTAGACAGTGGTCTTAGTCACACACAGAACACGCAGTTGTATATGAGTAGAATGCAGGTTATGCCACATAACTGATGCACAACGACAGAACAAAGGAAAAATGGTTAAATGACCTGTAGCAACATCTCCCTCTCTCTCCAAAATGCATCATCAGTCTACCATTAAAGCATACATATTTACAACTACATTTCAAGCTATCACTCCATCCGCTTTCTGTCATTCTTTAACGCAGATACAAGTCATTTTAAGACGGTTCTCTTCTTTCCAGGAAAGCGTCAAAGACAATAGTCAAGTCGTATGTATCATTATTACCTGAATATATATACAGTAAAATGTTGCCACACAGCAGTTGTTTGTTAGCTGACACCGCAAAGTTTTGATTGGCGGAGAGTACAGAGAAGCACATTGTAAATACTGTTTGTTAGCGTTTAAAACACCTAATCAGTCCTGCACAGGGTCAAACACGCTTCTATTCTGTAGTTGTATATTGCAGTCCCACAGCTGATAATAGAATGTACTTAACTGGATCGCCACAAAAGTTCGATGCCAGCACACAAACGGTATTTGTTTTTGGCATATATATATCAGAAGAGAGAGCTGCGACAAATATGGTATCGAGTTCTCTGTCGGATGATGTTAGCGGAGTTTATGTAATTTGCTGTTTTTTCTTTGATGGATGGTACAAAACAACGATGATAGAGAGAATGTTTGGGTGTTAGACGTGAATGCACCCAGAGGGGTGCAGATCTTCTTCGGACAGCAGTACTTCTATGTAGTTTGGAAACACACTGCAATGCAGCAGCAAAATCCTTGTCCTTCTTCCAGTTCCCGTAACTGCTCACACTGTCTTCTACACCGCCCTGTGTTGCAGGAGAGAGCTTCGTTTGACACTGCCCTTACACACTGTACACAGTTGGTGGAGGTACGACAACATGTTCACATTTTCACTGAGTGGTCAAAATATGGTCCTCTCCTATTAATTCAGCATTATGGTTCTCCATGGGTTGCAGAAGGTGATAGATATAACCCTCTCCGACTATTGCTCAGTTCCGACTAAAATTGGAACGATCACACGCACAGAGTTGCACGGGGGGTGGGACACAGACTGTGGGACAGTTACAAGATGCAGAGGGACTGTCTAAAAACCACATTGGGGTTTTACTGTAGTAGACAGATACGAAAAGCGTGGCTCGCATCGAGATATGAGTGTGTCACGAATATGATTCACTATTGGCTGTAACCATTAAAAGACATCTCCACACGGCCCAATGCAGGTATATGGTTGAATGGAAAGACTTGATCCCAAATCGTAAATAGCATTTATACCATAAGTCATAACAGTATTGATCTGAAAAGCCAATGCATTGGTCATGGGATTCTGTACACTTCTTAGAACCTCAGTCTAACGTAGATCTTTTTGTAAAGTGATTCGTCACGTAGCTCACCATCTACTGTACGTGATCATTCTCAATCTACCATCACCCTCCCTCGCCTTTAACCCAGTGGATATATCGCAGAACCCCTGACATGGCATTGGGATAGTATGTGTTAAAAATAGCCAGCGGCACCATGAGGGAGTTGCAAATTTCCGGCTTCATACCATGTTTCTTAGACGTATCACTTTCTAAATTCGATGATTATAGTACGAGCTTAGACCGCTGGAGAGGCGCACTCGCACTTACTGTCTGTTAATACACACCTCAGCGATCACTGTCTATTTCAACGTTGTGGTATTTGTGTGGGAGACCACTTCATTCGAAAGCAATATAATATCTCTATTTATAAATCTTGAATAGTTTTTAATGTGGATATCGTTTGTGATTGTTGTTGGCGTCGGTCGAACTAAGACAGCTTTTATACAGGGTGACAGTATTATAACCGTTGCGATCGTGTCTTCTAATACCTGGCCGCTTATAAGATGATTATGTCTCTTTTCCTAAGACACAGTGGTACCACTCGCAAGAAAATCAAATGAGACATGTGAAAGACGTGCACTTCATTCACCATTCAGTACTCGCATTTCATATTTCTAATCCCAGCATTTTGGTATTCGGTAAAATAATAATTCAGGCAATATTAATAATTTATATGGACTGCCTGATTTATTTGACGATTTTTACAGCTGTCTCACACTGATCTGTGAGAGGAGCTTGACGCTAGAAATTTTCTTTATTTATGGGCGAGGGCAGCAGTCTTCCTAGCAGCCATGATGGCTTCCCGTTTCCCATCCAGTTTCCGATCGCCAGGGTAGCACGTGGTGTCGTTTGGACATTCTGTAGTGGCCAAAGTTTCTCCTGTTCTCAGTTCCCCAACCTGCCTTACCAACCTTGTAACCGCTTTTTCTGCTCGATGTTAACGTCGCGAGGTCGCCTCCATGTGAGATTCCGGTCCTCTGGCCAGTTAAGGTGCGCGCCCGTTTTTTGCCAGTAGGCGCCAACCGCCTTCCGCGGGTGGATAGTGGACAAAGGGGCAGTAGTTCAGTTAGGGATGGCCAAACGGTTATTCTGGAGTAACCGTTATTACAGTTCCAGTTATTCTTTGATAACCGTTATTTTTAACGGTTATTAATGACTGTCAAGTTATTTTTCACTACAGAATACCGAATACTCCGACGGACGTACAGTTATAACGACACAGTTGAAATCCATCAGTATAGTTATCAGTATAACTGCGATTATTGCGAAATGGCAGGAATGTTGTCTGAATCGTGCCATAACCTTAGCTAATTAACTCTGGGTACATTTCAGTTGATGTTAGAACCATTATTCGTGTTTCATATTATATGTATGTTGGTTGTCGGTCGCTATTAGAGATATTATCCTCGCAGTTGCAACAGAAAGTACGCGGAACTTCGCCACCGCACTGTTTAAGTAAAATGTTAACAACGTGCGTTTTTAAGTTTGAAGTAATATGTAAACTGAATACTGTAGGTTAAATTCGAAGCTTAATTTCTTGTGTTGTTTACTTAAAAGAATAAATGTACTGCCTTGTAGCACAACACAAAAATATACATAATGTGACAGATTCGTTTACTCCTGTACAAGATAGTCATAGGGGGGAAAGTGTTAGTTCGCTAGTTGGAAAACTGCTCGATTTCTCCAGCTGCAGCATGTGTATAACATTGGGTGGAAGGAAGCGTCCGATTCCACCCGTCTGCTTTGACCCGTGACATAAGGTTCTGTAATCCCATAACATATGAAGACATGCAGATCGAAAAGGTTGACAGTGTTAAATTTCTGGGACTATAACTTGATAATGAATTCAGTTGGGAAGGGCCTAACACAGAACTGCTGAAGCTCCTAAACAAGTCTGCATTTGCCGTTAGAATGATGTCAGATGTAGGAGACACAAATATAAAAAAGTTTACATACTTTCATTCTGTTATATCATAAGGGATCATATTCTGGGGTAACTCATCAATTGGAGCAAAAGTTTTTAGCATGTAATAGCGTGTAATAAAAATCGTTTGTGGTATAAATTCAAGAACACCATGTAGAAACCCTTTCAAGGAACTTTATATTCTAACCACTGCTTTCTAGTATATTTATTCCTTAATGAAATTTGTTGCAAATATTTCCAACCAATAGCACAATACATAATATCAATACTAGGAATAATAACAGCAATCTACATAAAGATCTAAAATCACTTACCTTGGACCAAAAAGGGGTCCATTATTCAGGAACACACATTTTCAATAAACTGCCAGCAACCATTAAACACTTGGTTTCAGATAAAGCACGGTTTACAGAGAGTTTGAAAGACTTTTTGATAGGCAACTCCTCCTACTCTCTAGATGAATATCTTAACAGGGACTGTTAGACCAGCTTAAGCAAAAATTCTGCTACCAGTATATTTCAGTTTTGACAGTGCTTGGTCACAATAGTAAAGATTAGGTATTCTGTGTATGATACATTTATTAAAAGTGCATAACTATGTTTTATTCTGGCAGTGTGTTAATACTGTACATATTAGCAGCTCCAGTTTACTGCAGTATATTCACATATTTTGACAATCTTATGACAGATGATGATGATAAGTATTATATTCAAATGCTTTATGTTATACTTTATGTTCCACATCCATGAGAATCATCTCATTTTTGGGTCCCTGGAACAAAAACAAGTTAATCTAATCTACAGTGAGGGTCTTGATTTTTGGTGGGGGAATGACTAATTACATATCTCCAAGACTTCAGTTTGTTGTGTATCTCTTATGTTTGGCATTATTGTACACAGAATCCCAGTGAATGATTGATTATGCTAAACAATAAGGTTTAATGTCTCAGACGTCATTACAATACCTTTTCACTAATTTTATGTAATTCTTCTTTGGATATCCAGATTATGAGACTATGAATTAATAGTATCATGTAGGTAATACGAATTTGCAGTGAGTTTTCAGAAATCTGATCTTTATTGTTGCTGTCAAAACTGAAATAATACTTTTTACTTAAGCTACTATACCAGTCCCTGTTAAGATATTCATCTATAGGAAATACAAAATTTCCTTTCCTGGGGAATACTTCACCTATGGATTACATATTTTGCTTTTTTCCTGTCTCACATATGAGGCAATAATACGAACCCTTTCCAAACACTTCATCTGTCAATGCCAGCTGCCTGCTTTTTTACATTTTGCAATTTAATATCATGACAGTTAACTGTCTGAATAGGTAAGACTAATTCATAAACAAGACATGATGAGCACTCAAAATGAAGGGATTATGTCTTGCATATAACAACCTCAACATAGCAATGAGTGCACCTAACAGAGTTTTTCAATGTTGCTTAAGGGGCTCCGGAACGCCCTATACTTGCAATGTTAAAATAACGCTTATAAATTACATCTTTCCTCACAAAGTATTTGAGGTAGGAAGTTGAACTTTTTACAGATTATTTATTGGAATATGGGCTACAACTTAACACAGGGATTTTACAAAATTTTAGTTCAGTTGTTAAAGATGATTTTTTTTCAATTGTAATGAAAATTCACAACATTTTTTTGCAATTTTTTATTTATATATTCAAAAATATACAGTTTTTTGGAAAAAGGCTGTGTTAAATTATGCAGAAGGTACTATGTAACATTTACTGAAAGTTTGAAACAAATATGTTTGGAAGATCCTTAGAAAACATGTAATTAGTATGAGAAAATAAAAGTTTTGGGAATCGAGCGACAAAGATTGGATTAACTTTTTAGTGCATTCCAGGTCCATAGGATGGATTATCTTCATCCTCTGCAAACTCCTCCTCCAGCTTCCTCTTGTTCCTCCTCCTGTTTACTCTTGCTTGTATTTCTAGACTCTTTACAGCCCTGTCTGCAGCCCGAAGGCGTTCCTTGTCTAAAGCAAGCATCGCTCGTACCATGTTAGAACCTATCTTCATTCCCATATTTCTAAATACCTTGCACCTTACAATGTTGCCATCATTGAAAGTCGCAACAGCATCATACACACCAAAGTGAAGTGTTTCTATTCCAACAAATACAGTCTTGGGGATTCTCGACCATATAACACTATTTACACTTTCATTGGGGTTTTGAGTTTTTCCGTGAATACACTTTTTCAACAGTTCAGGTGCGGCTAAGTCTCTGAAAATAGGTTTTATCGCCTCCATTATTGCATGAGGCAGACTATGCTCATGAATGTACACTTCACCAGTTAGCAATCCTTTGTTATATTTACACCAACTGTCTTCTTCTTTGGGACACAAGCTATGTTGGGGATTTTCATCGGTTGAAGAAGTATGAAAAAAAAAAAGAGCCCAAACAGCCTTCTTCATTTCGTCGACACTTTGTGTATTTTGCCTAATAGCCATTCCATAATAGTTCTGTATTTTGTCAATTACACTGTCAGTTAACCTTCCCTTCCCATCCAACCCTTTACCATCACTGAGTTTTTGTTTTTTGTATGAAGCTTTCAGTCACCGAAGTCTTGTTCCCATTCGCTTCTGTACGTGTCCAATACACTCAAATTTCTGCACTACAACATCATCACCATAGGGCTTCAGTCCTTGAACATGTTTGAAACTTTTAGAATCACCGTCACCAAGGTAATTAACATATCGCACTTTATCACACGCCTCAGAACGCTGGAATATACTGGCAACACCAGCCACTTCCATTCCTCCACTACTGCCACTATAGATAGCTTTGCAATTATTTTCATGTGTACCTTTATATTTTTGTGGACATCTACAATACTTTGATATTACTGCTACATCTAAAACTTTCCCTGTATACATACTGGTGGCAGATACCACACCATGAAGAGATGTGTGTCCCTGTTTATGCCAGGTACCATCGAACGCTGCAGTCAAATCTCTGTTACCATTATTTTCCATTACTGCCTCTTCCACAGCGTTCTTCATAGATTCTATACAGACATCTTCTACTTTAGACCCTATTAATTTATTATAGGTCATAAACTTGGTTGGGGGATTTGGAAGATTCATGATGCCACAGAAAATTGCACCTGCAGTAGCACCCTTACCAACTGAACGGAAGGAATAAACAAATCTAATGTTGTGTTCGTAGATTTTGCTACCATTTTCTTCAGTTGCAGTTACTGCAACACTGTTCCAAAAGGTGGTCATGTATGAACACTTATCACACTTCAGTTGTATTTCACTAGCAAGTCCTACGTGCTTTATTATGGAGAGTTCCAGACCAACTTCACTACAATGAATACATCTTACACAGTTTGAAAAAAAATCCTTTGAGAACCGACATATCAAATATTTCATTCACATCCGATTCGCCCATAAAACATTCGTAGTTTTCACTCATTGAACCAAGCTTCTTCTGTGAAGTATTTTCTTTCCCACTTTGACTGCTATGGGCAGGTGTACTTGAGAGGCTAGGTTCACTCACTTGGTTATCGTCTTTATTGTTTACAGTAATAACACATACCTTTGGCTTTCCAACATTTCTCCTTTTCTTAAAAGCCTTCAGAGGATTAATAATAACTTTACTTTTACTCATTATTATACTTCAACAAAACAGAGACTCAAGAAACAGAATTAATTACGAATATTTTCGAGATAACGACAGAGTAAATAAACATGAAACAATCGACAATCACACCAGCGATATATATTGAACCATCACAAGTTAGCCACAACACATACTTTATCTTACATCACTAAAATGTTCCTGATGAACACAGACGTTAATAATAACACCATTTGACAGCAGTTTAACAGCGCCACAGTGGGTCACACCCATGTAGAACACATTTCAAAAAAAATTTAAAAATAGTTGTAGTCTTCGGAATTGAATAAATTATAAATCTATTAAAAGGTAATAGCCTGCAGATTCAGAAAACGCAAAAAAGTAAAAATTGAACTTTTCATGATTCTGAGCCTTTCCGGAGCCCCTTAACATAATAAAAAATGAACTGACTTGAGATCTTTGGAAACAAAAAAGCATATTTTGCTCAAAAACGTTCGTGTAGTATGCACAACTGCTAATAGGTCCAAATGTAAGTAAATCTATACTTTTATTTAAATACACTGACAAAATATCTGACCTGTAAGCATACTGTATTCATGCCAAACATGCATCCATGAAGTGCTTTAATTACAATACACATGTTTGAAGTGTACACTGTACAATTTTCCTGCATAAAAGTGATGTGCTCAAAACTATGTATAAAATGTTTCAAAGTCAATGGCCAAAAACTAATTAAATGGAAAAAAGCTTATTTGCAATGGATCTGTACAAACTGAGAAAACTCATTTTTCTCTCACTAATGCTACAAAGCTAAGTTTCGCCAAATTACATAAGTTTCTTTGTACTCAAGTTGATCTGATACCTCTCTGGCACTTTTTCATCATGATGCTACCAAGCATTAGTGATGGGGTATACTTGGAGAAGATACTCAAGGATGTTCCATTTTTAGATCACCTACAATACTCAAGACATTTCAGTAAGTGTAAAACCCCTAGAAAGTATTAACATGTTGCATACACTCTACAATATTTCATAGCTTTCCATACTATGTATGAGACAGCAAGTGTTTGTGATCACAGTAGTGCCATAAATTTTTGAGGAGGTAGGAGATGTGCTACATGTTGTATCACTTGAGGTGAGTGTCCTATCCTGCCCCAAAATTAACAAAATATATTCTTACAAGATTACTGCACAGCTGTTTAATTTCTGTATGTTCTATGTAAGATACCTCTGTCACCTATGTTCATGAGACAGTAATATCACCTCAACACAGACACATTACCATGCCATATGAGAAGATTACCACATTTGTACATAAAATATATCCTAAAATGGTCGTAAGTGCTTGTCTTTGAGATCATGGGTTATCAACAAATTACTTGAGAGTACAGGGAACAAAAGGAAGATAAGTTAAATAAAAAAGTGGTAACCAACACAAACGCATGTACATGTGAGATGATAAATTTTATTCTGACTTTTCCACAAAGATAAGGAACATTTAAAACATGTTACAGCATTATAGAGAGAATGAATAAATAGTTAACATGTCAGAGACTGAGCAGAAACTCAGATTGGGCAAGGAAATGGCAGGTACTCTGCCATGGCCTATTCAGTGGAACCAACAAAAGTAACTGCCTAAAGGAATTTAGGGAACCCACATAAAACATAAATCAGAATGTTCAAACAGGTGAAGGCTCCCAATGCTCCTTTATCAAAATTCAGGGCCATAACCACTCTGCAATTTTCTCAGTAATTTAACATGTGACCACACATACAAATATATAAACTTTTTTATTTCATCCAAGAATATCCCAACATAATATAGCAGTTGTCACAGCAATACAACAAACATCAATAATTCAAAATATGGGTATACACAGAATGTTTAAAGGATCTCTTTAAGGGCAGGACAGGTGGTCGGCCGTAGCCTTAATCCCAGTAATACCAACACATTTTCAATAATGTGTATTGGGGGAATGGAGGGCAGTGTATTTCCACCCTAAAAAATATCTGTTAATTGTTTTTGACATATTATCATGTTTTAAACAAATACTGGTGTATAAGTAGGGTCCTGAACTTCAAAATATTTAATATGACTGTCACTCTGGAAAGTCACATGTACTACTATGGCGTCAAATTTTTGGGTTAAGTTTAACCTCAAAATTTAAAACATTTGTGGAATACAGTCGAAGACTTCATTAAAAACAATTATCCTTTTCACAATTTTAAAATATTAAAATGGTATCTAATTACCCCCCCCCCCCCGGCCCCACCTGACCTCTTCATATTGGCAACTATTGGTAGTAGTAGCAACAACACAAAGAAAAACAAGAACACAGAACGAAAGTCCGGAAAGAGAGTGACACTTGTTCTGGAACATCAAGAATTGCAGAGAAATGAGAGAAGAGAATCCCTTTATTTGTCATCTCCTCTCCCAGATGTTTCACCTTCACTTCCATAGCAGTACGAAAATATTTGTTCATTCCAGTTACTATACTCTCTGGAAATATCACCAGGGTCTACGACCTTTAACTGGAGTCACCGAGTCAGGAACATCTAGACACACAGTTATTCCGTTACAAACTTCCAGGTTACCTGTATTGGTAGACCGATAACTGCCAGAGAACTAGGACTGCGAGCCAATAACGATAACTGCCAGAGGAAAATACCGATCTCTGACAGTTATTTCCGTAGTCACTCGACTTCGTTATGGTAACTCTGAAAATGAACAAATGTGTGTGAAATCTTATGGGACTTAACTGCTAAGGTCATCAGTCCCTAAGCTTACACACTACTTAACCTAAATTATCCTAAGGACAAACAGACACACCCATGCCTGAGGGAGGACTCGAACCTCCGCCAGGACCAGCCGCACAGTCCATGACTGCAACGCCTTAGACCCTCGGCTAATCCCGCGCGGCTATGGTAACTCTCCTTGTACTACCCGTCCAAGCTAAATTAAACAATAAGGCGGTGGCTCAAGGGATCGACTGTACTTGTTAATGCCTGTACTGCAGCTCCTATCAGCCACCGCTCGGACATTAACTTTATTTAATTGTTTGTGCTAAAAGTAACGAAGGCGCACGAAATAGTACACAGTTCTTATCAACAGATGGCGCGCAGTCTCACAGTTATTCCCATGGCCTATAGAACGCCTTCCAAATGATCTATCCATCGTTTGTAGCCAGATTACGATGAGTTGACGCTAAAGCGTAGTACGATCTTCGGTCAATAGATGGCGTGAGGCGCTGTTGACACTAGACAGTTACTGAAATAACTGCCAGAATCAGAGGAACGGTTATCTCAGTAACCATTACTTCTCAGTAACCAGTTATTTCTATCAGTTACGTTATTTTTTGCCACCTCTAAGTTCAGTTCTAGTGTGACCGTGCCGGAGACTGGAGGTGCTGCTACCAGGACATGAAGTTCGGTAAGCATGAGCGCCGACATACCCTGTAGATTTGCGCCCTGCGGCCCAGAGGGAACCTTATAGGTCATTGTGAACAGTTTCGCGTCTTGCAGGTTTTATTCCTTTAGTACAGGAGGTTACCTAGCGATTCACGCACGGTGGCATCTTTCTTAATCTTTGTCTGATTCCTGGTGGTGGTCGTTGCATGCCTGCAACCCCTTCCTTTAGAAAATTCGACCCCATTTGATAATACAGCGATCGTTACTAAAATTCCTTTTCTCCTGCTATCGTGGTTTGTTATGAACGTACGTTGGGGCAGGCTGCTGTACTCGAATCTTTCTTCCCCCACCCCCATTTGGTTGTATTATTGTTCAATTTTCAACGTTTAATAAATGAGTCCTTTAATCTTACATTCTGCCTTTCATTACGTGAAATCACCCCTAGTATCACAGAATAATGCAGAACTTCAACGGTTACTATAAGATCGTGCAGGTCTCGCACCATAAACGATGGGATAAAGATTAAATATCGCGCGCCTGGCACGACCATTGCAAGCATGGCACCGATAACAGTAGTAATCATGTTCAATTATTCCCCATTGATAAACTGGGAAGTGTTCACGGCTCAGTGTGAGTACGTGAGCACTAAATCCACTTGATGTGGTGGAAGTAATGGCCTCTGTGTTCCCTTGCTGGTGAAGACAAAATATCAAAGATCGCACCCCTACAGCAAGGAATAGTAACCTGAAAATAACGAGCCACCGCTTTTACATGGCGACCCTGGTCCAGGACCGATACTGATTGGATCTTCCGACCCCCGTAATCAGATTACTCATTCCACTTGTCTTTCCTTGTTTTTGTCTGTTTCCCTGGGCGTAGCATAATAATGTTTATGTGTGTACTGTTCTCTCTTTCCATAGGTGGTCGTGCAATTCTGTTTGCATCTGTAATCGGCGTTGGAAAAAACGGCGTTTGTTTGTTGTTGAATTAATGTTTCGCGTGCTTTTGAGTGGTCATTAATAAAGTGCGAATTCTGTAATTGCTTGCCTCCCATTGTGTGCATTTCATTTGAGACTGTGCATCATTCATAAAATCGTGTGGTGGCCCTAACACGTTATTAGCAGTGTGAGTACGCTATCTGGTAAGGGTAGGTCAGCCGAGCTTGAAGTCGCGCCTGCGGCCATGGCCGAGGATAGCAGTTCCGCCCCAAGGACAGCGGAGGCGGGCAGACTGTTATGCGGGACAAAGGAGGGTGCACCAGCCCGCGCGGACCACGTGGTTGAGCCAGAAAATGCCAGTGTGTGTCCCCACCCCTCGCCACAGCTCAATGAGCCGGCACCCGCGCGTGCGAACCAGCTGGCTGCACCGGCGGTGGCTGCGGCCACTGACCTAACGGTTCCAAGGGAAGGCCAGAGTGCCGATGGAGCGACCACGCCCACCTCAGAACAGTCCCTGCTCCAGATCTTATTAAATGAAATGAGGGCAATGGAAGAGCACAATAAGGCTGCTGCCGAGCAGCAGAATAAAGCACTCGTGGAGCAATAGAAAGCACTTGCAGAGCAACAGCAGGCTACAGTAGCGCAACTACGTAATGAACTGAAGGCAGATGTCGAGCAGCAGAATCAAGCGCTTGCAGAGCAGCTAGGAGAGAAAATCAGAGCTTCTGAAGAACGACAGCGGAAAGAAATAAATTCTCTTAGTTAGTAATAAAACTGGCGAACAGAAAGAAAAGACAGATTCATTCATAGCAGAGAGACAGGCCGTAACAGCTGGACTTAGGAACGATGTAGATCTTGTGAAGGATGGTCTTGCAGCCATCGAATCCTGGAAAGAGTAGCTTGACATTCATGTTGCAGATATTATAGAGAAACAATCTCGTGTCAACCAGCGAGAAGAGGAACGACTGAGCGTGGTGGAAGGTAGTACGATTAGTGACTCAGGGGGGAGCACCGTTCAATCTGGAACAGATTCGCGAGGTCGTTAGTGATGCCAACAAGGAGCAAGCGGCAGCAATACGAAATGTCTGAGAACGAGTATCGCGCAACGAGGAAGCAGTGAACCGAGTGAACGAGCAACTGGGATCTTTAGCCACTGCCGTAGAGCAGTTGTCGGCGAGGAACAGCATTGCCTCTGATCGAACACAGCCTGCGGTAGACCCAGCTAGAGCACCGGTCCCCTCCCACTCCTGTGTGACGGAGCGTCACGCGGCAATGAACCGAGCCTGTCAAGAGCTGGCACGCGTTTTGCGCTCGCCCGCTGGGCGCGAGAATGCGTACAGGGAAGAGCCGATGATGCGGTGAACTGTGTCCGCGACGACCGCACGCCTAGAAGTCAGTGGCGGGGAGGTGAGGGCTCTTGAAGATAGACTGTGCCGCTTACGTAGGTGGGATAATGCAAGCAACTCGACTCGCGAAGTTTTTCTAAATGATGAAGAAGATGAAAATAGAAAGCACTTCCTTTCCAAGCAAAGATACAGCACGTTTCCTGAACCGGCCATCGAGGTTCACCCTCGGACGTTCATAAATCAATTTCAGGGCTTGTTCCCGTCTTCCTGGAGTTCTACGCTCAAGATAAACTTTGTGGGCATCTCCGGTATGAGGCGGCGGCACCAGTGCGAGTTCTTATGCGAGACTGTCACTCATATGACGATTTTAGGAAGGCATTCCTAGACGAGTTTTGGCAGAAGGGCGACCAAGATCGCTTAAAATTAGGGGTCATGATGACGCAACCATTCCTTTGTAACGTACCCTCTCTGTTATTGTTTTTTGTTATTGTAGTCATAGAGATATGAAATGATTGTAGCGGTTTGCTTAGTCAGCCGTACTCGGAATTTTTTTTTTACATTAAATGGAGCCTGAGACTTGCGTAATAAATACTTCGCGTGAAGTGCGATTTGCGGCACAAACAAAAATTAATTGCGGAGATGCAATCCACAGAATATTAACAGAAAAACTTTAGAACAATGAGCACGACTGACTAGACACATTCAGAGGGTACGTACATTCGCGTACGAGTGGCTGCGATCTGATGAGAAAGATCTATCTTAATTTTTTTTTGTGTGTAAAATAATTACGTCGTAACACACTCGGAGATTGCGAACGTACAATCAGGGTAGAGACACGTACTTTCTATCATTCGGGACTCCTATTTTTATACGAAAAGGAAGATTGCAGGTTCTGAATGTCTCGGCAAAAACACATCGAATTTAATCTTAGCGGCCACCAAAGGAAAGTAATGAACACAATCACGTACCTCTATTGTTCAGCACCGCCGTCGTAAAGATCGTCGCCTCCATCTAAAATTCGCCTTCTCGAATTAACAGAATAATTTGTACTCCATTGGTATGGGATTTAGGCTTGATCTTGACAGAAATTATAAAACACATTTTTCATCATTTAATACCTTCATTTAACACACACATAGACATGAAACTATACAGTACGTCTTTACGCCAGCACATCAGAACAAAAAGGTAGTTAATACTAGAAGTAATAAAAGAATCTCGAAATTAGTCCTTTGTCTCTCAATGATAAAAAAGTTTTCTAGAGTATTCCTTGGTATGACAGTCGAACAAATTTTCTTCTTGTATCTTTGAGATTAAATTACAACATTTTTTTAGTTCCTTTTCATCTTGAATCGAGCCATCACAGCCCACTCACATACTTCAACGATTTTATTCAGCGAAATCAGTTCCTTGATTCACCATACGACGCGTCGGAACTCATCCGCATATGTTCGGCGAAACTGCCACAACGTTTCCAGCGCGACATCATAATTGCCGGAAGTGGCATGAGTGGTCTCAAGTCCTTTCAACTCTTGTTGTAAGAACTCGTGTAAGACAGGCGTGGCGACAATCGCGGGCCACAACAGACTGGCGGTGGCACGCAGGACAATGCTGGGGCCTGGCGACGTGCGGCCGCCTCTTCACCCCGCTTTGGAGGATGCTAAGTTCACCCAACCTGGATATGATGTGACGTCATTATGACGTATACACGCTTTAGTCGATTAACGCACCTATCGACTCTTACGAACGTTCGAGATTCTGAACTGTCGTCAGCTAGTGGTTTGTTTTGACACGTGCGAGTCTGAAAACAGCTCAGTGTGACAGCGTATATGTATTTCGCCAAAATAAAAGAGCTGGATATTAATAGAAATATTCCTGACCGTGGCCTTGAAAACACCACGTAAAAAAGTGATGTCTTCTTATGTCCCGACCAGATTAGATTGTGTGATTGTTGTATTGAATGCTTACGCCGAAAATAATATTTGTTTATTATCAACATTTTAGTCTGGTTTCATACAATTGGTCTTGTCAGTACATATTAGATTGTAGCAGCATACTCTTGCTGACATTTTTTTCTTAATTTATATAGCTGAAAGAGAACTCGTGCAAGTTTGTTAGCTAAGTAATTTATATGTCCATCCCAAGATAGTATTTTATCAACCATAATTCCACGTAATTTTACACTCGGACCGCAGAGACAGGTACCTTAGTGTCCAGTAATGACTGATGTGTAGAATGATTGAATTTCGAACTTAAAAAGAAAAATATGAGGCATTGTTGAAGTAAAATCGTCGACCGGGGATGAAATACGAGGGGAAGTGGATTTCTCAATGTAATCTTAACCAAAGGTTAGTGTCTAGTACTGATTGACGTATGAAATGATTGAATGCAGTGTCAAAACATTCCATGGTGGTAAGCTTTTCTCTCATTAGTCTCTCGAATGCTGAACACATAATTAGAGACAAGCAAACGAAAAACAACGCACAGGACACAAATACAGTACAATACACGATTTAAACGCAAGGAACGCAAAACACATCTAAACGAATGGCGCAGAGCACAGCGCTACCCTGTCACAACCTCTCGAAAGTTCACAAAAGTCGAATAGTCGATATACGGTTTCTATCGTTTTCGATGTAACGTGTATACGTCATAATGACGTCACATCGTATCCAAGTCCGGTGAACTTAGCATCCTCCCCCCGCTTTCCGTCGCTCGCGCCACGGCGGCGTAGCTGTGGCAACACCGAACCAAAGCAGCCCGTCATTTGGAGGCTCGTCACGTCTCCAGCGCCCACAGCGGCCGGCTTCGCCGACAGCCTCCCAGCTGTGTTGGCGCGCATAGCTGACCCACGTCTACTTCAGCCCCAGACGGGCACCTATCAACGCATGCGCTGCGGCCGATTCGACCCTCGCCCGCCCCGTGAGGCCAGCTGCCGCGCGCGATCAGCAGTAGGGGCCGATCGGTGGACGCCTGCGACTCACCTGTGGCAGCGAGAACAGATCGTCGAGGGCGACTTCCGAAATACTTCGCGCTGCGCCACGCCGTAATCTGTGGTGACCCCCGTGTCAGGAAATCAGTCGATGACCTATGGACAATTTGGGGCAGTCACGGGTCTTCCACTTGCGTGGCACAACAAAGACGCAGTAAAAAGTTGTGCTTCTCACGTTTGGTTGCTTTGCAGTTCTGAGTTAATTTTTTTTGTGCTTCTCAAAGAATGTAATTAGGAACTATTTAGCCATGACTACCGTCATTACACAAATCGTGCTGCACCTCAGATGTGCCGATATAGTTAAGAGACGGTCTCTAGTGACAGCCTCATGCATTACACTTGTGTTGGGAGGTGAACTATAATGTTTTGGTTGTTTGCCGCATGACTGACTCTGACTAGAGCATAGAGCAAGAACCTTGACATGGCAACCGCCCTTTGCTACCAGTCAAAAGGCTGAACTCAGTCCTCTTCTCTTGTTGGTTGTGGGTCGCACATCTTGGAATCAGGCTAGGGTCCTCTAACATTGAGGAGCCCAGACTATTGTTTTTCCCGCTCCCACCAGTAGTAATATGATCTGTGTGATGCAGTGTTGAGAGATGTTTCCCCAGCTGTCAGCCACCAATGTCAACAGCTGATCTGCCTCCTCGTGTGTGCATGACAAGGCACATATGGACATCAAGTGTCGGCGTTGAAAAGGTCCGTGAGTCGACTACCCGGGCGCCAGGACAGTTTTGCTGTGGCTGCGACGATTGGATCGAACCGCTCCTGCACTTCGAGTCATGCCAGCGAGACAGAACTTCCGACTCCGCCTCAGAGGCATTGCTCTGCATCCATTGTGACTCCGTCAACACAGCTACGAGTGCTTACATTCGAACAGTGCAGTGCGTCGATTAAATGGGTCACTTCCTCCCAAGTTTTTCGAGTGCTCCTTTTTGTTTCAATGAATACATAGTGAATGGTGATGCAAATTGAGTTGCAATGGTGTGTTGTCGAGGGTTTTACTGTTTCACTGATTTTGCTATAGTTGTTCTGTCAGAATTAACTGATATCTGAACGTGTTTTGAATGTATTGATTTGTTTCATCTTATGCAATACGTGTCCATGTCCTGCTCTTCCATCTTTGCAATCCCTTGTCACTATTTCTCTTACTGTTTTTTGTCACTGATTGATTTCAAGTGCCCTTCAACTGCTGCCAAGATATGTTGGACCATTGGAGGTCCAGTTTAAGAGACTCACAAATGGGCTTGACATTGATCAGTGACCTTCTCTTTTGTCATGTTCAATTGAGTGTTTACCATTTTATGTAATATTTACATGTCAGTGTGCATTGGAATTTTTTTTCTGCTTCATTTTGTGTCCTTTGTATCATCATAGTCTTATGATTTGCATAATGGTATGGTCAATGTGTTTCATTCTCACTGTTTTAGTTTAATATTTGTGTGTTAGGGTATTTTGCAATGTTTTCATCATTGTCTTATGATTTGCATAATGGTATGGTCAATATGTTTCATTCTCACTGTTTTGGTTTAATATTTATGTGTTAGGGTATTTTGCAGTGTTTTATTTTGTGTCATTCACGTCATTACCTTTTTGACAGTTGGATAATAGTACCTCAGTCTGTGTGTTGTCAGCATTGTTACGTATGTGTTAATCTTGTGATCGTCTTGTTTTTGTGACATGGTATACCATTTTATATGTTAATGTGTTGTGTGACTTTTTGTTTTTTTGTGCTGTGGTATAATATTCTATGTATATACTCAGTTACTGTTGTATTTTGTGACATTGATAACGTACTTGTATTTGTGTATCACACTATCCATGTATGTGGTTTAAAAAAAAAAGTAAACGAACTTAAGGGGTTAACAACCCCACAGTTCCCATAAGTACCGACATGGAACTCCCCCTGCCCCAGTCAATGACAAGACTTTCGAAACCGTCATATTTTTTCTCGATAAGAGTACTTGCGAAAATCTTCTTTCATAGGTCAGTGTGATGAAAGACGTGCACTTCATTCACCATTCAGTGCTCGCATTTCATATTTCTAATCCAAGCATTCTGGTATTCGGTAAAATAATTCAGGCAATATTAATAATTTCTATGGACTGCCTCATTTATTTGACGATTTTTACAGCTGTCTCACACTGATCTGTGAGAGGATCTTGGCACTAGAAATTTTCTTTATTTATGGGTGAGGGCAGCAGTCTTCCTAGCAGCCATGATGGCTTCCCGTTTCCCATCCCTTTTCCGACCGCCAGCGTAGCACGTGGTGTCGTTTGAAAATTCTGTAGTGTCCAAAGTTTCTCCTGTTCTCAGTTCCCCAACCCCTCTTACAACCTTGTAACCGCTATTTCTGCTTGATTTTAACGTCGCGAGGTCGCCTCCCTGTGAGATTCCGGCCTTCTGATTGGCCAGTTCCGGTGCACGCCCGTTTTCCGCCGGTAGGCACCAACCGCCTTCCGCAGGTGGATAGTGGACAAAGGGGCAGTAGTGCAGTTCTAGTGTGACCGTGCCGAAGACCGGAGGTGCTACTTCCAGGAGATGAAGTTCGGTATGCATGAGCGCCGACGTGCCCTGTAGATTCGTGCCCTGCGGCCCAGGGGGAACCTTAAGGCCATTGTAAACAGTTTCGCCTCTTGCAGGTTTTATTCCTTTAGTACAGGAGGTCACCTAGCGATTCACGCACAGTAGCAACTAGCTTAGTCTTTGGCTGATTCCTGATGGTGGTCGTTGCATGCCTGCAACCCCTTCCTTTAGAAAATTGGACCCCATTTGATAATACAGCGATCGTTACTAAAATTCCTTTTCTCCTGCTATCGTGGTTTGTTATGAACGTACGTTGGGCAGGCTGCTGTACTCGGATCTTTCTTCCCACACCCCCATTTGAATGTATTATTGTTCAATTTTCAACTGTTTAATAAATGAGTCCTTTAATCTTATATTCTGCCTTTCATTACGTGAAATCACCCCTAGTATCACAGAATAATGCAGAACTATAACGGTTGCTATAAGGTCTTGCAGGTCTCGCACCATTAACGATAGGATAAAGATTCAATATCGTGCGCCTGGCACGACCATTGCACACATGGCACTGATAACAGTAGTAATCATGTTCAATTATTCCCCATTGATAAACTGGGTAGTGTTCACGGCTCAGTGTGAGTAAGTGAACACTAAATCTACTTGATGTGGTGGAAGTAATGGCCTCTGTGTTCCCTTGCTGGTTAAGACAAAATATCAAAAATCGCAGCCCCTACAGCAAGGAATAATAACCTGAAAATAACGAGCCATGGCTCTTACATGTCCCATCTCGGATTTTCACTCAGTATTGTTTGGTGTCACCAGCATTCAGTTACTGGCGAATTATTTTACTTAGTGGAGGAAGTGTGATATATTTGCCATGATTAGCAGGTTTATAAAGTATATGCACTGTGTTCAGTGTTCCGACATGTGCAAAGAAAATGGCTTTGTCCTGCCATAAGGACGGTATGATCTGACATGGAAAACTGTGATAACCACTTGGGGAGAGGAGGTGGAGGGTAAAAGATTTTTTTATGTGGAAAATAATTGTCCAGGCATAAGCATGGGACAGATTTTTAAATCTCCTGACCAGTGCTACTTCACTCATTGTCAAATGTCGTCATATTGAGGCTGCAATAGGAGTATTTAAGTGTAAGTACAGTGATAAAATATATGTGGGTGGTTTCATAGGATGATTCAGCCTGGTGTGTGGGGAGGACGTATTGGCAGTAGGTAGCCTGCGGCACCGCGATTGACATTTCCGGTTTACAGTGGGAGCCATCGGAACTAGAGAGGCTGGTTGAGTACAGGTATGTAGCTGATCTAACCATGCCACCTCTAGGCGGCTGTTTAGCGAAATAATACAAAGTACGTGTTGGGGAGCCTTCGTGGTCTCATGTTCTCCATGAAAATTTGAGAAGAATCAATATGGGGGTTTGTTTGCACAAGACATTTATTCCCTCGCACATGAATTGTCTGGTTGACTGCTTCTACACATTTCCCATATTTACTTGATTGAAAGAAGATCGACTGTGGTGAGTGTTGTGTGCATATAGATGGTAAAAAACAGGTGGAAACACGTTGGTTCTCTAGACATGAGAAACACCTTAGATGACTTTGTAAATTAGGTTGATTTAAAATATGTTATATAATTGACATCGTAATTCCTTAAAAAAGTATGAGTGAAACTACAAATTTCCTCTATTTTTACAAGTTATCATGTAAAGATATTCACAGAGGAGATACGTTTCTAGTTACTCAGTGGTTTGCAGCACATACTACCTCACTGTACCTCGCTACAGCTTTGTGTTTCTTGAGATATAATTTCCACTCTTTATCTTCGGAATTAATCTGTGGAAGTGATCGATAGCATACTGTTATGTGCTTGATATCGAGAACCAACACATAAATTGTATGACATTCTGGCAAACCATGTAAAAATATATACGTTCTTGTAATCCCAAAGTCTAGGGGTGGCTAGAGAAAGCATACAGCAGGCATGCAAGCAGATGGGGGCTGAAACTGTAACGACTTTGCGCCAAGGAGAACCAGCCCAGCCCTTGTACACCAGTTTGGTGAGAGACATTGAGGAGGCTCTGATGGCATTCTAGACCAGCGTGTGTGGAGGCAGTTGATTTGTGACCGTTGGCCATGGTGGATGAGTGAGCAACCTCACGGGAAATATCCAGTACTGCGAGGAATATGCATGGTGCACATGCTGACTTTTTTTGGGGGGGATCTGTCTGTCTTTGTGGTATATGTACTAGTGTCTGGTGGTCGATAGTTATATACAGGATACAGAAGCGATGATTTTGTATGGTGCAGGATAGTAATACAGTGTTTACTACATCGATATGGTATGTGGTGAGATAGCCCAGTTGGAGATTGGTTTCACACCAAAAATTTCAAGCTTTCCTCCCCAGTAGCACAGCAGTGTAATTGAGGAAGTGTCTTTGGCGATAGTCCGAAATTTCATTATCTGTGAAGTACCTGCCAGTTTCATACCTTTGCATGGTTTAACTGTCAGTGCAAAACGACTGCTGTATGTTTCTTTTTGGTACAAAATATGTTTGCCGATGAAAGTCTAGTAATTTGTCTGTCTGCAGAAAGTGGCTGGCAATGCTCCCACACCGGCAGCAGCAGCAGTTTGGCGGATAAATTCAGTGACAACCAATCAGTATGTTCCATTCACAAGAAGTTCCATGGCGTCAGAGAGTCACAACACCTTCTTTGTTTGGGGCACAGGATCCTCTACAGACTGGTTTCAACAAGATGGGGGAAAGGTAAACTGAGAGTCACGTGATGTTCAAGTGAAGCAGACAGGATGCTGTCCTTCACCTGCCATTGTGGCTTTAGAGCATCTCTGGGCCAGCAGCTGTAAGACATCGAAAATTCACCGAAAAAACCAACCATTTTTCTCGTTTGTAGAACAGTGCCTTGAATTCTTTTCGTGTAATTTTTCTGATTTTCCACTGTGTGCTTAGACATAGTGAATAGTGTGAATAGTGTTTTATTCATCTCATAACATACAATTTCTAATCATATGATTAGTGTACAGGAGACACGTCAAATAAATGGATAACACAACTTAGGCCTGATTGATACAAAGAATTTTAACATTAATATAAACTTTTATTTTTCTTTCCTCCCTTTTGTGAAGGACAGCTACAGTTACACACTAGACTATATGTAAACTTATCCTGCTCAAATGTTCAGTTCATCCTTCATGAACTCCTCAACAGTGTAGTGCAGCGTTTGACAAGTATATCATATAGCTTTGTTTTCAGTGCCTCTAGGTTCATACTCAGTACATTCTTTCTTTAGGTTGTTATGAATTTTCATTGCCATACACTGAGGAGACTGCGCATATAGGTTTAAGTGATGAGTGGGAAGCATAAAATTCTCTTTGTTTCTCATGTTATACATGTGATCGAAACAGTTTTTCTCGAATAACTCTAAATTGCTGTGTAGAAAAATGATAATATCATAGATGTATAAGGAGGGAACTGTTAACAATTGTTGTTTTTCAAATAGTGGGCGACATGATGTCCTTGGATGGGCAGTTCACATGTTCCTTATTATTCTTTTCTGTAACTTTAGTATGCGCAGTATATTGCTTGAATTTCCCCAAAAAATAATACCATACCTTACAACTGACTGAAAGTAGCTGCGGTATGCAATTTTCCTTGTGTTCATGTATGTTGCACCAGCTAATATTTGCATAGCAAATGCAACGCTTTGGCAAGATAGGAATAACATTACCATTAGAAACCATTTTACTGTATGCAAGAACATTCTGTTTCGCCGCTCTCACCCTGACAGCAACAACTGGTTATTATGTATTCCTGACGAACTTGTTAACAAATTAGTTTGGTATACTCATTCAAGTTACGCACATTACAGAGCCAGAAAATATTTTCTTATACTCAGACAGAAATGTTATTTTGCCAACATGGAAAAACGTAAACGTATTCGACGAGTTTTAGCGTCATGTAAAATCTGCCAGAAAGATAAATCAGACACGACTTCACATATTCCTCCGCTACATCCCATTGTTCCGATTAAATTGAGACATATGGCCGCTGTAGACATTTTTGGTCCTATTCTCAGATTTAATAGAGGTTTTTGTTACATCTTTGTCGCTGTTGAACTCACTTCGAAATTTGTTTCCTTCACTCCGTTACGCAAAGCTACTGCTAAATCTATTTCGAATGCATTTGTAAAACATTTTTTATTCCACATAGGGCATGTATTGAAAGTAATTTCCGACAATGGACCACAATTTCGATCTGCGATATGGCCACATATGTTACGAGCTAGAAACATTTCTCCGATCCATATATCCAGATACACGCTTCTTCGAACCCTTCTGAACGACTGATGAAAGAAATTGGTAAACTATGTAGAATATACTGCCATAAATGACATGTTGGTTGGGACACACACATACTCCCATTCCAGGATGTAATTAACTCCATACCAAATGAATCTACTATGCTATCTCTGACTGTTATATTGAAAAATGTTGAACCACCCATCAAAATTAAAGAATTAGTATCCTTTCCTACATGTCGTCGACTACGCCACCATTAAATAATTGACATTGCGCTCAACAACACCAAACCTGCCGCAGAGCGCCAGAGAAGACAGCAAAAACGGGTTTGTACACGCCGTGACCCCACATAGGACAGAGGATATTATTAGTACGCACATACTATTTATCCAACAGAGGAAAGAGTAGATGCAGTAAATTTGAGCTTCTATACTCTGGTCCTGATAGAATTTGCAGCATTCCTCACCCCAATCTAGTACATGTCGAAACTCTGAGAACCAGAAAAACCAAGGGCAATCATCATATTTACAATATTAAACCCTTTATTGAATGAACATACTTTATGATTTATCACTCTGCAATGCCATTTGCAGATACTTATGTGAACACTTACTGATGATGATCATATTTTTTCTTGGCAAGTGCCCGACAAGGTAGGGTTAACAGGTCGCTTTTCTTGTCGTTATACCTCAGACTGTGCACATTTATCCAGATAAACTTACATATTATGGGACCACTTATGCAATTATATATATGTGACTACTTACTAATGATGATCATATTTTCTCTTGGCAAGTTCCCGGCAAGGTAAGGTTAGCAGGTCGCTTATCTTGTCGTTATATATCAGACCGTGCACATTTTCCATTTTTTGGTGTATGTACGATTGTTTTCCTATCGAAAGTAGAATTTTTGTCTGTATGCACTATGAAATCTTTAAGATGTAACAAACACCAGTTGACTTTGACATTTTTCCTTTATGCTATTTTCAATATCTTGACTATTCTACATTTTTTGCTATTACATTATGATATTGTGTGTACATTTTTTTGCACTTGAAAGTTGTCAATGGTTTTGATCTAAAACGTTTTTCTGTCTTGCTATGCTGTATGCTTAGTTGTATCACTAGAAACAAGTTTTCATATAATGGGTATATGATTTAAATGCAAGATATTAATCGATATTCATCATTTTCAGAAAGTAATAACGTGTAAAAGAAATAAATTAAACAAACCACAGTGGTTTGCTATGAAATGGAAATTTCACCATTGACTAATTATTTTTCTTTCAGAATATGAGGCGATTATTGCAGGCTGTCAGACAGAACTACACATGTTAATTTTAATGATGAAATATGCTAGAAGTAAGAAACTCTATAATATATGAAATAATGTATGAATAATTAATAGTTGTACGAGAAAAATGGTAATATGAATAATGAAGTGTCTATTTTTTGCAGATGATAATAAATGATGGTGAATAGTTGTATGAAGAATATGGTAATATGAATAATGAAGTTTTTCTTTGCAGATGGTGATAATGATGAAGTTTATATATTTTCTATTAGTTAAGAGATGCTATGTAGTTATTTAAGTATTTGTTGCAGTTCTTTTTGACAGTATGTCATATGTTGCATAGTATAATGACTGAATGTTTTGCAAAAGACAGCTAGAGTACATACATATTAAGTACACATTTCATTACCTGTTAATGCAAAGTTAACTACTTTTCAGCATAATATACATTTGTTCTCTCAACTCAATAATCCACTTTGTATTTTTTCCAGCAGAAGCTTTTCATGATATTAATATGCTACAAGCGTTTAGTTAGTAAACCTGTTCTAGTACTTGCATTTATTTTTTACCTGGTTGTCTCTGACATTCATGAATGTGATCACATATACTCTACTTGTTTGATAATCATGCTACAGCTGACTCATGACAAATGACGTTATTAATCCTTATTTCCAGCAATAAGTCAAAAGCAAATATTCTCATGCCCCAGCAATAGACTGTCGATCCCAATGCAATGCATTGCTAGCACAAAAAAAAATTATTACTAGTTCTAATTACTACCAGCACACAACTAAATAATGCTACCAGTTTAAGATATATTTCTAGTCCTAAATATAATGCAAATTTTTCTGGTGTATTAATTCCATTATGTCTATATATTATTGGACTAAACACCTTGAGTACTAGTTCCAATGTCTTACATTTTAAATATGTCTTATGTCACTTGCATGATATCATATATAAACACTAACAGCTTGATGCTACACGCAATAGCTCCTGTTTTGAGTGATGACTTCTGAATAATGCATAATAAATGCTTTGTAACTAGCCAATGAGTGCTAATAATTATTCAAATCAATTGATACCCTAGCGTAATTCTGAATGATGACTAGCATAAGATTTAATGTATCCTTCACCATCTGATCTGATTGCCAGCAATTACTGCGATATCCATATGTCCTGTCCATCCTCATGATCATGGAGCACTATATTTGGATTTACACTAATTCTACGTTGATGTAAGAGTAAGGATTCTACAAGAATGTGGTGTTGACATCAAGCTGTCCACCACCTTGAACGATGGAGATGTTATTATGGACCTACTGTTTGGTGTACCTAATGTACTACAAAAATGATAACATACAATATTAATACAACATTTCAGTGTGTTGACTACACTGATAAATACTTCAAGGAAGAGAACTTCAGATTGTCTCACTGCGTGTTGTGCTTCTGTAGAAAGATATGGACTTTTAGTGCAGCTATGAGCAATCCACTGTGCTACAACCATAATTCTATCCTTCCCATTCCTTTCCTAGTTCTTATAAAATGCTAAAGACTTTTACAGTGTTTATGCACTTTATGTCATCTCTTAATGTGATCAGTTCATGTAAAGATGCTAACGACTTCTACAGTGCGTGTGCACTCTATTTCATTTCTTAGTATGTTCTGTACTCATTGTTTATACACTTTGTCATTTCTTAATATGTTCTGTACTCAGTGTGTATGCACTTTATTTCATTTCTCAGTATGTTTAAATCCTTGTAAAATGGTAAAGACTTATACAGTGCGTGTGCACTTTATTTCACTTCTCAATACGTTTAAATCCATGCAAAATTCTAAAGATTTATACAGTGCATGTGCACTTTATTTCATTTCTCAATACATTTAAACTCTTGTAAAATGGTAAAGACTTATACAGTGCATGTGCACTTCTCAATATGTTTAAGTTCTTGTAAAATGGTAAAGACTTATACAGTGTATGTGCACTCTGTTTCATTTTTTTGTGTATCCTGTATTCACTGCGTATATACTTTGTCATTTCTTAATATGTTCTGTACTCATTGTGTATGCACTTTATGTCATTTCTTAATATGTTCTGTACTCATTGTGTATGCACTTTATTTCATTTCTTAATGTGTTCCATACTTATATTATTTATCAATAATGTAATATATATGTATATACTCTGTGACTGTAGACTCAGTAAACTAAATAGGTTATAGAAAAAATTGTTGCTCATGGCAAGTCCAATTGACTCTCCATCACTGCCAAATTTTTGACCCCCCCCCCTCCCAGTGGAGGGTTATGTAAGAGGTCCATGACTAAGGAATTTATTGCTAGCACAGTCGAGCAGATGTAATTTCGATGGATTTCTCATGCGCTGCCTGCGATATGTAAGCTATAAGAGAATCTCAGACCAGAGAGCAGTGTTGGCTGCAGTAAGAGCAGTGTCAGTAGGAGTAAGTAGTCGCTAGCAGTCTGGTGCATGGAGTTGGCTGGGCCGGTTGTGGGGAGCGATGGTGGTGCCTGAGCGATGTAATATAAGGTAAAAGCAGGTGCGCACATATGTAGTGCGTTACAACAAAATTTGTACTATTGCGATATCAAGTCCCATGTAAATGTTTCAAAAATCTTTTAGTAATAATCCTTTTTATAAAATTAACTTTTTGACAATCATTCATCTGAATTTAAAGAATTTACTAATTTCTGCAATCCATGGTCGTCCCGATTATCATAAAGAAAAATCAGTCGTTTCCTTTTATAGATGGTGAATCTAGCGGCCAGCATTGCACTGGGCTGTACCAGAAAAATTTCTTATAAGAGCAGATGTATATGCGTTATCCAGCGACTTCATTGAGGTAATAATTTTCAATGTATTCAGAATGATCTTTCAGGGCCATGACACAGCATTGCTGACGTCCAAAATTTACTAATTTAAATTCATAGTCAATTATTGAAAGGTTATAAGTGAGCAACAAATTTATTGAGAGATTAGCCACATTTTATTATTGGTAGGTTATGGAATTTATCTGTGGGGAGGTTACACTTGGCGACAGCCGGCCAGGATCGTATTTTTTTGTGAATTTCTGAAAAGTAGTCAGTTATATATCTGCTCTTATTTACTTAATGTTAAATGCAGTTTGCATCTGGTGCAATGCATTTACTAATTTGTCACTCCTTCTTTCACAGATCATCAGCAATTTATTGCTTTTTGTTGTTATTGTATTTGCTCCGTTTTGCTCTGTCTTTGATTTTGTGCCCACCTTTGAGTTGTGAAAATGCTGCGAAAAACTGCTGACAGTACATCGCAATGCGTAATGAGTGAAAAAGTCGAGTTAACTGATAACACTAGCGACTCTCCGTGTCTTAATGATAATCCTCCAATTACAGATAATCAGTGTGTGCCCATCGCCAATATTGATTTTAATCCAAATGATGAACAAACAAATTCAATTATGTCCACTGTAAATTTAACGACAATTGATGATGCGGCACGTTCCGATACAATGAACGCTGCCCAGTTTGACACACCTGATATAAAAAATTTACACAGAGAACAGATAAATGTTTCTAACGAAGATGGACAATGTACTCAACGTACATCAGATTTATTTGAGTCCGGTGTAGTGACCAACAGTGCACATCCAATTGGCAAACCTTTTCAAGAATCAGAGAATGACCAAATGTGTGCCCGACCGAGACTCGAACTCGGGACCTTTGCCTTTCGTGGGCAAGTGCTCTACCATCTGAGCTACTAGAGCACTTGCCTGCGAAAGGCAAAGGTCCCGAGTTCGAGTCTCGGTCGGGCACACAGTTTTAATCTGCCAGGAAGTTTCATATCAGCGCACACTCTGCTGCAGAGTGAAAATCTCATTCTGGTATGACCAAATGGTTACACAAAACGTGACAACTACAAATACACCATCACACAGCACAGAGAATAGAGTAGCTAATTTTGGCATGGATCAAGTTATGGCAATTTAGCTTTAGTAAACACAAGGGATGTTTGAGGGTCCATGAGGAGAGCTCGAGATTCCTCGTCGTAGGCTTGTAAGGTTGCATGGTTCGATAAGTTAATGATGTGTGAAATAGTATTGATCTGCGAAAAAAAATCTGCTTCGATGTTGTCTGTGCCTTTGATGTAGCGAATGTCGGTTGTGAATTGGGAGACTAGATCAAAGTGACGGAAACGCCAAGGGGGGTTGCAGAAAGCGTCTGCGAGTAGTTTGTGATCCGTGAGGATGAAGAACGAGCGACCCTCCACGTCGGGGCGGAAGTGTTTGACGGCCTCGTAGACGGCAAGGAGTTCTCTATCGAAAGCAGAGTATTTCTTCTGAGCTTTAGATAGTTTTTAGAGAAGAAATGAAGAGAGGGAAACCGTGTCTGCCTTGCTTTGCTGTAGTACCACTCCAACTGTGATGTCACTGGCGTCCGTAGTGATGAACAACTCGGCCGAGGGGTGGGGTTGGCAAGTGTCACGGTGAGAGCTAAAGAAATCTTTAATGCATTGAAAGCGTCCAGCATAGGTGCAGTCCAGCGAACGGGTTTGAGTCTTGAAGTCTGTTTAACTGACAGTGAGTCTGTCAGTGGGCCCTGCACGGGGGCAGCAAATGACAGGTGACGACGGTAGTAATTTATTGTGCCCAGGAAACATTAGAGTCCTTTGTAAGTAGCCGGGGGCAACAGTGAAGTGATGGCATGCACGTGAGATTTGGGAGGCTGTATTCCATTAGTGGAGACAGTGTAATCTAAGAAAGTGACGTAAGGCTGACGCTACTGGAATTTTTCTTTGTTGACCTCGACGCCGTTGGAGTTCAAGGTCTGGAGGACCATGGATAAATGATTTTCATGTTCCTCAGCTGACTTGCTGAAAATGAGTATGTCGTTCAGATATGCGAAGCAAAACTCGAACTGTCGTAAGATGGAGTCAATGAAACGCTGCCACGTTTGTGCCGCGTTTTTTAGGCTGAATGGCATGAAGTTGTATTGGAACAAACCAAGCGGCGTGATAATAGCTGTTTTAGGGATGTCATCCGGCGCTGCAGGAATCTGGTGGTAGGTGTGTTTACAATCAATAACACTGAAGATTGTAGCGCCTGATTAACATATGAGTGAAATCATTTATGTTAGGCACAGGGTAATTGTCCATACAGTACTAGCATTTAAACGTCTGTAGTCGCCACTCATTCCAAAAGTAACGTCATGCTTGAGGACGAGGTGGATCGATGAAGACCAGTTGCTGTCTGATGGTTGTAGGATACCTGCCTCCAAAAGTTCATTAATTTGCTGCCGGACTGCGTGCAACTTAATACGGTTGAGGCATCTAACCTTGTGCCTAACAGGAGGGCCAGCAGTGGTAACTATCTTGTATGTCATTCTGTCAGAAACTGAGAACTGCACACGAGACTGATCAATGTCCTGACGGGAAGTTTTTGGACTGGTAGGGCGCGACGAGGAATAGCCGTTAGTGCGAGTGGAAAAAGGCAGCACGAAAGTCACATGTCTAGTACGTGAGCGTCGCGTGCGCTTGTTTAGAGAGGGCGGCTGCATGCGCAGCGTGGAGCGGATCAGAATGCCTGGCGACTGTCTGCTGTGAACCTTGCATTTGGTACCCGGCGCAGGCGAGAGCGACGTTGGCGTCGTGCCTGGAACAACGATGGGCGCCGAGTCATGTGGCTGGCGTGCAAGAGAGGGAGAATGTTTGTCAACACGCGGGGCGGCTGCCCGTGGGGTGGGCGTGGTCGTATCGCGCGCGGTTGTTATTAGAAGCACTGTCTGACACATATGGCAGTGAACGTGGCGAGCGCGTCGGGGATGCAGAGTCTACCGGACGCCAATCTTCACACGCAATTAATGTTTTTGGACTAACCCGATGAGTGTCCGAGCTGGTGTCTGCTGGAGAAACATGATTAGGTGGCGGGAGTGTGGACTGCAGTTTCAGCAGCGAGGTATGAGCTGCGACGAGCTCATTGTAAGTGTGTACTAATCGTTGTTTCAGTTCGTCGTTTACCCGGCGGAGTTGTCCCGAGTCCTTTTGCATTTCCCTCCTCTGCCTTTTCTCATTCCCTCTCGCATCTGCCCTGCCCCTCTCCCCCCATAAGAGGCCTCTCCCTCCTTGGTCCCCCCCCTTTTTCGTATTTTCCTCTCCTCCCTCCTTGGTTTTCCTCCTCCTCCAGGTCCCCCCCCCCCATCTGCCCTTGGCTCGGGAGTGTCATCTTTGTGCCGCCATTTTCGTGCAGTGTTTTACGGTGCATGTTCCGTATTGTGTGTCTTTTTGGAAGTGTTGCGAACGGCCATCATACTGTCGCTGGGTGTGATTTTTTTCTACCTCTTGCGAACAGAAACCAGACTGTCGCCATGTTTTTTTAATTGTGTGTCTACTATGTTACTTGTCGGATTCCTGTGTATTTTATTAACATTGCCAACCCCTTTGCTTTCTGTTTTAACTTTCCACATTTTTACGCCATTTTACACTTTAAGTCACCGTTTTATCGCCTGTTTCTTGTTTCTTTTCTTCTTCTGTTTTTAAAAAAGTCTGTGGCTGTAGAGCAGTGTACTAAGCTGCTGCCAGCCCGGCCCCCTTCAGGGGGAATTGAAAATCAATAAATGAAAAAAAAGGTGGAGTTGTACCACCGAATCGTATTCTGACAGTAGGTTAGTGACACAGGTCATAATGTCGCCTGCGAGGGCAGAGCACTCAAGTACCAACTCACATGTCGTGAAAGAAACAGAACGTGAAACATAAGTGTGAGAGCACAGTATCTGAGTGTTAGTGGGATGGTGTAGCACTGACCCCTGACCTACGTTCGGGGAGAGTTTGTAATGGGACAAAAAATCCATACTGAGAATTGGTTCATCGTTGTCAGCAATGTAGAAAGTCCAAGGAAAACACAGAGAAGGAGATAGGTACACGGTAACTTTGACAGAGCCTGAGGTTTGTAACATTGATGTGTTGACAGCTCATAGAACTGACTTCGTCGGTGAAAAGATGGGGGAGCCATCGATGTAGGTATGATAGACACGACAGCACCAGTGTCGACTAGGAAAACGAGCCGTGACGAAATGTCAGTCACGTAACAAAAACCGCTCAGCTGGGCGGACGAGTGGATGGAGTGCAATGTATGAGGACGCCTGTGAGGTTCCCCACAGGACTCGGCGTCTTTTAGGTCCTGCAGTCGATGTTCGGGTGCTGGCAAAGTAGTCGGCACTTCTTGGCATTATCGCCCAAAAACCAGTGGTACCAGAAGTACGGATGAGCCGGATGCAGTGGTGGTGGTGACTGTGGCAGCAGAGGAGGCTTGTCCTTGTTGATTTGTTCTGGCATGTATCCCAGCAAGTATGGTGCATGGGCGATCCTGAAGTGCTCGGATGGTGGAGAGAGCGAGTGGATACTGCCAGGCAATGTAGAAGGCACGGAGGCAGAGCGAGCCCTGCCTCTGCCAGCAGACAGCTGGTAAGCAGGAGCGGATGAGCCAACTAGGGGTGAGTGGTGAGCTGGTTGGTGTCGTAGCAATGAGTACAGTTGGTCTGCAATGCAGAGTCGAGAGCTGATTGACTCGAAGGAGTGTGGTAGCAGATGGATCTGTAGGTCAGTAGACAATTTGGCTGACCACACTGCCCACAGAGTGACGTCTGGCATGGTATGCTCTCTCACAAGTAACCGAAGGCAGCGGCAGAGTTGTGATGGAGTTCGGTCACCCAGGCGTTCCTCATACAAGATCTTGTTGATTAATTTTTGCGGTGAGCAGGCGAGTCTTTCTATCGTCGTTTTCTTCGCAAACTCGTATTTTGGCGGAGGCGGTGGTGAGAGGAGTAGACAGCAAATTAAGTCTGAGTGACCATGGAAGTGCTTGACGAGACACAGGAATTTAGAGTTGTCGTCGGACACGTGATGCAACTCGAAAAGATGCTCGACAAGCGTAAACCATGATACAGGGTTGTCTTCATATAAAGGTGGCAGCTTCAGCAGACGACCTGGGGGAAGAGACGAAGGCAGCTTTGGTGTCCCTTGGAAAACGGCTGGTCCGTGGCAGGAGAGGCCGTACAGTTGGCGTGATTGTGTTACTGTCATCAACGTCTGTAGCAACGGTGGGATTGCATTGTCCTTGACGTGTCGCGAAAAAATGACGCTGCTGGCACGGTCGGTACCGTGCGAACGAGCGGTTGTGCGATACGTGTAGGAGTCCTGTAAACTAGACCGTAGGTTACAGGTACTTATTTGAATTTGCCCACCTCGGAAATAACGCGAAAGGCCGGCGCGGCAGACAGGCAGAGATATGGGAGAGGTGAGCGGCTGAGAGGTTGGAACCAGGGCCCCCTGCAAGTGGGGGGGGGGGGGAGGGAGGCAGAGGGGGGGGGTTGGCAACTCGTGTGACAAAAGTGTGAGTTCTCCGCGGACGTTGAAAACACGCCTCGTGGCGTCGGACTATAAATTACCAGTGGAACTTGCAGAAGATTACTGCAGTGTGGTAAGATGCCCCTGGAAGGCGAAACACCGAAAGATGTACTCGAACCCACGTGGTCGAAATGTTGAGCAATAGGTGTGAGGGGTGAGTAAGGAGCATTTTTCGCAAGAAAATGTCCATTGTTAGTCTGCAAATGAGGCAAAACCGGAAGAGGTCGCGATTGATAGCGGCCGAGTGCATTTTGCACAAATGGCGGCGTTGCACACAGCACGACAGTAACTGTTGTTGCAGCCCATTGAGAGTCAAAGTACATGTACGTATGTAGATTGGTTTGAACATTATACGATCGATCAGTAGGAGCACAGTTCTGAATACTATCCACTTCACACTTCACTTGTTGGCGAGCACAGTCTGGCGACACGAAACCTGAGTCCATTGGTTGAGTGAATGGTGTAGCACTCGACCATTGTAGAACAACAAAGTTAGAGATTAACGTGGTTGGAGATCGCGAATCACTATGGAGTAAGGGAGAGTCGGCTGTTGGCGAAGGATTGAAGGGGCCCGGCGGTCGTAGCTTGACTTCCCAATCTTCGAACAAAGTGTTGGGTGAGGTAGCCATGGCGGCGTGTGCATAACCTGTTGACTTACAACACCCAGCGCAGAAGTCACAGAAGACGTAGAAACTTCGGGGTCACCAGTATGGGAACAGGATACCAATAGGGGTATACAGAATAAACTGTTCCCACTAATATCTGCACATACATATATTTCGACAATTATCATACACGTTCACACAGTACAAGGTATAAGAACAGACTTATAAAACATGGCGGCTCAGATGAGCGACCTCAGTCCCAAAGATAAATGTTGTCTGTGGTCGATATGACCTATCGACACCACACGTGTTTTAAGTGTGGATGACGTAGACGTGAATAAGAGACCTCTCCCCCCTCTCCCTACAATTACTCACCAATAGTTAAAAGACGGATTTTATTTCAATTCAGTGCTGCCGCTCTTGAAAACGTGTTCTATTGTGCTCCGTTAGAAGTAGAATCATATTGGGACTGCAGATTTCTATAAGAGAGGCACGTATTTTCTAAGGGCATATTCACATACCAATATGTGTCACGATCTAACTAAAGCAATATGTTTCCAGTCTGATTTGTAACAGGAGATCCATGGAGTAAATAATTTACGTGGACGTTAGGTGCTATTACATGACCAGTTGTATCACGACCTATAATTAATCAATGGCTAACAAACAACGAAATGTAGTTACCTGTGACTGTGATTCATTTAGTGACAGTGATCTGTTTCATCTATGAGTGAGCTTATGGATATGTGCAAGTGAGAACAGTCTTGTACCCCGAATTTATACTTATGGATCAGTGAAGCCTGATGGATTCAGGAACGTTGCTACAGTACGGGTGTTTTGGCACCAGGACAGTTTGCGTAGGCATGCTAAATATTCAATGTACAGTACTTACCTTTCGCACAGTGAACAGAAATGGTGCACTGTGGTCCCCCTCGAAGGCCAAGGCAAAGGACGAAGTGGAACGCGATGTAGTTAATCCGTAAATGCGGCGGACACTGCACAAAGCACTTTACTCACGCGCGCTGTTTACACGTGCGACCCGCCTGTCTCAGCGCGGCGCGGCTACTGGACGCTGTAACAGCGCGCAGCGTGCGCCCGGACTTATTGTTGCGTATGCTTACCTTCAACCGACGCAATATTGGCGTACCGAATGCTACTAGGGGACGATTTGAATCGCCAGCAAAACACAACTTCTTATGGGTGCTCACCAGAGCGACAAGATGTGAAGAAACGAATACCATGATCTGTTCAATACTAGGACATACCACTGCCACTCATGATCCACCCCCACGAACAAATAAAAAACTACACCTATGTTCCCTGAACAAAAACTGAACAGCACCTATGTTTATTTTAGGTAGCAGAATTAAGTTAGACTCAGTATTAATCGTTGTAAGTCTTTTTTTTTACATGCTTACCATTTGTTCTTCATGAGAGACCTAGAAACTCAATGATGGGAAATATACTGGGATATATGCGAACAGACCCAAGTAGTAAAGAGGAATATGTGGAAAATACAGCCACCATGACGGCAGAAAGTACCACTACTGCCAAGCCAGGTGCCTTTCCAGACCAAAACAAGTAACGTCATTAAAAATTATATTTTTGTGTTACCCTGTATATATATGTAACTGTAAAATGTAATCTTCTAAAATGTTTTAAGTGTAATGAAAAACTGATGTAAGATATGTATTTGTATGTAACCACGAAAAGTACTTGGAAAAATAATGAAAGACTAACATATAAAAGAGAAAGGAAAGGGAGAGAATGGCATGACCTAGTAATGTTTGTATTGTAAGTAGTCTGTAGGGTAGAGTGTTACGATATGAACTGAAATGTACAGATGTTTTTTATGTAGTTAAACAGCATTATGTAAATAAGTGTATCATGAAGTTCCTGAACTGACAAATATACTGTACCTAGTGATATGTGAAATGAAAAGTGTAAAAGAGACACACACAGTGTAAACAGAACTTGTGAAAGCAAAGTGATAGAACTACCTCTTTGGGCAAAGTGATTGCACTTATTATCCTCAAACAAACTAATTTCACGGACAATTCGGCTAAGGGGGCTTTGTGGAGATACTTTTTCAATATTTCTTGATAAACAAAAAAATAAAATATTTGCCAGACATCGATCAGCCAATGAAAGATAAGTAACAGCACTGGTAGACTCTGAGAGACAATGACACAATTACGCTCTTCAGTTATTAGCTTTAGTGGTAATCCTCTGTTCTGCTCTTGTTCATCACAAGGTGTAGATATATATGTGAAACCTGGTGCTATATTTATGAAAGTTCATTTGAATAATCACCAGTTAAAGTCAAAATGAAATCTCCACATTTATAATTATTTATGGAAGCCTAATAACACATTCTCTGGGACCAATAATGTTAATATTTATATGAGATGGATACAGATAGCAGGGGCGATCTTCACGGCGGCGCAGTACAAAAATGGCTGTAGGTGAACATACCCTTTTCCTCCTTTATGGCCGCCATTTTAATTTTTTTTTTAATTTGATCATTTTCTGCAACAGTAAAACGTGCAATCTTCATCATTTCTCTTTTTCTAACGAAGTCCGATTCCTTTTGTTATAATTTTTATCTGATTCTTATTTCCATCAAAACCGATATTCATTGAAACCAGCCACGTGGAAAGGTAAATCTAAGAAAATACGTGCGTCTACCTCTCCCTATATATGTGAGTGACTTTTACAATAATTACAATTTCTTACCATCATCTCCAAATAGAGTAGTTATTAGACAACCCACTTACTCGCGAATGTACGCGCCTTTTCTGCCAGTCTGGTGTTAAAAATCACTTATATTTTATTAACATTCTGTGAAATAGTTTCCACTTGTGTATATTGCTGTTGTCGCAATGCTGCATCACAGTGACAATTATTACGCCACTTTATAGTTGTGCCCATTTTCTAAATTACTGCACCGGCATACGAAATAATCAGAAAGATTAAAAAACAGTGGAGAAGGCGAATTACAAACTCTTTGAGAAATTTCATTTGGTGTAGCTTTTAAGAACACCAAGATTAAATTTTAACTTGAAACTTAAATTGACATCTGGATCAACTATTTCTTTCTCCAACCACTAATTTTACAAAAGCAAAAGTAAAGAGTTGTTCTCCATGTGTGAATGCAATTGAGTAAATCAATAAAGATTTTATACAAAAATAATAGTTTTGTTATTCGCTAAGACTTAAAAATCCTAAAATAATCTTATTTTAATATGTCTTTTGGTCGGTGAGACTGAAACGTAGTCAAAAGTGGCAGTTGGGTGACCTTGTAAATCAGTCGAAACTGCCTACATGAAAGCATTGCAGTCCTCATTGCTTAACTACGTGAATGAAATGGAATATTCCGCTTGCTACACAGGTTCAAATGTGCATGACATGTAACATCACAGACAGGCCACTCAAGCCTGGATAGCTGCCATGTGACCCAAAGGCGTCATGTGTGAGTGTCAGGGTTCAGCACATTGCAATTCCTTTTGTTGCTGTGAAGGCAGATTTGATGCTGATACTACTCAGTCAAGTATCACAAGTCTGAGTGCACCCAGTTCTAGTCCTCCCACATAGGAAAAATCACTGGCTGTACTGGGAAACAAACCCAGGTCCTCAGAAAACCAGTCATCCATGTGGTCATTCAGCTACAGAAGTGGATGTGACAGGCATACATCACAATAAAACATTGTCAGTTACATTTCCATAACACATCTAAAACCAGTGTGTCACATTATCACTATCATAACGCATGTAATAGAATTGGACAGAAGAGAAATTTGTGGCACAACTTGACCAGGAGAAGGAATCGGTTGGTAGGGCATATTCTGAAGCATCAAGGGATCAGCAATTTGGTATTCAAAGGCAGAGTGGAGGGTAAAAATCGTAGAGGGAGACCAAGAGATGAATACACTAAACAAATTCAGAAGGATGTAGGTTGCAATAGGTACTGGGAGATGAAGAAACTTGCACAGGATAGAGTAGCATGGAGAGCTGCATCAAACCAGTCTCTGGACTGAAGACCACATCAACAACAATGCATGTGTATTATGTAGGTTACAATATCAGTACTACATCAACAACACAGATGAGACGATTTCAGTACAGACATTACATTTACAACTAATATTTTTCTGCAAAATCAATTTAAAATCGCCTCCTGTTTCGCACATAAGCGTTGAGTAGCCCTGCCTTCTCGGAAATAATCCACACAACAGTGCCTACCTTATAATTGAGTATGAAGTGCTTATCAATTTTTGCTGACAGTGCCAGCTGATTATATTACTTTATAGTGGAAACTGTATGTAACTTGGATCGAATTATATACTGAACAGCCGATTTACCAAATACATGTTCTCGGTAACATTGGTGACCTTCTCACAATTTTCGTTCTATATATTATGCTGTATCTAAATTTCGAGAGCATAGATTTTTGCTCTCAGTCCTATGAATTCTCTAAAAATCTCTTGATAGTTTAGCCTGCATTAAATTCGTTCTTTTTATTGATGCATGGGATGTTGTAAATATTATTATCAATTTAACACACACATCACTTTTAATAAAATGAAAAATATTTGAGGTAATTTCATGATATATTAAGCTATCAGTGTCTGTATAACATAGTTTGTCATCTGTACCTCAAATTTCTTCAACACGTACCTACAATGGAAAATAACAAGCAGTGTCAAAGATAAATCTAAATTAGTCATTCCTACAGCTATGGGTTTGTCAAAAAGAGTGTTAAGTCTACTTAAGTCAAAAACAACTAAATTTTTCATAAATACAACATTCCTTAGAATAAGGCAGTGGTCTAGAGACTGCTTTAAATTTCTGAAGTGAATCACTGAATTTTCGTATAACATGGAAATCAGCTTCTTTGAACTCCTAGCTTTTGGATGCTAGGTAGAGCCACTGTTTTCTCTGGGTATAATAGTAGGTTAGAGTCAAGTTTATGGATATTTTCAGGATACTTACGATCTACTTCTAAAATGTAACCTACGTCTGAATCATCTGGTATGCTCACTATGTCAAAACTGTCCACAGACACAATGCACAGTCAGAGAGTGCTAGGTATTGCATAATGGTCCAGCTGTAGAGACTATTAACATTGAGACATGTAATATATGATTCAGTGTTGTTTTCATTATAATCAGTCATTAAACTTTTATTTGCAGTTGCATCTCTACACAAAGAGTGAAAAATACCATCTCTAGTGCCACACTCAATAAACTGTAATTATTCTAGGTCCATAATAAGCGGCAATTTTACATTAATACTTTTCAGCAGAGAATCCCATGCTAAGTCAAGTGAAGGAACATAGTGGGCTGGATCCAGTTTGCCTGCTTTTAGATAGAGTGCACTGAAATTTTCGAATACATCGGCCAAAACCAAGACATCTCTTTTCAGATATAAGCAATCTCTTAATGTCTTTCAATCAAATGAACACCACACTTTAAGTACCCAGTGACTCTAATATCTCATTTAGGCAGGTTTACGAGGGTATATTTCTCTCTCAACTTCAACCATTCCACGTGTGGCTGTGTGATGCCAGAGGGTTGATTCATGACATCATCAGAAAAACAGAAAATCTGTTACAGTGCCACCTGGTGACTTGGTCGGCAAGGAGCTCAACTGACACGGCGTTCACGAGAAATTTGGAGTCAGCAACGAACTTGTGATGTCACACTAGTGGCCTTGTTGGCCATATTTCGTGAACACTCAGCTCTGTGTAGGGCGTGCAGTAATTCAGTATGCCCATGGAAATGTACTCAGAAAAGATCTTAACTTTGTTGCTTGTACTTAAATATGCAGTTAAGAATTATTAAACTCATCTGGAACAGTTACTCGCTTCCTACTGGAGAAGGCTGCTGGCACTCATAAGATATGCGGTGTCACATGCTGTGATGTACATGCTGTGGGCTATCTCTCTTATGGGCCTTATATTGCCATAAGTGATGTCACTCACCTGCTAACATCTGACATCTTCATATAAAGTTTTTCTTAGTTAATAAACTTTATTGCACACACAACACTTGTTGGAATTCGCCAGTATACATCTCAAAACTAGCAGTGATTAGGATTGACTACAGTGAGAGATGATGTCTTGATACAACATCACTAACTTTAGCCAATAAAAATCCCAATTCCTGGGCATCCCCAAGTTACAGTAACTCTTTCCTGAACCAGCATCTTGTTTCCTTCTCTTCTTTATACACAGTGTTAAAGTCAGTGCTTTGCCTGTAATGGTCGCCATTCCCATTAGTGTGAAAATATGATGGTAACTTCGTTGGTATGTATACAGGCTTGTTTGACAAGCATGTGGATACAAAAGAGTGAATTTGACAACCAAAGTATCATTTGTAAAGACTGCTTTAGATGCTATTTGGTATTCCAGCTCTTTGGTTGATGTCTCTGGTGCTTCCTCGCCTGCTGCAGCCACACTTTCTACCTCCATTCCTTCTGTTCCAGTACTTGATTCACTGGCATCAATTCCTTGCCTGTCATTTTCAATTTCCTGTGAGTCAGTGGAAGTGGTGTTTAACATTGTTTCCAAGTCTTCTTCAGTGTTTATATTTTTTTATTAAACCACATGGAACTACCAAGGTGCAATGCCTATTTTCATTGGAACCCCAAACATGGCTTCAGATGGTGAACATCTGCTCACTTCATGATAAGCCCTATTTTTCATTGCTTGCACTAACCTCAGCCCTTCAGACCATTTTGAGGTTTCATTTGTTTCCATACAAGTTGATAACATATTTTAGATATCTTGATTTGCTCTTTCGACTGTTCCCAGAGACTGACTGTGCCTCAGTTTCCCATGGACTATTTTTATATCACTCCACAACCCACATAAACTTTGAATGACTTGGTTACAAAACTCTCTACCATTATCAGGATACTCGGAGCACCAAAGGTGATAAAAGTCTCCAAAAGATGGTATGCTACTTCATCAGCCCTTCTCGAAATTAGTGTGCAGAGGAGAACAAATTCTGTCAGATGATCTTGGGATACAAGTATGAACTTCGACTTATTGTGTGGGTTTTCCTGCATGTCGATTAAGTCAATTTGGCATTGTGAATTTATTTCATTGTGTATGATAGGTTACACTTCAGCACCCCTTTCCAATGTCGTTTGCTTTTTCTGACATAGTTCACATAATCTCAAATAATTAACGATTGATTCAACAGTCACATTCTTGTACTTACGATGCCATTCCACAATCATTCGTGTTTGGCTGCCATGGTCTATAGCAGTTTAGGTCTCCTGTAGTACGTTAAACAGTTCATCAAAACGAATGTAACAACGAATTTCTTCTTTTCCAGCAGACACGGGTGCTATGAGTTTCTCCTCACCTCCAATGCTGAGAATATCATATCACTTCAGACGTCTGTAGTGAACAGATTTTTTTATTGGAAACGATTTTTGCATTTTTCACTTCACTTAACAAAATATTATACTTCTCAGCGGTTACATAAAAATTGTTCTCCTTCTTATTATTCACTGATTCACTTAAAATTTCAGAAAATCTGTTACGCATAACATCACTCATTCTGATGCAAAACTGCAGAAGAAACGCCACTAAAACAAGTCGAGAAAGTGACCATACACACGATGCTCGACACTACCTGAAACTATGCAGTCGTGAGCAAACTGAGAACTCATAATATCCACCAACGAAACTTATCTGAACACAAAAATGTCAACAATTAAACTTGTCTGAACCTGCACAACGGAGGTAGGAGTCTTTGGCCCAGCTTTTACCAGTTTGCATTGGTAAATCCTAAGATTTACTAATGTCTCTTGGTAAAAGTTCGAAATCTATGCATCCAATGAGAAATTTCGGACCTTCACCACACTGCAATGGTAAATCTTAGGTTTCACATATGTATCAGGATACGTGTCAAGTAATGATAGCCATGTCAGACGGCATAAGAATCACTGAATAATGAAAAGAGGTAGTTAGAAACAAATATATTTTGCACATCACGCAGAGATGAATTCGAATAGGAAGGGTATGTGCCATCAGTGCATACAACATTATTTGGATGCATGTTCCCCCTATGGAATGATAATTATACTTTAGTTTCAAGACGCATGTGCTTCATGTAATTTGAGGAACATACACTATTGTCCTAATGGAGACAGCTCTTTAGGAATTTTAAAATTCAGTAATAATGTACATGAGTGTAAAAACTATGCCAATTATTATAAAGTCAGGCCAGTCTGTAGACATGCATACGTTTTGTGGACCAATATTTGTCACAGGTGTATGAATGTATGAATAGAGCATGAAAACTTTGGGCGAAATTCCCTCAGACTTCAAGAAGAATATAATAACTCCAATCCCAAAGAAAGCAGGTGTTCACAGATGTGAAAATTACCGAACTATCAGTTTAATAAGTCACAGCTGCAAAATACTAACGCGAATTCTTTACAGACGAATGGAAAAACTGGTAGAAGCTGACCTCAGGGTAGACCAGTTTGGATTCCGTAGAAATGTTGGAACACGTGAGGCAATACTGACCCGACGACTTATCTTAGAAGAAAGATTAACCCTTTGAGACCCTGTGGTTACAATTGTGTACATTAATGTTCACGACGTCTTAACTGCAATAGAAATATTTTTCCTCAATTGGGAGCTGATGTACACATTTGTGAAAATTCATTCTTTTCACCAGGCACAAGTGCTGCCATCAGTTGTGCAGCGCTATAAACATATCAACAGATTAATGTAGTCAGTGCACAGCAATTTGTGACCTTGAAAGTACCTGGTAGACTTTGGTAAGCTATAACCCACAATTATAGTTGAGTGTCAGTATTGTTGTTTTGCATGAACATTGTAGAGTGTTCGATTTATTTATTACAACAATCAATATTTCAAAATTTGTTTTAGCCAACAAAAAGAAGCGATGTCTTTCTGTGTGCTGTAGCCATCAGGCCTCAAGAACAATGTTTTACATTACATTGAGTATCTTGTGTTTCCTTCACATGAAGTGCTTGTTGGAACAGTTTCTTTTTATCCTGACGATTGTATGAGTTTTGACTGGGATTTATTCAAAACATATGAAGTGTGTTGTATTACTAGGTATTGTTATGAGCAACAATTGGGAAAATAGACATAGCATTGAAGCTCCAGTTGATGACAATGTTGTTAAGTCTACTGTAAATTATTATTTTAGAGAAATACCACTACTGATATTATTATTTGTGAATATTTCAGTTCTGTTCATCATGTCGAAGAAACAGTATTTCAACACTGAGCGAGATGCAGATGCCATTTTAGAGATTCTGCTGAATGGAGATGTGTCAGATTTCGATTTATCATCAGATGAAGAATTAGTTCCTGATCTAGAATGCTACTGCACTTCAAGAGAGAGGGAAGTGAGAGTGGGGGCTGAGAAAATAAACAGGGGAGAAACTAGTCAACTGCAAATAATGAAAGTGGTGTGTGCAGTGACAATGATAACAACGATAGTGATATTCAAAACAGTGATCCACTTACCAACAATGAGCTCAGTGATGCAAAATACATTTTGTCAGAAAAAAAGCACATTAAGTGGCGTCATCGTCCTCTCCCTATACTGGATTCATATTACGAATGGGAAAAATCTATTGAAGAACAGGAATTACTTTCTCCTTCAACTTATTTCAGCAAGTACATTACCAATGATCTGTTCAGTACTATGGCTGATATGACAAACCTATATACCTTGCAGAGTGGAAGAATTAGCAATTTCAAACTACACCAGCGGAACTCCAAATCTTGTTTGGGCTTCATAGAATTATGGGAACTCAAAAATTTCCTAGAGTCCGAATGTATTGGCACACAACATTGAAAATGCAGTTATTCTTGGACAGTATGCCCAGAAATAGATTCTTCCAACTCAGAACAAATTTACATCTTGTTAACAACATGGCTATACCAGCAGACAATAAAGACAAGTTCTATAAAGTTCGGCCTATATATACTGCCATCCAGGTGTATGGAGTTATCTGTGGAGGAAGAGCTTGCTGTTGATGGGGCAATGATCCCATTCCCAGGGAAGCTGTCAGTCAGTCAAACAGTATGTGAAGGGAAAGCCTTCTCCATGGGGTATCAAAATGTTCATGTTATGTGGTAAGAGTAGACAAGCCTATGATTTTATTCTTTATCAGGGAGCATCAACTGAATTTCAGGCATCTTTGTTGAAGGAATTTGGCCAAGGTCCAACAGTAGTTTTACAATTAGCCCACAGAATAAAAAACCTAATGGGGCATATATTTTGACAATTTCTTTTCTTCATACAAGCTTTTCCAAGCGTTGAAACAAGAAAAAAATTTGTGCTGCTGGAACTGTCAGAGTTAATCGTTTTGCAAATCCTCCTCTAGTTCCAGATAATGAAGAAGGAAAGAGGATTTTCAGAAGAAATTTGTAGCGCAGATGACGTAACACTGGTAAAATGTGTTGACAACAAAACAGTTGTTCTAGGTTCTAATTTTATTGGAAAAGGAGAAATTGACAAAGTTGAACACTGGGACAAAAAAGAAAGTACATATATTACTATCGATCGACCAGAGATTGTAAAATGGTACAACCATGGCATGAGTGGAGTTGATCTTTTCGATCAATTGATGTCACACTACAGAATTTTTATAAAGTCAAAAAAATGGACACTCAGAGCTATTTTCCATGCTGTAGATTTTGCTGTGGTACAGAGCTGGCTCGAATATAGGAAAAATGCCAATGCAGTTGGCCTACCAACGAAGAAAATAGTGTATCTCCTACACTTCCATATGAAGCTGGCTGATGTCCTAGGGTTAAGTGGGATGGATACCTCGAATAGAAAACGAGGCTGACCATCTGCCACACCTCCAGATACACCTGTTCAAAGACAATTAGAAACTAGGCCTCCTGAAGAGATTCAGTATGATGGAACACAACACTTGCCTCTTCATGAAAGTGGTGCACTGCCTACCAGGTGCAAATTTCCGGGGTGCAAGGGACGTTCACGAATAAAATGTGAAAAATGTACTGTACATCTTTGTTTGTCAAAGGAAAAAAAACTGTTTCCGTTCATTTCATGTCAATTAGAACCACATAATGAACATAATTCCTGACTCATTTCATTTTTAATTAGAACTATGGTGAATTTTGCATGTATTTTGTGTGTAAATGATTTCAGATTTGTGTGTAACGTTTAAATTCATTAGTTTTGTCTGCTATGATTTTAGTGTTGATTGAGACCCAGTGTACACAAATTTGTACAATTTTTTTTCAAAAATGGTAACATATCTTTTTATAAATGTTGCTTCTAAAATGATTAAAAAATCATCCAAGTACATTACAGTATTTAAACAAATTTTCCTTCTTCCAGAAAAAATTCGGGTCTCAAAGGGTTAAGGAAAGGCAAACCTACATTTCTAGCATTTTTAGACTTAGAGAAAGCTTTTGACAATGTTGACTGGAATAATCTCCTTCAAATTCTAAAGGGGGCAGGGGTAAATACAGGGAGCGAAAGGCTATTTACAATTTGTACAGAAACCAGATGGCAGTTATAAGAGTCGAGGGACATGAGCAGGAAGCAATGGTTGGGAAGGGAGTGAGACAGGGTTGTAGCCTCTCCTCAATGCTATTCAATCTGTATATTGAGCAAGCAGTAAAGGAAACAAAAGAAAAGTTCGGAGTAGGTATTAAAATCCATGGAGAAGAAATAAAAACCTTGAGGTTTGCCGATGACATTGTTATTCTGTCAGAGACAGCAAAGGACCTGGAAGAGCAGTTGAACGGAAGGGACAGTGTCTTGAAGGGAGAGTATAAGATGAACATCAACAAAAGCAAATTGAGGATAATGGAATGTAGTCGAATTAAGTCGGGTGATGCTGCGGGAAAAGATTAGGAAATGAAAAGGAGTTTTGCTATTTGGGGAGCAAAATAACTGATGATGGTCGAAGTAGAGAGGATATAAAATGTAGACTGGCAATGGCAAGGAAAGCGTTTCTGAAGAAGAGAAATTTGTTAACATTGAGTATTGATTTGTCAGGAAGTCGTTTCTGAAAGTATTTGTATGGAGTGTAGCCATGTATGGAAGTGAAACATGGACGATAAATAGTTAAGACAAGAAGAGAATAGAAGCTTTCAAAATGTGGTGTTACAGAAGAATGCTGAAGATTAGATGGGTAAATCACATAACTAATGAGGAGGTATCGAATAGAATTGGGGAGAAGAGGAGTTTGTGGCACAACTTGACTAGAAGAAGGGATCGGTTGGTAGGACATGTTCTGAGGCATCAAGGAATCACCAATTTAGTACTGGAGGGCAGTGTGGAGGGTAAAAATTGTAGAGGGAGACCAAGAGGTGAACACACTAAGCAGATTCAGAAGGATGTAGGCTGCAGTAGGTACTGGGAGATGAAGAGGCTTGCACAGGATAGAGTAGCATGGAGAGCTCCATCAAACCAGTCTCAGGACTGAAGACCACAACAACAACAACTTAGGGCAAGGTACAGACCTATGTATATCATGTGGATACAAAAAAAGTGTTACTGTTCATAAGTCGAACACAAACGATAAACTGTATAGATAAAAATTTATACACAAGTTTACTAACGAGAACTTTTAGTAAAGTGTGTTAGTATCACTAAACTGTGGAGAATGAATGTGTAAGTAAAAAGGAAAAAATCATGGGATAGGACAGAGCAAATATTTGATATTATTTTAAGAACTTCACTACATCGAAACGACAATATAAGGCTGTAAATAATGTGAGACAGTGGTGATATATGCAAAGCATTGTGGCCATTGTTTTTGGAACTACCTGAAAATATTACTAACTGTAAGCTGTCATATGTGCCAAACTTTACCAATACAGTATGCATTTACGAATACTGAATTGTATGTAGCACATCTGACAGTGTGTCAAAGTAAAATAAAAGATGTGTGAAACATAATGCCAAGAGAAATATTCTGCAGTACTTGTCCTGAATGAACAATAACAAAATAGCTCATCTTTATGCATCTCCTCTGTAGCATGTAACATCTGTATTAAACTGTGTCTAATGCCATGTTTGAATGATTTTATGAGCACGAATGCTAGAGATGCATAGAACAGCAGTAGCAGGACAGAGTACTAGACAGTAGCACACAAGCAGCAGCAGCCAAGCTGCCATCTGTGGAGAATCTGGAGTTCGACCTTCGGATCTCGCTAGGACTTACACATCTCAACAGAGATCCCATGATCCAGCATCACATCTTCAGCCTTGTTGGAGAAGACTCCAACGATGGAGAAGACTGATGCAAGGAAACAACTTTTGGATGGTACAATTTTGAATCGGTCTCTACAGAGAAAGTTTGTAAATATTTTTCAAACCAAGAACATTAACTTTCTCATATGCAATTGAGATTTCTACATATGAGCATATATGTACATTCATTTTAGACAATATACGAAAGTTGCTCTTAAAATAATATAACTTTTGAGAACTTAATGAAACAGAGCATATATTGTGACGAGGATAGGACCCTTTGGTATTTTTTCTTGTAGGTCGTTTTTCCCTTGAATTGTGCCCAAGTAAGAGAACCATAATAGACACGACCTAAGCCATCAGATCTTCATCTCAACTTTTCAGTAGAATGCATTAGTAACTGAACAGCTAAACAATATCGTTTAATATCTATTAATGGTCAAAGCACTCATCTGCAGGAACTGTACAAAGTAAACCAGAGCATATGTTGATAACCAATGCAAATCATAAGTCTGAACTTTCTTGATAAATGAATTGATGACAAACGATGCAATTTGACGAAATATATATGAGACTGTATGAAATTAGCAGAACACATCATGTGGACATACGGGTACACCTTTTATCAAAATAATTAATTTTGTAAAACTTATTAATTTACTGAATCACAGATGATATGCATTTTATAGACATATTATAGCAATTGTATTAATGAGAATTATGAGCTATGATTTTTCTATCTGCAAAGTAGACAATGTATGCTCATCTGCTCTTGTTTGTCATCTCTCTTGGTCTCTGGTTCTCTTGTTCTTGTAAATGTGATAACATGTTACCTAGCCATATCAGGTCTGTAGCTGTAATATCTGCTTTATTTCAGCATTTACAACAGCCCAATGGCAAAATAATGTACAGCAGCACCTGATCAATTAGATCAACACCATTAAGCAGCAAAATTGAATTTAAAACTTTTTCTAATAATTTCTTTCACAGGACTATACAAACCTGGCACAGCCAATATTTAATGATTTTCTCCAAGTAGGTGGACATTAAATAATTCTTTGTTTTGCTGGCCTGGCTGCATGTAACAAAGAGCCATTACAATTATTTTCTCAGTTAAATAGTGTGACAGAAACCAAATGATAATGAAGTTAATCCAGACTGTTTATTATTTAATTTCAGTGAGAGATTTCGTACGGAATATTGTGTTATAACGTCTGTCTATTGATGTAGTGTGCTAGAACTATCCAATGATGTGTGTTATCCCCTGATTTTAAAATCATGGTCTCATGCTAAGTAAGGCAGAAACTATTATTAATTGCAATAATTCATTACAAGACTAGTGATATAATCCTTTGGCAAGTTAATTACATACATAGCCCCAAACCCAATAAAAATGCATTAGCCATAATTTCAATTAATGACTTTCAACTATGACAAACCTAAAAAGGTACATAATAACAAAAAATAATAATCAATAATCATTAAAACATTTTCTCATTAACAAAAACAGTTTTAGATATATTGAGGCGATTGTACAATACCTCCACCAAATTAAATGTTATATCATTCCATCTCTGCACACTTACAAACTGGATGTCTGTTGCAGTATTTTTCTAGAGTGTTTTATCATTCCATTAAGGCCTATTCATATTAAATGTAAACGGACCGTCATGTCACCCCAGGGTCATGTCACATCACGTCGATTCACTTACCCACTACTGAATGGTGAAAGTGAGGTAATGAGATACACACATGATATACAAGTCATAGAGTCGTATCGAAATCGAAGAACTAACAAAATTAAAAATTAATTAGTGGCCAAACTAAACTTCATAACATATTTTCTTGCCTGCCCGATTAGTCATGCAGTCTAATGCATGGCTTTCCAGATTGGGAAGGAGTGCCTGTTCCTTGGCATGAATCCACCCGGTGGATCTGTGGATGATTTTAGGCGGTTTTCCATCTGCCTCAGCGAATATGGGCTGGTTCCCCTTATTCTGCCTCAGCTACATTACATCGGTGAGTGCTGTGCAAACAAGTTTTCCACATACGTGTACACCACCATTACTCTACCACGCAAACATATGGGTTACACTCGTTTTGTATGATACATTCCCTGGGAAGAGGGGGGGGAGGGGTCCACCGGGGGCAGAACTGTGTGATAACCCTGAAAGACTGGCTTAGTGTGGGGCGGCAAACGGGTGAAGTGGACTGCTGTAGTCATTGTGGGGTTGTGTACCAGTGCGATTGCAGCAGGATCAGAGCCTCTCTGTCATTTCTAGGCCGCCAGTTAACATAAAATATAATATGTATTTTCTTGATCATTTTATTGTGTGTAGAGTTTTCCATTACGTTTTTCCCCTTACGTAAGATAAGGAAGCACATTATCTCTGCCCATTAAAACGTATGAAAATTTTATAGATTTTTTTCATTTCCATTTTTTTCGGATTTTTGGGAATTGGCTTTCAGGGGAACTTTTGAGAAAAAGCTGATTTCAAGCGCCTGTTTATGCTGTTTATTCAACAATACAGCAAGAGAAAGACATGTGCCAGGAAGAATACTGAGCATGCTACTATTGTGCGCAGAAATAGTGGATTGCTGTTGGGATGCCCCAAACACAGCTAAGAGTTCCTCAAATGCTCTGGTGACAGCTCTGTGCACAAACATATTTGAACCTTTCAGCACTGCTCTATGCTATTCTCTTCCATGGCACTCTGCTGAAGCACAATTATAATCAAACTCCACTGCAGCACTGCTCAGCTCTTACCATGATGATGTTTCGGTAGCTTATCACCATTCCAGTACAATTGCAGCTTTAGTTGTTGCTTTTTACTTTGCATCCTCACACCTCACGTGCAGCTATTATCAAAACTGCTGTAGTCATGGTGGGGTTGTGGACCACTGCGGCTGCGGCTGAAACGGAGCCTCTCCGTCGTTTCTAGGCCCCCAGTTAACATACAATATAATACGTATTTTCTTGATCATTTTATTGTGTGTAGACTTTTCCAATACGTTTTTTCCCCTTACGTAGCTAATAACATCATAAAAAGTGCTTTTCTTCATTGTTAGACCTGACTTTTTGACTTAAAAATGTTATTTAATGAAATTGTTTTATCAATTCACACTATTACTTATAGACGGCTTAGGCATCACCTAAGTTCTGTTATTGCAAAACGTAAATTATTTTTCCCTTTTATATAGCTGAGCTCCCTTATGTAAGAACGCTCGATGGAAAACTATTCAAGTCATAATGAAATATTGATAGTCTGTCTGGAAAACAAAGTGAAATAATAAAAATAAAAAAAATTAAGAAGAATCAAAAGCACAAAATCCACTTCTATAGCTTTAGTTAGCGTGCCAAAAAAATAGGTTAGCTTCCGATGTTATCAAATGACGACACAGTCAAAATTTTCATCCCGAGGAACTTTAACTGTAACGTGACGTGACGTGAGACGACAGTCCGTTGATAGCCTGTGTGAATGCCGCCATATGAAACCTATTGTGATATGTTTTAATGTACATGACGTAACACGCATGAAGGAAACTGTGAATTGGCCTTTACACAAAAAGGATGATAAATACTGCTCTAATGACCATCGGCCAATTTCTCTTGTGCCTATTTTCTCCAAAATAATTGAATATTTATACAAAAGCAAATTTGCAAACATTTCCAAAAGATAATGTATTGTACAAGTCTCAATATGGTTTTATGTTCCAGCTATCAACAGTTAAAGCTGCTGAAAATGTTATTTCGCGCAAGCCTCTTTTGAATCAAAATTATCTACTGAAGGCAAACCAGTGGACTTGAGCAAGGCATTTGATTCTGTAAGGCATGGAATATTAGTGAAGAAACTACAGTGTTATTAGCGACCTGAAACTCTCCCTCATTAAACCCTGACAGTCATATCTGACTATCAGTATTCGAAGACAAATTGGTTATGAAATTGTGGATGGTTTGGACGTGATTCAGCTTCAAAAGAGTATGGGAGGTTTTTAACAAATCTGTTGTGTCCTACATCCTGGCTGACAGTTCATAACCGAAACCGGTATATGAATAATGGGAGAATAAACAGCTAATGGTTAAAATGCATATTATAAAATATTTTACTGCTGTTGAAGCTCACCTTATGGAAACGATACAACTTTCTCTATTCTGGAAAGGACATACACAAACTAAAGGAACAAAATAAAGTAAAGGTTATCAAGTACGTAGTTTGAAGCAAATGAGTTATCTATTAACTATGAAAAGGATGAAAATATTTTTTTCAGCTTTTCAATGTTGATGTTGAATTCACTTCTAACAATATCTCTGGTATTACTCTAGATGCCAAATTAACTTAGACGAGTCACATAGACTGTATCTCTCATAAGGTTCCACGAGTTATCTCTCTCCTGGAAAAATTAAATACATATATTTCTGAAATACTGCTAATTAAATTCTTCTATGCCTTGTTTTACTGTCATCTGAGATATGTCATTCTTCTATGGGATAACTCTTCAGGGGCCAAGAATGTTTTGATTTGGTAAAAGAAAGCTTTCAGTATCATCTCTAGGATTACCAAAAGTGAAATATCATGTAGGTTTTATTTCAAAGAATTACAGATAATGACAGTCCTCTATATTTATGTAGAGTTGTCTCTTGTGTGTGAAGGAAAACTTTAATGATTAAAACTTTATGCTGTTATTTCATAATCGTAATACTCATCAAACATAAAAGGTAGATTTATCTACATATCGACTTAAAAAAACCTAGACTGTTATGAATATATAGTTATAACGTTTTTTCACACATTAGCTGTGCGGGTACACGTTGCCATGCTGCCTTCCTTGGTATATTTAAAGTAAGAGTGAAAAATGGCTGAAAGAGAAATTGTTTTACACTCTTAAAGAATTTGAAAACTAATCAAAAGTTGACCTGATTTACTAAATGACTCGAATTACTGCTTGTTTGTAGCGTGACCCACGCCACAACCCTTGCCACCTATCCCATCCTTTCGCTATAGGTGTTGACCAGAACAGCATAAGCATTAAGTGAAGCCAATACATCAGATTTCCGGCAGTTCTCCACAAAGGTGGCCTACAGCGATGGATTAACTTGCACATCACTGTCACATGCAGCCACTGGAGCAGTGGTATGGTATCACTCTGCGTAGCAGCCAATGGAGCAGAGGCATGGTATCACTCACCTTAGCAGTCAAAACCATGGAGATGCTGCATCGCTCTGCACTACTACCTAAGTTGTGCTCTGCAGCTTAGCTGATAGTTCATGGTTTGGAATTCAAGGTTTCTATTCAACGAGTATGTGATCCTGGAGTGAGCCTAGTCACAGTAGAAAAATCCAATATGATTCTTAGAGTTGTTCCACAGGCATATGAGTATCCAGCCACAATGTGCATCAGACTGAAGTGGATACTCTTCAACATTGAAAACAGGAGAGAGACTGCATTGTACATTGGGCTTTAACTTCTGACAGGACTATTCAGGACCAGCATGATACATCAATTTGTAAGTTGCGTATTTGTATTCTTTCATCAAAGTATGTCATAGAAAAGTGACTGTTATAATTTGTGTGATGAAGACTCCAGAAGTCATGCCTATTGTAAAGTAGTCAGTTGCACCCCAGTCACACTGACACCAATTGCAGCTTGGAAAAAATAGTGACATTCAGTTTCTATCTTCCTGCTATGCATTATTCTTCCTTTGGAATCTTGTCTTAGATATGTAATGAATATGTAAGTAACTGAATAATCTCCAACTCAAATTTTCACCGTTAACCAAATTGGGAAGTTTTGTCTATGACCTCTATCCTTTTATTGTGTGTACCTTGGTAACTTTTTAATAATATTTAGTTTCTTATTTAACTATTAAGCAAGGTGTGTAATCTTTGTGTATCATCTATTTTCTTTTATGTGTGTTCTTTTATTGTCTGTTCTTTAGTTATTTGTAGTACAATAGAGAATCTAAGTAAGTTTCCTGACATGTCAATTATGCTTTATAAAATCTCTTGTGTATTACTGATAATGACATCGATTATATGCAATAGCTTAAAGACGGTTGAATAAAAACATTAATAAAAAATTCAAATGTTGTCAGTGATACCACCAATAAAGTGGAATGGGACATAAAGGGCAAAGTAGTTTGGCATGGAAATTTTGAAGTTGATGTTGTTGGTGGGGAGAATGGGGGAGAAGGAATTAACCTATTTTCGTCAGCCTTACATTTGTTATAATTGTCACTTCTTAGTCTTTATGCTATTATTTTTGAATGTTTTCATACACTATCTCGAAAAATATAATACACCAGGAATAAGGCAAAAACTATTTGGAACATTATTAAACAAGAAAAACACAAAACTCGTAATCCAAATGAAACTGAACCCACAGAAAACAGCTCTGGCAAAAATTGACACTTTCAAGTCGTTGGCCACCACTGGCCATCTCTGTGTGCCAATGATTATGTCCCTGCATTTGGTTATAAACAGTGTGTCAAGTAATAAAGAACCAAACAGAGTTGTGTTACATTTACTTGTGCAGACACTATATGTACCCCCAAAGGATTATTTTCAAAAATACAACCCCTAAGTAGATTGCAGTGATCTACTGGCTATGATGGCGTTGCTAACAGATTATTGAAAAGTTGTGCTCACTTGATACGATTATCGTTAAAATATCTTTATAATCAATCAACGACTCAGTGCGTATTTCCTGAGAGACTTAAATATATGGCAATAACATCCATCTACAAAACTGCAGATAAGCAAACCACCTCTAATTACAGATCATTATCCTTATTTCAAAGGCATTTGGAAAGGAAAGAAGGAAAATGAGAGTTTGCCTGTTGTGAAGGGAAATTTTGGAAAACATAAATGCATGGTTAGATGGGGATATGAAACATCGTTCTTCTGAATGCAAGTCCAGTGTGTTAACACCTGCATCACCTTTCTCAGTCAAAAGTATTCGACAATATGGTCTATGATAGAATACTGAAGCATTAAGTGAAAATTATGTAGATTTTACAATAACTGAACAGTGCTGTCAGCTACTCTGTGTGTAAGTATGAACATAAATTGATTAAGTAATTATCATTTAATAAACGTTTTCTATGTGAAACGACTGTTTCTGACGTCGTTTCCTACGTATAACGAAAACACAATGGATAAGTGGACTGTGTTTCCATATAAATGTTGCGTCATATGTTTTTACATACACATTTTTGTTATGTACTTAAATTTTATGTCACTTTTCAGCAGTTTCCCCTACAAAATTCACCAGACACACCCATTATGATTTTTCTTTGGCCATTAATAAATTTAGTGGTAGTTCCTTAGTTCTGATATTATATTCTGACTTCTTGTGTCATGGGTGGCATCTCATAACCTTACTTTCACCGTTCTGTACTGGGCTAGGCGAACTGACGTCGTGTTGAAGTTTGTCTAATGTGAGAACTCCACCATTTGACGACGTCGCCTGACGTTCATTTCCATTTATTCCTAGTGTGATTCGGCCTTCCGGTCTGTAACTCATTTCTTTTTGACAAGTAAGGTCTGCACTGTTTTCTGTTCAGTCAATATCATATTGACAACAGAAAAATTCCCGTCAACGTTTCTAAAAGCAAGGTCCTGAAGAATTAATTCTGAACACCCATGTGCAAAGATGACGTGATAATCAGAGTGATTCCTGTAGCGAGTGAAGTGATAACTGCTTGTCCTTGATGTGGTGATCGTCATTCGTAAGTAATACACATATCTCTGTGTTAAAACGTCACGCTTATGAGAAAGATATTTGTTGTCTTTGTAGTTTTGACATATGAATGAAGTGTTCTTTGTTGTTACTTTAGTTACATGTTCTGTCATAGTGACATTCGGTAATGTGTATATGAATGGATTTCGAGGAGAAATATCTGGACCACCAAGAAAATGATGAAATGGTGAGAATGTAAGGTAGAAGTAGAATGAACAGGCAAATAATGTGGCTGTCTGCTAGGACATGTGTTGATTTGTAGGTGGATAAACCTTTATCTGAAGTCGTAGCAGATCCGTAGAGGTGCTCTTCATTCTATTATCGAGCATCAAAGGCAGGAGGATATATATTTTACGATATTTACCACAGAACTCATAATCACCATGCTACTTTAGTTAATCATATTGACAGGTGTGATCTGATAATCGTCGTGACGAGAATTACTGGATTAGTACTATTTATATTGCGTGACGCACATTTTTAATAAACCACATCAAATTAGGATTAGTTCAGTTCGTGCCAGTAATTAACCTCAGTAAGTTCCAGAGATCATTGGCATATTTAATCAAAATTGTGTAGCTCGATATGTATGCATCTTGCACGGGTCGCGCGTGTATGTGTGGCTACTACTTGGTCATGAAGACATTTCTTTGTATCCTGATAAATTCAGTTTAATTAAAATAAGCATGTTAGTCTGTATGATTTCTCTTGTTTACAGTGAATGCATAGACATGTACCTGTACCTTTTTTTTATAGTGGTGTTATTTGCCTATACGTACAGCTTTAGTTTGTGGGCACAAGTATTGACGGGTGCTATATTTGCTGCATGGGGTTAAGCTATGTCAGCAGTGTTTTAGGCTTACTATTTTAGATGCTAACAGCATGTCCCATGTTCATATTATGGCCTGCCTGAAATCCACTGTATTTCACATGGGTAGACAGCTCCACTGTATGGCTTAATGATGGAGGCATCCTCTTGAGTCCGATATTCTGGTGATAAGTAACTTTTCAGTTCAGTATCAAAACTTTTCAATTATCCAGTTGGGGAGTACCCAGGAGTATGTTATCAGAAAGAGCGTATCTGAAGATCTGTGGGTTGGAAAGTGAAATGTTAAATCTATTTATTGGGCAAATTTGTTAGAAAGTTTGAAAACAGAAATGGATAGCCTATGATATTACAGTGAAATCTGTGAGATATATGACAGAATCAGTTTTCAGGTCACACCAGTGCAGGCATATCAACATGATGACTTAAAAAATGCATTCATTAAATTAATGGAGAAGAAAATTGGATTCTGATTGACTGGAATTTGACTGTAGGAAAAAGAAGAGATGGAAGTCGCATAGTAGTATTTTGCACTAACCATAATTCAATTATTTCTAATATCTGCCTTGAGAATCATGAAAGAAAGTTGTTCATGTGTAGGGGACCTGGAGATTTCAAATTTCTGGATGGATTAAATTGTAAATTTAGACAACAGATTTTAAACTCCAAAACATTTCCACGAGCATTTATTCACCCTGTCCATAATTTGTCTCGAAAATCGAAAAAAAAAATTCAAAAAACCTTAAGAAATTACATAAAGATAGTAAAAAGATGGGACCTTGATAAGTTGACACAGGCATAGTTTGATGATAGTTTCACAATGAGCTTTAGGCAGCAATTAACTTAAACGTGCAATGGATGAGAGAACACAACAGCAGCTAGACATGAGGTGTGCCAGAGAAAAGTGGTGGATAATGCATGGGATATTAAATTTTATTGCTGAGAGAAAAAAAGCAGGCAGGAATAGCTAGAGAAGAAATGAGAAGCATGCAGGAGCATGATTGAGTGAGAAAATAAAATTTAGAGATCTTTGGGGAAAAGACAAGCACCTGTATGAATGTTATGAGCTCATATTGTAAGCTAGTAGTAAACAGAGTGGATGGCGGAAAGCAGAAGGAATGTACAGGTGTAGTAGAGATTTATGAATGGAAAAATTCTTCAGGATAATATTATGAAAAGAGAACTATTCCAGTTCATAGAAAAGATATGAAACATACCATCCAGATTTAGGTTTTGTGGTGTTTCCTTAAGTACCTCCTACACATTTTCCTTCTCATCCTTACAAAACTGAGTTAATTGTAGATACCTAAGAACATTGATCGGAGATTAAACAGTAGCTTTTCCCATCAAATTAGGTGCTGGTCACTGGACTCGTTATATGGGGAAACAGGTTTCATTTGTACCCTTTATTTCATTAAATCAATTCAGGCAAATGCTGGAATAATTTGTTGGTAAGTCATGTCTGATTTGGTCTTCCATCCCTGTTCAGTTGTTCTATATCTGACAAATGTACTGCGGTAGGGAATTAGACTATTCTACTTTTCATCTGGTTATTTATTAAACCCATAATAAGATTATAACCCTTGCAAGTTATGGAAAAATGTTGGAAGAAAGTATAAGAGAAATATGCTAAAAAGCCACTAATCATATATATAATTCGCTAGTTAATCATCCTTTATTCAGGTAAGATTCTTCCAAATGGCAAAGTCACAGATCATCTTGTGGTGTTTTTGAATTGGTCATTTCTGATTGGTTCAGTTAGCCTCTGTCTTCTGTCGTGAATTAGATTCCAAACGTCTCCACTGTACCTCATGGAGCTGATGCATGCAATACTGTTTATGATGGTTCACTCGGATGCTGTTCTTGGTATACCATTGGTGTGATTTCAGTGTCAGGTTTCATCCACCTCTCATCTGTTACCTGACAACACCACTATGGCACATGCTGCATGCATATTCATTAGTAACTTGCAGTCAACAGGTAAACATTAAGCAAAACTCGGTCACACCACAAGGAAAGGGGTAATGTGCATGGAGAAAGAAAACAGTTTCTGATCAGGCAGCTACGTAACTGTTAGGTCTGCTGACCAGAAATACCGTAAGACCCTTCTGTTCGTTAACAAGCTTGTTTAATTGTACATTTATACTGGTTATTGTATTTGCTTCTTATTGTAGACATTTGTTTCATGAATAAACTGTAACTTTTCCACACATTGGCTTTGACCACTGACATATCCCACTTTATTCAGAAGTTTCATCAGTGTTTTGACACACACACACACACACACACACACACACACACACATATCTTAAGCAGCAAGTCATCTCTGTAAGTGAAAAATGAGTTGTTCAAGGAGTTTTGTGGGGGGGGGGGGGGGGGCAGAAGTAGTCAGAATGTGATATCCTGACAAATGGATACTAAGGCTATTTTTTTGGCTAACAAGGGGAGGCCGCCAATTGTGAAATTCAGATTCGATTCATACTGCGCATAATAAAAGCTCATGGCCAGAGGTGTAATGTGGCAAAGCACCAAGATGCACTTCTCAGCCGTTGTCGAGAAAATCGACAGTTAAAATAAACCGTTGCGGTGAAATGCCCTCTACGGTTAATAGTTTTATACAGCGTCGTGGCGCAGCGGTAAGCACTCGGGTTTGTAATTGGAAGGTCGCCGGATCGAATCTCGTGCCATGCAACATTTTTTTATTATTAGCGTTTTGTAATTCAAATATATTATATATATATAAACTATTAATGAATTGCTTATGCATTTTGGTGAAGGCGGATCGCTCTCCAATTGTACCGCCTCCATTTTTCCGTTTGTTTAACAGGGTGTACCAAAGCTCTCACGTCCGCACTGATTTTCGACGATGTTATAAGTTGCGCTAGGGACCGCATCTACCTTCTTTCGAAGTTAGCAGGCAACTACGCTTTTATGCGGCGGCTAGTTTCGGCCCATTCAACATCTGCCCGTAAAGTGTAACGAGCGAGTAACGGAGCTTATAATTCATACCTGCCACAGCAAATTTGTGTTCGTGGGGTCTCTATTCTAATTCGAACGTTTGACTTACGCTATACGTATTCGTTTCGGAATATCGTTTCTACGTCTTCCGTTAACTATACGTGGTTAACATTATGAAGACAATTAATAACATTTGTGAAATAAAACTTTGTTTGCGAAAAACATAATGATGTTCGAAGTCGCCAGTTTTTCCACTACAAACGACCTTCAACAACTTATTATATGCATAATTGTTGCAACTGATTGCCGGGAATTATATATATATATATATATGTGTGTGTGTGTGTGTGTATAGACACATTTGAATAACAAAAAACAAATACTAAAAAAAAATGCATGGCGCGAGATTCGATCCGGCGACCTTCGGATTACGAACCCGAGCGCTTACCGCTGAGCTACGACGCTGTCGATAATTATTAATCGTTGAGAGTATTTCACCGCAACGGTTTATTTTTAACTGTCGATTTTCTCGACAACGACCGAGAAGTGCATCTTGGTGCTTTGCCACATTACACCTCTGGCCATGAGCTTTTATCATGCGCAGTATGAATTGAATCTGAATTTCACAATTGGCGGCCTCCCCTTGTAAGATTGTTTATTGAATATTGTATTAAACATGCAAGTTTGTTTGGACTGTGCATTTATTATTCTGTTCTCCATGCATGATTGGACACTGCTTAAATAAATCATGAATAAATGGTTACTTAATTAAAAAGATACTGCCATATGTCATTAATAGATTCCATTTTGTACAGCTTGAAAATATTTATTTGTATCACTGCAAATACAGACAAGTCTTGTAATTGTGAACTTATCAGGTAAAGTCTAGTACAGGGCAGTGTTATCCATGGTAATTTCCCTGGGATAACCATCACTGAAAACATCACACACACACACACACACACACACACACACACACACACACACACACCTCTGATATTTAAGAAGCAAAGACCTTACTCAGTTTCATAAATTATCTTCTCTGGTGACACTTCAGACATTCCGCCAACAAGAGGCCAGGAGAAATTTAATTGTAGCAGCCATATTGTCACCCATAGCGGCAACCAAAGAACGGCTACTAAATTTTTTCGTGAGAACTGTACCTAATACCTGACAAAATAAACAACAAAAACTGTCAAATCATTAACAACATGTAGAAGTAGCAATTTCAAAACTGAAAACAAACCAGTAACCAATGACCAATGAACCTAAAACAGCATGTCAATGCAACAGAAACAAAACTCCCAGTGGCACACTAACATCACTCAAAGAATTGAGAAACACAAATACCTCACCCTAGAGTGCACAACATGCTCTCTGCAAAATCAGTCCATTGCAAACATGACACAACTCAATAATGCAACACAACTGTTACTTTGAGTCAAAGCCGACATTGGTATCCCAGCTTTTGGTTGACCCCTTGGTTGGTAGTGTGCCATTTCATGTAGCCATTAGGAAGATAGTTCTAAGTAACTTGCATTAAATATCTGCTGCCACATCTATCTTTTTCTGCTTTTTTAATTCTAATTGTATAACAAATGCCACAAAATAAGTTTGTCACTTATGTGGAATTAGGGTCAAATGGAACGCACAGTCTATGGTGTATAGAGAATTTGGATTTAGTTTCAGAATAAAGACTTGGTTGTGAAATTATTTAATGTCAATGGTGCGTTCCACCCTTTACAGGCATCTTCAGATTGTCTATAAAAACAAGAAACCAGTCAACTAGCAACAGAGGAAGGGGTATGGTCCTATCTTGCATGACTTAGCAGGTAAAATGAACTGAAGGTAATAGGAACTTGCATAAAAGCATCTGGATATGAAACCCATGTCATACAACTATATAAAACAGAAAAGTGGTGGAATAGTAAAGTACTCCATCTATCATTAAAACAAACAAAATGTAAGGTGGACCTAATTAGAGGAAAAGAAAACCACTAGTTCATCATCAAGAAGGTACAGAAAGCCGCAGAAATTTCATCAACATATCACATATTATTTTGAACGCACCAAGTGATATCCCCATGGTAGTCCAAAATAGGGCCACACTTGCAAAAATGAAGGTGGTATGATCAGTTTTATTGTTTTTATAGATAATCGGGTGATGTCCTGAAGGGTTGAAACACATCATTGACATTAAATAATTTTGCAGCCAAGATTGTTTTTATTTCGAAATACGTTGGAAACTTGTTGCTGTACCACTGTGCCATGGAGTGGAATAATTTTTATTTAGATTTTTCACAATTATGTATATGCATTGCTAAACAAACTTTTGTTGTCTGCCATGTGCTGCTCCTCTTGTCTTGTACTTAAAATCAACTGTTTACATTCTCTTATTTCCATGCCCTTCTGTTTGTTGCATCATACAATGAGCCAACATTCCACTCCAAACATGTAAGTAATGGCACTGCCTTTTCAAGGACTCAATTGTTTCAGGTTATTAATTAAATTCACAAATATAACAGGAGGGGAGAGTTGACTATTATCTCCTGATTATGACTTTGGCATAAATAAGTGAAGTTCACAGGTACAAATTTATCATAGCTATGAATTATCAGACAAAGAGCAGACATTTTTTTAAAAAATACTTGAAAGCTGTTTGTTCCTAAAACTCCTTCATACTACTTGCAGCATTTGTAAATGTCTAAACTTGGAGGTAAAAAATCTGATGAAATTTGGATTACTGGTAGAGGAAGATGATCTATGTATGGAAGGTGTTACATTTTGTCTAAGTATGAAAACAAAAGAAGTATCTTCAGTGACCCAGTTAAAAGTTTCAGTAAAATGTTAGCTTTGTTGAGTTGTCCATATTAGAATTTTGAGGTTTTGGGGGGATCATCAAAGACACCAACCACTTTCTTGAACGCCTGGAATCCTTACCCAATCTGGTACCTCCGGAAATCATCCTTGTAACCATTGATGCCACATCCTTATACACAAATATCCCGCACGTCCAGGGCCTCGCTGCGATGGAGCACTTCCTTTCACGCCGATCACCTGCTACTCTACCTAAAACCTCTTTTCTCATTACCTTAGCCAACTTCATCATAACCCACAACTTCTTCACATTTGAGGGCCAGACATACCAACAATTAAAGGGAACAGCCATGGGTACCAGGATGGCCCCCTCGTATGCCAACCTATTTGAGTCGCTTAGAGGAAGTCTTGGTTACCCAAGCCTACCAACCAAAGTTTGGTACAGATTTATTGATGACATCTTCATGATCTGGACTCACAGTGAAGAACTACTCCAGAATTTCCTCTCCAACCTCAACTCCTTTGGTTCCATGAGATTTACCTGGTCCTACCAAATTCCATGCCACTTTCCTTGACGTTGACCTCCGTCTGTCCAGTGGCCAGCTTCACACATCCGTCCACATCAAACCCACTAACAAGCAACAGTACCTCCATTATGACAGCTGCCACCCATTCTATATCAAATGGCCCCTTCCCTACAGCTTAGGTCTTCGTGGCAAATGAATCTGCTCCAGTCCTGAATCCCTGAACCATTACACCAATAACGTGAAAACAGTTTTCGCATCCTGCAGCTACCCTCCCAACCTGGTACAGAAGCAAATAGCTAGAGCCACTTCCTCATCCCCTCAAACCCAGAACCTCCCACAGAACAACCCTAAAAGTGCCCCACTTGTGACAGGATACTTTCTGGGACTGGATCACTCTCTGAATGTGGCTCTCCAGCAGGGATACGACTTCCTCAAATCCTGCCCTGAAATGAGATCCATCCTTCATGAAATCCTCCCCACTCCACCAAGAGTGTCTTTCCGCCGTCCACCTAACCTTCTTAACCTCTTGGTCCATCCCTATGAAATCCCCAAACCACCTTCCCTACCCTCTGGCTCCTACCCTTGTAACTGTCCCTGGTGTAAAACCTGTCCCATGCATCCTCGCACCACCACCTACTCCAGTCGTGTAACCCGGAAGGTGTACACGATCAAAGGCAGAGCCACGTGTGAAAGCACCAATGTGATTTACCAACTGACATGCCTACACCGTGTAGCCTTCTATGTCGGAATGACCAGCAACAGACTGTCCATTCGCATGAACGGACACAGGCAGAGAGTGTTTGTTGGTAATGAGGATCACCCTGTGGCTAAACATGCTTTGGTGCATGGCCAGCACATCTTGGCACAGTGTTACACCATCTGGGTTATCTGGATACTTCCCACTGACACCAACCTATCACAACTCCGGAGATGGGAACTTGCCCTTCAATATATTCTCTCTTCCTATTACCCACCAGGCCTCAACCTCTGCTAATTTCAAGTTGCTGCCCCTCGTACCTCACCTGTCATTCAACATCATCTTTGCCTCTGTACTTCCGCCTCGACTGACATCTCTGCCCAACCTCTTTGCATTTACATATGTCTGCCTGTGTCTGTATACGTGCGGATGGATGTGTGTGCGTGTGTGCGTGTGTGCGTGTGTGTGTGTGTGTGTGTGTGCACGCGCGCACTAGTGTATACCTGTCCTTTTTTCCTCCTAAGGTAAGTCTTTCCACTCCCGGGATACACTAGCAACTTGTAAATTATTAAGTGTACATATGTGAAGCTCAAATATCCTTTTCTGATAATGTTTTGAATTGTAGAACACTTAATACCATTGTTGAAGATGCAAAAATTATTTGTAAATTTCTTATATTTTTATTTATCCAGGAAATGAATCGGTGTGAACGTAAAGAAGGTGGTAAGCGTGGTCGGAAGCCTGGTAGGAAATCAAGTGACAAAATTGATGTGAAAGCAAAATTAGGTGAGACAGAATTTCGATCCCTCATTTTTGGACATCGTAGAGATACCTGTAAAATATTGTCCCTTTCTGTATCGTAGTTCTTTTATTGATCATACATATTTCACAGAAACTTAAATTGCATTTAGTCATGAAATTACTCACTAAACACAGTGTAGATGAATTATATTTGGATTAACATGGTTGTCGCTGATTGCACTTTCTTTTCTTTGCTATCTGTATGGTTTTTAGAGCGAAGCAGACAAAGTGCAAGAGAATGTAGAGCAAGGAAAAAATTAAGATACCAGTACTTAGAAGAACTTGTGGCTGACCGGGAAAAGGCTGTTCTAGCACTGCGGAAGGAACTTGAAAAGGTAAGGAATGCCATTATCCTCTGTGTTCTCTTCTTTTATAAATGAGAGCCTTCCTACCTATAGGAAAATAAACCAAAATTGAAACAACCGTTTAATTTGTTGTTGACTGAATAACAAACCTGGCTAGCAGTTACTTCATACTTTTCACCATGTCATTAGACATTGTTTATACAGGGCAAATTATCTAAAACTTGCATCACAAATATTGTGGAAATGGAGAGTTGTATTGATGTGCGACTTTTGGAGAATGGATTGATAGCCAGGGGCTCATATTGTTAGCCGATCAACACTTAGAAAGTGTATTTTTGTGCAAAAATAAACTTTCTTGAATAGGAAAATGCCTATTGAAATTAATATACTAAAAGTCAGTGGTGTTTGTTGCTGGATTCTAGCAAATAAGATGTTTGAGAGATTGCATTTTCAAAATACAATCTTCCAAACATCTTACACTAGAATCATTTTTTCACTCAACACTTGTACAATACCTGTGATAGGACAACATTCTCTTGCATTAGTGCATGTACTAGTTACGTGGATTCTGACCAGTAATGAGACTAGTGACCCTAACAGGTTGTGTTCCAAATAACCACCAGCAGTGACAATACATGCTTTGTCTGGTATGGAATGACTGCTTACACATGCTAGGGTTTCAGCAGTGATGTCTGAGCAGGCTGCAGTAGTAAGTTATTGCACATATTGTCAGATGTAGTTTGTATATCCTTGTAGACAGTGTCTTTCAGCTTTCCCCCCAGAAAGTGTACAGACATCAAATCCAGGGAACAGGCTGGCCAAGGTAAAGGTCCTGTGTCCAATCCAATGATTTGGAAACCAAAGACCTGCAGTAGTACTTCATGCACTATGGGCTGGACTGCCATCATGTTGTTACTACAGGTTCCTCCTAGTCTGCAGAGGAATGGCCTCTAGCATCCATGGTAGATGGTCAGTTTGGAGGCTGTGATACTTGCGCATGTTGAGTGTTCCATCTACGAAAATTGGGCCTGTGACATGACATTGACATTCCACCTGACAAATCCAATGGGGGTTGTCAAAAGACCAATAGTGCCTGTTCTGTCAGTTTGCTTGGCTGTGATTGGTAGATGTGGCTTCATCACTAAACAAGATGCTTAATTCGTCTACAGTGTCCTGTCTTAATGCTCATGTACAGAACTTAACATGATTCTCATAATTGTTTCCATGCAGCTGTTGATGAAGAGAGATGTGATAGGCATGGAACTTGTCAATGGAGCATGTATAGGATACTTGCCTGATTCAAGCCACTTCCTTGTGTGGTTGCGTACGAGCTAATGTGCAGATCAACTGCAACAGCAGCAAGAATATTAATTGCCCCTCTTCAGTCGCCGCTTGTTTGCTTCTGTCGGTCGCCGCTTGTTTGCTTCTGTCGGTCGCCGCTTGTTTGCTTCTGTCGGTCGCCGCTTGTTTGCTTCTGTCGGTCGCCGCTTGTTTGCTTCTGTCGGTCGCCGCTTGTTTGCTTCTGTCGGTCGCCGCTTGTTTGCTTCTGTCGGTCGCCGCTTGTTTGCTTCTGTCGGTCGCCGCTTGTTTGCTTCTGTCGGTCGCCGCTTGTTTGCTTCTGTCGGTCGCCGCTTGTTTGCTTCTGTCGGTCGCCGCTTGTTTGCCTCTGTCGGTCGCCGCTTGTTTGCCTCTGTCGGTCGCCGCTTGTTTGCCTCTGTCGGTCGCCGCTTGTTTGCCTCTGTCGGTCGCCGCTTGTTTGCCTCTGTCGGTCGCCGCTTGTTTGCCTCTGTCGGTCGCCGCTTGTTTGCCTCTGTCGGTCGCCGCTTGTTTGCCTCTGTCGGTCGCCGCTTGTTTGCCTCTGTCGGTCGCCGCTTGTTTGCCTCTGTCGGTCGCCGCTTGTTTGCCTCTGTCGGTCGCCGCTTGTTTGCCTCTGTCGGTCGCCGCTTGTTTGCCTCTGTCGGTCGCCGCTTGTTTGCCTCTGTCGGTCGCCGCTTGTTTGCCTCTGTCGGTCGCCGCTTGTTTGCCTCTGTCGGTCGCCGCTTGTTTGCCTCTGTCGGTCGCCGCTTGTTTGCCTCTGTCGGTCGCCGCTTGTTTGCCTCTGTCGGTCGCCGCTTGTTTGCCTCTGTCGGTCGCCGCTTGTTTGCCTCTGTCGGTCGCCGCTTGTTTGCCTCTGTCGGTCGCCGCTTGTTTGCCTCTGTCGGTCGCCGCTTGTTTGCCTCTGTCGGTCGCCGCTTGTTTGCCTCTGTCGGTCGCCGCTTGTTTGCCTCTGTCGGTCGCCGCTTGTTTGCCTCTGTCGGTCGCCGCTTGTTTGCCTCTGTCGGTCGCCGCTTGTTTGCCTCTGTCGGTCGCCGCTTGTTTGCCTCTGTCGGTCGCCGCTTGTTTGCCTCTGTCGGTCGCCGCTTGTTTGCCTCTGTCGGTCGCCGCTTGTTTGCCTCTGTCGGTCGCCGCTTGTTTGCCTCTGTCGGTCGCCGCTTGTTTGCCTCTGTCGGTCGCCGCTTGTTTGCCTCTGTCGGTCGCCGCTTGTTTGCCTCTGTCGGTCGCCGCTTGTTTGCCTCTGTCGGTCGCCGCTTGTTTGCCTCTGTCGGTCGCCGCTTGTTTGCCTCTGTCGGTCGCCGCTTGTTTGCCTCTGTCGGTCGCCGCTTGTTTGCCTCTGTCGGTCGCCGCTTGTTTGCCTCTGTCGGTCGCCGCTTGTTTGCCTCTGTCGGTCGCCGCTTGTTTGCCTCTGTCGGTCGCCGCTTGTTTGCCTCTGTCGGTCGCCGCTTGTTTGCCTCTGTCGGTCGCCGCTTGTTTGCCTCTGTCGGTCGCCGCTTGTTTGCCTCTGTCGGTCGCCGCTTGTTTGCCTCTGTCGGTCGCCGCTTGTTTGCCTCTGTCGGTCGCCGCTTGTTTGCCTCTGTCGGTCGCCGCTTGTTTGCCTCTGTCGGTCGCCGCTTGTTTGCCTCTGTCGGTCGCCGCTTGTTTGCCTCTGTCGGTCGCCGCTTGTTTGCCTCTGTCGGTCGCCGCTTGTTTGCCTCTGTCGGTCGCCGCTTGTTTGCCTCTGTCGGTCGCCGCTTGTTTGCCTCTGTCGGTCGCCGCTTGTTTGCCTCTGTCGGTCGCCGCTTGTTTGCCTCTGTCGGTCGCCGCTTGTTTGCCTCTGTCGGTCGCCGCTTGTTTGCCTCTGTCGGTCGCCGCTTGTTTGCCTCTGTCGGTCGCCGCTTGTTTGCCTCTGTCGGTCGCCGCTTGTTTGCCTCTGTCGGTCGCCGCTTGTTTGCCTCTGTCGGTCGCCGCTTGTTTGCCTCTGTCGGTCGCCGCTTGTTTGCCTCTGTCGGTCGCCGCTTGTTTGCCTCTGTCGGTCGCCGCTTGTTTGCCTCTGTCGGTCGCCGCTTGTTTGCCTCTGTCGGTCGCCGCTTGTTTGCCTCTGTCGGTCGCCGCTTGTTTGCCTCTGTCGGTCGCCGCTTGTTTGCCTCTGTCGGTCGCCGCTTGTTTGCCTCTGTCGGTCGCCGCTTGTTTGCCTCTGTCGGTCGCCGCTTGTTTGCCTCTGTCGGTCGCCGCTTGTTTGCCTCTGTCGGTCGCCGCTTGTTTGCCTCTGTCGGTCGCCGCTTGTTTGCCTCTGTCGGTCGCCGCTTGTTTGCCTCTGTCGGTCGCCGCTTGTTTGCCTCTGTCGGTCGCCGCTTGTTTGCCTCTGTCGGTCGCCGCTTGTTTGCCTCTGTCGGTCGCCGCTTGTTTGCCTCTGTCGGTCGCCGCTTGTTTGCCTCTGTCGGTCGCCGCTTGTTTGCCTCTGTCGGTCGCCGCTTGTTTGCCTCTGTCGGTCGCCGCTTGTTTGCCTCTGTCGGTCGCCGCTTGTTTGCCTCTGTCGGTCGCCGCTTGTTTGCCTCTGTCGGTCGCCGCTTGTTTGCCTCTGTCGGTCGCCGCTTGTTTGCCTCTGTCGGTCGCCGCTTGTTTGCCTCTGTCGGTCGCCGCTTGTTTGCCTCTGTCGGTCGCCGCTTGTTTGCCTCTGTCGGTCGCCGCTTGTTTGCCTCTGTCGGTCGCCGCTTGTTTGCCTCTGTCGGTCGCCGCTTGTTTGCCTCTGTCGGTCGCCGCTTGTTTGCCTCTGTCGGTCGCCGCTTGTTTGCCTCTGTCGGTCGCCGCTTGTTTGCCTCTGTCGGTCGCCGCTTGTTTGCCTCTGTCGGTCGCCGCTTGTTTGCCTCTGTCGGTCGCCGCTTGTTTGCCTCTGTCGGTCGCCGCTTGTTTGCCTCTGTCGGTCGCCGCTTGTTTGCCTCTGTCGGTCGCCGCTTGTTTGCCTCTGTCGGTCGCCGCTTGTTTGCCTCTGTCGGTCGCCGCTTGTTTGCCTCTGTCGGTCGCCGCTTGTTTGCCTCTGTCGGTCGCCGCTTGTTTGCCTCTGTCGGTCGCCGCTTGTTTGCCTCTGTCGGTCGCCGCTTGTTTGCCTCTGTCGGTCGCCGCTTGTTTGCCTCTGTCGGTCGCCGCTTGTTTGCCTCTGTCGGTCGCCGCTTGTTTGCCTCTGTCGGTCGCCGCTTGTTTGCCTCTGTCGGTCGCCGCTTGTTTGCCTCTGTCGGTCGCCGCTTGTTTGCCTCTGTCGGTCGCCGCTTGTTTGCCTCTGTCGGTCGCCGCTTGTTTGCCTCTGTCGGTCGCCGCTTGTTTGCCTCTGTCGGTCGCCGCTTGTTTGCCTCTGTCGGTCGCCGCTTGTTTGCCTCTGTCGGTCGCCGCTTGTTTGCCTCTGTCGGTCGCCGCTTGTTTGCCTCTGTCGGTCGCCGCTTGTTTGCCTCTGTCGGTCGCCGCTTGTTTGCCTCTTACACTACCACTTTCACGTAACTGTTTGAAGAGGTTGATAAATGATTGTTGAGATGGTTGATGTCTGTTGGGATATCTGCAGCATACATCATACAAGAATGAACTTTCTTGTTCCTACATTCTCCATACACATGAGATGTGGCTTTTTCTGCAATGGTGAATCCCATTGTCCACTCGTCACCTGCTGCTTGCACTGTCACACCCTGACTAGCAAGTTGCAGTGCACTCAGGGAACACACAATCTGTCTGTAATCAAACATAACTACATTGTTCCCATTAAATATGCGGGTTGAATGGCAATAACAAGTACCAGTGTGGAAACTTTTCAAAACATGGTAGCTTGTAAATGAATCGCTCTAGGCTCGTGCAGTGAACTCACCGACATTCTAATTGACCATACTTCTAGTTTGTTAATGTCAAAAGGCATTGTTCCATTAAAAAATGTGTGCTTGCACAGAAAATACACAATCTGTCTGTTGGTTAACAATACGGGTCCCTGACTACCAGCCCATTGTGTGAAAATTGCTCATCAATAGCACTTTCCAGTGCAAAATTTACATGATTGAACCTGTTTATCTATTCCTGGAAAGAACTGAGAAACACTGTGCCAAGCTCAAAATCACTGTCAGAGATACCTTCTTATGACAGTTGATTTTCCATATCTTGAAGCAGTCTGGCAGTCTACAAAGAATTGCTTTGGTTGCTGAAAGGTAGTGCTTGCTGCAGTAATGGTGTTTGGTACATTGCATGTGCCTCCTGAGTTATTGTAAATTCTGAGTATCTTTTGCAACACAGTCAGCTAGATGGAACGATAAGAGGTGCTCTCTGTTCAGTCCATTTTTAAAAAAATTAAATTAATTTGATGTTACAAATGATGCTAACTGAAGTTGACTGAAGTCATGCTGTAAACTTGCCAAAAAAAAAAAATGCTACTGTTGTAGGGCATGTTTCTTCTTGGCCCCGTAATCTGTTGAGAAAGTGGAAGCATGTTGTAACAGTTTTTATGAGGCACATGTTTTGTTCGATTATTAGAGAACACACAACTGCTATGGATGCTGCTCACAAATAACTCAAACGGAACAGTGAAAAATTGACTAGGCAGGTCGCACTGTCAAGAATACTGGCAAGGCTATAGTCCAGACACAGAAAATAAGATGTGCATATACACACAGTGTAATTGGCACTAACAATTCCATGTAGTATTTTGTTACTGAGTTTCTTCTTCTTGCTAAAAATTTGGCTGCTGCAAAAATTTCTGGGCATTCATGTTTCATCAGTGTTTATTATGTTGTAATTATTTTGAACTGCTGCTGCCACTTTCATAAAAAAAAGTCAAAATCTGTTACTTTCAAAAGTGGCAACATAACTGCCTGCAACTGACTTTGATCTTGTAAATCTTTGAAAATATTTTAGGATCCAGTCTTGTGCAATATAGATATTATAGCTCATTTAATTATATTGGATAAATTGTATATGTGCTTTCTGGACAAATTAATTTGTCATTGTTTGCACAGGCTCAGACACACAAATGTTCATTAAGCTGTATCCTGAATGTTATTGAGAGTTCATTAAATTACTGTTGCTTACATTTTATTTATGTGCGTGTTATGGCCCTTAAGTTGGTGCTTTAAACCATTTATATGCTAAAATCTAAAGTTTCTTTAACTGCTGAATTGTTCATGTTGTAATAACAGTATGACGTTTTGTCGCATAGTTCATTATAAAGATTTAAATGATATCATTTGTAAACTTATTTGACAAGTGTGAGAAATAGTATACTGACAATATTTCCTGCCCTTTTTGTGGTTACAGTATAGATTGTGGGGAAAGGAACTAGATGAAGGCCGTATGCCAGAGGGCATGCAGGTACTTCTGGAGGAAATTGGAGCTGTGAAACAAGAAAAGTGTTGAACTTCAGTATGGACACAATTTTGAGTATTGTGTATCTTTTTTGTACATATAAATGCATGATGGAGAATTTTTATGTGAACATTATATAAATGTAGTTTTCAGTTTTTGAATGTTGATATGTTCTGTACATATTGTTGTGTAAATCTGTCCACTGTACTCAAAAGAATGTTAATATGTAAAGATATATGTAACATGATGGAGCATATTATCTACAGAAAAATAACCAACTTTTCTGCTTGATTCTTTTTTGGAAGATAAAAAGATGGCCAAGAAAGTGTCTTGGATATTAATATTTTTTGTAAACTTTTGATGTATTGACCAGGGAACAAAGAGCTGTTGTTCTCTCTCTCTCTCTCTCTCTCTCTCTCTCTCTCTCTCTCTCTCTCTCTCTCTCTCTCTCTCTCTCTCTCTCTCTGTGTGTGTGTGTGTGCGTGTGTGTGTGTGCGTGTGTGTGTGTGTGTGTGTGCGTGTGCGTGTGTGCGCGCGCGTACACACAGCAGAGCCTTACGTGCGACACGGACTTGATCTGGTGGTGAAACTTCCATCACTACGTGTGACAATTAAAGGGTTAATCTCAAATATTTCTGACCATGTGAGTGGGGTTATAATGGAAGATGCATTCCCCTCACAAGAACAACGTTTACGTAATTGACTTCCTGCCTCATGAGAATGTATACATGTTGGTACATAGATGTAAATGATTTAGCTGGAATATATTTAATGTACGTTAATCTTTTTTTGTGTTCAAAGCATACACCTGGTTTTCCACTTTGCTATGCTCATCCGTATTAAAACAGATGACCTGATTTTAGTCCTATCCATTCAGTTTTGTCACATTTCTTATAACCTTTTCTCATCATGTTCGATATTGTTTAATGTCTTTTACAACTCTAACATACTTCCATGCAGTTTTTTCATCCCTGATTTAAAGCATAAAAATTAGTGGGTTGTGAAGATCCATGTTATTGTTTATTCTGCTAAAATTCGCATAGTATTATGCAGCTAAGTATGTTCTATGGCGTGAAGCCTCTGTCGACTGCTCCCAAAAGTCTTTCACCTGGGCTGGAATACTAATGTCCCATGAGCCTGCACGTGGTAGTAAGACCTACGAATGATGCACTAATCCACTAGTTAAAGAAGTTTGCGAAGATGTATGTATAGGGTTAACCTTTGGCAGAAAGATGTTCACAGCAGTCTAAGCTTATAACTTTGTTCCTTAGTCTCCAATCCCAGGATCAACAGAACCAAGTGGAGAAGTTGGCATTTCGTATGTCATGCTACATCCCTCTGTTACAAGCAGACATGTCAGATGATGTCCCCCTGCGGGTCCGGGGGTTAGAATAGGCCAAAGGTATTCCTGCCTGTTGTAAGAGGCAACTAAAAGGAGTCTTACACGTTTCAGCCTTTATGTGATGGTCCCCTGTAGGGTTTGACCTCCATTTTTCAAAATTTCCCTGAACAGCGAGCCAATTTGGGAAGGGCCCCTTACATGGTGCGTAGTGTCCATGAGGCGCTGAGACCTGTCACATCCTTCGTCGACGTGGATCTACACTTCAGCTCATTCTCCAACTGTTGGGCGAGGTCACCCTCCTGGGTGCATATTTTTCCATCAACTGTGCAGTACATTTTCTGTGCTGATGATGATAATGGATTTGCTTGTTTGGTTGCACCTGATATCCAACATAGTAGCCAGTCTGTTGTGGTGGGGCTGCCATGTACCCTGTTGGTTGTAGCCCCCTGACCACACAGGGATAGCTCTGCTGATGCATGCGCCGTTAACTCCCCACGTATGCTGAGGAGTAGATGCCAGTCACCGTGGGGCATCGGGACTACCGGCAATGGCCATCTTGCCAGGTGGCCTTTGATGCAGCTGAGTGGCACCCGTGGGGAGGCCCCCTGGTTGGAGTGGGTGGCATCAAGGCAGGTGACGCACTATTAAGCGTAGTACATCATCTCTTGCTGGTGGTCAAACACCAGCCGTCCTCAAGCGTTCATGGGCTCAACCCAACGCACAGAAGTATGACCCCAAATTGTTACCCACCCTGGCCACACCATGGGAGGAACTTCAGGCTAAGGACGGCGGTGGCTCTTATTTGCCCTGGAACCTTGTATGTTCGAGAGCTGATGGAGAATCTTTCATGATGATGAAGCCTCAGTTTTTTGTTGAGCATTTAGAGGAGAAGTTTGGGAAGGTGGAGGGCTTGTCCAAAATGAGATCTGGGTCAGTCTTCATCAAAACAGCATCCTCTGACCAGTTATGGTTGTTAGTTGTGACAAGCTGGGGGGTGTTTCTGTAACAATCACACCCCATAAGAGCTTAAATTTGGTCCAGGGTATCATATTTCACAGGGACCTTCTTTTGCAGTCTGACAATGAGCTGCTTTCCAGTTTAGAGCGGCGAGATGTACATTTCGTTCGGCTTGTCCACCGGGGTTCGAGGGATAATTAGGTTGCCATCAGTGCCTTTATCTTGGCCTTCGAGGGTGATGCATTACCCGAGAAGGTCCAGGTGATGGTCTACCATTGTGATGTAAAGCCCTATATCCATCCCCCAATGCGGTGCTTTAAATGCTGGAAGTTCAACCATATGTCTTGCCACTGTACTTCCAGAATCACATGTCGAGATTGCGGTCGCCCATCACATCCCAATACTCCACGTTCCCCGCCTCCCATCTGTGTCAACTGTGGAGAGCACCATTCACCTTGCTCACCTGACTGCAGGATTCTCCAGAAAGAAAGGAAAAAATACAAGACCTTAGACTGACTGACCTACACTGAGACTAGAGGAAATTTGAATGCCTACATCCTGTATGTATGACATTGTCTTACTCTGCCACTACAACAGTTCTAGACCTATCAGCTCCGCCTACCCCAGTCACCTCTCAGAACCAGAAGACTCCACCTGCCCCCTTGATGGTGGGGCACTTTCCTCCCTGTTACTCCTGCACCACCTACTTCGGAAGCAACACCCCCCCCCCCCCACCCAGCCATCAGGGATATCAATCCCCTCTTCTGGGCCGGAGAAGCATAAGTCTTCTTCGGCTCCTTTTTCTAGGAAGGGGTCACTCCCTTCCCAGATTCCTGCTGGTGGGAAAGATGACACCTGCTAGTGGCTGAAGAGCCCTAAAGCAGCTGGTCGTAGGGCTTTATGCTCGTCCTCAGTCCCAGAGACTGAATCAGTGAAGTCCTCCCAGCCAGGAAAACCCAAGGAGCAGCGAGAGAAATCCAAAAAGAATATCCCCAAGACCATAGGAATTGTGGTGGTACCCACACCGCTGCTACATACAAGCTCTCTGTCTGAGGATGAGGTGGAGATTCTGGTGTTTGCTGTGGACCTAGATCTTGCCGGACCCTCGGACACAATGGATATAGATTGCTCAGGCAATATGTCGGGGGCAGTAGGTGACCCTGAGGCATAAACTGCCACATTGAATGTTCCATGCCTTCCCAGTCTCACGATGACGTCATCCTCCAGTGGAATTGCGGTGGTTTTTTCCACCACCTGGCTGAGCTATGGCAATTGTTAAGCTTGACACCTTCTTTCAGCATCCCCCTCCAGGAAACCTGGTTCCCGGGAATGCGGACCACTGTCGTCTGCATCTATAAGGGATATTACAAGAACTGTAGTGACTATAATAGGTTGAATTTGCGTTTATGTCCCAAACTCAATATGTAGTGAAACTGTGCACCTCCAAACACCCTCTTGAAGCTGTGGCTGTCAGAATAAGGACGACACAGGAAATAACTGTCTGCAGTGTATATCCTCCTCCATATGGTGCTGTACCCCCGAATGTATTAACTGCACTGTTTGGTCAACTCCCTAAACCTTTCCTACTTTTGTGAGATTTGAATGCCCATAACCCCTTGTGGGGTGGCACCGCACTTACTGGCCGAGGAAGAGATGTCAAAACTTTACTGTCTCAGTTCAACCTCTGCCTCTTAAATACTGGGGCCGTCACACATTTCAGTTTGGCTCGTGGTAGTTACTCGGCTACTGATTTATCAATTTGCAGCCGAGGACTTCTCCCATCTATCCACTGGAGAGCACATGACGACCTGTGTGGTAGTGACCACTTCCCCATCTTCCTGTCACTGCCCCGGTGTAGGGCCCACGGACGCCTGCCCATATGGGCTTTAAACAAGGTGGACTGGGAAACTTCACCTCTGCTGTCACCTTTGAATCTCCGCCACACAGGAACATCGATGTGATGGTTGAGCATGTGACTACAACAATTCTTTCTGTGGCAGAAAACGCGATCCCTCACTCTTTTGGATGCCCACGGCGAAAGGCAGTCCCTTGGTGGTCACCGGAAGTCGCTGAAGCAATTAAGGAGGGTCAGCGAGCTCTCACCAACTTATCAAACGACGGAAGCGGAAGTGTTGGGAGAGATACGTCTCGACCATTGCGTGTCATACATCAACTTCCTAAGTCTGGGCAAGGATCAAATGCGTTTTTGGGTACCAGACCCCAACAGGTGTTCCCAGTGTTAACTTAAATGGCGTATTATCTACCAATGCAATCGCGATTGCCGAGCACTATGCTTGAGCCTCTGTGTTGCAGAATTACGCCCCAGTCTTTCGCACTCTCAAACGATGGCTGTAAGGGAAAGTCCTCTCACTCACTACACACTACACTGAATCCTATAATGCCCCATTTACAGAGTGGTAGCTCCTCAGTGCCCTTGCACATTGCCCAGACACTGCTCCTATGCCAGATCGGATCCACAGTCAGATGATTAAACATCTCTCATCTGACTACAAGTGACACCTCTTCATCATGTTCAGCCGGATGTGGTGCATGGTGTCTTTCCATCACAGTGGTAGGAGAGCACTATCATTTCGGTGCTCAAACCTGGTAAAAACCCACTTGATGTGGATAGCTATCAGCCCATCAGCCTCACCAATGTTCCTTGTATGCTGCTGGAACATATGGTATATCTGCGGTTGGGTTGGGTCCTGGAGCCATGCGGCCTGCTGGCTCCATGTCAGGGCGGCTTCTGCCAGGGTCGCTTTACCACTGATAATCTTATGTCCCTCGAGTCTGCCATCCGAACAGCCTTTTCCAGACACTAACACCTTGTTGCCATCTTTTTGGTTTACAAGAAGTGTATGACACTACCAGGCAACATCATATCCTTCGAGTGGGGTCTCAGAGGCCCACTTCAGATTTTTATCCAAAATTTCCTGTCAAATCGTACTTCCTGTGTACAAGTTGGTCCCTCCCATAGTTCCCCCCATATCCAGGAGAATGGGGTCCCGCAGGGCTCTGTATTAAGTGTATCTCTATTTTTAGTGGCCATTAATGGTCTAACAGCAGCTGTAGGGCCATCTGTTTCACCTTCTCTGTATGTAGACGACTTCTGCATTTCGTACTGCTCCACCAGTACTGGTGTTGCTGAGCAGTGCCTACACGGAGCCATTCACAAGGCGCAGTCGTGGGCTCTAACCCACAGTTTCCAGTTTTCTGCCACAAGGTCGTGTGATATGCACTTCTGTTGGCATTGTACCATTTATCTGGAACCAGAACTTTATCTTAATGACAATCCATTCACTGTAGTGGAGGCATATCGATTCTTAGGACTGTTTTTTGACACATGATTGACTTGGCTTTTTCACTTTCGTCAGCTTAAGCAGAAGTGCTGGCAGCACCTCAATGCCCTCTGCAGCCTGAGCAACACCAACTGGGGTGCAGATCACTCTATGCTGCTGCAGCTCTACAGAGCCCTTGTTCAATCACGCCTTCACTATGGGAGTGTGGTTTATGGTTCGGCGGAGCCCTCAGTGTTGCATTTACTCAACCCAGTGCACCAATGTGGCATTCGCCGAGTGACAGGGGCTTTTAGGACAAGTTGGGTGACCAGTGTCCTTGTGGAGGCCAGAATCCCTCCACTGCAGGTTAGGCGTGCACAACTGCTGGCCAGTTACGTTGCACACGTTTGTAGTTCTGCGCATCTGAATTAGTCTTCTCCTCCCACCCACTGCGGTTCATCTCCCACATTGGCGGCCCAGGTCAGGGCTTCCAATTGCAGTTCGTGTCTGATCCCATCTTTCTGAAGTGTAGTCCTTGCCTTTACCACCTATACTTGAGGTCCAGGTGTACACCTAGGCCACAGCTTCACCTGGACCTTTCACAGGACCCTAAGGACTCAGTTAACCCCAAGGCTCTCAGCTGCCACTTCCTCTTGATTCTTGACATTTACCAAGGCCATGAAAACTACACCAATGGCTCGATGGCTGAAGATATGTCAGCTTCACGTATGTCCATGGAGGACATATTGAACAGCATTCCTGGCCTGATGGCTGCAGTGTTTTCACTGCTGAGCTGGTTGCTATATCTCATGTTCTTGAGCACATCTGTTCATTCCCTGGTGAGTTGTTTCTTCTGTGTACTGTCTCCTTGAACAGCCTTCAAGCTATCGACGACTGCTTCTCTTGTCATCCTTTGGTAGCGACTATTCATGAGTCCATCTATGCCCTGGAATGGTCCAGTCGTTCACTGGTGTTGGTCTGGACCCCAGGTCATATCGGAATCCGAGGCAACGACCTTGCCGACAGGCTGGCCAAACAGGCTATGCGGAAACCGCTTATGGAGATCGACTTTTCTGCAACTGACCTGCGTTCAGTACTACGCCGCAAGGTTTTGTGGCTTTGGGAGACGGAATAGCATAACCTCAGTATGCACAACAAACTGTGTGCCATTAAGGAGACTATGAATGTGTGGAAGACCTCCACGTGGGTCTCTCACAGGTATTCTGTGGTTCTCTGTCACCTCCGCATTGGTCACGCTTGGGTGACACATGGTTACCTCCTGCGCCGTGATTCACTTCAGTGTCGGTGTAGCACCCCGCTGACAGTGGCCCATATCTTGGTGAGCTGTCCTTCGGCTGCCCTGCGACGGACTCTTCAGTTATCGGACTCATTGCCATTCATTTTAGCAGACAACGCCTCATTGGCTAATTTAGTTGTAAGTTTTATATGTGACAGTGGGTTCTATCATTCTATATAAGTTTACGCGCAAGTCCTTTGTCCCTTTGTGTTCTCCACTCTAATGCTTTTAGGCTGGTTGTTTTAATGTGCCACAGAGTGGCTGGCTTTTCCTTTTCATTCTCTTGTTTGGCCAGCCACTGTCATCTGCTCTCTTGTTTTTATCCCTTCTACCTGTTTCTTGCTTCTGTCATTTTCTTTTCCTGTTTTGTCCATAGTAGTGTTGGTTGTCCGTCTGTCATTCTTTTGGTTGTTCCATTGTTCTGTTATTGTGCTGCACATCTTCTTTCTTTTCTTCTTTCCCTTGTGTAATTATTTTACTGGGAACAAGGGACTGATGACCTTACAGTTTGATTTCTTCCCTCCCCCCAACCCTCTCCTTTAAACCAACCAACCAGATGATGTTGATGCATTTTAAACAGCATGTTGCCGTCTGTTGTTAAGGAAGTTATTAATGAAATGTGCTGTAACAGTTGGTATGTGGACTGATTCACACAATCAGGTGCATTATTTGATGAGTGTTGTACATTAAATAAATATGGTTAGGTCTCTTGTCAATATTTTGTTTCCACTTAATTCATGGATGTTAAGATGAGAGTATATATTAAAATTGGAGGGATTACTCTGCAGCATGCCTTCATAAATTGAATGCAGGAAATTCTTAGCAGTATGCCACAAATGTGCACTAGTTTTACTGGTACTACATGCAGTCATGAGTGTAATTGTTCCCGTACAGTTAATGCATATTTTTGTCTAGGCAAATGGAAATATAAATTATATATTTTCTCAATGTAAAATACATATTTCCCATGTACACCTTCAAGAAATTCTGTGTTGCTTCTCTCTCTCTCTCTCTCTCTCTCTCTCTCTCTCTCTCTCTCTCTCTCTCTCTCTCTCTCTATCATCTTTTAAGATAGAGCCATCAAGCACAGTGTCATTGCCACCCAGAAAGAGAGATTGATTCAAGAACTCCGACGCCGACAATGACAATGATGACGACAACTACTACTACTCTGCTGCAGATGAAGTAGATATAAATATTTTAATGCATTTTGTAGGAGGTGATTAGGCATTTAAGTGACAGAGCCGACATGAAAATGATCTACTAGGGGTGGCTGCAGCTAAGATGTGTATTCCAGCAGCAAGAGCACCAAGTGAACGTACCGTAGTAAAGCTGGCTTGTTATTAACTATTCAGCACAGCCAATTAAATCGTGACTGTGTCAGTGAGCTAATGTTCATCAACAGTAATGATAAATTTTCTTAAAGTGTAAATAGTTAAAGCTGTGAATATATAACATTCTTCATATGTTTTCTTTACACAGACAGGCATCTCATGGATATGAGGGCTAGTATTTATTTAACGTGTACCTAATTTCCAATTGACAAGCAGAATAAATCTTTTTTTCTATGCTAGTTGAGAATATAAAATTATTTTCCCACACGCTGTATGAAGTTAACTATGTCATATGAGTGAGTGTTCGTAGTGGAAACATTATTGGACATGAGCAGATTGATCCCTCCCCTCACAGCAGATGAGCCACAAGAAGTCACATAGAGCATTGCAGCACTCTACACTAGATGTCTAGGCACAGGTCACACAATTCCCGTGCATTACAGCTCAATGTTTTTGATTCAGGTAAGGCAAGTTTGGTGGCCAAGACAATAATGAGAGTTCACTATCATGCTCTTCAAACCATTGTAGTGTGATTCTCACCTTATGACACGGACAGTTATCCCTCTGGAAGATGCTGTAATATGGTGCCTTCAATTACTACTGTAGGTTGCATGGTAGCCTAGATGAATGTCCCCTACAGGATAAAACTGCTCCTGACTGGCCCATGTTTGTGGCGTAGCGCATGTTTTGAGGAGCCATTCACCTGTTTGACAGTGTATCTGAGCACAACCATTGATCTGGTGTAACAAGAATCAAGATTCATCCAACTAGGTGGTATATTTCCATTGACTCATGAGTCCAGTTTTGATGATCCCATGCCCACTGCAATTGTAATTGATAACTGTGTGCCAACATTGATATAAACAGTAGTCATAAATACAGAGCCCTTGTTTAACAATGTGCTTTGAATGGTGTGGTCCAAAACACTTGTGCCTGCACCACCACTGTATGCTGCTGCCAGACAGCCACCTATCCTAATTTACTGAGACTACAATTCTCCAACCTCCATGTTCTGTGATGAGATGTGGACATCCAACACTCATGGTTTCACTCACTTTTAATCAGTTTCCATAAATACTCAAGACAATAGCATGCAGTCTGCTTACCAGCTTTGCCATTCTCGAGTAGCTCATTCCCAGGCATTGCACTATAACAATCCGTCTTTTGTCAAAGTCTCTTATGTCGTGGATTTCCCTATCTGCAGCCCATTTGCACTTTAGGAGGTTGTAAGATAAGATGGCCAGAATTTCTATTTGCTGTGATAAGTGGCACCTTGCTCCAAATGTGAGAAAATACAAGTTAAATGATTAATGGAAAATCTCATATAAAGATGTGAAACGAATACTAACAAAGAGACCCATACTTACCTCAGCTCGGTACAGCTGATAGATACACACAACAGAACAGAAAATTTACATATCCGAGCTTTCAGAACTTTGTTCCTTCATCAGGGAGGGGAGAGGGGAAGAAGGGAAAGTGGATTCAGTTACGAAGCAACAGGGGTAGGTAAACAGGGAGGGTAGCAAAGATGGAGGCATGGGTGTCAGAGGGAAGCTAAAGATATTCTATTGTAAGTGCTATGCCAGCTTCAAACCAAAGAGGATGCATACAGAAGTAGAGGTATATAGTATACCTCTTTACTTGTGTGTGCATTCTCTTTGGTTTGAAGCTGGCACAGTACTTACAGTAGAATATCTTTGGCTTCCCTCTGAGACACGGGTAGCATTCATCTATCGCTAGGTGAGGAGAGCCCTACGTTATAGTGACATAGGCACACGTCATCATGAGTTTCACGGGTTGTCCTATCGACTGTTGTGTGCGTCTTGAATCTGCATTGTTATTTATGTGCTTTCATTGTCTGGTGTTGCTAGCGTGTACGTCGTTCTGAACATGGGCTCTAACGGAGATGAGAGAACTTTCCTGCAGATCCATGAAGATAGTCTGAAAGATTTCACTATCTTTCTTAGTTGATTTACAACACAAAGGCAAAATGAAATGGAACTAGATGGTTTGTTTCTAGCAACATTCGGAATTATCTTCAGAACCACTTCAATTTCTCAGTTTAACATTTCTGCCCACATGAATTATGTACAATCCATTGGATTTTATAAAAATACGAAACGCTTTAATTTCTTCCTATTTCATGTTTTTATCCACGTGATTAAATATGATTAATCGGATTGAAAACATGACTAGACACTTTTTAACTTTCGTTATGGTTATTATTCCTTCATTCAGATATTCGTTACACTCATGAAACACACAATAACATCCCACATTCTTTAGATTGCAGCTTAACCCTAGGACACCCAAGTCTTTTTTTTCTAACATTAATGCCTAGGGGTGGGGGGTTCAGCGAGCCCACAGATATTAAATAAGTTTACTGACGAAAAATTACAACTTTCAAAATGGTTTATGTATTTTAACTAAGGCATCGGTTTATAAATGTTGTTAATTGTTATAAATATTGGATTGAGTGAATAAAAAATTGACATATTACAATACAAAATACAGATGTGTTCATATACAATAGACTACTCTCAGTCCTCAACTTCAAGGCAAAAAACACACTTCACAATTTTTTCTGAATGTGTGTTACACACATGTTTATGACACTGTCCACAATACTGTTTTGGTTTACTTAGATTGTTGTAATTCTGCTTCTTTGTTTTAGCTTCTCTTACACAAATGTGGCGCCGACCTTTCCCTGCAGGATGCTGATGTGCTTCTGTTGTCACTTCTTTGATTTTCTTTTGTAGAATAGCCTCCATTGATTGAACAGTTTGGTTAGATAGCCCTCTTGCATTGGCACTTCTTTCTTCTACCTGCAATTTCACTAGTTCCATCCCAGCTTGCAGAAGATAAAGTTTCCGTTTGTTGTGTTTCTCTTCATTCCATCTTGGATGTTGCTGGATGAATATGGTGGTTGCATTGATAGCACAAATGTCGATGAGAGAGTAAAATTCAGATAAAGGCCATCTCTTTGTTCCCGTCTTGTAGGTGTACATATGCACCATTTGATCAATGGTATCATTCCACCTTTAGTGGAATTGTAATATGCATTTATCTCAGTTTTATTCTTCTCTCCTCCAACAGTGCCTTTATCTTGGTGCATTGTTGACAACATCAGTAAGTCCTTACTTGGTTTCGTTTTTACTGTATAGGACACCAAAGTTACTGGAGGCCTACGTGTTGGGAATTGCACTAACTCACTGCAAGTTTACAAGCTAAATAACAGCTGACTGACATCAACAATCACTTCCTCTGAAAGTAAACCGATTGTTGTGAATATCAAGAATACCAACCAACAAGAAACTAACTTGCATTGTTGTGGAGATGAGAAATACGAAATCCTACGAAGGGAAATTTTCTATAGCATGGAAGCCTAAGGGGGGGAGGGGGGTTGTTTGACCCATAATAAGTTTATTTATTTTCTCTTTCAAAGCAGGAATTTACTATAAAATAGTTTGACACTAACATTTCATAAAATAGCCAACAAACAATAATTTCAAAGGGGGAATATGTAGTATGAAAGTTACTTGGGCAAAAGCAGGGGGCATAAAAAAATTATGGGTTCAACGAACTCCTCCCCCCTCCCCCCTCCCCCCTTAGGCATCCTAGGGATAATAATTAATTACTTCACTTTTCTGTCCACACGATTTATGCACAATTCATCATATTTGAAAAGAATGACAAGCTTTTTTTTTACTTCGTTATTGCTCCTTCGCTCAGACATTAATTATCTTCAAAAATACACAATAACATCGCAAATTGTTGGGATTACATTTAACAATTCATTCAGCTGGGATGAGCATGTCACACAACTCCTGCCACTTCGGTTGCACACATGTACTTACATTTAGCTTTGATGTTATTGGTACAACTGCAAAGATCGATATACATACTCATTTAGTTGATTTAGGTGATTTACATCATTATGACGTAGGGTTCTCCTCACCTAGCGTGAGATGAATGCTACCCCTCTGACACCCATGCCTCCATCTTTGCTACCCTCCCTGTTTACCTTTCCCCTGTTGCTTCAAATGGTTCAAATGACTCTGAGCACTATGGGACTTAACATCTGTGGTCATCAATCCCCTAGAACTCAGAACTACTTAAACCTAAGGACATCACACGCATCCATGCCCGAGGCAGGATTCGAACCTGCGACCGGAGCGGTCACGCGGTTCCAGACTGAAGCGCCTTTAACCGCACGGCCAAACCGGCTGGCCCTGTTGCTTCATAACCTGGGTTGTGAGTAACTGAATCCACTTTCCCTTCTTCCCCCTTTTCCCCCCCTCTCTCCTCCCTGACGAAGGAACAAAGTTCCGAAATCTAGGATACATAAATTTTCTGTCCTGTTTTGTGTATCTATCGGCTGTACTGAGCTAAGTACTGGCCAGCCCCTCTCTCTCTCTCTCTCTCTCTCTCTCTCTCTCTCTCTCTATGTTAAAATATAAGTTAATGAAGATGAGTAGGAGAAACAATATTTTAGTATTCGAATATAATATTTGTGGTAAGTTGCTTGATACAGTACTGCCAATTAATTAGCTTGGTGTAATATCTCAAAGTGGAAGTGGAACGAGCACATAAGATCAGGTGCAGGGGAGGAGATAGTTGACGTCATTTTATTGGGAGAATTCTAGAAAAATGTAACTCACCTGTAAAAGAGACTGGCTGCAGGTTACTTATGACCCATTCTTCGTGATAATCAATACGTAGGCATTATTTACATGCTCTGTGAACTCAGTAGGGAATCCTGGGAGGGAAGACATTCTTTTTGCAAGACACAATTGAGAAAGTTTAGGGAACCAGCATTTGCAACAGGCTGCAGAACGATCCTAGTGCGATTAATGTACATTTCGCATAAGGACTACACAGACATAAGACAAATTAGGGTGTAACTTAGGAAGTGGGGTACACTTAGGATGGAAGGTCACGGCCTCTATAATGTCACTCCTTAAACACAACTACTAGCAATTCAAGAAATAAATTAACAATTTATTTTAGACCACATTAATCAAATAGCTGACATACAACCAACATGTGCCTATCATCAAGACAATATTGAAAAATGACAGCTTCCTTCTTAAGCAAGCAGTAAATTACAATTACTTAACGAACAGTGATTTAAAGAAATGTGGAATGATTTTTTTTGAGCAATAACACCAGTAAGGCATTACAGTTAATACAATTCATTGGCAAGCAAATTTAATTTTTTTTTTTTTTTAATTATACATACAAGTTTATCAAACGGGCAGTGATGCCAGGCTGACCTGGGCAAAAGGTGACTTAACTTAAAATGCCAGGAGCAGCAGACCAGCCATCCAAGCAACACCTAAATGCTGGGCCCAACCGGGAGTCACTTCCCATTAGACGGCATGTCACAGCTTCTGTGCACCGAAGCGGGACATCGCACCGCACCCACGCACCCCACCTCACAGAAAGTGGAACACAAACAGACCGTAGAAGACATGACAAACACCGACCAAACATCAATCAATATACGTTAAGAATTCGATAAACAATAATATACACAAACCTATTACTGTTGAGTGAGTGAATTCAATAAGTGCATGTATATAAGGAAGTACATATAAATGACTAGCTTTGCAAATACAAGCTTTACTAATAACAGAATAACTGGTTGCAAAAAAAAAAAAAAAAAATACTTTTCTTTTGCAGTAATATACCAGGGACATTACATGATGGCAATAACCCAAAATCTCACACACGCCTTTGTTTTAATCTGCTTTTTAATAGTCATCCAACCAGTGTATTTTAAAGCAAATAGTAACTGCTGGTCTGCATACAGTCACACAGACTCTGCCGGCTGCTCTTACTTCGACAACACTTAGATTAGAACCACCCGACCAACAAGTACTCTCACTGCAACCCAAATCATTTGACAAAACAAAGGCACCAAAACCACTTACACATACGATGGAGAGCGGTGTTCGAGATGGTCTCGAGGGATGGGTCTCTCCGAGAAAACAGGCCCCAAAGCAATGCGACGAGCAGTGCCTGAAGTTGACCTCAGACAGGTCTACCACAGGTATATACAGATCACCTTCAGGAAATTTTAACCTCTTCATAAAAAATCTGGAAGAGCTGCTGTCCCATCTCAATGTAAAAAACAAGGAAATAGTGGTTGCTGGTGACATTAATGTGGATTTGTTGAAAAGTTCTGTCAGCGGACAATTATTGCAGTCAGCAACACTATCATTCAATTTAGTTCCTACTGTGAACTTTGCTACTAGGATATGTAAATGCTCTGAGACTGCTATTGACAATATCTTTGTAGACAAATCTAGGGAAAAAGTCATATCACAAAACCAATAGTAAATGGGCTATCTGATCATGACATGCAGCATCTTGTGTTAAATGTTGAAACTTCTCAGGAAAAAAAAATCTACTAAATCTGAATACAGAAAGGTAATAAATAGGTCAAAAATGGAGAAATTTCTCAAATACATGAACTGGACGGATGTTTACAATACTTCTTACTCAAATGGAAAATACAAAGCATTCATTAATAAAGTTACTTCCTATTTTGAAATTTTTTTCCCCCAAAGGTAACTCAAATCATACGGAACTCAAAAAATAAACTATGGATTACATAAGAAATAAAGATCTTGTGTGGGACAAAAAGGAGACTTTATCTACTATATAGGAACAAATGGCTCTGAGCACTATGCGACTTAACTTCTGAGGTCATCAGTCACCTAGAACTTAGAACTAATTAAACCTAACTAACCTAAGGACATCACACACATCCATGCCCGAGGCAGGATTCGAACCTGCGACCATAGCGGTCGCTCAGTTCCAGACTGCAGCGCCTAGAACTGCATGGCCACTCCGGCCGGCTATATAGGAACAGCTCTGATGTTAGAATTGTAATGCATTACAAAGAATAGAGCAAAATATTAAAGCAAGTAATCAAGAAAGCGAAGCAGCTTTATTATGAGAAAAAGATAATTACATCTGGCAACAAAATTAAAACTCCATTTTGTTGAAAGTCGACATGTTGAGAAACGTGGCTGTTGTACTTAAGGTTTATGATTTATATAAAAAACAGCCATACATGTGGCTGGTAGCTGTTTTTTATATAAATTATAAAATTAAAACTGTCTGGGATATACTGAAGAGGTGGGGCCAAAAACAAAGAGGAACAGATAGCTCTAAAAATAAATGAGACTTTGATAACAAGTACATGTAGTGTTGCAAACCTCTTAAACAAGTATTTCATTTCTGTTACTGACAGCTTGGGGTTATCAGGTTCAGTGAACAGTACAATGGAGTATCTGAGACCAGTCTTAAAAATAACTTCAGTAAAATGGAAATGACACTCACGTCTCCCAAAGAAGTAGCACCCATCATATAATACTTAAAATCTAAGTATTCCACTGGGTATGATAACATATCAATGAAGTTCATCAAAGAGTGCTCATGCGAGTTGAGTTTTATCTTAAGTTATATGTATGTTCAGTCTCATATCAGCAGATCATTTCCAGTCTGACCAAAATATGCTGAAGTTAAGCCTCTTTACAAGAAGGGGGATAAAGAGATACCATCAGACTATCGACCAATTTCACTTTTTACGGCTTATCTCAAAAATATTTGAGAAGGTTGTGTTCAATCGTCTCCTTAAGCATCTGACTGCAAATAATATATTATGCAAGTCACAGTATAGATTTATTCAGGGTTCTGATATAGAGAAAGCTGTTTACACTTAGAGTGAGAGTGTACTTAATTCATTAGTTTATAAATTAGAGGCTACTGGCATTTTCTGTGACCTGTCAAAAGCCTTTGACTGTGTGAACCACAGCATTCACTTAAGTAAATTAGAATATTATGGTGTCACCAACAATGCTGCAAAATGGTTTGAGTCTTATCCATCTGACAGGAAACAAAGGGTGTCATAGTGAAATACCTGTGCAGCAACCAGTCAGCCTTCATCTGAATGGGAATTGATTACATGTGGTGTTCCTCAAGGTTCCATCTTGGGTCCCTGCTTTCTTGCTTTTTCTTGTGCACATTAATGACCTCTCATCTGTTACATTGCCAAATGCTAAGTTTGTTTTATTTGCAGATGATACAAACATTGTAATAAGTAGCAAGTCAAGTACAGATTTAGAAATAGCTACTAATCAAACTTTCATTGACATTAATAAGTGGTTTAAAGCAAATTTGCTGTCATTAAACTTTGAGAAGACCCACTATATGCAGTTCAGAACCTGTAAAAGATTTCCTTCCAGCATGTGTATAACATATGAAGATATGCAGATCAAAGAGGTTGACAGTGTTAAATTTCTGGGATTACAACTCAATAAAAACTCAGTTGGGAAGGGCATACCACAGAATTGCTTAGGCGCCTAAACAAGTCTGTATCTGCAGTGAGAATTATGTCAGATATAGGAGACATAAATATAAAAAGCTTGCATACTTTGCTTACTTTCATTCTATTATGTCATATGGAATCATATTCTGGGGCAACTCATCAAATGGAGCAAAAGTTTTTGGGGTGCAAAAGCATGTGATAAGAACCGTTTGTGGTGTAAATTCAAGAACATCATGTACCTGTCCAAGGAACTTTGTATTCTAACCACTGCTTCTCAGTACATTTATTCCTTAATGAAATTTGTTGCAAGTAATACATCTCTATATCCAACCAATAGTTCAATACATAGTATCAATACTAGGAATAAAAACAATCTACATAAAGACCTAAAATCACTTACCTTGGTTCAATATTCAGGCACACTCATTTTCAATAAACTGCCAGCAACCATTAACAGCTTGGTTTCAGATAAAGCAGGGTTTGAACAGCGTTTGAAAGACATTTTGATAGGCAGCTCCTTCTAATCCATAGATTAATATCTTAACAGAGACTGTTAAGCCAACTCAAGTAAAAATATCTGTTAGATTTCAGTTTTGACAGCACTTGGTCACAACAGTCAAGATTAGGTATATTGTGTATAACAATGTTTCATTCTGACAGCATATTTATTCTCTAAATATTAGCTGTTCCAGTTTACCACATTGTATTCATCTATTTCAACAATCTTCTGACAAATCATCAGGGTAGTAAGTATTATATTCAAATGTTTTATGTTATACTTTCTGACAAGTTCCACACCCAGGAGAATGATCTCATTTCTTTGGTCTATGGCACAAAAACTGAATCTAATCTGTAATCCAATACAAAATCTTGTAAATGCCTAGATAACAAATAATACATATCATTAAATTTGGTAACTAATTTTATTTGTTCACACCACCAAACTAGGAGAATGGTTTGTGTTTCACGTTATTTACTTCCTTATTTTTGTAAGGCTGTAAAATGGTATGTGTTAACATTTATCAGATAGCTGCTTTTTCTTTCTTACATAGTACCAAGAAGTGCAGACAATGAGGGCTAACGTTGCTGTGTGCATCAGCTGAATACCTTTACCATGATTTTTATGTTATTACTTTTGTATGTCACTGTACTTTGAAATATTTATATTTCTGAAAGTTATTTAAGTCAGTTTTACTTAAAGCAGTTTAAGATTTCTGCTTGTTCTTTCAGATCTGAGGATGATTTGTGGACTGCCGAAACTAGTTATCAAATTTAATGTTGTATATTGTCTGCAAGCTAGAAAATGAAAAGACTTTGTATAATTATATGAATGGTAGTGGCACCACCGGTTAAGATGGGAAAAGGTTAGCTTCGGTGCAATATTTCGGAGCGCACAAGTTACGGCCAGGCATGAGCCTGTTGACAGTAAGTTATGCTACCAGTGGTTGCAAAGTAGAATGGAGGCCAAAGAGCCATAGACCTGCTGAAAAGAGTAAACACAGCAGTTTTCATGACGCAAGTTACAGGCAGAAGGGGCCCACTGGCCCAACCCAGGTGTTATGACTACATGACTCAGAGTGACACGTTAGCAAAGCAGAGGTGCACAGCCACATATAAATAGTCGCCAATTCACTAACAAGGCATTCAAGTGTTACAGATCTCCTGGATGGCGGGGCGTGTCACACAACCGACTACGCACAGCAGCAGATGGAGCGCCGGTGTTCCAGTCCATGGTGGGTTGCTGATTTGACCCTCTGTAGCCAGCCAGCAGCAGGCCACTCGACGGCTCACTACTGCAGGCAGTCTTGTTGGCTCCCAACACATGCCGGAAGAATGAGGCACAGGGGAGGGGCACAGATTCGGACACTGGATTGTGGGCGCTTGTTGCAGTGATCCTAACAACGATGGTGAAGAAGCACGCAGCGGATCGCCCTGCAGCTTCCTGTGAGCGGCACAGAGACAACGGAGATGGAGGCTGCTGAGTTGGCTGCCGGCACATCCTGATGTTGGCACAACTCCGCAGCCGTACAAGGCCGACACACAGCATGAGCTGCACAGGTCGCTGAGGCAGCGATTCCGCGTCAAGCCATTTTGCAGACAGCAAAGTGGTGTCCTCAGCATTGCGGGACATGGTGACGCAGACCGAGAGGAACAAGGGCACTGTAGCTGGAAATAATAAATCACTTGGGAAACTCAGACGAGTTTTAATACGGCACATCCTGACAGCCCATCCTCGTCCAACATTCATCTACATTTGGTGTCAGAATAGCGGGCATCATCTGTACAGTACGACATTCAAGCCCACCACCTGCATTACAGTCACAAAATGTGGTGAGTATTGACCAATTTTTCTCTTTGAGTGTTGGACTTTTCTTTCTTTTTTTGTTTGTATTTTGAGTATGGCTCCTGGCAGGCCATTTTAGATGTTTTGTGTAGGTCAGAATAAGTGTTAGTGTGTTTGGGACAGTAAGATGTTGTTTTTCGTGGCATTTGATTACTTTTGTATTGGTGTACAATGATACTGAGTATGATGATATGTAGCTGTAGGAAGTCAGATTATTCTTGTACTTAAATGTTTTGTTTCAGGGATAACTAGGAATGAAAGCAACGCAATGGCAGAGTCAGAGACGCAAGGTGTTTCAGAAACAGAAGTAGTACGGATTTTGTTGGAAAAGGTAGCACAATTGACAGCGGACAATACGCAGTTGAGAAGTGAATTAACATCTAGAAGTGAGCAAGAAACTGCATCGGATCAGTCGTGTTTGCCTAGGGTGCCACAGAAGGAGATTGATCCAGCCACCGTGAGCTGGATTATTCCATTTTCTGGCAAGGCATCTGAGGATGTGCGTTCATTTGTGGAGGACTTGGACACTTCAGCTGTGATGAATGGTTGGTCTGTTGAACAGTTGTTACATGTAGCGAAGACTACATTAACGGGTGAAGCGAAGGCATGTGTAAGGTGTTTTGAGGTCTTAAGGAAGGCAGGACGGTTTAAGTAGTTGAAGGAGGGGCTGTTACAGAGGTACAAGAAACAGAATAGTGCTCGGTACTTCAGGGAGAGGTTGAGTACAATGACAAAGAAGCAGGAGGAGCCGATAGAGAAATTTGCGGACAGAATAAGAGAAATTAACAGGTACACTTACAAGTTGGATCAGAGCAATGAAGCAAATGGTGTTTTGTTGCAGGAGGCTGAACAAAGGGCCATTGATGTATTTTTGGTGGGGTTACTGGTAGCCAGGATTAGATTAATGGGTGAATCGAAGACATATGTAATGTGTTCTGAGGCCTTAAGTAAGGTGGGACAGTTTAAGCAGTTGAAGGAGGGGCTTTTGCAGAGGTACAAGAAACAGAATAGCACTCGGTACTTCAGGGAGAAGTTGAGTACAATGACAAAGAGGCAGAGGGAGATGGTAGAGAAATTTGCGGACAGGATAAGAGAAATTAATGAGTATACTTACGAGTTGGGTCAGAGCAATGAAGCGAATGGTGTTTTGTTGCAGAAGGCCAAGAAAAGGGCACTTGATGTATTTTTGAAGGGGTTACCAGCACACATGTCACAGAAAGTGTGTGAAGGGACTCCGAAAGATTTGTATTCAACCATTCAGCTGGCAATTCAATGTGAGGAAATAGACATGACAATGGGGGTACATGATAAACAAGCAGTGTTTACAGCGGGTATAAAATGTGGTGTGGTCATACGTGACACATGCAGAGGCAATGTACCCGGTAATCGAGTAATAGAGGAAGGGGTGGAAATCAGCAGCAAGGAGGATGGGGAAGTGAAGTTAGTAGAGGTGGGCAATCGTTAAATGGCAGAGGACAACGAACTGTGGATCTTGGAATGTTATTTCAGCTTGTGGAAACTGTTGTTGATGCAGAGCTGTCACAAGGGGTGTTCAACGTAATGAACAAACTGATTGAACCACGTACATTAGCATCAAGGCTTAATTCACATGAGTGTGTGTCTAGTGACACCGGGAAGTCACTTTGGGTAAGTGTAGAGTCAGATCTACCTGTGGGTATGGTATGTGTTATTGAACCATTGGAGGAAAATGAAATTTTGGATCCATTAGGCTGTTTTGTGAAACGTAGTATTGTATGCATACAAGAGGGAAACATAGGGCAAGTAGTCCCCATGAATGTGGATAATTTTAGCACTGTAGATGCGAATTTGAGAAAAGGAGTTTTAATGGCGAATTTGGTTATACCAGATGATGAAGACTGGTGTTTGAGAGGTAGGCGTAGTGATCACCCACTAACTGCTGATAGAACTGCATTGCATAAAAAAGTTAAGCATTTGAAAGGAGAAGAAAAAGAGCACATGGAAGAATTGTTGTGGGAATTTAAAGATTTGTTTTTTCCACAAGGGCTGTTACCAGCAACTCCATTACTTCAACACAGGGTACCAACAGGGAATGAAGTACCTGTTTACCATAAACCATACAGAATACTGAGGTATTTGCAGCTGATTGTGGAGGATTTCATTGATCAGCAGCTTGCAGATGGTATTATAGAACATAGTAATAGTTGCTGGGGTGCGGGCATTGTCGTTGTGCCTAAAAAATCTGTGGATGGAACTAAGAAATACAGGTTCTGTTGTGACTACCGATACCTCAATAATAAGACAGTAATGGACGCATACCCCATTCCAAAGATATCGGAGACTGGATCACTTAGGACAGTGCCAGAATTTTTCTATGATGGATTTGCCAAATGGATATCATCAGTTAGAGGTGGCTCCAGAGGATTGTCCAAAAAAAAACTGCTTTCTCTACTCCAGGAGGCCACTACCAGTATGTCAGAATGCCGTTCGGTTTGAAAAACTCTCCAGCAATGTTTCAGAGGTTGCTAGACAGTGTGTTGAGGGTTTGAAACCATGGCAGTGCCTTGTCTATTTGGATAACATTATAGTGTTTTCAAGTAATATGGGGCAGCATAGACAGTGGTTAAGGGAAGTCTTTATGAGGTCAAGAGGAGCTCATTTGACATTGAGCCTGGAGAAGTGTCATTTTGCATTGGAAGAAGTGAAATATTTAGGTCGTATCATCAGTAAGAATGGAGTGCAAACAGATCCGAGGTTGGTATAGGCTGTAAGAGATTTTTGGGAGCTGAAAACAGTTAAGGAAGTGCAATAATTCATCAGAATTTGCAATTTCTATCGAAGGTTCATGAAGGGTTTTGCAGATTTAGTACAGCCATTGACGCAATTGTTACTGAAGGGTGTGAAATTTGAGTGGACAGAAGAGTGTCAGAAAGCATTTGACAAACTGAAAGAAGTGTTAACATCGAGTCCGGTTCTTGTGTTTCCAGATTTTGAAAAGGAATTTACTCTAGCATGCGAAGCATCGAATCAAGCATTAGGGTGTGTTCTTAGTCAGGAAATTCATTGGAAAGAACATCCTATAGCCTATGCATCTAGGTAGTTGAATGCAGCTGAAAGGAATTACTCAACAACAGTGAGGGAGATGCTTTTGCGTAATCTATGGAATCACATATTTTAAATGTTATTTATATTGGAGAAGATTTTGGGTAGTGACAGATCATGCTGTATTGAAGAGGTTGTTGGGGTTGAACGATCCATCAACTAGACTCGCTAGGTGGGCTGTGAGGCTTAGTGAATTCGACTACAAGATGGTGCACAAGGCTGGAAATAAGCACGGTAATCCGAATACACTGAGTAGAAAGGTGGCAAAAGAAAAAGTCATAGGTTGTGGCCTAGTAGTATGGCAAGAATTACAGGACACTGACAATGATTGTAAATTGTATTGTAGACAGCCACAATTTAATATGTTCGATGGTCTTCTGTGCAGGGAAATGAAATTAGGGCCAAGGGTAGTAGTGCCAGCAAAACTGAGAGATGAGGTTTTAAAGGAAGCACATGATCATGTGTTATTTGGTCGTGGTGGGTGTAGAGCAACAAACAGGAGAGTGGCGGAGAGGTATTGGTGGAGAGGTAAGAAAGTGGATGTGGACCAGTATGTCAAGAACTGTACACCATTTGTGCAGAGAGCAGATTTGAGTTGGAAACAGATACAGCTACAATGATTACTGGAAGAAACGTGTCCATTCTCTTTGCTGGGGATGGATGTCTTAGAAGCATTCAGTCGAACACCATTGGGGAACAAATTCGTCCTGACGATAATAGACCATTTTTCAAGGTATGTGGAGATGGTGGCTATGCCAAATCAACAGGCAGCAATGGTCACGCAAGCATTAGTAAATAACTGGATTTTGAAGTTTGGTGTACTGGAGACAATAATTACTGACCAAGGGACTAACTTCATGTCAGATTTAATGAAGGAACTATGTAAATTGTTGAATGTAAAGAAGTTGAGTACGAGCACATTGCATCCACAGGTGACTGGAAGGACAGAACGGGTATACAGAACAATCGGGAAGATGCTGAGATTTTACGTGGATTCTCATCACTGTCAGTGGGATGAGTATTTGAAGCATATTGTATATGCATACAATGCAAAAGTCCATTCCAATTCTGGTTTGTCTCCATATGAGGTAGTGTACAGGTGAAAAATGCCATCACCATTTGATTTAGTGAAGCTACAGACAGGAAGGACCAGTGACTCCATATGTCAATTCATGAGAAGAATTTGGGATGCTTGTAAATGGATACAAAAGATGAATAAGAAGCTTTTGGGAAGGCAGGAAAACACAGTGAAGCGGAAAGGAAGTTTACCATAGTATAGAGTGGGGCAATGGGTAACATTATCCAACCCCTATATGCCAAAAGGGAAAATGAAGAAGTTTGTCACAAGGTATCAAGGGCCATACCAAGTAGATGAAATCACATTCCCCATTAATATTAAGCTGCTGCTGCCAACTAGAACAACGATGGTACACATTGGGCGGTTGCGGCCATTTAAGGGTTGTCTGGTTGTGATTCCAGGTATGTCACAGGAAGGGAGAGGAAGAAAGAGAGCATGTAGAGAGGTGCTCAGTGCAGAGAAAACCAGGAAGATGGGGTACAGCATGATGTACCGTATGCTTTGCAATCCAGGTAGTAGTGGAGTATTTGTAGTTTTTCTTTTTTTGTATCATTGGGTTTGCGTAGATTAATTAGGCATTGTATTTTCATATGTTGTATGTGTTTTCTAGTATTGTGAGCCTGCTAGGCACAGCAGTCTTTTTTAAGAGGGAGGAAGGGCAATGGTCATCCCTGTCTTCAGGTCACTGAAAAGGGGAGTGTTGAGCAAGTTGGTAGAAGTAAAAAAACTGAGGATGTATTGCTGATCTCTGCAGTTAACAGCTGGTACACCAAGATGATAAAGGAGGAATTACGGTACTGCCATGGAGGGAAGGTAATGGTATGTCCACCCAGGGTGATAAGCACCAATCCGGACACGTGCATGATGCAGTTATTTTTAGCCAGGAGGGAAGAAATAGACTGTTCAAGGGACATCATGGAGCCAAAATTGAGCTTGCAATGGGCCAGGATGTATTGGATCTTCTCCACCTATGAAAAATTAATAGTAGTAGCAAGTTTTGAGCAGGGAGTATTTGCCAAAGTGAAGTGTATAGAGCTCAAGAGGAGCAGAATTTTAATCAATGGAACTTTGTGTAACATAATAGGACCAACCTTCCATCTGCCAGCATCAATTTCAGAAGTCACGCAACTGAATGATACACAGCCACAGCTGTACTGGCCAGAAGCAGTTTTTGCCAAGGCAGAATCTGACTTCGTCAAATCAAACTCTCGAGTCAAGTCTGCTGAGATCCATAAACCAGTTCATTTCAGAAGAAGAGGGGAGCATATCAGTCGAACAGTTTGTGCAGCATGTCGCTCAATATAGGAAAAGACAATGACAAGTAATGATTGTTTTGAGCACCTCTGTGCCAAGTGCCATCGCAGCTTTAACTTCGTTATGTGCTGTTTTCATTCTGATCAGGCAGAGAGCCATTCCAAGATGGAACCGACGGTAGTGCAAATCCCAGTGGATTGGATTGCAAGGGCATAAGACGGGTAGGTAAGGAGTTGATCGAGCATTAAGTGGAGTGGTCATCCAGTAAGGAATTTTTACGTTTTGTCTCATGTCATGTGTTTGAAGAGGACTAGACCACATCTAATTTTTCTAATAGTAGTAGTAAATATGTTCTAAGTACGTACGAACCCAAACAAGTTTAAGAGTAGTTGGAGGTCGACCCGGAGACCAGGTCTTTCTGAAGGGGGGAATAATGTAGCGGCACTATTGGTTAAGATGGGAAAATGTTACCTTAAGTGCAATATTTCAGAGTGCACAAGTTACAGTCAGGCGCTGGCCTATTTACCGTAAGTTACGCTACCAGCGGTTGTGAAGTAGAATGGAGGCCACAGGACCGTAGACCCATTGAAAAGAGTAAACACAGCAGTTTGCATGGTGCCAGTTACAGGTAGAAGAGTCCCACTGGCTCAACCCAGGTGTTACGAGTACATGACTCAGAGCAGTGCATTAGCAAAACCGAGGTGCACTGCCACGTATAAATAGGCGCCGGTTCACTAACAAGGCATTCAAGTGTGACAGCTCTCCTGGATGGCAGGGCGTGTCGCACCACCGGCCACATGCAGCAGCAGATGGGGTGCCAGTGTTCCAGTCCACAGCAGGTCGCTGGTTCGACCCTCTGAGGCCAACACGGGCTCCGTAGCCAGCCAGTGGTGGGTCACTCAACGGCTCACTACTACGGACAGTCTTGTAGGCTCCCAACACACGCTAGAGGCATGCTGTGGCAAGGGCCACAGATTCAGATGCTGGATTATGTGCGCTTGTTGTTGCCATGATCCTAACCACGACAGTGAAGAAGCACGCACTGGGCCGCCCTGAGGCTTCCCTCGAATGGCGCTGAGACAACGGAGACAGAGGCTGCTGAGTCGACTGCCGCTGCATCCTGTGGTCGGCACAACTCTGCAGCCAGACAAGGCTGACACACAGCATTGCACTGCATGGATCACTGAGGGACCCATTTCGTGCCAAGCCTTTTTGCAAACAGCAAAGTGGTGTCCTCAACATTGCGGGACCTGGTGACGCAGACCGAGAGGAATGGGGGCACTGTAGCTGGAAATAATAAATCACTTGGGAAACTCAGATGAGTTTTAATATGGTGCATCCTGACAGCCGATCCTCGTCCAACATTCATCTATAGAATGCAGAATCCACAGCTGTGATACATATTACGTAAACTGAAGGTGGAGGGGGGAGCCCATCAAGATGAATCAAATATATATGAATGCATGGTATCTGTTCTTTCAAACAGAACCAGATAACTGATTCTCCTTGATGGGCAATGTCTCCACAACCTACAGTACAAATGCACATTATTGCTCAGCCTCCAGCGGTAATATAAAAATTAGGGAGCATGAAGGACATGGACGGGAACTGCAAATAGGTGGCACTGGGTGGAAGTGTGAGTCAGCCAGTGAGCATGCTGGGACAGTCTGTGCATTTATGATAAACACTATGTCCGAGTGGTGCAGTGGTTAATGCAACTGCCTAGTAAGCAGAAGATCCTGTGTTCGAATCTCATTGTAGTATACATTTTCACTCATTGCTGGTGCTTCCGCATAAAGTCCTGATGCGACTGATATCATATTTTTTTCCCTTCCCTTTACTTTCCTTTCTCCCTCCTCCACCTTCATTTTACATGACCATAAATAATCTTTTTTAAAAAAATGTTCTGACAACATTTAAGACTGCTTTCTCCATTTCCTGGTAATTTCAGTTGTTACTAATCTAAGAATATGATTATGACTAAAGAATTTTATGCTACAATTTTTAAAATAGAATTTTCAAAGCAAAAATAAGGTCTTTCATTGACCAGTTAAGTTTCATGTTGCACTTCCTCCAATTTAGGTTCCATGAATTTCCTGTCTTTTATCCAGAATGGACTGAGACTTTTAATGTATGTGATTGTACATTTCCTCTGGTGGTATTATTTGAAATGTGGAACAATGATTCTCATTTTTTGTTAGGTTCTCCATGACAAACACTGAAATTCCATTTCTGGAAACACTATCTAAAGGCAAAGGAACATGAAAATTACAATCTATTTGCACTCTGAAGAAAACAATGTAAAAATCTAGGATGAGTTCCATACCAATTGCTTCTAGACAAAGTTCAAAAGGTGTAGCAGCAGTCTCAGGACATGGTACATTGAAGTAGTAGGTTGTATATTACTCCCACATGACAACAAAACCAATGGAAAACTACATTGTCAGACTTAAAATGGATTATCACAATGATGGTCAGCCTATTCACTGCACATCAGGAACTCCTGAAAGAGCAATTGAGTAACAATTGTCTAATTTCTACAGTGATTTTCAAAATGCATCTACTGCAAAGAAGAATAATCATCATTAAAAAAACAGTAAAGTATTATAATAATAATAGTTCAGTGGGAAGTGAGTCCACAACCCTCATGCAATTAGTGATTATTAGGGCTGTAAAAAATTAACATATTATGATTTAAAGTATCCCCAGTTTCAGACAAAAATCTAAAATGAGCGCATCAGACCAGATGTTGATGGTTCCATGAAGCTTCAACAATACACTCAGCCACACCACCTTCTTGTTGAGGGATTACGTGGTCAAAAATTGGTAATGCCCCCCCCCCCCCCATTTAGAGTCCAGAAACTACCCCAGCAGTCTTCTTTATTTTCCCAGCTCAAAACATCCTTGAAAGGACACTTTTTTGAGACCACTGACAATTTGGAAGCTGGTATTAAAGTGGCCATAAAGGAATTCCAAACTAGGTCCAATATGCCTACAATGTCAGGAAATCCTGCTGGCAAAAATGTAATGCTCTGGGCAGTGGCAGGTACAGAAAAACCTCAAGGAGGGGGCAATAAATATATTTTGTGCTACTTTTACTTTTACTGTAATAAAAAATATTCTAGTCACATGCAAAGTTTAAGGCAGTTTTATTTAAAGTGATTGTACACATATATAAGGCAATGCCATCTTATGATATGAAAAAGTTACAATTGTGGTTCTCTTCCTTAAATGATGAATTCTATGTGCCTATTCTTCCTGGCAAATTGTTTAATTAGATCATCTATAGGACAATCAATGTCAGGGTAAGTGTTCAACAGAGCTAAGCCATTAAGTCGATCCTCCTTCATTGTTGACCTCAGCCATGTCTTTGGATCATCTATAGGACAATCAATGTCAGGGTGAGTGTTCAACAGAGCTAAGCAATTAAGTCGATCCTCCTTCATTGTCGACCTCAGCCATGTCTTTGTACACCACAATGTTGGAAAACTTCTTTCTATTGTAGCAATAGATGCAGGCAGACAAGCTAATATTTTGTGCAGTGTGTTGAATACTTGCATGGGGAATAAAATGTAATATATAATGGAAACTAATTAAAAATTGCTGCTTAAATAATTAAAAGGGAAATTTTGAAAGAATAATTGAAAGAAATCGAAAGGTATGCATATACTGAGTGAACTTTAACTGGTACTAACATCAACAGACCTTAAATATTCAGTACATTTAAGATCAACATTCACCATTTAAATTTATGTACTTCTTGTTACCACCATTGTGCATAGAGCTGGTTGTGACGATCACCACTCCTCACCTCACACAAATTCCTCTTGTTTGCTTCGATCCTGTTGATGCAAGATTCTTGGCGTGTCACGGAAAGATGAACAGACAGGTTTTTTAATAAACTTCGTCCCTCAAGTACCTTTGATAACACTTCTTTAATGTCTGATTAGAATATACATTTTTGAACAATATTAATGCAGCGGAACTCTTCATATGTCCACTCGCTATCACTTATAGAGACGAACAGATGAATATAAAGAAATTAAAAAATTGAAGAGCATATCTCTACTTGTTTCATTTCTATGCCAATGTTATCCATGGTAAGAATGAGGGAGAAAAGAAAAGAAAATAATTATATGATACATTACAGTGAGCAAAATAGGATAGTCAGATGTAGTACAAACAGACAATGCTTGCATAACAGAATCACGATCATTAAGGGTGTTTATGCTCATTTGCTTGTATTGAAGAATCTCTCCTATTAGTCTCTTTTTTAATCACAAAGAGTGATTCTTCTTCAAAGAATGGTAGTTCAGTTAAGCACTGATTCAGTTTATGTGCCAGATCATTACCGTCATGTTTCAGTAGTTGTGAAGACAAAAGTATGTTATATTTTAAATGATAAATATTTTCTTCAGCAAAACGTTCTCTCATGTCAGTTGTAACATGGTCCAGTGTTGGAATAAAAACAGTTCTTTTCCAATATGTCATAGCATCATTATTATGACTGCAGTTTTCCCTGTACCTTCGTCTGCCTGTGAGATGAGGAACACTCATCTCCACGTCTAACTCTTCCGTAACTGCCTTCGCCTCTTCAATAATATGAGCAAAGTTGCTATTAGCATTAGCTCTCATGCTATCATACTCCTTGAGCATCAAATCTAATTTTGCTTTTGCCATTGCGACATCCAAGCTAGGATCTTGTAAGATTTTGCTGACTGGATATGTTATGCTCATAATGTCACTCAGTGTAAACAGAGTGATAATAAACTCGCAATTTGAGAGAGCTTGATGGAGAATACTGGCTTTTGCAGCTACTGTTATATCCCTCCAACACTGTATTTCTATAAGAACTTTGCAAACTGTTCAGAGATCAGCTTTGAATTGAATAACAGCAAGCCGGCCGTTGTGGCCAAGTGATTCTAGGTGCTTCAGAGTGGAACTGCGCTGCTGCTACTGTCGCAGGTTCGAATCTTGCCTCGGGTATGGATGTGTGTGATGTCCTTAGGTTAGTTAGGGTTAAGTAGTTCTAATCTAGGGGACTGATGACCTCAGATGTTAAGTCCCATACTGCTCAAAGCCATTTGAATAACATCATCATATCGCTCAACTCGTCTTGTTTGACAATGTGACTGCAGCGAATGTCTTAGGTGACTCTTCAATGTTGTGAACCACTTGCTCGGTGCTGTAAAGAATGATACTACTTCTTCAATAGTACCAAATGAGTTTCTCAGGCTTTTAAGTTTGCAACTGCGAGAGACAGCGAGGTTGAGCTGATGACTTCGACACGGTGCTTCTTGCCCCTTCATAAATTTCTTTTTTATTGTAGCCACAGCTCCTTTCAGTTCTGACATATTAACTGAGCAACCATCACAGCCTATACCCACACAGTTCTCCAGTGACAGAGAAAAGTTTACCATTCTCCTTAGAATCACAGTACCTAATACTTCACCAGTAGTGCTACGCTCATCATCTTGACTCTCTTGAGGCAGGGCCGGCGCAAACCCAAGTGCTGCCCCATGTGAGCTGCTAAATTGCCGCCCCTCCCCCCCCCCCCCCCCCTTTTTTAAATTTTTTTATGTTATGTTATTTATTTTTTTTTTTTTTACAAGATGTTTGTGGAACTTTATTTAAACAAATCTGTAGGAAATGTCAGCAATCAATTGCAATTTTTGTTTTTACTTTTCAGATATACCTAGGTTTCAGCCCCTGAGTGGCCAGTCTCATAGCTCTTAATATGTGCTTACATCTAAATGTCATGTTGACAGTTATGTTCAGCATGACAGTATAGATGTAAACATAACTCAAAGCATTGAGAATAGCCACACTGTGCCCGAAATCTATGTAGATCTGGAAAATAAAAACAAAAATTGGGACTGATTGGTGACATTCTCTACAGATTTGTACAAAACAGTCGCTGGGCACCAGCTCAAAAATGGAGTCAAACCTGATTGAAGACATCTAGCTAATTTTAATAAGCTTTGTGAATTCACAAAAATGTTCAAATGTGTATGAAATCTTATTGGACTTAACTGCTAAGCTTTCACTCTCCTTAACCTAAATTATCCTAAGGACAAACACACACACCCATGCCTGAAGGAGGACTCAAACCTCTGCTGGGACCAGCCGCATAGTCCATAACTGCAGCACCTTAGACCACTCGGCTAATCCCGCACAGCATGAACTTACAGTTAACCTAAATAAACATTTTTCAATGGTTGTGAACAGATAATGTATTTGACGGAAAACAAGATATATTTACAATTTAACAATAATTTGGTTTGAACAATAATATTTACAATAACTATTTAATGTTGAACAAAATATGAAACAACACAGTAAATAACCAAGACACTGATCATAATACAAAAATTTAAAAAAATACTAGACAAATCAAACCTACTTGGCTTTTGCTTGTACAAACTCTTTTACATGATCTTTCTAATTTAAGTCTTCTGCAAGCTCATGCTCAATTGATATTGTTGCAAGATCATTCAAATGAGTTTGGCTCATCGTTGATCGGAGGTATGTCTTTATCAATTTCAGTTTTGAGAATCTCCTCCCTCCACTCGCAACTGTCACTGGGAGTGTTAGGAGAATTCTCAGAGCAATGTTAACATTAGGGCAAAAATTATGTCTTCCTATAAACTTCAGAGTCTCTTTTGGACCTATTCCAGGTTTCAGCAATGTTGAAAGCACTTTTAGTTCTTCCCTCAACTCCAGTGCATCAATGTCACTTGACTAATGATCTTGCAAAATCACTGCGAGGTTTCTATACTTCGTGTCCAGGCTGTCAGGAGCTGCATTCTTCAGCTCGCCGATGTCATAGAGAAAATCAAAATAATCACAATGAGATTTCAGTTGACTGAATCTCTCATCCAAAGATGTGGTTACTATATCTAAAAGATAATAGTAGAATTCAATCTTGCAACATTTTGTTGGGTCATCTATTATCTCATCCCTTCCTTCATAGGTAAAGTGTATTGGCTTCTTACTTCGCTGCCAGGAAACTCTTATCCATGGTAACATTAGATCTTCTAGCTCTAATTCTGTAGCCAATTCTTTGGAATTCATCAAGAAAGACACAAACTTTTTGTCTGTTCTGCAGGTCTCAAAATATGCTTTTGTTTTTTCAAGCATTTCCACACCCACAGAAACATTTATGTCAATCGTCTGGAGGGTCTTACTGACTACACTGATGTGAAGCAGAATGTCATACCAGGTTACCAGAGAAGTGAGAAAGGTGTAATTTTTTATCTGATTCGCAAGTGATGTTGCTTTGTGAGTGGTCATGCCATTGAATTCTTCTGATATCTGAACCAGTGCATCATAAATGCCTCCAATTTGAAAGCTCATGGGAGTAAATGCATTGATGCAACTTTCCCACCTAGTATCGCTCAGTGGCTCCAGCAACAGGTTGCGCAGATACTTCTTCATGACATCCCAATGTCTTACGGAGGATGAGAAGAAGTCATACAAGCTTTTCACTGTTGAAAACATGGAAACAACATATTTAGAAGACATAGGGGCATCATTTACAACAATATTTGATGAGTGACTGCTACATGTTACATAAAATGCTCTCTTGTTCATATCCGAAATTCTTTTCTGGAGACCAGACTTCTTTCCTTTCATGTTTGCTCCATTGTTGTGTCCTTGCCCTCTCATATTACACAATAGGATTTTTTTATCTCCCAAGAACTTAGGTATGACCTGCATCAAAGTTGAGCTTGAAGAATCGGGCACTGGAAGAAATCCCAGGAAATGCTCCCAAATTCGGACATCATATATCCCCTTGAGTCTTGTCTTCTGGACGAAACGTACCACAACTGTCATCTGCTCAACTTTTGAAATATCTGGTGTGCAGTCCAGAATTATACTGTAATACTTCACATATTGCATCATTAATAGAATGTTGTTGGCTATAGATGATCCGATAAGATGAATTATTTCATTCTGTGTTTCTTTTCCAAGATAATGATGACCCTTGTTCTCATCTTGCTTTGTTCTGTGCAGGTGCTCCATCATCATAGTGTCGAACTTTCCGAATAATTCAATGAGTTTCAAGAAGTTTCAGTTGTCAGGCTGAAAGAGTGTATCTGTGCTTCCTCTCAAAGGCAGACATTGCCGATGCAGGAAGTGAACTATTGCTATTAAGCACTCAAGAACATTTTTCTAATGTGCACTTTCAGTATTCAGAAGCCTTTGATGATGGGCGTCGACAGTTTGTGAGTTTTTCAGTCCCTCGGAAAACATGATCCACTTTTCATTTGAATTCAAATGCTCAATAGACTTTTCGTGACTTTCGAGATACGAAGCAAGGTGCTGCCAGTCACTTATACCGTTCTTTGCAATTTTTACTGTAGATGGCGAAAAAATGTTTGCAACAAAAGCAGAACACAGCATCCTTGCCCTTTGAGTACACCAACCAATGTCTACCTGCTTCTTCTAAATTCTTGAAAGAATAGCTGTAGTGCACAGGGCTGAAACGCCAGTTGTCCACATTTTTTAGGACATTCTTCAGCTTCCTTAATGCACTCAGGAGGACCTCACATGACCAAAGTCATTCAAATGCAGTCGGTAATAATTTCCGGCCATCTTTCAGGATCTGAGTCAATTGTGTCTTCCAGTTTAGGCTCGCCTTCAATCCCTTCTCTGGTGGTGAGTACCTCGGCTGATGTTCCTCTGGTATTTTCTGAATTGGATCTCTTAATTTCAGTTCTGCCTGATGTTTTAATCTCGGAGCTTTCATCACAAAGCAGGTCTTGAGTCCAGACAAGGTCTGTTGAACATGTTGTGGATGGCCCACTGTCAGCATTGCTACTGTATCAGGTGGTCGCAGTACGTACTGTGTTCATCCACTTTCTGGTCATGTCCTGAAGATAAAGATGTAGCTGCAGTAGCGCCACTAGTTTCTGTACTTTCAGGATCTATTTTTCCACCCTCACTGCTGCTAGGTCATTCTCTCTTTGGCTTGAAATATCATTGTAGTGCATCCTTTTGCTTCTTATCATCATCTTCCTTCAGTGCTCGTCTTTTCCTATATTCACTGCCAGACAGTCTTTTTCTACCATCGGACATGTTTCGATCCAGCCTGTAAAGGAATCAGCAGTTGTCTTGTGACAGCCAGAGCGAGAGCACCAGCAGCAGCGAGTACTGTTTGTATAAAGCGTTTATTTTGCATTTTGTTTACGACCTTCCACTAAGGAAGGGATTCTATTTGTGTTTATCTGCTCTGCATAGTAACTAACAGTTCTTGATAAAACTTTACGTAGTTTTCGTGTTAGATTTCTTAGTGTTTTCTTGATCGTTTAGAACAGAAAGCGCCCTAAAACCGTCTTTTGTTTGTTTCGCGGCCGTTAGCCACTAGTCACTTGAATCAGCAGTTGTCTTGTGACAGCCAGAGTGAGAGCACCAGCAGCAGCGAGTACTGTTTGTATAAAGCGTTTATTTTGCATTTTGTTTACGACCTTCCACTAAGGAAGGGATTCTATTTGTGTTTATCTGCTCTGCATAGTAACTAACAGTTCTTGATAAAACTTTACGTAGTTTTCGTGTTAGATTTCTTAGTGTTTTCTTGATCGTTTAGAACAGAAAGCGCCCTAAAACCGTCTTTTGTTTGTTTCACGGCCGTTAGCCACTAGTCACTTGAATCAGCAGTTGTCTTGTGACAGCCAGAGCGAGAGCACCAGCAGCAGCGAGTACCGTTTGTATAAAGCGTTTTTGTACTTATTTGCTGCGCTTAGCTTTTAAATAGTTTTTCTGGGAAAACCTAGCGTAGTTTTCGCGTCTCGTATTTCAGTGAGTGTTTCTTGATTATCAGAGTAGCTCATCAGAAGATTATCTTGGGAATTTGTCACCGTATAGAGTAGGGTAAACATAGTCATGTGTAGGGACTGTGGTTGTTGTGAGCGGACGCAAGGAGAATTGGCCACTCTTCGGGGGCAGGTGGAGGCTTTGTCTGTTAGGCTCATCGAGCTCGAGGCGCAGGCGTCGGCTCGTAGTGGCGTTGGGGCAACTGTGGTGAGACCTATGCCTACTTCGGTGGCCTTGGAATCACATGGAACCCCTGATGTCGCTGCGTCTTCCGGCAGTGAGCATCTTACCAGTCAGCCATCACTCCAGGGTGAATGGCGGACAGTGGTGTGCTCGCGCGTGCCTGCCCGAAAGGCGAAGGTGGGATCTGGCCGCGTGGCAGCTGCCTTACCCCTTTCCAACAGGTACGGGGTGCTTCCTAGTGGTGATGACATCGTTTCCGAGCCACCACAGGATGCCTCGCCTGTTGGGCCAGTGGCCGATTCTCCGGCAAGGTCCCGACAGTCACAGAGGGCGGGCCTATTAGTTATAGGGAGCTCCAACGTTAGGCGGGTTATGGAGCCCCTCAGGAAAATAGCGGGTAGGTCGGGGAAGAATGCCAGTGTGCACTCGTGTGCTTGCCGGGGGGTCTCGTCCGTAATGTGGAGGAGGCCCTTCCGGCAGCTATTGAACGCACTGGGTGTGACCGGCTGCAGATAGTAGCACATGTCGGAACGAATGACGCCTGCCGCTTGGGTTCTGAGGCCATCCTTGGTTCCTTCCGACGGCTGGCTGATTTGGTGAAGACAACCAGCATCGCACGCGGAGTGCAAGCTGAGCTTAATATCTGCAGCATAGTGCCCACAGTCGATCGCGGTCCTCTGGTTTGGAGCCGTGTGGAGGGTCTAAACCAGAGGCTCAGACGACTCTGCGACTATAATGGTTGCAAATTCATCGACCTCCGTTATTGGGTGGAGAACTGTAGGGCCCCCCTAGACAGGTCAGGCGTGCACTACACACCGGAAGCAGCTACTAGGGTAGCAGAGTACGTGTGGCGTGCACACGGGGGTTTTTTAGGTTAGAGGGACCCCCCCTTGGGCGAAACGATAAAATACCTGACGGCTTACCAGAGAGGACATTATCATCGTTGATAAAGAACGTCCGTCCTCAGAGACCAAAAACAGGAAAAGTTAACGTAATATTGGTAAACTGCAGGAGTATCCAGGGCAAGGTTCCTGAATTAGTATCTCTTATTGAAGGAAATAGTGCGCATATAGTATTAGGAACGGAAAGTTGGTTAAAACCGGAAGTGAACAGTAACGAAATCCTAGACACAGAATGGAATATATACCACAAGGATAGGATAAACGCCAATGGTGGAGGAGTATTTATAGCAGTAAAGAATTCAATAATATCCAGTGAAGTTATTAGCGAATGCGAATGTGAAATAATCTGGGTTAAGTTAAGTATCAAAGGTGGGTCAGATATGATAGTCGGATGCTTCTATAGACCACCTGCATCAGCAACCGTAGTAGTTGAGCGCCTCAGAGAGAACCTGCAGAACGTCGTGAAGAAGTTTCGTGATCATACTATTGTAATAGGGGGAGACTTCAATCTACCAGGTATAGAATGGGATAGTCACACAATCAGAACTGGAGCCAGGGACAGAGACTCTTGTGACATTATCCTGACTGCCTTGTCCGAGAATTACTTCGAGCAGATAGTTAGAGAACCAACTCGTGAAGCTAATGTTTTAGACCTCATAGCAACAAATAGACCGGAACTTTTCGACTCCGTGAATGTAGAAGAGGGTATCAGTGACCATAAGTCAGTGGTTGCATTAATGACTACAAGTGTAATAAGAAATGCCAAGAAAGGAAGGAAAATATATTTGCTTAACAAGAGTGATAGGGCACAAATTGCAGAATATCTGAGTGACCACCATCAAACGTTCATTTCTGAGGAAGAGGTTGTGGAACAAAAATGGAAAAAATTCAGAAACATCGTCCAGTACGCCTTAGATAAGTTCGTACCGACTAAGGTCCAAAGCGAGGGGAAAGATCCACCGTGGTATAACAATCATGTACGAAAGGTACTACGGAAACAAAGAAAGTTTCATCATAGGTTTAAGAGTAGTCGAATCATAGCTGATAAGGAAAAGCTGAACGAAGCGAAAAAGAGCGTAAAGAGAGCAATGAGAGAAGCATTCAACGAATTCGAACATAAAACATTGGCAAACAATCTAAACAAGAACCCTAAAAAGTTTTGGTCATATGTAAAATCGGTAAGCGGATCTAAATCCCCTATTCAGTCACTCGTTGATCACGATGGCACCGAAACAGAGGACGACCGAAGAAAGGCAGAAATACTGAATTCAGTGTTCTGAAACTGTTTCACTGCGGAAAATCGTAACACGGTCCCTGACTTCAGCCGTCGCACGGACGCCAAAATGGAAAATATTGAAATAAACGATATCGGAATTGAAAAACAACTGCTATCACTTAGTAGCGGAAAAGCATCCGGACCAGACGAGATACCCTTAAGATTCTACAGTGATTATGCTAAAGAACTTGCCCCCTTTCTATCAGCAATTTATCGTAGATCGCTGGAAGAACGTAAAGTACCTAGCGACTGGAAGAAAGTGCAGGTCGTTCCCATTTTCAAGAAGGGTCATAAATCAGATGCGAATAATTATAGGCCTATTTCGCTTACGTCAATCTGTTGTAGAATAATGGAACATGTTTTGTGTTCTCGTATTATGACGTTCTTAGATAATACAAATCTCCTTCATCATAACCAACATGGATTCCGCAAACAGAGATCATGTGAAAGTCAGCTCGCCCTATTTGCCCAAGAAATTCACAGTGCCGTAGACACTGGCGAGCAGATTGATGCCGTATTCCTGGACTTCAGGAAGGCATTTGATACGGTTCCGCACTTACGTTTAGTGAAAAAAATACGAGCTTACAGAATATCGGACCAGGTTTGTGATTGGATTCAGGATTTCCTAGAAGAAAGAACACAACATGTCATTCTTAACGGTTCAAAATCTGCAGATGTAGAGGTAATTTCGGGAGTACCGCAGGAAAGCGTGATAGGACCTTTATTGTTTACAATATACATAAATGACTTAGTTGACAACATCGGTAGCTCCGTGAGGCTATTTGCAGATGACACGGTTGTCTACAAGAAAGTAGCAACATCAGAAGACTCGTACGTACTCCAGGAGGACCTGCAGAGGATTAATGCATGGTGAGACAGCTGGCAGCTTTCCCTAAACGTAGATAAATGTAATATAATGCGCATACATAGGGGCAGAAATCCATTCCAGTACGATTATGCCATAGGTGGTAAATCATTGGAAGCGGAGCGATCTGAAGTGGAATGATCACATAAAACAAATAGTGGGAAAAGCAGGCGCCAGGTTGAGATTCATAGGAAGAATTCTAAGAAAATGTGACTCATCGATGAAAGAAGTAGCTTACAAAACGCTTGTTCGTCCGATTCTTGAGTATTGCTCATCAGTATGGGACCCTTACCAGGTTGGATTAATAGAAGAGATAGACATGATCTAGCGAAAAGCAGCGCGATTCGTCATGGGGACATTTAGTCAGCGCGAGAGCGTTACGGAGATGCTGAACAAGCTCCAGTGGCGGACACTTCAAGAAAGGCGTTACGCAATACGGAGAGGTTTTATTATCGAAATTACGATAGAGCACATTCCGGGAAGAGATGGGCAACATATTACTACCGCCCACATATATCTCGCGTAATGATCACAACGAAAAGATCCGAGAAATTAGAGCAAATACGGAGACTCACAAGCAGTCGTTCTTCCCACGCACAATTCGTGAATGGAACAGGGAAGGGGGGATCAGATAGTGGTACAATAAGTACCCTCCGCCACACACCGTCAGGTGGCTCGCGGAGTATAGATGTAGATGTAGATGTAAAGAACGATTACATCAAACTAACTGTTGATGTCAGTGTACTAACTTTATTTGCAACACACTTCACAGACAATTTCCTGATATTCCACTGGATGTAAATGGAAAATTATATTACTGTAGGATACACGGTTCAGGAGATGAAGTCATAAGAATTGAGCCGTGTGAAATTGAATTTCAGGCCGAATTTAACTGCAGACGCAGGTGAAATGGCCGAAGAGTGGGGTGGAAGACAATGGAGAGAGGAAGAATAAGGAGATGGAGTAATATAATAATGCAATAAATACACACCTGGGCATCGACGGGTACTAATGCTACCTGAAATATGTTAACTCACTGCACTGCGATTGTTCATTTCAAAGAACTGACACTCGACATCTGTCGTAATTTCCATGAGTCACTTCTTTTATGTCTGATTATGGAATAAGGGGTAACAAATTAGTCATCGCCGTATCACTTCACTTTTCTTCTCTTTATTTTCATTCTAGCTATTGGGACAATGCGTGCTTATTTGCCGACTTGCCAATTTTTGAAGTAACAGATCATAAGAAAAATAAATTTTCCTATTCTGCAATCTTGAAGGAGAAAAATTCTAACTTGTGAGTAATGTGCATGTGCAATACTAATTGTACGTTATATGAAAAGCATTTACCTATTGCATCCCAAGTTGCAAGAAATTCAGTTGCACCAACTCTTCTGTTCTTACAAAACGCAATGAAAGTGCTTCTGACCAATCTCGACTCCCTCGGCCAACTACTGAAACGAATTCTGTAGTTTTTGTTATAGATAACACAACAATACCTATTGCCTGGAAAGCCATAGTGGTGAGGTGGCAGTGCCAGGAACTAACTCACGTGATGACGTACAGCAAGGCTATGGTTAAACAAGCACCCAAGAAGAAGAAGCAAGAATCTCATAATAAGTATGTGACCGATGATATGGGTAAATGTATTATCAGGCAGAAATTTCTATGGCATTACAAACAATAGAAAGAAATACGAACTCTGCAAAAATTGCACAACTTTTGTCAAACAGAAATGAGCTTCAAAGCCAGCAAGGAATCCCTAGAAGCAATGTTCTGTCTATGGATTTTCATTGTAGAAGTTGTCAAAATGAATGTTTTGTTTTGTGCAGGCAAGAGGGTATCGTTGCTAAAAGACCATGCTTTCTCAGATTTTCATCAGAATCAAAGCAACCAGTAATTTACTGAGGTGAAACATGGATTCACACACATTATACAGTAAATAAATGTTGGCAAAGTGATAGTGTGCAAGCAGTATTGTCAAACAAAAGTGCTGGTCAGAGTTTAATTGCTATTCATGCTGGCAGAGACAGGTGTTTCATGGCTCGAAAACCAAAATGTATGACTATCACTCAGAAATGGATAGCAAAATTTTCAAAAATACGCCAAAACCCAACTTACACCAGGCTTATTAGCAATGTCTTTATCCCTTGTAATTACTCACAGCATATTTACCCATTCGGAATACTTCTAGCCATTGTAGGTGTTGTATATGTTTGACTGTAGTAATGTTCAACCATTTTTTTCCATAATTTGGGAAGAATAAAACACTCAGAAACTGCCATTGAAGGGCTTAGCAAAATTGCTTCAGGCTTAACGTGTAACCGCAGTATTGAACATTGCATTCAAATTTCCAAATTAGATTTCGTCTTCTGCAAAATTAGTTGTGAGTAAACGCACAGTGCATAACAGGCTGGCAGCGCTCCACTCATAAGAATACTGGTGTATATGCCAGACATATGCCAGACTGCTTCCCCCTCTCTGTTCCTCCAGCATAAACACAATGGTGCTGCCACAGTGGCAAGGAGGAAGAAATTAGTCCTCCTCCCTCCCCTTGTTCAACATGGGCAGACGAGGGGGGGAGGTCAGATTTGCTGCCCCTCGGAAAGTGTTACCCTGTGCGGCCACACGTTTCACACGTGCCTTGCGCTGGGCCTGCTTCCATGTCAACAAAATCCAAAAATCTTTCGTGTAATTTGCCATCACCATCAACATATTTTGCAGCTAAACTCATTTCGCAATGTGCCCTATGTCCGTAGTCTCATCGAAGATTATGCTGTAACAACAAGAATCTTTGAGTTCCTCCAGTATTCTCAATAACATCACTGTTTCACAGCATAAAATAAGTTTGTTACATGTTGTTTTGCTTATGTAAGTGGTGTTCGCTTTCGTGGTCTCAAGGTAATGTTTTAGTTGCAAGTCTCCAGCATCAGTTCTAATTCTTAGAAGAGCTCTGAAGTTTCCCTCATTACTTACTATACTTTCATGATCATTTTCGTTTTGTAATAGACTCCCATCATCTCTGTGCCCCTGCAGAGGAATATTTTGCTTTCCATGAAATCTAATGCATAAATAGATGAGTCAATATTTTGAACATAATGATATACTCATCCCCTCACAGAATGGTTTCAGATCCAGCCTTTCTACAGTCAAAGCAGTTGAGAGTATGGTAGCAAAAATATATAATTGTTTTGAAAATAGAGATGATATCTGTGCGACACTGTTGCACCTCAGGAAAGTTTTTGATAAGGTCTCCCACAATATTCTCATAAAAGAAGTAGGAGAGAATGCCCTATGCATAATGCAGTTAGTTAAGGTGAATAATCAAATGTCAGAATGTCTCCCAGTTTTGAAGGGTGTACCTCAAGGATCTGTTCTTGGACCTTTCCTTTTCATTAATTATTTAAATGATTTACCTGCAGTTGTATCATGTGATTCAATGCTATATGCTGATGGACACAACACTCATCAAATGTAATACCAATCTTGGAAATGTGCAACACAGCATGGCAGTGGCAATGGAGAGGTGCACTACTTGGTTTGAGGCAAATGTACTGCAGAAGAATGATAGTAAAACTGAAGCTATTGTATTCAATCTGGATGCTCCCAGTCTTGATAACAAAATAGTAAAATTATTAGGAGTTCATATAGATCAAAAGCTCAGCTGGGTACTCACATAGGGAAGATATGTGGCAAATTGGCATGTGCTATATATCTGCTGTACAAGCTGAGGAGTAGTGTCAGTAAAAAACTTCTGATATATGCATATTTTTCATTCTTCCATTCGCAACTAAATTATGGAATACTATTATGGGGCAATTCTGTAGGCTCAAAATTAGTGTTTAAATGGCAAAAGAAAGCCATAAGGTGCTTAGCATATAAATCATGTCGAGATTATTTTAAGAAACTAAATATAATGGCAGTGCTTGGACTGTATATTTACAACTGCCTTGTCTTTGTTAAAGAAAATCTGAGTAAATTTGACTTAAGGAGAACAGTTCATGACCATAACATGAGAAATGGACATACAATTAATATGCCATATGCTAGGCTTCCAAAGACACATAACAGCTATAAATGTCTTGGTCCTGTCTACTTCAACAAATTCCCTGAAAATGCCTGCACAGTGCCAGTAAATAAATTTAAAACCAGTCTTTTGAGGTGGATCAAAAGTAAAGTAATTTACTCTGCTCAAGAGTTCCTTGAGTATATGACAAATTACCCATTTTTCTTATGAGAATGAACTATAAATTAACTGCAAACTACACATATGCTACACTGTGCAACTATTTTATTACTGTTTCGTGTACATATTGATAATTATCTGTTTGATCATTTATTTGTCATTCACTGAACTATGTAGTTCATTTATCTTGTAATTGATCTATTAGGAAACTTCTTGTTGTTATTGACATTTGCACAAATATGTATTGTACCCATCTTGGATTATTATATTGTAGTTAATAACATTTGTCATGTCAAAGTTTATATTATTATTATTATTATTATTATTATCTTCTTTCCTTTCTCAGACCTTAGGTCTGGTTAAAAATGGAAAGTGATACGGACCTTGATCAAGTGTGACTTGCTTTTAAGTGTACGGTATATGTTACATTGCATTTAGGAACTTTCGGGTAATTGAACATGTATCAATAATTACAGATTTCTGTAGTTATATGTATAAGTTTGGATGTAGCTGTAGCCCGCATCTTGTGGTCGTGCGGTAGCGTTCTCGCTTCCCACGCCCAGGTTCCCGGGTTCGATTCCCGGCGGGGTCAGGGATTTTCTCTGCCTCGTGATGGCTGGGTGTTGTGTGCTGTCCTTAGGTTAGTTAGGTTTAATTAGTTCTAAGTTCTAGGCGACTGATGACCTCAGCAGTTGAGTCGCATAGTGCTCAGAGCCATTTGAACCATTTTGATGTAGCTGTATTGCGTTGATGTACTGGTGGATATTGTGTGGTATGACTCCTGTAGTTGATAGTATAATAGGTATAATGTCAACTTTATACTGATGCCACATGTCCTTGACTTCCTCAGCCAACTGGATGTATTTTTCAATTTTTTCTCCTGTTTTCTTCTGTATATTTGTTGTATTGGGTATGGATATTTTGATTAGTTGTGTTGATTTCTTCTTTTTATTGGTGAGTATGATGTCAGGTTTGTTACGTGGTGTTGTTTTATCTGTTATAATGGTTCTGTTCCAGTATAATTTGTATTCATCATTCTCCAGTACATTTTTTGGTGCATACTAGTATGTGGGAACATGTTGTTTTATTAGTTTATGTTGTATGGCAAGTTGTTGATGTATTATTTTTGCTACTTTGTCATGTCTTCTGGGGTATTCTGTATTTGCTAGTATTGTACATCTGCTTGTTATGTGATCTATTGTTTCTATTTGTTGTTTGCAAAGTCTGCATTTATCTGTTGTGGTATTGGGATCTTTAATAATATGCTTGCTGTAATATCTGGTGTTTATTGTTTGATCCTGTATTGCAATCACGAATCAAATGGTTCAAATGGCTCTGAGCACTATGGGACTCAACTGCTGTGGTCATAAGTCCCCTAGAACTTAGAACTACTTAAACCTAACTAACCTAAGGACAGCACACACATCCATACCCGAGGCAGGATTCGAACCTGCGACTGTAGTGGTCGTGCGGTTCCAGACTGTAGCGCCTTTAACCGCTCGGCCACTCCGGCCGGTGTAATCACGAATCCTTCCATCTCACTGTATATATTGCCTTTTGTTAGCCATGTGTTGGCTGTGTCTTGATCGATGTGTGGCTGTGTTAGATGATATGGGTGCTTGCCATGTAGTGTTTTCTTTTTCCAATTTACTTTCTTCGTATCTGTTGATGTTATGTGATCTAAAGGGTTGTAGAAGTGGTTATGAAATTGCAGAGGTGTAGCCGATGTATTTATATGAGTGATTGCTTTGTGTATTTTGCTAGTTTCTGCTCATTCTAGAAAGAATTTTCTTAAATTGTCTACCTGTCCATAATGTAGGTTTTTTATGTCGATAAATCCCCTTCCTCCTTCCTTTCTGTTTAATGTGAATCTTTCTGTTGCTGAATGTATGTGATGTATTCTATATTTGTGGCATTGTGATAGTGTAAGTGTATTGAGTGCTTCTAGGTCTGTGTTACTCCATTTCACTATTCCAAATGAGTAGGTCAATATTGGTATAGCATAAGTATTTATAGCTTTTGTCTTGTTTCTTGCTGTCAATTCTGTTTTCAGTATTTTTGTTAGTCTGTGTCTATATTTTTCTTTTAGTTCGTCTTTAATATTTGCATTATCTATTCCTATTTTTTGTCTGTATCCTAGATATTTATAGGCATCTGTTCTTTCCATCGCTTCTATGCAGTCGCTGTGGTTATACAATATGTAATCTTCCTGTTTTGTGTGTTTTCCCTTGACTATGCTATTTTTCTTACATTTGTCTGTTCCAAAAGCCATATTTATATCATTGCTGAATACTTCTGTTATCTTTAGTAATTGGTTGAGTTGTTGATTTCTTGCTGCCAGTAGTTTTAGATCACCCATGTATAGCAAATGTGTGATTTTGTGTTGGTATGTTCGTGTAATATTGTATCCATAATTTGTATTGTTTAGCATGTTGGATAGTGGGTTCAGAGAACGGTTCAACCAGAAAGGACTTAATGAGTCTCCTTGGTATATTCCACGCTTAATCTGTATTGGCTGTGATGTGATATCATTTGAATTTGTTTGGATATTAAGTGTGGTTTTCCAATTTTTCATTACTATGTTTAGGAACTGTATCAATTTAGGATCTACTTTGTATATTTCCAATATTTGTAGTAACCATGAATGGGGTACACTATCAAAAGCTTGTTGGTAATCAATGTATGCGTAGTGTAGCAACCTTTGTTATTTTAATGTGTGTGTTATCTATTGTCTGGTAAAATCTCTTTTGGTTTGTGTTGAATGTTTGGTTTTGTTTCCTTCTATTTTCACTTTTTTTGTATCTTCTAAGTCGTTTGGCCAGTGCTTGTAATTTTTGCTTCTTTTCGTCTAATTGCTCTATCGCTTCTTGTTGTGAGATTTTACCCAACCTTTTTCGTTTTTTGTCTGATATTTCATTTCTTATAAATTGTGTTAGCTGTCCGATGTCTTTTCTAAGTTTTTATATTCTGATCTGTAGCCTGTGTTGCCATGCTGGTTTTGTGGGTTTCTTCTGTGTGTTGGTTGGTTCTGATCTCTGCCTAGTGTGTATATTTAGTGTAGTGAGTGCTCCTATATAAACCAGTAGTTGTAACTCTTCCATAGTTGTATTTTCATTTATTTTATTGTGTATGATTGTGTTGATAGTTGTTATTGTTGTTTCGACTTGTTGGTTATTTGGTGGTCTATGCAAGAATGGTCTAATGTCTGTATTTGTGTCTTTGTTATTATTATTATTATTATTATTATTATGTCAACACTGTTGACACCAATTGTATGTAAATATGCTCAACGGTGGACTAAAACATTTGTATAATTGTTTTTATGATTGGTACAAGACAGTCTCTGTTTTCCCCAGTGCTTTCCATTCTCTGTCTTGAAAACTGATTTATGACCTGAAGTTTGTGGTTGTCTCATGCTGCAAAAAATAATTTTGCATCTGTTGACACTTCAGTGTGGTACTTTAGCTGAGAGTGGGTCTCAATTTCACCATCTTTACCAGTAAGTTTGGCAAACTGTATTAGTAGTTCAGTCACAAGTTTCTTGGTGATAATGGATTTCTTTCCTCCGACCATTTTATTATTCACAAAAATTGAACAATTAATGCAAGAAGTCATTTTTATAACTTGTGAGAACATCAGCCATGGATACTTTCAAAGTGATTATCGTGCACTTGCCTGCGTTCAACCCAGCCCCTCTTGTTGTGCTCGGAAGTAGGAAAGATATAACCTTTTTCAGGTTTCCTTGGAGCTGTGAGAAGCTTGTGGTTTATATCATCTCTAATATTTTCTGATATTAATATATCCAAATAATTGCCATTATCTGTGGGATTAAAGGAATCAGTCTATGAACTTTGTTGTGGAAGTTTCGAAAAAGTGCTGGGCTCTGCCTGTACATCTGCTGGTGCTTTTGTGGCTGAATGGTGACCAGAAGCTTCAGATACTTTTATTTTTCTTATTACACAATGATCCATTTTATTATATTGTTATGATGTAGGTAAATTAGATGCCAATTATTCCCAAACAATCATGTTATTCGCACTGAAAAATGCAACACTAGTACATTTATAACACTAAAACACACACTGTCACACTCCACATACTTCTAGTATCTCTAAGCGGTGTAAGCACAACACTGACTGATGTCCATGGTAATAGCCAATAATTGCAGTTCTTCACTTTTTATCACTTCCGAGTTATTGCGACGATCGTAGCCTTCAAACTGACTACCTGGCAGTGACTCTGCTTCCCTTATATATGTGACTTGGTTGTTTGAAGAACATTCGCTGCCAGGATGTTCACTTCCAGATTTTTATGGAGTGTGAACTAATACCTACTGTGAAAGCGACCTTATGGCATATAATATAAGGGCGAGTTTCAAATGATGACGTCATCCGGCAATTATGTGTGTGGAACTTTTATTGTCGATTCTGTTCCTTTCTAGTGCATTTGGTAGAGGGCCTATATAGTAACAATGTGTTTTTAGGAATCTTCTCTAAAGTCACTATTATGAGAGATGTATGCTTCAATAGTTTCCCATACCTAACTCGTAATACAAGTATTGTTACGTTATTAGTAAAAATATTGTTACGAGTCACATAACAATATTTTTACTGAGAAATTACTATGAATTACTATTATTAATACTTCAAAATCAACTGAACACACTCACTCTTGACTAATCTTCACACTTGCGCTTGCTGCAACTAGGACTTTTTACTTATTCATTCTTCAGTCTTAATATTTCTGCTTCTTAATGTAAAATAGCTTCCTATTCGGAGAATAGTCCATATTCATAATGCTACATCTCAAAGGTTCTCTGTACAGGAAAACAGTAGAATATTTGCAAGTTTTCTCTAACAAATGAAAGACAGAACAATGTATCGATATCACCAGAATGGCTGCAACTTTTCTCGTAGGCATGTGTTAGCTATCTATGTGCCAGACAGAAACATATAAAATACAGTGGTGCAGATGCACATGCTACATAGTTAAGTACAATTACTTGATAACTCAATTCAGTAGAGTCGACTGATGAAAGAAACGAACAAATAGTGTGTGGGCTGACTGGCCAGGATGGCATGGGTGGCAATGTGGGTGACCCCGGAAGGGAGCAGCGCACGCCCCATGCTCCCCCCATATGTATCCGCCACTGGCTCTGGGAGGGTCCTATTTTGAAGAACTTTGATGCATTGTACCTTTCTGATCAATAAATTAGTTTTTATGGATTTAGTGACAGTGCTTTTGAGACAAACACTATAGATAATCAAATATGTATTTTTTAAGCAAAAGCACCATAATGGTGGGCCCTATTGAAAATTGGCAATATCAAGAATTATTTGGTTAATCAGTACTAGTTGAGATGTAATAAAAAACAAAAACACCATTAGAAAAGAAATTTCAAGAAGGGCTAATTGATTCAATTAAATATTTAGGAGTTATTTCTGCTTCAAAATACATAATTAGGGATTTTAATAAAAAATTAATATCTGCCAAATAAAAATTGGTTCAGTCACCAGCAAAGTGTCACTCACACTCTTCAAGCCCTCCTGGCTAGCCGCTTGGTCTAACACACTGCTTCCCGAGTGGTAAAGCATTCCGATCCCCATCACGAATCCACCCAGCAGATTATTGTCAAGGTCAGTGTGTTGGCCAGCCTGTGGATGGTTTTTAAGGCAGTTTTCCCTCTGTCTTGGCGAATGCGGGCTGGTTCCCCTTATTCTGCGTCAGTTACACTATGTCGGTGATTGCTGCCCAAACACTGTCTCCACATATGCGTACACCATGATTATTCTACCACACAAACATTTGTCAGATGGTCCCGGTAGGCCACTCGTGGCCTGAAGATGGAGTGTGCAAACATTTTGGGCTACACTTGTCTGGTCTGAGGTGATCCGGTGTGTGTGTGGGGGGGGGGGGGGGGGGGGTGAGGAGTGGGGGGGCAGGTGGTCCACTGGGGGGCCAAACTGCACAGTAACCCTGGGTTCGGTGTGGGGTAGCGGTGAGGTGGGTGGACTGCTGTGGCCTGTTGTGGGGTTGTGAACCACTGAGGGCTACAGTGGGACGAAGCCTCTCCTTCATTTCTAGGTCCCCGGTCAAATACACACAAAACACACATACACTCTTGAAGCACAATTCAGTAGTGATGCATTAACTTGATCAACTATCAGATGTGGTACACTGCTAATCAATTTTGGTCATTAATTAATGAGTAATTAAGAATACACACACAAATCAAAGTAACAATTTGTTGCAGGGTTAGACGTTAATAATAATGTAACTTTTAATGTGTAGGTTTACATGTTATTATATAATTACTAACTACAGAAAATTGTTGATGCTAATTATCTTCATATCAAGCATGCAATTTGAATCACATAAATTATGAATGCACCACAGGAATGCTACTGAAAATTCATTTCAGAATATCATTCCATATGTAGCTGCTTAATGTCTAGATCAATGCATCAGAATACTCATTTTGGTGTTTTTAGATTTCAGGTAGCTTGTGTGGTATAAATTGCAAACAAAATTGCTTACTGGTGTAGTGAGAGGTTACAGTGTCGAGATTTAATGGTGGTGATAGTCCCCATATTACAGATGGTTGAAGGTAGACAGGACAGAGAGCAATTCCATTACAGTAAGGGCCAGAAACCTGTATCAGTTTGGGTGGCAACAAATCTGGCCAGGTACTGTAGAGCTCTAGCAAATCCTGATAGTGAAGTGTAAAGATGTAAATCTTTTTTTACAAAGTGTGGCCTCAATAGTTAGCACATTTCAAAAAGAACATAATAGAATTTTGTGGGAGATCGAATCCATGGCCTTTGTGGGAGTTTGTAGCAGTGTGAGCTATCACATACAGATTTTGGATGCTCACGTTGAGAGTTAACGTTGTGATCTGGTGTTCTGGACTTTGAAGTTGGATCATAGCAATTACTTCTGACTTAGAAATATTTCATCATTGGAAAATTCAGGATGGAATGTAACAATATTATGAGAAGGAAAGCTGCTACTCACCATATAGTGGAGATGCTGAGTCGCAGGTAGGATTTTTACACTTAAAGCTTTTGGCCAATGGCCTTTGTCAACAATACACACACACACACACACACACACACACACACACACACACACACACACAACAAATTTACTAATCCACTTACCTCTTTAGGCAATATATCAGCTTAACCTTCCATCCTTACTCTTTATGAATGTGTATAAGTGTAGCACAAATAAATTATTCAGGGACTTGTAGATATTACTCAAAAGATACTGTTTTTCAGCATTTTTTTATTTTTCCTCGAAGTTGACAAAATTTTCATAAGTCATAGGGAATGGTAGGTTGTTGATTTAAAATCACTTCTCAGCAAGAAATACTGAATGCTTCATTTATAGGTAAAGTGTTTTATTGTGAAACATTTTTTTCTCATTTTTACAAATTAGAGAACTTCACTCTGGTATGAAATCTTTCAAAACACTCAGGAACACAAAGGCCTGTGTTACATGGTCTATAGTAGTATCTGGTCTCTTTCCTCACTACCTTTCCTGCAGCTTTCCCTTGTTCCCAACAGACCTTGCATCTTCTAGCTGGGTTTGTTTTCTTTTCTGTTGGTGGCAGTTTCTCAGGAAAATGACATGCTGTGAGTCTGTTTGCACTTGCAACACCAGAGGCTGAATGTGTGTCTTTATTTAGTTCTGCTCCTCCTTTTTGAACCAATTGCTTTACTAATCTACAGGTAAAATCTGCTAATGCACACTTTTTTGATATTGTGAATAATATTGGCATTCATAACTGTCCTCATAAAAATATGGAAGAAAATCTTTTTCCATCATTTTACATTCTTTCGCTGGGAGGGATAGTAACTCATCAGCTGATCTTCTCTGTCAACACCTGTTTTAGACAAGTTGTAGTCTAGTACAATGTCTGGCTTTACTACCTCAACATATCCATTCCATGATTTTATGCTGACATGTGAAGCAGTCATCTTTGCTGTATTGACAACTTGTGCACATCACGTTTCTCTTTACATTTCAAGCAGAAAAGATGTCCTTTGTGATGAAATGTCATTTCTCCTTTTTTTAGTTTTTGATTTATTAGGTCTCTAGGCAAACCTATCCGGTTCTTCATGATAGTTCAAACTCCCAATGTATTTCTTTCTCATAATTCTTCAGGGGCTGCAGGACTTGTATAAAATCTGTCCATGTATACCACAAGTCCTTTTCCCAAGTAAGAGGAATGGAGCCTCAGCACCTGGGATTTGACAGAATTGTTAACATTTCCTTTTCCTCCAGTATAAACTTCAGCATTGCACATGTAACCTGTTTGAGCATTACTTACAACGTACAATTTTATCCCATATTCCACTACATGTAACCTGTTTGAGCATCACTTACAACATACAATTTTATCCCATACTTCCCTTGTTTGTCTTTCATATAAACACAGAATCCAATTATTCCTCCAAAAGGACATATTGCTTCATCAGTCAGATTTTGTGATGGATAAAAAACTTTTTTGAATCTTTCTGTGAAAATGTCCCAAACAGGTCTTATTTTATGCAGAGGGCCATGGCCTGGTTCTTGTTGAGGTATATATTGCACATTATTGTTCACATGCAACATCCTGAATATGGCAAAAAAATCTGTCTCGTGACATTAGCTGAGAAGCAAATGATGAGTCAAGCACAGGGTCTTCAGACCAATAATCCCTAAGTTTCAGTTTCTTTACAACACACATATGCAAAACTACAGTGAACAATTGATATGCTTCATGCATCCTCACTGCTGTCCATTTCTTCCATAAAAATTTTGGATTGATTCTGTTCTGTTGGTGAAGTTCAGAAATGGTATCCCCGTAGCATATATATTTGTCTCTGACTTTACTTTTAGAAACATGTTGTGATCAAAAAATTGGAACAGACAGTCTAGTGCTGTAGGTAATGTATGGACAGGAACCTGAATTCCACTTGTTTCTTCAAACAGAGGTAATTCAGGGATTGCATCAAAATGACACCATTCATTATGAAGGGCAGGCTGTTGAACTGAATGACAAACCTGACTAATAGAAACTTGTGCATTAGCTTCTTCATACTCACTACCATTGTTCCTATTAGCAGCACAGGTTTCACTCTCCAGCTCACATGAGTCACTTCATTGTCTTCTGAAAAATCGCCGATGTAGTCTGAAAGATCATCAAGTTCTGAGCCATTGTTCGAGAGTTCTTCAATCTCTGAGTTTGACAAGCAATGTCTGTTAGCCATATTCACTATTTATATGTTTTTAAACACAGGAAGGAAGCACACAATAGCACAACACAAGAGCCAACATAGTACAAAACAATCTTCAACAATATTCCGAGTGCGCGCGCAGTTCACATAACACTGGTACCATTCATGAGGGACTGGCATGCGCTAACCATCAACAATGCACTTACAACAAGCAAAACAATTAGTCTTGCCACTTACAAATGTAAAACATGCATTTAAATCACAAATAAATGAGTTGAAAGTGAAGAACGTGTGACATATATCCGTTGGATTTTATGGTTAAAACATAGTGAAAGTATCTAGTACGTCTGTTGCTCCAATGTGTTAAGCAGTAAAGCAGCAGTTTACCATCATAAGGATGATTAAGTCAATTCAGCCACAATTCTACGTTTCTGTCATTTACTTACAGTTTAGGTAGCCGCATATATCAAATTTGAGAAGTATGTTGCAACAATGTATGCAGACATCAAATTTCAGAAGCATGTTGCAACAATGTATGTTATCACTTGACAGTTGGTGGATTACAGGTAATCTCATTGCCCATACATTGTTCCATTGACCTGGCAAGTTGCCAGACAGTTAACTTTATTGCAGGGTGTAATAATATTATACCAAAGTCTGGTCCACCATGAGATCTCTGTAAGATCTGTGGTTATGTAGCTTATAAAAGTTTTGAAAAATATTATATATTCTGTAGTTGCATGACCTCACAAGTAATTCCACAGTACAATAGGTAGTGAAAGCGTGTAAAATAAGCGAACATGCTAGTCGTCATTTCAGTTTCTAAGGATACTTCTAAATGCAAAACACATTAATCTGAGCTTGATTTGTTTAGTCATGTGTTAGCTCTAGAATAGAATAGAATTTGTTCTCCTTTGAATGTTGTAGGTGTTATCGGTGTAATTATTTACATATAAAGCTAAGAGATATGAGGTAAATAAAAATTCCATGATATTTACATATGCGACACATTATTACATATAATGTGAAAATTTTACATCCAAGAACCCTTTAACCAGTGATTTATTACAACTTAATATGACAGTAGTCAGAAATTTATGTCATATAAATACGATTCCTCACACGCTTTCATGGAATAATGTGCTTCCTCCTTAAACCACTCTGCTAGAACAATCTTAAGTGCACTACACGGAACAGAATGGGCGACTTTTTGAAGTCTATTGAGAAATCTGGGATGTAGATATTTGTGACTGTTGTGAACCTTAGCTAGCCCACTGTAGGATATATCAAGGAGGTAGCTGTACATATAGAGGCTAAGGACTGTCATAATGTTAAGCTCTTTGAAGTGATCTTTACAAGAGTACCTTGGAATAAGTGCTGCTATACGTCTGATAGCCTTTTCTGCCACTTGAATACAATTTTTGAGCTGGGGCAGTTACCCGATATAAGAGTTCCATAGGTAAGGTAGGAGTGGAAAAGTCCAAAATATGCATATACTAGTAGGGTTTTGCGTATGTGGCGTAGAGCGCCATAAAAATCGATATTTGTTCTGTGCGTAAGTGTGCTATCTTTGAGGAGAGGGCTTTGGAGAGCATGTTGGACGCTAACGGCAGTTAGCCTCCGGACTTGTATCTGTGTAGACGCTAAGTGTGAATAAATCTGTATATGAGAGAATTCTAGTTGTTTACCTACAACTATACCATATTCCCTCACTGGTGACCCCGTTTTTGTGTAATACACGCCCGAGTTACTGCCTGAAGGTTATTTACGCACCTACCGCGTCGGGTTTCTCCGCGATCGCCTTTGTTCAGCTCCAGACAATGGCCTTTCAGCATTCACCACCGCCCAGATTCCAGCAACATCTCTCCAGCACTCCTGCCGTCGTAGTGGACATGCCGCAAGAATCTTCGGAATCCTTCAGCCAGAACATGCAGTGGAATTCATCGAGTGCCGCCAGTTTCTTCCAACCGCCAACGGTCGTGGACTCTGGCTTTGTTAGCCTGGACCTTCCCACGTGTTCTCCACAGAGTGCAGAGTGTTGGTCGGAACATTTCTACTCCTGTGTCGAACACACGATTCAATACAGTTCGTGGCGTCGAGTGAGGTTTTGCTACTTTGGAAAATCCAGTAGTAAATTCAAACTCGAATCAGTTCCCGCCATGTGTGTATCCTTCCGTGCCAGCTAGTCAACAGGTGTTCAATGCTCGCCAAACAGCAAATATCACACCGAGTGTGCATCCTAGTGGATGTGTGTGGGATCCTTGTGTTGCTTCTAATCAAGTCAACAATTCTGTGCTGGACAGTAATTACTCCGACATCTACAACCAGCCCCACCACCCACGGTCGAGTGAATACTGTGTGCATAACGGACATTCACCGGCGTACTTAAGCACTTGTGGCTTCTCTCTGAGCTACCACGTCAATGATAATGTACATTTTGACTACGATCCTCACACCGTTCGAGCGTCCGCCGCTTCTCAGCCGCCCCCCCGGCGTCAAGTGAATTTCGCGATTCCCGCATTACGGGACGCCAATAGTTCGGACTCGCAATCTTCTGCATGCTCTACTTCTGTCTGAAGTAATAGGCGCATCTCCGCAGTGACTGCAGTGCCGAATCTGCCGAAATTACCAGACTTCAAACCCGCTCACCCGGAGTTCTGGTTTAATCTGGTTGAGCAAACATTCAATGTCTGTGCTTTGGACGATGACGCACGCTTCGCCTGCCTCATGAACCATCTTCATGACCACGTCGATTTAATTTATGATCTGGTCAAAGCACCCCCCCTAGCAGGGAAGTATGCTGTGGCGAAACAAACGATACTGGAGCGTGTCTCTAAAACCAGGAGAGAAAATGTGCGACAGCTCATCTACGAAGAGCGTCTCGGCGACAGGTCTCCGTCCCAGCTGTGGCGGTGCATCCATCTTCTCGTCGATGAGCAAGTTATGCCTGATGACACGCTCGCAGAAATCTGGACTGAAAAGCTGCCTTTACCTGTCCAGACTGCAATCTCTGCGTATGAAGATAGGCCAGTAAATGAACATTTATGCGCCGCCGACAGAGCATACTCCGCCAGGCAACGTGAGCTCCGTGCACTGCATTCTGGACGCAACCGCACTAAGACGCTTTCTGACGCCACGCCCTTGTCTGGTGTTGCTGATAACAAGTATTTTAAACTAGCCGCCCTGCCTGCACCTTCAACTCCTCGCAACGACAGTGCACCGGCCTCTGTGGAAGACTCTGGGGCACATACTCCGTCACCTAGCAACTACCCACAGGAGCACAGGCCCGCCCAACCTTACTGTTTCTTCCACGTGAGATTCGGGGAGCAAGCTCGCAAATGCCAGTCACCGTGTTCTTACCCAAACTCCAACCGCATGTAGGCTACAGTGCTACCTCCTGCAATGTAAACAACGGGCACCATCCCATGTTGCACTCCGTTTCAGACAATAACAGTAAGTGTGGTCGAGTCTATGTTCGCGATTTACGATCAGGTGTATGTTTTCTGGTAGACACTGGCGCAGACGTCTCTTTGCTGCCGGTTCGCCTAGCAACCAATAAAGTGCAACCACACAAAACAGTACTTCGTGCAGTGAACTTGTCTACCCTACAGTGTTCGGGTTCCACTTTGTATACAGTGAAACTTTCGCCGGAGTGCAAGCTGGAGTGGACGTTTCTAGTGTCAACAATTGAAGAACCTATTCTCGGAATTGATTTCCTCAAGCACTATCAGTTGTCACTAGATTTTGTGCAAAATACTGTGTTTTACCCCTCCCTTAACAAACATATTCCTTTCGCTTTGCCGAGTGACAGTTCGGCTAACACCAAACATGTGTGCTGTGCTAAGAAGTGTGTAAACCTATCCTTGGAGCTGCAATCTTGGACAAACAAGTGGCTAGTGGAGTGCGCCAAGTCTTCTAAGTTGCAGATGGAACGTATGGAAATGCTGCTGCATCTCCGCGACATACACCACGAGTTGGCCTCCACACAACAACACCTCATGGTACTACAAGTAGACGACTTGTCGGCTACAGACAAGGTCAGTCCGTGCCAATCTGGTGTTCCCGTGCCCACGCACGTTAACGACAATGTTGTGAACTCTGTAAACTGTGTCAGCACCCCCTTTTGTAATGATAGGGTATGCCCGAGTGCTCATGCTCCTTGCGTTCCAAATGGACAATTAACTTGCCAAGCTCATGGCAATGAACTACGGCCATCTGCTGTCCAGCCACGCCCACTCGTGCCTACAGTCCTCGTAGCAGCACGGCCCGCTACCAAGAACCAGTGTACCAACCTTGCCCATGTTAACACGTGTGCGGCCTTTACGCAGCCTATGAGCGGGTGGCACACCTGTACTTCCATGCCCTCAGCGCCACAGCTTGGCCCGTCCGCCACTGCCTGCTCCGCTTCACGGACATCTGACTATCGTGCCGCGCCACGTATTGCAGTAGTCACTAACGGCACAGTTCATTGGTTACGTCTAACCGATGGGCCGCCCATATCGCAACATCCACACCGCCTCAAGCCGGAATTTATGAAAATTGCAAAGGAACAATTGGACGATCTGTTACAAAAGGGAATAATTGAACCTTTTTCCGGTTGCTGGGCTAGTCCTATCCTGTTTGACCAAAAGAAAGACGGTACTTGGCGTATGGTCAGAGACTATAGGCGTTTAAATGCCCACACCATCATTGATAAATATCCGGTCCCACACATCGCAGACTTCAATCATGCGCTCGCAGGTGCAAAGTACTTCTCTGTTTTGGACTGTAAGCACGCATTTCATCAGATTCCTATGGCTCCGGAGGACATTGAAAAGACCGCCATAACCACTCCCTTCGGGCTGTTCCAATACAAATTTATGCTGTTTGGGTTGAAAAATGCCCCCCAAACGTGGCAACGTTTCATCAATCAAACTTTATCCCATCTAGACTTTTGTTTCGTATATATGGACGACATATTGGTTTTTGCTTCTACTTTAGAACAGAGTGAGGAGCGTGTTCAAGTCGTGACAGATATTTTAGCAGCTGCTGGTATTGAACTGAACAATAAAAAGACTCAATTGCACCAGTCATCCGTCACATTCCTAAGTTATGTTGTGTCATCGGACAGTCTGACACCACCACAGGACAAGATCAAGCCTGTTCTCGAGATGCTACGCCCTCAGACCTACAGGGAATTACGCAGGTTCATCGGAACAGTTAATTATTACCAGAAACATTTGCCAGCCGCTTCTGCAGTGCAGGCTCCTCTCATAGATGCTCTCGCTGGCCCACAAACTTCTGGCACCCGCCAGGTACCATGGACACCAGACATGGACAAGGCATTTAATGAACTCAAACAGCTGTTGGCCTCCGCTGTCACTATTGCTCACCCACGGGCGGACGCCACAATGTTTATCACTACTGACGCTAGTGACAATGCTATCGGCGCAGTACTGAGTCAGACATACAACGATGTTACGACCCCCCTGCAGTTTTTCTCAAAAAAGCTAAACAACGCGCAGAAGAAATACTCAGCATTCGACAGAGAACTACTTGCAGTTTACGAGGCCATAAGACACTTCAGAACTGATGTTGAGGGACGAGATTTCTATGTGCTCACTGATCACAAGCCGTTGGTTCCTGCCATAAAAAATCCTGCGGCTGATCCGCCCCCATGACACTTTCGTCACATCGATTACATCTTGCAATTTACAAATGACATTCGCTACATCCGAGGAGCGGACAATGTGGTCGCTGATTTCCTCTCGCGTTTTGGTGCTGTCACAACCTTAATTGACTTAACGGACCTACCTCGGTTGCAATCGGCAGACCCCGATACTATGCAGTTAATTTTAGACCACAGCTCCTCTCTCCAACCAGTACGCTCTACTTTCCCTGGCATATCTGACTTAGTGTGGTGTGATGAATCGACTGGTACGTTGCAGCCATTCATTCCTAAGCCCCTTCAATGCCAGGTCTTTGACAAACTACACACATTAGCACACCCCGGTGTCAAAGCCTCCACCCGTCTGGTAACTGAACGGTTTGTCTGGAGAAACATGCGCTGTGACTGTCAGTCTTGGGCAAGGGCATGCATGGTGTGTCAACAGAACAAAGTTTCCAGGCACACTTCTCCACCCCTTGGCTGTTTTGCCCAACCTCCAGGCCGGTTTCACCATGTTCATGTCGACTTCGTAGGCCCTTTGCCCCCCTCCGAGGGTTTCCGTTACTTGTTTACAGCTATTGACAGGATGACTCGGTGGGCTGAGGCTGTGCCTATTTTGAACATTACCTCTGAGACAGTAAGTTGAGCATTCTTAGATTCGTGGATCTCTAGATTTGGCTCACCTGTTGACCTCACCACTGACCAGGGGCGACAATTCGAGTCTTCAGTTTTCTCAGACTTATGTAAAATGTGTGGCATTGTCAAAATTCATACTTCTGCATACCACCCCCAAAGCAATGGGCTTGTCGAGCGATGGCATCACACCCTGAAGTCTGCCTTGTGTTGTCATGACTCACTATGGACAGAGGCACTGCCCTTTGTGCTTCTTGGCCTTCGTGCGACTTTCAAGGAAGACCTCAAGGGATCCGTAGCCGAGTTTGTATATGGCCAACCTCTGGTTTTGCCTGGAGAATTAGTCACTCCAACCCCACTTCCACGGCCCTCTGAACTCCCTTCACATCTCAAGCGGGTGCGCTTGCACTGCAGCAAAATTCAGCCGCCACCTCCGGCTGCTCATACACCTCCGCACGTGTACGTACCGCACACGCTAGACTCTTGTGAGTACGTGTTTCTCAGAGATGACTCAGTCAAAGCCCCGCTTCAGTCACCCTACACAGGTCCTTACAAGGTCGTCAAACGCTCTGAGAATAACATGGATCTCCTCATAAAAGACTCTGTAACCACGATCTCACTCAACTGAGTGAAACCAGCTTTCATTGAGCCTCAGGTGAACCTCCCTGATTCTGTCCCTATTTCTCCCACTCCTGCTTCGAGCGGCCATCCATCTTCCCACACCATGCATTTGGGTATTGATTTTCCACAGCGTGTTTCTCTGCTGAGCACTGCTCCTTCTCCGCATTCATCTAATTTGAGTGGCCAATCTTTTCGGGGCTTCACTCCTCACAGCCCTCGCAGTCGAACTGCCAACCACTCGGATTCTACCATTGTGTTACCATCTTCGTGTGACAGCTCTTTGTCATGCCGTTCAGCCCACGCTGGCTCCTCGTTGCCTTCGGTCACGCTCCCTCGTCTGTCAGCTGGTCGTCCGAGGTTGTCTCCTGCATAGTCTACTGCACCTGCCACCCCCCTCTTAGCAGATGCTTCCCCCTGCCATGGCTTTCCCACACCTCCCTGCCTCCCTACCATTGCTCGTACAGGTGCCATCCAAGAATTCACAACACATGTGCACCCTGATGATATACATAAATTATCTGTTGTCGTAGATGGCGATACAGTGTGTGTGGTACTCGCGTGTGACAATATTGAGGGAGGAAGTGCAGAATCTCGTGTGGCGTGCCGCTTTAAATTGAGCAGAAGTGCTGCATGTGGCAATTTGCGTGCCTTTGTTAGGCCTTCTGGCAAGGTGATTCTCTGCCTGCTGGCTGACGAAGTGCTACACCTTCACTCCAGGACGGGACGTCGTCTTCAGCCGCCGGCGTCGCTTGCTGACTTCACCGCCGACGTACTGGGCTTCACCCCCCGGTCTCCTACCAGTCGACCACTTCCACCTGATGCAGAAGAACTGTGCGTTACCTTCCTAACTTCTCACCCCTCCCCCCCCCCCCCCCCCCCCATTCACAGGGACGTACTCCATACTGCGTGGGGAGGGGGGGGGGGGCTATGTGGCGTAGAGCGCCATAAAAATCGATATTTGTTCTGTGCATAAGCGTGCTATCTTTGAGGAGAGGGCTTTGGAGAGCATGTTGGACGCTAATGGCAGTTAGCCTCCGGACTTGTATCTGTGTAGACGCTAAGTGTGAATAAATCTGTATATGAGAGAATTCTAGTTGTTTACCTACAACTATACCATATTCCCTCGTGTACATTATTCCTCAGTTTGTACTCAAGGCAGTTTGGAGCACTGTTTTTCTATGTGACTTGCCCACCTGCATTTCTGACCTATGTGGAAACCTAGCAGTATGATTTCTTTTTATCTTCATTGGAGACACTTAAATTGAAGTTAACGCCACCAGTATTATTGTTCTTCATTTCTAAATAACTTGCCTGTAACCAGTTAGTGCTTCGATCTATTGCTATACTTACATCATGTCGCAGCTTGCCTAGATCACCAATCTGTGTGACTAGAGTTGTGTCATTTGTGTACAGTAATGCCTGACATGACAAGAATGATAGTAAGTCATTTATATATATGATGGAGGGAGAGGACCCAGTACTGATCCCTGTAGAATGCCTTTTGTAACGGGTAATGAGCCTGATCTTTGCTTCTATTTTAGTTTGTTACACAAATAGAAGGCAAAGCATTTTACATATATCATTTTGTTTTGCATATGCATATGTGCATGGAGGGCCTGAGATAAAGATTCAGGTGGAATGTCGGGGTCTGGGAGTGTCAGGAATTTTGTTGAAAAGAAACACCAGATATGTTTAGTTCACTGACTGGAGTTTATTTCTCCATCCTCCACTAATGAAGGGTACAGAAAGATACAAACTGCAGCATGGCAGAAGGCTGCTGTAGCCAAACTGAGGTGCATATCACCCACAAATAGGAGCAGGAGAATGCGTCCGGTTGGGACGAGAGCTGGACAAGAGAGTGAACCCTTGGTGCTGGTGCACTCTTGCCAGCTCACTCTGCATCCCCCACATGACAATTCCCAGTCGTTTGATTGGCTGTCAGAGGGTACTTTGGAGGCATCCCCTCATCAGTGATGCTTTGCAGTGATGTCCCCCATCATCAGTATGTGGTGTGGGAATGGTATTCATGTGGACTGAATGTAGATAGGTGCAGTACCTATAAATGTTTGGTATTGCTCCAATCCGTGTCCAGTCACAGCTCCATTGCAAGACACAGTTGACTATATCAGAAATCCAAAGAAACAGATAAAATTAAAAAAATAATTCTATTAAACTTCCCACTCGGTCAGTATAGTCACCATGCACACTTCTCCCCCTTCTACAGGAGTGGCTTACATGCCCCAGATGGACTTAACATTGACAATTGATGCAAAGAGCTGAAGGGCTCCCTTGCACAGGCCTTACCAATATTTAATCCGGGTCTTAATCTATGGAAGGTGGTTTTAAAACAAAACTCTTTAAAATGACTCAAGAGGTACAGATTTTGGTATTATTAGTTGTATTCAATAAAATGGGTTTACACAAATCGTATTTGGGTTGACCACAATGATATATACTTTTTTTACAAAATTGAGAAGAGAGTGGCTCTTCTGAGTTGCTGTGCTGATGCAGTGCCTTTGGAGCTGGAGCAAAGACAGCACCAGGTGAGGCGATGGTGTACAGAGCCAGTGAGGAGAGCGAGAAGGGGTACCAGTCGGGCAGTGGTCAGACTGTCACACTGGCAATGTATGGGCATAGTGACGTTAGTTTGTGGGCAGAACCAACAGTTCTGGCACTGCCAAAGGAGGTTTGAAAGGTGTGGTGACAAGATCTAGTAGGTTGTGGGAGGCTGTAACAGCCCATGAACGAAGCACATCAGCAGAGGCTCATGGAGAGGTGTCTTTGCAAAAGGGGATGACTAGCATTGGTGGCACAAACTTCACAAGCTGGTAGTACCATCATGAAACTAATAAAAGCAGTCAGTGACCACATATTATAAAAATGTTTGTATGTATATATGTGTGTGTATGGTTCCTTTCCCGACATCTCCTAAACCACTGGACAGAATTCGACCAAATTTGATACACATGTGGCGCCGATGAGGTTGACACCAGAATCGATCTGAGTATCGTCTTTGAACTAAGCTAAACATTATCTTTGTAGAGCGCCGTCATATTAGTTCTGTGTAAGCCTTGCTTGTGTAAAGAGGTGAATAAATGAACTACTGTAAAATGGGAGTGTTGTTTGGTGAAACCGACCCGAACTTCCTCCTCACTGGTGAACCAGAGTTGTAATGTCTTCTGTTTTTGCCGTTTTACTGTGTCCATGGCCTCCTCATCGGTTATTTTTACGTGTATTACATCAACACGTCATTCAAACAATGACTTCGGCCCAACTCCTAACGCCGGATTTTGTGATCGACATGCATCATGTTGCGGGCAATGTACACCCGCCAGGACTGCAACATGATGCCTCTCACTTGACGATTACTCTGATTTTGCCGGACGTTTTTGAGCCTGCAATAATAAGTGAGGTTAGGAGTGTGCATGACTCCGGCTATCAAATGCCTTTGTTCCCTCCACATGTGCCAACCTACTACTGCCAGGACAACGATTTGCTACACCGCAGTCCGTGCTGTACCACGTGGGTACCTGCCACGTGGCTGGAACTGCTTCGTTCACAGGTCAACCTCCTCAGCATCCGACCACGCCCGTGCCCGCCTCGGTTCAGCATCAGCACATGCCTTCCTACTTTGATACCTCGGACTGCTACACGAGCAATAACGTGTTATCTGTGACTGACCTCCACCTCCGTCCCACTGCTATGCCTCGGTGTTTTGTGCCACGACATTCACCTTATCAGCACACTATTTTGAGTGGAGTGACTATGATCAGTGAACATTCGCACATTCCAGCCTACGTTTGACATCATTTCTCACACTGTGCTTCAGGACAGCCCGCACCTCCACAGCCTCCCTGCAACACAGGTGGCCCTGGCTCTGATCAAATGTCGAGCTTTCCGTGGACTAAAACTTTGAACTTTTTCTCACCTGTCGCCCACGCGCCGGCTCCAGTCGAGCTTCCGCTACCGTTCTCGGCACATCTCGGTCCCTCATCCGCGTCGGTCTTCCGCAACATGTTGAGCTCCCGAAACCGCAACCGACACATTACAGTGTCTCACCCACGTTGGCCTTCTGCGTCGTGACGGATCGCAATCAACCACAATGTGTCACCTTCATGCTGCCACCTGAACAACTGTCATTGCCACATCCCCTGGAGGCACACTCTCCTGGAATACTACAGCAACAACAGCTCAATTCAGGCAGTGCCGCAGCATACTCAACTCAACTTGTTATTCTGAACATTCTACAATGCTTACCGACACTGCTGCCGTTTAATCCCGACAGAGCAACAACCTGGTTCAAAACTGTGGACGAAGTTTTCAACCATTACAAACTCGACGAGTCAACCAGCTTTCTGTGCCTCATCACCCACCTGCACGACCAGGAGGACTTGATTGCTGACCTGGTCGACACCCAGGACTTATCTACCCGATACACTCTAGCCAAAGAGGCAGTTCTACGTTGGCTTGCACACTCTACTGAGGCAGCAATATGGCAAGTGCTCCACGTCGAGCAACTAGGCAATGACAAACCTTCCAGCTCAGGAGACAGCTATGTGCCCTGGTCAGCACCGATCTATTCTCTGACACAGCTCTCCTCGCCATCTGGTCAGATAACTATCTCCTCACATCCGCTTTGCTCTGGCTCAAAGGTCTCCTGAACCTGTCGAGCAAAGAATGACGATTGCTGACAAGCTACACGATGCATCACTGCTCCATTTCGCCAGCCACTGCCTACCTGACAAGTCTCAGGTTAAGGTTCATCACTCTGCGGCCGGACATGGCTGGGGCCATACTGTGCCACTGTTCCGCTCGCCCCGGGAAGCAGTAAATAAGCAACTGGGACACCACTGGCTCTGCCCACGGTCATGCCCCCTCCTGAAACCAAACCGGCAGCGGCCACCAAACCTCGGCCACTGCCACTGGCAACGAACTTTCTGCAGGAAATGCAACCACACCACCGGTTCTGCTACACGGTTTGGTGAGGCGGCACAGAACTGCAGACTACCCTGCTACTTCCCAAACGCCAATCTCAGGTAGGTTCGGGTGCCACCTCCTGCGCACAACATCACAGGCACCCCCCAGTGCTCCATTCTGTCCGGGAATGACCGGATAATTGTGGGCAACTTTACATTAAAGACATTTCGTTGGGATACCTTTTCCTAGTGGACACAGGCGCCGATGTTTCACTGCTCCCCACGTCCTTAGCGTCATCAAACATCCGCCCTCATATTACTTCACTGCAAACCGTGAATTCCAACTAAACTACAATGCTCGGGTTCAACCTCACACGCCATCTCACTCTCCACAAACTGCAAACTCGAGTGGATGTTTTTAATGTGCAAAATTGATGAACCTATACTAGTCATTGACTTTTTGCAACACCACAAACTTTCAGCGGACCTAGTGTGAAACACTGTGTTTCACCATCCGTCCAAGACTCACTTCCCCTATGCTCCATCGAGCAACCCACCACGTGACACATTGGTCCGGGCTCATCTCATCCATGCATGCTTATCTCTGTTGACGTCGTTACAACAAACCACACATAAGTGCCTTGTTGAAATTGAACACGTCGCTCGCCTACGCAAGCAAAACTTCGAGCTCTCCCTCTGGCTCCACAAAACACAGCTCCAGCTCTCCAGTGCAGCAAAGGAGTTACAGACACCACAGCAAGGACAAAGCAAGGTCAGTAAGTGCGCCAAATCTGCTTGCAATCCCAGCAATCGAGCTTCCGTGTGTTTACCTCCCGCTACCCATCGCAACTGTGCGGACACAAGTGTGCATGCGCGACGAGTGTCACGTGTTCCTGAACTGACAGCTCCTACCCCGTCCCTTGCGGACAGCACCTCAAACAATGCAACTTTGGTTCTTGTGCACCGCTGTGTGACTGCCACTAACAACACAAACACTGCACTCGCACCAAGCGTTTTGCCCGTGACCGTGCTGCCACAGGCCGTGCTCTTGGAAAATGGACTCCCGTCGGATCTGCCGAGTGGCTCCGAACACCACGACCACGCCTCGCCTGCCCCGCCCACCACACATTGTAAACAAACAGCTTCCCATGCCGCCAGCAACATTTCCGTTGTCACCAATGGCACGGTTCACAAGCATCACCTCATGCCAGGCTCTCTGATCTCCAGTAAACCACGTCGACTTTTTCCCGAGTGCCTGTCCGAACTTAAAAAGCAGATTTCTGAACTTCTAAACTCTGGCATCATTGAATCCTCTGCCAGCAGCTGGTCTATGCCCATTCATATGACACCCAAGAAAGATGGGTCCTGGCGCATGTGCGGAGACTACCATTGACTAAACGCACGAACAATTATGGACACCTACCCCATACCCAACATTGCCGACTTTACAAGTTCCCTCGCCGGTGCGACCACGTTCTCAGTCATTGATTGCAAACGGGCCTACCACCAGATCCCCAAGGCTCCTGAAGACATCCAGAAGACAGCAATCACCACCCCAGTTCGGTTATTTCACTTTTGATTCATGCCCTTCGGTCTGAAAAATGTAACTCAGACCTGGCAACGCTTCATCAACGAACTGCTATTCGAACTAAAATTCTGCTTTGCATATCATGATGACATTCTTGTGTTCAGCTCCTCCATTGAGGACAACATTCGCCATGTGCAAACTGTTATGAACACTCTCTCGGCAGCAGGCATTGAGACCAACCAGGACAAATAGCAGCTACATCAACCCGCTGTCACTTTTCTTGGTTTTGGGTCACTGCCGATGGCATTTCAACACCCCCTGAGAAAGTACTAACAATACTAAACCTACCCATACCTTCGTCATTCAAAGAGCTCCGGCACTTTCTGGGGACAGTTAATTATTATCGCCGACATCTACCTCGGGCTACTGAGATTCAGGCTCCACTGACGGATGCCTTGGCAGGCACCAACACTTCTGGATCTCGGCCCGTTCCATGGACCCCTATTATGACTGCCTCTTTCACTGCCCTCAAAAATCTTCTTACCGAGGCCTGCACCATTGCGCATCCTCATCCCAATGCGCAGCTTTTCATCACCACAGAGGTGAGCGATACTGCCATCGGTGTTGTCCTTAGCCAGACAGTCGAAAGCCAAACTTCGCCTCTGCAGTTCTTCTTGCGCAAGCTCACCAATGCACAACGGAAATGTTCTGTGTTTGACAGGGATTTGCTCATTGTGTATGAAGCGATCAAGCATTTTAAGACTGATGTTGAGGGACGCCCTTTCTATGTTTTAACAGACCACAAACACTTAGCTGCGGCCATAACAAAACCTGCCAGCTGACCCGCCTCCTCGCCGCTTCAGATACATGGACTTCATATCTCAGTTCACCACCGATGTCAGACACAGAAAAGGTGCTGACAATATATTTGCTGATTTCCTTTCACGAGTCGATGCCGTCCATTCGCTGTTAGACCTCTCTGAACAGTCTAACCTCCAACCCACCGACAAGGTAACACAAAGCCTGATTTGAGACTCTACCTCTTCACTACACTTCGTCTGCACCACCTTCTCTGCCATTTCTGGTGAGATCTGGTGTGACAACAGTACGGGCATGTTATGCCCCCTCATCCCAACTATGCTCTGTCGAGCTGTCTTCAATGCACTGCATAATTTAGCCCACCCCGGTGTTCGTGCGTCCACCCACCTCTTGTAGCAGCGCGCGTTATGTGGAGAAATGTCAAAAAGGACTGCGAGCAATGGGCACGCTCCTGCATCGCGTGCTAATACTGCAAAGTACACAAGCACACTTCACCCCCCCCTTCGGCGCCTTTTCGATCCCTCCTGGGCATTTCCAGCATATTCATATTGACAATGTTGGCCCTCTCTCCCCCTCTAATGGCTTTCATTATGTTCTCTCGCCTATCGACCGAACAACTCGCTGGGTCGAGGCTGTCCCCCTCCCCAATACTATGGCAGAAACTGTTGCTCGAGCTTTTGTCGAGTGATGGGTATCGTGTTTTGGATGTCCAGCTATCATCACGACTGACCAGGGCAGACAATTTGAGTCAGCCCTGTTCAACGGGATTTGTAACATTTGCGGCATCCGGTGCATCCGTACCACAGCATATCACCCGCAAAGTAACGGGTTAGTCAAGCTCTGGCACCACACTTTCTAGGCGGCTCTTCAATGCCATGACTCTCTATGGGCAGAGGCCCATCCCCTTGTGCTACTCAGCATTCGTGCGATCTATAAGGAAGACCTCATAGGCACAATAGCTGAGTTTGTATACGGCTAGAACATTGTTCTCCCTGGCGAATTTGTGAGCCCTTCCATTTCTCTCCCCTAGTCTGGCTTACCTTCCTTCATGGACTATGTCAGATGCCACTTCATCAACCTCCATATCCCTCCCCTGCCAGCCATTCCCACCCTAAGGTTCATGTCCAGAAATCTCTAGACAATTGCGAGTATGCCATGCTCTGAGATGACACTGTCCGTGCCCCCCTCCAACCTCCATATATCGGAACGTACCAAGTTCTCCAGCACTCAGCCAACACCTATGACATCCAGATGAAAGATTCAGCTGTTACAGTCTCTCTCAACAGTCTTAAGCCTGCTCATGTCAAGCCTTCTTCTACCCCCCCTTCAGGCCACGACCACGCCACACACTGTCGTGGGTCATGGCGCTCCAACCACTCGCTCCACGTCGGACTTACACACTCTGTCGAGTGACTTCCAGCTCCAATAGTCGAGCTCTCCTCAGATCTCGCCCTCTATTTTAGTCTCACGCAATCTGTCGAGTGACCACATGCTCCCCACGTCGAGCTTACCTACGATCACGGCCTCGCCGCCGGACCCTTCGCTGGTCTTTTCGACCTCTCCACCATCACCTGCCTCACCCTGTCGAGGTTTCTCATGCCCCCCCATCTTGAACGTGCTCTCACTCAAGGTGTTTGTACCTGTCCCCCTGGACATAATCCATGACATCTCAATAATACTGCACGATTATTCACTGTTCGTCATGTGTTTCTCTTCATCCAGTGCTCATGACACATCCTCCGCCATTCCCTGCCACCTAGTGAAATATGTTTCCCTCCCACCCAACGTCGACCTGGACATGCTTCGTGTGTTTGCCACACCCACCAGAGACATCGTCGTCGTCGCTCCGTTCCACCCACAAACCGCTGGTCTACCTGTTGCCGCATGACCAGCACACCCAGTACAACGCTCAGCTCACTTCAACGACTTCCAGGTTCGGTGGCCGAACCTTCCTTCTCGACATCTACCAACACAGCTCCCCGATGATGCTGTCGAGCTGACCGTGGTCCGGCTCTCGCGGACCACCCCTGCCGACCCATAGTCACCCCTCCCCCCCTCCCAGTCCTCTCAAGAGTACTCTGTACGGTGGGGGTGGGGGGGGGAGGGGCTAATTGGCGCCAATGAAATCGACACCAACGTTGATATGCATTCATCTTTGGACTCTAAGCATGATCTTTGGCTGTTCCGCCATGTTCTGTTCAGTTCTTTGTGATCCTTGTACGTGTTAAGATTAATAAATGAACTATTGCTAAATGGGTATGATTATTGGTGCAACCAACCTGGTAATCCTGCTCACGCTCTTCTTGTAAGGAATGCTCTCAAACTTTTTAACAGCAGACACCTCTCTGATATGTGAGGGTTCATGCTGACTAAATGCAACTGCTTGCAGTTAGGCCCCCACATTATTTGGACAAAAATCCTATAAAAATTTAAATAATCTTCTCTGTACTAGGCAACAGCTTCATATATTAACCATGCATTTAACCATAAAACGTAGAGATATTTGTTTGACAACTTGGATACATTTTCCAAGCTGATCACCACCAAATCCAAACCAATTAAATATTTGACACCAATTCCCTGATATCTGTTTTGATTGTTGAGAAGTCCATGGCAAAGAACTTCTCCAGGAGGGACTCCATGGTGCAGTACATGGCATTGCAGACCCCAATACAACACCGTATGATGACATAAGTACATCATAAGAAGAGTTTGTTTCACTGCACGATGCCTCAGGAGTACCTCAAATATAAAATTACAACCTAATGCAAACAGCATCACTTAATATTTTAACTACTGAACAACAGTTATATTGTGTCTGAACCTAGCTTTCTCACAATGTATTGAAACATGTATATAGTTCTCATTATAACATAATTGCTTAAATGTTGTTTTTATAACATTTGACGTGCAGCAACACATCATAGTTCAATTCTTAAATATTATCACTTTCCACTCTTTATGATTCTACTTCACAGTGTGTAAACTAGTTTCTCATTTATCATTCTAGAAACAGTTGTACAGATCTGTTAAGGACTGTTACCATCACATTAACATATCACAGTGTCCACATTTCTGGTGGGTCAACTAACACTCAGTTTACAGATATCTTTAATTAATTCATTTTGTTGTGGTATTTGACTGTAGCTAAGTATTTGTATGTGTGTTCCCATCCTGGTTCTCTATACTTTTACTTTAATTGTTAATACAAGGGGATATTTTCTTCCATTTGTAGGAGGGAGGAAGTTGTTTCCACAAATAACTACTGTGTGGTTATGATGAAAGTGCAGCTCCTCACAGAGTTCAGTGTGGGCTGTAATTATCATATGGCAGCAAAACATGATAGTTATGCTAATGTGTTAATGTGGAACCAGTTTACGCTGGAAAAAAATAGTTCTAGTTTTGGATACTAGTTTCCCAAGCTACTATCAGCAACTCTCTGTACTGGGTAACAGCTTCATTTATTAACCATGCATTTAACCGTAAAATATAGGAATATTTGTTTGACAACTTGGATACATTTTCCAGGCTGATCACCATCAAAATTCACTGATATCTTGCTGCACCACCTGGCTTTCCATATGGTTGACCATGGGATACACAATTCGCATGATACTGGACCACCACTCAGTCAGTGATACTCTCTAATTACTGTGCTGCCTTTCATGTGAAACAGTTTCACTAACAGCATATGGTTTACTCTTCTTGATAGCCATACTATTCACTCGCATTGTGGCCTGTCAAATGACAGCATGGATATCACATCATCATACAAATGGTATACAGCACCAGATTTGCACCTGGTGTCCAAAATTAGAACTACTTTTTTTCCACCATAAATTGGTTCCGTATTAACGTATTAGCATATCTACCAAGTTTCACTGCTATACAATAATTACAGCCCACATGGGGAACACTCTAACAGTGACTTGAAATCCTCTGATCCATCTGTCATTCTGTGGAAAAACATAAATTATTCTTACTCACTGATTGAAGTCAGAAACCAAGTCTAACTACACTACATACAACTACTTTCCCCTAGAAAAGCATACAAACTCACACCCAACTATTCAAGTGTTCCAAAAAATGTAGATATGTAGATACTCCTTACCCCATGAAACAATTACTTATTACTAAATAGATAGTGGTTATAAATTGTTGATTTATTTGTGATCATTACAGGGTTTTTTTTGTGGTGAAATTTTGAAAGGTGACTGGCAGCTGGAGGACAAACATTATTTACCATGGATATCTTTTACAATGCAATCAAACTTAGGATCTTATGGAGCCAAAGTATTAATAAGCCCAATCTTTCCTCAGCACTATATTAACTATGGAAGAGAAAATTTCCACTTTACTGAACAACTCTGTACCTTTCACATAAACCAAAACAACAACTACAAACAATGGAAAATCCAGGATGGAATGTAATAATATTGTGAGAAGGAGAGTTGCCACTCACCATATAGTGGAGATGCTGAGTTGCTGATAGGCACAACAAAAAGAGTTTCACACTTAAAGCTTTTGACCGATATCCTTTGTCAACAACACACACACAAACACACACACACACACACACAAAGAAAACAACTACCTCTCATACAAGAATCATTGCACAAGCAATACTTATTGTGTGCCATTGCATGTACATGCACTAACCACAAACAGTTACTCTCTCCTAGACCTTCCTATGAACACCCCTTTCTAGATCAACCTCTACATTTTACCCTCATCATCTCTCTCCTTACTACTACTTACCTTGCATGCTGCCCCTCAGCTATGCCCATACCTGCAGGGGGCAGGGGGAGGGGGGGGGACATGGCACCCCTGCACCCCAAGCTGTCAGGGAAAGAAAAAAAATATAGCATAGTGAGAAGTTTTTCTTTCAACAAAATCATTTAAAAGTTGGTATAATGCATGTTTTTAACAGGGTTGGAACAGAGACAGTTTTATGGCTACTTAAATTCACCATTCGTCTTCCAAAATATTAAAGATACATCCACATACCAACTACCATATGGGAACTATTGCAACTTTTGAGTGTATGAAATTTTCCAAAGGTTTTATAGCCAAAGTTTTTGGAAATAAATCATTTCATTAACTGAAGGTGAAATCTCATACCTATTTGTTTGTTTATTCAGAAAAATTGTGCAGAACTTATAAGTTTGATTATTATGTAAGAGGCTTCATTACAGAGCAATGTCTTGTTAAATATATTATATTATTTGTCTGATGTATTCCACACGGGCTCTGTGTGATCCCAAGAGCATTAGAGCTGTACTTCGCATCATGACATACAAAGTAATCGGAGGTGGCAAAGAATATTCTGTGCAAATCATGGGGTCAAGAAATATCAACAACCAGAAGATTACAACAATAATGTACAATATATACTGATTTTTTGATAATCTTGTTTTTCTTCACAAGTTTGGATTTTGTTAAAAATGTGCAGTACCTAGATGATTCTCCTCTTACTATATTTTGTAATTAAATGCACAATGAAAAAAGCCTTTCTATCAAGACAAATGCAAAGGTCCTGGTTTTTGTAGAAGCTGAGTTCTTCTATAGACATGAGAAACTTTATCAATGAGTTGAGACTTGTGGAGTTATCAGAGCTGAAGATGAGGTAATTTGTAAATTAAGTGAACGATGGTATGTGGTGAAAAAACTGAAAGGCAACTAAGCAATACTGGTACATCAAACTGAAAATTGAATAACAAGATTCAGTTTCAGTAAGGAATATTTTGGCATGAAAGGAACAGTACTCTTACAATGAGCCAGTATTTACCAGGCAAGACTGAAATAGTCAAAGTAATGTTTTCTTACAGAAGTAATGATTTTAAAGAGGTAACTGGCAGTACTGACACTACTATTCAGTGTCCAAGGCAAACGACTGTGTGATCTGAAACTTCAAGACACAGTACAGCCAAAGGCATAAAAAGTGAAATACAACAAATCTGAATAATATATGCTTTTAAGCTGACTTTTTCATCTATTGGAATTTTTGCCCATGAATAAATTTCATTGTAGCAACATGATTGGTCTTCATTTGCTAAGCAATTAAACAGCAATGTAATTACAAGAATACATCATACACTGAGGGCTCATTTATTAAAAGTGAAGACAGAATTGGAACCACAATGAGTAATATATATTTGAACTGGTTATATTGACAATTTCAACCAAGTTATCCAGCAACAATAAAAAATTTTGGCTACATCTCCTGAGATATGGACAACCATTGCACCCATGATGAATGGCACTACATATCATTCAGAGTATAGAAGGTTGGCAGTTGTCATTGAGGTTGCAGGCCAATGAACTGCATGAAGCAGCATGCAGTATCAACAGTAACATGATGCTAGACAGCAAGCAGCTTTACAGCCATCCACAAAGATGTGCAAAACACTGTAACTCAGTGGGTTCAGATTTTTTCTTCTTCTTTTCAAAGTGAGGAGATGTGACCACATGAATACAGTGATTAAAATTAAGTATTTTATTATGATGACCTCTGTGAATAAAGTTGATTACAATCAGGTCACTGTGACATTCATAAGTTTTATAATTCCATTGAGTGCTGTTACATACAGTAAATTACAACCAGGACATTACAGCAAATATACTTACATCCATTCCACTATTATGACAACTTACATAGGATATAGTTCACTACAGATACATTATTACCGCATGTAGATATAAATTTGCTTTAGTTTGGGAGTAATATAATCACCCATGTAGACTACAGAATGACAACTGAAGCGTTAATGTCATCAGTTTTACAACAGTTGGCTCACTTAAATGACATAGTTATGCAAATGGATGATGAGTTCACCCAAGTTCAAATCAGTCTGACAAAGCTGAAACCAGCCTCATGAATTAAGAAACATAGTTTAATGAATTCAGATACATTGGAAACAAGATTGAACATGGGCTTTGATCTTATTTCTGAAATAGATAGGTGGTTAGACATAAGGGCAATTCAAAAAGATGTTACCTTAGAGTGTATATGTGTTATCGAGGTACAAAATGACAAATTAGGATGAAGGATTTTGAGATGTTAGTAAAAGAACTGATAAATACTAAAACAGTGTTTCATATTTATACTAACAAAAATATTGATGTTTTCTCAGTAATAATTAAGGAATTATGACTGGAATTACAAAATCTTGAATTAAGTAAGGATGTACATTGGACTGGAGTACACGCTAAAACTACAGAATTTGTAGATAAGGAATCTACATCTACAATGACTACATGTTCATTGTCAGGAACACCAGCAGTTCAAGCAGCAATAGTTTTAGTACAAACATGACACCAAATAACACACTGAGCTTAAAGGAGGCAAGGAAAGAATTAATAAAAGAGGTAGAAGACCTGTTACTAAAGAACAAGATAGTACCTAACAACTGTGATGATTTTATCACAATACTAAACAAAGGATTAAATCAGAAATTCCCCATATTTTTGCCTTCAGGTTTTATTCATCCCGTTTTATTTCTAAAATAAAGGGCATATTACCCAATTCCTGGTCAGATTCTAATGAGATACAATTTGTGATAAGTCACTTGACTGGCAATGCTGCACAATGGGGGTATATTCCAACTAGAAGAGTTTACAACTTACATTGATTTCAAAACAGTATTTAAGTCCAACTATTGGAGTGAAGGAGCTCAAAGGAAGCTAAAATTTGAAGTTTTAGGATCAAAACCCTTACAATAACAGTTCATTGAATGTTTATAGAGATTCTGGGGAGTGGAATCTTAACAAACCAAAATAGCTAGATGATCCTTTGAGAGAGGAACATTTATTGGAAGTTACCATTAGGTGATTACTATGGCATATAAGGAACAAATTATTAGGAAATAGTTGGGGAAAAGTGGACAACTTACTGGAATATCTACAACAGGTGGGCACAGTGGAAAAGGAAGCAAAATATGACACACAGGCAGTGCTATGAACAATAACAACCAACACATTAATGATAACAGAGGATCTTGTACTGCTATAGAGGTGCTATAAATAGAGGAAACAGGGCACACAACTGACATGATTATGATCATTCAGGTAATAGATACAGAAATGGGGACAGTAACAGAAATTACTAAAACAACATATTTAACGGTGCTACTACCATGGAGAGGGAAACTATTATGTTTCTGGGAGGGACTTGATACTCTCAAGCAACAAATCTTTTCTAGCTTAATTAGGTATGTTTATATCCACATTTTGACAGATGTCTTACTACAAGAAGATGATAGGCAAACAATAGTACATATGAAGCTGAAATTGACATGCATTATCAGTAATGTACCTGTGGAAGTTATTTTAGATTTTGGTAATGACATATCAGTGATAGATTACTACTTTGTACAGTGAATTAATTTGTTGGATGCAATCCTTTGGTTACCAGCCACAGGCATAAATATAACTGGAGTAACAGGCATGACAGGAAAACCAGTGTAATTATGCAGAATTGTTCATTAAATTTACATTAAACACACACAAATTCTAGCAAGCAATGTTTATAGTGGGATGTTTAAATGTACCTATGATTTCAGTCATAGATTGGTTGTTTGACATTAATGTGTTGTTAAACTTCCAAAATGGGACAGCAACATTCACATGCAGCAGACAAGAGGACTTGGCTGTCATACATTTTGAACAAAGCAACACAGCCAGCTTAGGGCTCACCTGCCAATGTGATTAGAACTTTTACAATCAGAACCTTCCAGAAGCTGTGCTAGCACAGGATGGCAGGCTCCAATTAGGTGCAGACCAGACATAGAACAAATGAATGAAACAGATATAACTGATAACATTAACAAATCAAATAATCTAAGCTTTAATGAAAAGAAGAGTATGATTTCTTTATTATCTAGACATGTAAAAGTATTTTCAACGTGCCCAGACATTATTGAAGACTTTGTTTTCAGGTTGAAGATTTTTTTTCCATTTTACGTTGGACTCTACTCGATATTGGTACTGACAAAATCATTAGAACAAAAAGAAATGGAAAGAATATTGCAGTTGAATATTACAGAAATGTCTGATAGCTTTTAGAGCAATTCCTTAGTTGCTATTTAAAAAAACAGAATAACAATGTACATATATGAACTGTAAATATAATAACAGAGCCAGAGAGGGATAGGTCCCCTATAATAAAGGAACTGAAGTTCATAGGATTTAAGTACCAGATAGTTATAATTAAACTTCCCCTATTTAACACATTATAAGATGGAAACTAATTTCCATATGAGTACCAAACTTGGTAGCATTAATGTCCAGAGTATGGAGTGCATGTTTTCCAGGCATCACAACTCCACTGTTGATTTTTAACTATGGCCACCAGGTGCCATGATCAGTCAACGTGATTCATAGTCTCACACACATGACCAGTCGCAGTGCACTTGTTGACATGTCAACATGAGCTTGGACAAAAGGACAGGGCATTTTTCATGAAGCTCTATTACCAAAACAACAGTAATGCTGCAGCTGCACTTCGAGAATATCACTGGCTGAATGAACTGTGGAAGGGTCCTCTTTCTCCACCTGCTGTGCAGAGCAAGATGAAGAAGTTCGAATCAACTGGAGAAATGGGCATTGCTACAGGAGGAGACCGATGACCAGTTGCACCACAGATGGTTGATGAAATCGCTACTGGTATGGTAGACAATGCTGCGCGCAATTCCTGATCGTCAGGCAGTGCGCGTACTGTGCCACGACAGTTGATCATCCCACGGTCCACTGCACAGAATGTGCTTTGGCCCATTCTTAAATGGTATCCATACAAGAGCCATATTGTACAATAGTTTGTACCATAAGATGCACAATGAAGGATTGAAGTTGATGAGGGCTAGACAGACGAAGCTCATTTTTCTCTGACGGTTGAGGTGAACACACAGAAATGCTGAGTGTGGGGATTCTCACTGTGCATAATGTTCCTCTGTATGGTGAACATGTCACCATATGGTGTGGCTTCATGTCTATGTTCATCATTGGCCCATTCTTGTGTGACTGGCCAACATTACTGTGATACACTTCACCAGCTAGTCATACTCGCCCTACAGGAGAGAGATGCATTGAACTCAACAGTTTTCACGCAAGAAGGGCCCCACTGCACATCAGTTGGGAAATTCATCTGCTTCTCCAAACATATTTGGAAAAGAGTGAATTATCAGCCGATTGTTTCCAAATGCTTGGCCGGCATGGTCACCTGATCCCACTCATGATTTCTAGTTGTGGGGCTGCCTGAGGGACAGGGTTTATGAGGGGAACATTCACACTTGTGCTGATCTGAAGCGCAGCATATCAAGAAAAGTAGCCTGCATACCTACGGACATGTTTCGTTCTGCTTTGCAGAATGCAATCCAACATTTGAAAAACACCAGCAAACATTGGATGAATTTTTCATGAGATTAGGTTACCAGTCACAATGTGCCCAGAACCTGTTAATAAAACACAACTCTGATCATTTGTTGGGTTGGTGAGATACTACAGAAAATTCTTTGCTTAATCCACCAAATGTGACAAGTTTATTAAAACGGAACACAGCATGGAGATGGGATATGAATTGCCATGAAGAATTTTCAAAAATATAAGAAGCATTGGTAGCATACCAACTGCAGATTCACCTGAATTTTGCTACTCCTTTTCATATGGCAGTGGATGATTTGGATTATGGGTTGGGCTGTCACATATTGCAAGAGTATGTGACTAATCGTACATTAGAGAGAAAACGAATAACTTTTGCTAAAAGAACGGTCTTGCGACATGAACAAAATTATAGCATTACAGAGAAGAAAACAATATCAGAAGTGAGGGCATTCAAGAAATTTCAATACCTACTAGCAGGACACATAACAATAATATACTGAAGAGCCAAAGACACTGGTACATGTGCCTAATATCATGTAGGGCCCTCGTGAGCATGCAAAACTGCCGCAACACAGAGTGACACAGACTCGATTAATGTTTGAAGTAGAGCTGGAGGGAAATGACACCATGAAACCTGCAGAAGAAATTTAAATACCTACTAGTGAGACACAAAAAAGTAATACACTGAAGGACCAAAGAAATTGGTACACCTGCTTAATATCATGTAGGTCCCCTGCAAGCACACAGAAGTGCCAAAACACGATGTGGCATGGACTTGATTAAAGTCTAAAGTAGTGCTGGAGGGAAATGACAACATGAATCCTGCAGGGGTGTCCATTATTCCATATGAGTACGGGGGGATGGAGATCTATTCTGAACAGCATGTTGCAAGGTATCCCGGATATGCTGAATAATTTTCATGTCTGGGAGTTTAGTGGCCAGCTCAGAGGAGTGTTCCTGGGGCCACTCTGTAGCAATTCTGAATGTGTGGGTTGTCACATTGTCCTGCTGGAATTTCCCAAGTCTGTTGGAAGGCACAGCGGACGTGAGTGGATGCAGGTGATCAGACAGGAAGCTGACGTAATGATCACCTGTCAGAGCCATATGTAGATGTATCAGGAGTTCCATATCACTCCAACTGCACATGTATCACACCATTACAGAGCTTCCACCAGCTTTAACAGTCCCCTGTTGACATGCAGAATCCATGAATTCATGAGGTTGCTCCGTACCTGTACACATCCATCGACCCAATACAATTTGAAACGAGACTCGTCCGACAAGGCATCATGTTTCCAGACATCAACAGTCTCCCCAGGCAAGGTATAAAGCTTTGCATTGTGCAGTCATCAAGGGTACACGAGTGGGCCTTTGGTTCCAAAAGCACATGTCAATGATGTTTCACTGAATGGTTCATATGCTGATATTTGTTGATGGCCCTGCATTGAAATCTGCAGCAGTTAGCAGAAGGGTTGCACTACTGTACTGTTGTACAGTCATCACTGGTCCTGTTCTCGCAGGATCTTTTTTGGCCATAACAAAGTTGGAGATTTGATGTTTTACCAGATTCATAATATTCATGACACATTTGTGACATGGTCGTACTGGAAAATCACCACTTCATCACAACTTCAGAGATGCTGTGTTCCATCACTCATGTGTCAACTACAACACCACGTTCAGACTCACTTAAATCTTTATAACCTGCCATTGTAGCAGCAATAACTGATCTAACAACTGTTCCAGACACTTGTTGTCTTATACAGACGTTGCCAAATGCAGCACTGTATTCTGCCTGTTTACAAATCTCTGTATTTGAATACGCATGCCTATACCAGTTCCTTTGATGCTTCAGTGTACATATAGACCATAACACACTGGTATCTCTACTACAGAGCAAACTTCAACACATTAGGCTGACACAATGGACTCCCTTTCTGCAGGAATTTCACTTTACTATAAAATGTATGAAGGGGGAAATATAATACCTGATGCACTACGTTGATTTCCTGTAGTTCTTCAATCAAACAAAAATGTAAAGGAAAGGGGCAAATTTGCTGTTTCTTTTCTGAAGGTAAATGAAACACAGCTTACAGAGATGCATCATATAAAATAATGTTAATTTAATAACTTGGTATATACATTCATGATATATCTATTTTGGCCTAAAAAAGTGTATCATGCACATGAAAAAATTTTACACTTCAGGAATATGAATCATCTAGTTATAAAAACCCTGAGATCCTGTGAGATGTGTCAGAAAATTAAGGTACATGCTGTTGGCATGCACACTATGTTGCATCCTACCATTCCACTTAATTTGTGGGATTTATTGGCTGTGGACCTTTATGGTCCTCTGGCTGGGGGCTGGGGAGGAGTGATATATGTATTTGTGGTACTGAAATGCTGGGCCACACTAGTAAACCTATGCCCATTAAGAAAGGTAACATGTCATAATGATATAATGAAATTAAGAGATCATTTTTCAAATGTGGGTAAACCAAGAACTTTGCTATCTGATAATGGAACACAGTTTATAACTAAAAAGTTAAAGAGTTTTTGATATGGGAAAGCATGAACCATATGTTCATTTCTAAATTCACTCTCAAAGTAATCAAGCAGTATGGGTCAAGCATAATTATCCAGGCATTGCCAGACTCATTGAGCAGATAAATGTTTGAAATGGCCACACATGGTAATACAGTATGAAAAGTTGTTAAACTAGTTGCCACATTCAGGTACATTGGTTTCCCCAATGGAAATAGTGGGGGAGTGAATAGAAAGAGAATCACTCCCCAAGTGGATGGAATGGCAACAGGGGGATGCTGGTGCACAGAAATTACTGACTAATGCTGTGAATAAGAGAGATTAAGAGAAGGAAAAAGAGATGGGGAAAGGATACACCCAGCAAGTACAAACATAGGATATAGTTTTAGTTAAGAGTCATAAAAAGAGTGGAACAAGTGAAAAAAATTATAAGTAAATTTAAATCTTTATATGGGAGGCCATTCTTAACAACTAAGATGCTGCACCCAAAAGCAGCCATATTAACTGACCCAGAGACAAGAAAGGACAAAAGTATATACAGTGTTCAAGACTTTAGACCATTCACTAGTAAATAAGAGAAAACTGATGATAATCCACGTAGTTTCAAAGTTTTCTACTATAGTTAGTATTTATATTAGTATTAGTATAAATATTAGATATTAGATACTAGAAGGTATCAGATAGATTATATAATGGTAAGACAGAGATTTAGTAACCAGGTTTTAAATTGTAAGACATTTCCAGGGGCAGATGTGGACTCTGACCACAATCTATTGGTTATGAACTGTAGATTAAAACCGAAGAAACTGCAATACGGAGGGAATTTAAGGAGATGGGACCTAGATAAACTAACTAAACCAGAGGTTGTACAGAGTTTCAGGGAGAGCATAATGGAACAATTGACAGGAATGGGGAAAAGAAATACAGTAGAGGAAGAATGGGTAGCGCTGAGAGATGAAGTAGTGAAGGTAGCAGAGGATCAAGTAGGTAAAAAGACGATGGCTAGTAGAAATCCTTGGGTAACAGAAGAAATATTGAATTTAATTGATGAAAGGAGAAAATATAAAAATGCAGTAAATGAAGTGGGCAAAAGGGAATACAAATGTCTCAAAAATGAGATCGACAGGAAGTGCAAAATGGCTAAGCAGGGATGGCTAGAGGACAAACGTAAGGATGTAGAGGCTTACCTTACTAGGGGTAAGATAGATACTGCCTACAGGAAAATTAAAGAGTCCTTTGTAGAAAAGAGAGCCGCTTGTATGAATATCAAGAGCTCAGATGGAGACCCAGTTCTAAGCAAAGAAGGGAAAGCAGAAAGGTGGAAGGAGTATGTAGAGGGTCTATACAAGGGCGATGTACTTAAGGACAATATTATGGAGATGGAAGAGGATGTAGATGAAGATGAGATGGGAGATACGATACTGCGTGAAGAGCTTGACAGAGCACTGAAAGACCTGAGTCGAAACAAGGCCCTGGGAGTAGACAACATTCCATTAGAACTACTGACGGCCTTGGGAGAGCCAGTCCTGACAAAACTCTACCATCTCGTGAGCAAGATGTATGAGACAAGCAAAATACCCTCAGACTTCAAGAAGAATATAATTATTCCAATCCCAAAGAAAGCAGGTGTTGACAGATGTGAAAATTGTTGTGGTTGGCAGGAGAGCCAACACTGTGTTACTAGAGGAAGCCGAAAGGCACGCGTTTTAGCTCACGCAGGCTGGCGTGAGGTCTGGAACAGGACAAGGAAATTAGAATTTAGAAAAAACGGACGTAGCTGGTGGAATACTTAACTTCGATCCATTAATGGTGAATGTTGCTCTTGACGTTACATTATTCACAGTATCAATAGTAACTGGTAATGGCGCCTTGCTAGGTCATAGCAAATGACGTAGCTGAAGGCTATGCTAACTATCGTCTCGGCAAATGAGAGCGTATTTTGTCAGTGAACCATCACTAGCAAAGTCAGTTGTACAATTGGGGCGAGTGCTAGGAAGTCTCTCTAGACCTGCCATGTGGCGGCGCTCAGTCTGCAATCACTGATAGTGGCGACACGCGGGTCCGACGTATACTAACGGACCGCAGCCGATTTAAAGGCTACCACCTAGCAAGTGTGGTGTCTGGCGGTGACACCACGTTCCTCCCCCACAAATCAGCATACGGTTGTGATATAAGGCTTCCGCCCGCTGTGGGGAGGACCCCATGTTGATGTATGTGACGAGGTGCGGAGCCTAACAACAGACGAGGCTGTGCCACCCGCACCCTGCCATTCGGACCGCGGGAAGCTAGGAAACGCCTAAAAACCTGCTCCAGGGTGCATGCCAACATGCGGTGTATGCGCCCGCAGAGAGACAGGAGGGGCCGTAGGGTCGACCTCCATCGGGCCGGGGCACCCGACGGGCGAAGACGACATACGGTCCGGAGTGGGCAAGAGTTCCATGTTGGAGGACAACTGGTCACGGGAAGTGATTGGCGGCGTGTGACCCAGGGAGGTGCCCTGCAGTTGCAGCAACGCGTCCACTGCGGGCATCGCCGGTGGAAGAACAGGTGGCGGTGGTGGCGGTGGCGCGTCGTCATGGGGCAAAATGGAAGGTGGCGTCGGTAACACCTGGGGCCAAGGCGAGCCAGTAGATGGGTCCCCAGGGCACTGACTGGACAGCACCGTCGCTGAAAGCAGACGGGGAGTGGCAGATATCCCGTGTGATGACAGAGGCGCAGCTGATGGAGATGCTGACACACCTCACCAGAGGCCCCCAAAACCAGATACATAGCGTGGCCGAGGCAGCGAAGAATGCACCTTTTGAGCCAACGTCGTGAACCTTGATAGTGGCAGTAGTAGACAACATCACCTGGGGCAAAAGCAGGTGTCTGCCGCTGCACAGGAACCTGATGCGGCGGATGTAGCAATGACATCAAGGTTCGATGAGGGCAACCGTGGAGCAACTCAGCCGGCGAGCGACCATCTTGGGGCTGAGAGCGATACGAGGACAAAAAGAGCAATAACGTGTCCTCCCGAGAATGCGACTCTTTCAACTTCAGCATCTGTGACTTGAAAGTCCTGACCAGTCGTTCAGCAGCACTGTTTGACTGTGGCGAAAACAGCACGGACGTCAGATGTTGAATACCATTGGCCTTGCAGAATGACTGAAATTCTGCGGACATGAATTGTGGGCCATTGTCAGAAACAATAGTCCGTGGAAGACCTTCAATGCAAAGATAGCAGATAACGCTTGGATGGCGGCAGATAACGTCGTGGAAGACATGCGGACAACAAAAGGAAAATTACTGAATGTATCTACCACAACCAACCATCGAGCATTCCAGAATGGATGAGCAAAATCGATGTGTAAGCGTTGCCAAGGGGAAGTGGCTTTTGGCCATGCAAAGAATTTCCGCAGTGGTGCTGATTGTTGTTCAGCACACACCATGCAAGAAGAGCACATATTCGTAATCGCAGCATCGATTCTGAACCACGTACAGTGCTGACGAGCAAGTTGTTTCGTTCTCACTATACCCCAGTGTCCTTGGTGGAGAAGCTGTAAGACAGAGGACTGTAACAAACGTGGGACCACGACCCTGGACTGATCATTATTAGAACGCAACAGCAAGACACCAGTCATACAAAAAATCGGTGAACCACCGGTTCCCCAATCCGTGACTTTGACAAGGGCCGTTGTGTAGCAACAAAACGCAGAACGGTAGCAAGGACAGGGTCAGCAGCTGTGGCTGTAGCTACATGACGAAAATCAATCGGAAATGATTCGACCACGTCATTGGTTTCCGAATCAATGAGCATGCAAGCAAGTTCGGAGGAATCGAATGCTCTATCCTCGGCAACAGGCGAACCGGACAACGCATCGGAGTTTCTGTGCTTAGCAGTGGACCGATACAAGATATCGTAGTGGTACTGCGAGAGGAAAATAGCCCAGCGAATGAATTTCTGCGCTGTACGTGGAGGTACAGGCTTGGTCGGATGAAAAAGCGATGTCAAAGGTTTGTGGTCTGTGATGATGGTAAAGTGACGACCATACAAGAAATCATGAAACTTTGTAACACCAAATACGAGAGCCAATGCTTCTTTCTCGATCTGCGAATAATTTCTTTGTGCAGACGAGAGCAATTTGGACGCAAAGGCAATAGGGCGATTGTGCGATCCATCTTTGTATGCAAGCACAGCACCAATCCCGAAATACAATGCATCCACCATCAACAAAAGGGGCTTCTGGGGATCGAATGGCGTAAGGCAAGTATTGGAAAGCAACGCCGATTTCAACTGGTGAAAGGCGTGTTCGCATGCCGTCGTCCAGATGAACGGAACACCTTTACGGTGTAAGCGATGAAGTGGAGCTGAAATGGAAGAGGCATGTGGCACATATCTTTGATAATAGTTAATTTTTCCCAGCACACTCTGTAGCTGCTTCAAATTCTGCGGTGAAGGCAAGTCTTGTATGGCACAGAGGTGCTCGGGACTGGGATGTATGCCTTGGGCATTGACTACATGTCCCAGGTAGGGCACATCACCAGCAAAGAACACACATTTGTCCTTCTGCAAGCGAAGGCCATTTTGTCGCAAGACCTGAAATAATGTTCTGAGATGGGCTAAATGTTCTTCTTCCATCTTTACGGAGATCACAATATCGTCCAGATAGTTTGCTGCAGTAGGGACCGACGCACAAACATTTGTAGATATTGCTGAAACAATGCAGGGGCGGATCCACACCCGAATGGCAGTCGTTTGAATCAATACAAACCAAGATGCGTGTTAACCACCAGAACGTGCTAGGATTCTTCATCCACCGGTATTTGCAAGTACGCATCTGCTAGGTCCAACTTAAAAAAATATTTACCCGGGCACAGTGTGTCAAAAAGATCTTCCGGGCGGGGTAAAGGAAAAGTTGCAATCACTAGTTGTGGATTCACTGTTGCCTTGAAGGCCACACAAAGTCTCAATTGTCCCGAAGGTTTTGGCAAAATTACTAAGGGTGATGCCCAGAGAGAAGCCTGCACACGTTCAATTACACCTTGTGATTCCAAATCGCGTAATGTTTTTGCGACCTCATCACGCAATGCGTGGGGAACATTGCGCGCTCTGAAAAATTTCGGTTGCGCGTTTACTTTCAGTTCCAAATGTGCTTTATAGTTCTTAATGCAACTGAGGCCCGGTGCAAAAATGTCTGCAAATTCTTCACATAGACGAGAAACACTGTCGGAAGGCACAGTCTGGTTCACTGATAGGACCTGATTTACTATAGACAAGTTAGACAACTGAAATAAATCGAAACCAAACAAGTTCAGTGCAGAAGAAGAATGAAGGACGTAAAATGACACAAGTTTTGTTTGTCCTTTGTATGTTGCAAGAAGGCTGCACTGTCCTAACACAGGGATCGCCTGACCTGAATAGCTAGTTAACTTAACATTTGCAGCACGCAACGGAGGTGTGCCCGGTAGTTTGTAAGTGTCTTGATTGATCAGTGAAACTGCAGCCCCGGTATTGAGCTGGAATGGTATCACTTTGCCGTTAATGTCCAAGTCCACAAAAAGTTTATTGCCCTGCTGACGACAAGAGCGACTGTCTCGTGCAACATGAACTGACACTGGTACAAAATCACTTGCGACTTGACAGGAGTTCCGGCGATGTCGACGCACACTATTTGTGGGACGAACACAGTCACTGTTAGAGAGAGTGGCACTGGGCGGAGTGGAATGAACTATATGAATTTCCATGGGCGAAGTTTCGTGAGCCTGAGTATCCTTGGTTTGATTCCAATTCCGGCGCAAAGCAAAGGGCCTGGAATGATTTTGAGTTTCCGATCTGAGCTTTTTCTGGCAAACACTTTGAACATGTCCTTTTTTATTACAGTAAAAGCAAATAGCTTGGCATGACGGGCAATTCTCACGCGAATTTCTAGTAGCACACTGCGGGCATGGTTTTAGCACTACATTTGCTTGCTGGCGCGGTACACATGGCTGAGAGCCTGGCCGCAGCGGCGTGGCCCGGCGCGAGGGCTGTTTACAGTTCCGTGCAGCTCACCCGGTGGGCCGGTTAACCTGACACACGGGTGGCGAAGTTTCAATTGAGTCCTGAGCAAAGTCAGGTGTGTCCTGCTGATAGAATATGTCCATCACTTGTTGAAGAGAGGGATTGACTAGTTTCAAAATCTGTTCCCTTATACGAACATCAGAAACGTTCTGTGTAATTGCATCACTTACCATAGTATCTGAATAAGGGAGTCCACATTGACACTCAAAAGCACAATCCCTAGTAAGGCCTTGCAAGGTTGCAACCCACTCCCGATTAGTCTGACCTGCCATACGTTTTGTACGAAAGAAGGTATACCATTTGGCAACTACATTGACTGAGTCTTTGAAATATGTATCTAATGCAGACAAAATTTCGTCGTAGGACAGTGTTGCTACGTCGCGTCAGGGAAATAATATGACTATCACACGGTATGTTTGTACGCCGACTGAAGACAACAAAAACGGCTGCCGCTCATTACCTTGAATTCTGTAGGTGGCGAGATGGAATCCAAATTGGTGTGACCACTCCGTCCATCTCTCCAGTGCAGCATCAAAAGGACTAAAAGTTGGTGCAACTGCGTGTTGTGGCTGCATTAGCGGTGGAGTGGCGGCTGCCACATCGTTTTGCATCACACGTTGACCCTGGACGAGCTGTCCAAGGGCATCCAGTATGGCCTGCGTCTGCTGATTCTGTAAGCAATAAAATTCGGACAGTACATCTGGAGATGTTGGCGAAGCCATTACACAAGTAAATCAGGGCAGTATAGTTAAGAACGTGGTATTCCATCCTCGTTGCCAATGTTGTGGTTGGCAGGAGAGCCAACACCGTGTTACTAGAGGAAGCTGAAAGGCAGGTGTTTTAGCTCACTCAGGCTGGCGTGAGGTCTGGAACAGGACAAGGAAATTAGAATTTAGAAAAGACGGACTTAGCTGGTGGAATACTTAACTTTAATCCATTAATGGTGAATGTCGCTCTTGATGTCACATTATTCACAGTATCAATAGTAACTGGTAATGGCGCCTTGCTAGGTCATAGCAAATGACGTAGCTGAAGGCTATGCTAACTATCGTCTTGGCAAATGAGAGCGTATTTTGTCAGTGAACCATCGTTAGCAAAGTCGGTTGTACAACTGGGGTGAGTGCTAGGAAGTCTCTCTAGACCTGCCGTGTGGCGGCACTCGGTCTGCAATCACTGATGGTGGTGACACGAGTGTCCGACGTATACTAACGGACCGCGGCCGATTTAAAGGCTAGCACCTAGCAAGTGTGGTGTCTGGCGGTGACACCACAAAAATTACTGAACTATCAGTTTAATAAGTCACAGCTGGAAAATACTAATGTGAATTCTTTACAGACGAATGGAAAAACTGGTAGAAGCCGACCTCGGGGAAGATCAGTTTGGATTCCGTAGAAATGCTGGGACACGTGAGATAATACTGACCCTACGACTTATCTTAGAAAATAGATTAAGGAAAGGCAAACCTATGTTACTAGCATTTGTAGACTTAGAGAAAGCTTTTGACAATGTTGACTGGAATACTCTCTTTCAAATTCTAAAGATGGCAGGGGTAAAATACAGGGAACGAAAGGCTATTTACAATTTGTACAGAAACCAGATGGCAGTTATAAGAGTCGAGGGGCATGAAAGGGAAGCAGCAGTTGGGAAGCGAGTGAGACAGGGTTGTAGCCTGTCCCCAATGTTATTCAATCTGTATATTGAGCAAGCAGTAAAGGAAACAAAAGAAAAATTCGGAGTAGGTATTAAAGTCCATGGAGAAGAAATAAAAACGTTGAGGTTCGCCGATGACATTGTAATTCTGTCAGAGACAGCAAAAGACTTGGAAGAGCAGTTGAACGGAATGGACAGTGTCTTGAAAGAAGGATATAAGATGAATATCAACAAAAGCAAACGGAGCGAGGTGGCGCAGTGGTTAGACACTGGACTCGCATTCGGGAGGACGACGGTTCAATCCCGCGTCCAACCATCCTGATTTAGGTTTTCCGTGATTTCCCTAAATCACTCCAGGCAAATGCCGGGATGGTTCCTCTGAAAGGGCACGGCCGACTTCCTTCCCCATCCTTCCCTAATCCGATGAGACCGATGACCACGCTGTCTGGTCTCCTTCCCCAAAACAACCAACCAACCAACCAACCAACAAAAGCAAAACGAGGGTAACGGAATGTAGTTGAATTAAGTCGGGTGATGCTGAGGGAATTAGATTAGGAAATAAGAAACTTAAAGTAGTAAAGGAATTTTGCTATTTGGGAAGCAAAATAACGGATGATGGTCGAAGTAGAGAGGATATAAAATGTAGACTGGCAATGGCAAGGAAAGCGTTTCTGAAGAAGAGAAATTTGTTAACATAGAGTATAGATTTAAGTGTCAGGAAGTCGTTTCTGAAAGTATTTGTATGGAGTGTAGCCATGTATGAAAGTGAAACATGGACAATAAATAGTTTGGAGAAGAAGAGAATAGAGGCTTTCGAAATGTGGTGCTACAGAAGAATGCTGAAGATTAGATTGGTAGATCACACAACTAATGAGGAGGTATTGAATAGAATTGGGGAGAAGAGGAGTTTGTGGCACAACTTGACAAGAAGAAGGGACCGGTTGGTAGGACATGTTCTGAGGCATCAAGGGATCACAAATTTAGCATTGGAGGGCAGCATGGAGGGTAAAAATCGTAGAGGGAGACCAGTAGATGAATACTAAGCAGATTCAGAAAGATGTAGGTTGCAGGAAGTACTGGGAGATGAAGAATCTTGCACAGGATAGAGTAGCATGGAGAGCTGCATCAAACCAGTCTCAGGACTGAAGACAACAACAACAATAGTATTTATTAATTGTGGGAGGATACATTTACTATTCATCCAAGTCAAAAGATTGTGTAAGATCATAAATATTCTCACATTGTGCTATATGGAAGTACTATAAGAGAAAGATAACCATAGGAAAGAGACAATCAATAATATCATCACTGTTTTAGGGCTATGAAGAAGGAATATATTTTGAGAGGAGACCCAGGGAAAGGAGCAGCATGTGGTTTATGCTTACAATATTTAAGGTGCTAATGTTGGTGTTAGTAGGCAGCTTTCAAACGTTATGTTGTGTTGTTGAGTGAACTAATTGAGTTTACTTTAAAATTTGGTTTAAAAGGGTTGGTATGCCCAAAAAGTAATAATTGGTTGTAAGTTTAAGCATGCATGGTGATAGCAACACTAGGGAGAGATGCTGTCTGTTGAGTTGAAAATGTTTGAATTTTTCATCCATACATCAAAAATGCTAAAGGTGCAGATAGTAATGTGGAGTGTTAATGCACACTGTAAGGATCCAGGTAACAAGGAATAACAGAGCTGTCATTAAGAATCATGAGCAATGAAAATGAATAAAACTTTAACCTTTCTATGGTCTCTTAGCTAAGCCAGACCTACTAATATGTCATCAGAAAAAATAATTTTTTTGTATAACGTTTAAGTTTGTAAAATTATGAGTTATAGGTGATTGTTTGGCTCTTTATCGAATCCTGGGGAATGGTTTGAGTCATTTAAAGGTTGCATTTATGGAACATCATAATAAGTAAACCTCATTTACCAAATTTCATTAACTGTCAATTCATAATATAGTTTACATTGTGCTCATCATGATGTCTCACTTAATAACTACTGTTATCACATATAGAAGCAATGTAGTACACCAACCTACATTATTATGCATTTTTATTATGTCAACAATGTAGTCAAAATGACTACTGTATTGTAAACTAACTATATTTACCACTGTCCTGTATCACACATACAAACAATGTACAAAACTGATTCTTGGACCAATAAATAAATAAATAAATGGAAGTAATTTTAATTTGAATATGCTTCATATGCAAATAGTATTGATGAAATTTTAATGGTCAAGCAAGTAACATGTCTTCTGATATAATATGGAACAACTACAGTACATTGGGGAAAAGGACTGCATATTACTAACCATTGGATTGGTGATTTACTAGGTTCATTCACCAATGCTAGACAATAATAAATCCACTGACGGTTATAATGATTTTATGTATGCTGGATACAGACTTTTGATTAGTCTAAAAGAGAGAAAGGAGACATTGGCCAGAATAAAATTTATAGAGTGTAATATAATTAATTACAGTTATTTCCATGTTAGGTTATTATAGGTGGAAATTGTTTAATGGTCAAATTCTTATTAATTAATAAGGGGTTTGCAGGTGTGAGGGTACAAGATTTTCCAGAAGTGTTGTAGTCAATGATTTGGAAATAAATCATTTCGTTGATTGAGGGTTAAGTCTCCTATTAATTTTGAACATAAATGAACAAGCTTTATTAGCAGAAGATCTATTTGTTTGTTCATTCAGAAAAATTGCCCAGAACTTAGAAGTTTAATTAGTATGTAAGAGGCTTCCTTAAGAAGCAATGTCTTCTTTTGTGAGTTCTATTATTTGTCTGAGGTATTCCATAAGGGGCTCCATGCCATTCTAAGAGCATTAGAGCTGTACATGACATCATGCCATACATTGGAGGTGGTAAAAAATCTTCTGTGAAAACCATAGGTTCAAGGAGTACCAATGACCAGATGATTATAACAATAATGTACAATACATGCTGATGAACTGACACTATTTTTTTCCTTCAGAAGTTTGAAGTTTGTTAAAAATAAGTTGTACCTAGATGAGTAACTTCTGATCATGTTTTGTAATGAAACGCACAATAAAACCCTTCCTATAAAGCTAAGTGGAAGAGTCCTGGTTTTGGTAGAATCTGAGTTCTACAGACATAAGAAGAATTGAATCAGTCAGTGGAGAAAGGAACTATGTCAGTTTTTCTTACTTTTCAGGAGAGACAAGAAACTGTCTTATTGTGAAATTATTTGACAGATTGCATTGAAATTTTCAACATTTGTTGCATGCTAATCGTACATACTGAGAATTAAAGTAATTTTCATGTATTCTAAAAAGTATCCTCTGGAAAAAAACTGAAGATTTATAACATAGTTCCTTTCTCCAGTCAACTATGGAATTCAGTACTTTTTGAGAGTATAACTCATTCAAAATTACACATTTCTGGACTATATCTCGAATTTATTGATTAACTTATGGAAAATTATCTTCAACTGAACATGAAAACAACTACTTCATAGAATTCAAAGTTCTGGATAATTAATAATTTATCATAGTGAGTTATCACTTGTAGTCGGCCTTTTCAATATATCATCATAAAAAATCTGTGTCTTCTCCATGGACGTACATAAACAATTTCTGAATATTTTCAGTTTTCTTTTTATTGATTCTAACCTTTCCCATCACATAGGCTTTGCAGCCCAATTTGAAACAAGGCAAGTTTAGTTTTTGCCAGATTAAAGGAGTGACTGACAGCTATTTATTAAAGGGTATGCTGTTGCAACTCCTTGCTTTGTTGCTTCATAATGAAATTCTTTGAACATTGTCACAAAAAAATTTTGTTTTTCTTGACCTGGCTTCTTGAGACGTGCTGTTTTCCTAGGTTGTATGGTTTCTTTGTAATGACAAAGCCACCATGTGTCAAAGTCCATTATGTCTTCACTTTCCACCATAATGACTGTAATTCAGAAGTACTGTATGCTATGATTTCCACATACTCTTTAGAGCTGCAAACTCAGTCACGTTTCCATATTTGTCTCTTCAGTGTTGTAAACACATGGTCACAATGGAGAAACAAGTGACCTCTTTCAGGAAACCTGTGGGTTATTTTTTTTAATTTTTCAGCGTTTGTCAATGCAAGGCACATCCTTACTATGGCATTATTTTTATTTTGACCAGGTGCTCTGCCTGAGAACAGGTGTACTTCTATAACATTCTTCGATACATAATTTTCGATGTAGTGGTACTGGTATGAACAAACTCCATTTGCTCCCTTTTTCACTTCACCTTCAGGACACAAGCACATCTGGAATGCCTGGACTTTATATCATAAATGCAGAAACAGTTAACCCACAGTTTGCCTACCTGCACTGGGATGTCTGGCAGAGCCAAGTTTTGCATGAAGTTAAAAGCTAGTCCAACAATATCATCCCAGCTCATAGATTCTTGCTCAGTTATTTTAATGAATTTATAAAATGTCCTACTGTGCAACTTGTGAAAGTCCAACTCAAGTATGCAGCTCTTTTACTAATGAAGTTCTTCACATAACCCACATACATCAATTTGGGGATGACCAAAGGAAAACTGTAATTTTCACAAAAATATTTCCCGTAGAAGTTGTACTTCACATTTACTCCTGGATACTTCATAAGGGACATTTTGTGCATAGTTTTCAGATCCAAGCGTGTGTCTAGGTATTTCATTTCCTTCCCAGCATAGTGATTTTCTCTGAGTGGGAAAGATGTGATGTGGGTGTCTATTTATCAAAAGTATTACATTTTCCAATGTTTTGGTTGTCCAGTGATTTGTTCCATGCATGTCCTTTGGAATTTGACCTTTAACTGGTAAGTGGCAAATGAAAAATCACGTTTCTTTAATACAGCATGAAGACTGAAAAAAGCACGTTTGCAGACACGAACTCTTTTACCACAGACAATTGCATGGTAAACAAAGGAATGTTGTTTCTTGATGCTATAGATGCCACTGACAACTTTTCTTGGCCTTCTTTTTGCAAGGCCACATGTCGCAATTAACCCATGTAGATAAATATCCTGACTATTGTTTTTTCCATGTTTAAAAAGTTTGAAAGTATCTTGATGATATGTTGGAAACATTCCATTCAGCATCTGGTATTTATTAAGTAATCACAAAGCACATAGCACATGCTATGGAATTTAAATTACACTGAAATTGTTGAACAGGTAAATGTCAGTACTGATACCTTACTTGCAATCAACACTGATAGATCTTCCAGGAACTGCTTTTTCACTGTAGTTATTATATGGAAACCCATGAAACATAGCTTGCTTGATTCTCTTCCTCTTGTGCTCACTTTCATTTCACTTTCATTTGGGAGATGTTTTGAAAGATGGAATTCAATAACTTACAACAACAATCAACACTAACAACAATATTGGCACTAAGTTAGGGTTTTGTTATGCTTTCTGCACCTGTACGCTACAAGCCAACATCCTAGTTTGAAGGTGGTGTAGTAAAATTTCACCAACAGTACAGTCTGTTAGCAGGACACAATGTGTGGCAGAGAAAAGAACTAAGTCACTGACTTGATTCCTTTCTTTCAGCATGTAGCAAATCAACCTCATGTTATCCCCACACGATGAAGCCAAACGTAGTTCATTTCATGACAGTAAGGTGCATCTTAATCTGTTTAACACATTTATGTAAAAAAATGTAAATCACCAAAAAGTGACTTAATTCCTTTCTCCACTGACCGATTCAACTATCTATCAGTTGGGGGACTGCAGACTTCTCAGACCTGAACACCAGCATCTAAGTAATTTATAAATTAACTATACCTCCATAACTTAAGTTCTCAAGCCATAAAACCCACTATAAACTATCAAGTTAATTAATGATAATATTCATTAAGGATGTGTTCAAAGTACTAAATCTCCCATCCAATCACTAACAATTATATAAAAGCTATATAAAAATTATCAAAATTTTCTTTAAAGAAATGTCAAACACATTTTATATTGTAATCTTTGTTGGGATGATGGGGGGAGTTGGGGGGGGGGGGGTGGATGGGAGATTCTCTCTGACCCCACCCCTCCTTTACTTTGGATTCCAATATTATGTATAATTATTCAGTTATACTTTGTTATAAAAGGTCATAAATCTAGAATATTATACATTTATACATACCTTTCCTCTTTCATGTAGCTGGATCACTCATTGTTTTAGAGTTCTTGTAATTATAAAAGGTTCTTCAGACAGTGGATAGAACTTACTTATGATGTTCTTGCTCTTAGAGCTAAGTTTACATTTCTTCATCAAAACCAGATCCCCTGTCTCAATTTTCCATTTCTTTTTCCTTTTTTCTCATTCTGTACTTATAATTCTTTCATATAGTTCATCGTCACGCTCTGCGAGGATTCATTTACCTCAGGCCATTCTATATATTTTGATGTAGATTCTCTCTCTACTGTTTTAGTAACCAGGTGGAACATCTCATTCAACATTGTTTTTGAAGTCCTCCACCAAATCTCTGCACTTAAACTGCTGGGTTGCGCAAAATGCAACATATCCAGTGTAATTCACATGCAGTTCTTACACATGGATTTACTGGAGGGTGATATTTGGAAATAAATATACGATTTTCCATCTTCCGTGCAAAAAATTCTTTAAATTCTTGGCTGCAAATTGGGTACCATTGGCTGATAGCAAATTGTTCTGTTTCCCCACAAGTTTAACGTAATCACTCTTTAGCTTTGACACAATGCAGGTGGTTGTGGATCTTCTCAGTGGATACAACTTAATTAACTTTGAGCAATATTCAACCACATGAACGACATATACCATTAGTCCCCATCATTGAGGCAGTGGACAATAAATTTCCACATCCATTAAATCAACAATGCTTTTGGTATTATGGGGTACAGCTTAGTGTGGATCTTCAAAGTCTATACTTTGACTTTCTGTCACATACTACATGACTTCAGGAACTTTCTAACTTGCCCAGACATGTCAATACAATAATAATAATTTCTCATGTGCATCATTCAGTTCTTCCGCCCAAAGCGAATAAACCCCAAATTTATATACCATGTTAATAGATCTGCTTTACTGTTAGGTATATGTGGTAACCAGTTGTAAAGTGAGACAGATAAGTTGTCTGGGTGTGGGCTGGGTTCTCTGTCAAAGACAGGGGATGTGGACAGCAGCAGAAGCTGGTTGTGGTGAAGATACGACAACTCTTTATTACTTCTTTATTAACTGGCACAGTTCAGACATTCTTCTGTTTGTGCTCCATTCTCTGGCATTGTCTGAAGTTCCCTTGTAATATTCCAGCAACATAGCTGCAGGTGTATACGTACAGCAGGTGGCATGCCAAAGCAGCTCAGGAGACAGTGCACTGTGTTATTGTCTCCAGTACACAAGGCGAGCTGGGATGGCAGGATGTGGCTAGCTGCACAGTCATGGACAGCCACTACATCTTCTCTAATGCAGAAGTTTGTGTCATTTCAGTGGCGCAGTCATGGCTTTGCCTGGAGTCAAAGTTTGGAGCAATGATGAGGAGTGGAGCCAGGAGGATGAAATATGGCAGGTGCTGTGCATGGCTGTGCCTTGACAAACATGGCATACTCAGCCAAGCCAGCATTTAAATGCTGATGTTTGGTGCTGAATTGCCAGAAGGGCTGCATTTGTGAGCCACTGCAAACCGTCCGGAGCAGGACAATGATCAGGCTCCAGCATAATCATCAACAATGTGGAAGTCAATCAAGCTGGAGTGCTTCTCAAAGGCTTGTACTAGGACATTGACACCAAGGATTGTGTCATGGAAGTCTTGCTGCTAATGAGGGATGCTGATCATGCAGGGATGTGGGCCAGCCATAGCCAATGTCCGTGGCTTTTGACCAGATTTTGGCACTTGTGGTTCAATGACATGGGAGCTGAAAATGTAGTTCAATGACCAGCACCTGCTGCCTAGCTATGGCCCCGTTCCAGTTCTGGACTCTGACTTCTGCTCCAAGTATTCCTATAATTTTGTCCCATTACAAAGTTGTTAATCATTAATTTATTTTTATGTAAAAGTAGCATTTTATGGAGCTTCCAGTTGTTACTATTGTCATTTGGATTTTGTTCTCAGTAATGAATATAGTTACACAACACATGATTCTTTCATCATTCTGTTTTTAAACTTTCATAAAGTAATCTAATACCTTGTTCACATCTGTTCATGTCTGTTCACTTTTAGTAAATAAATCACAAAGTTACCTCTTTCTTTGAAGTTTACAGTAGGCTTTAATCCTACTGGTAATGTTGGTAGTGTGTCTAACGTAATAATTTCTGTACCCTTTAGACAGTGTATCAAAAATTGAAACTCTTTAAGCTTCCTGGCAGATTAAAACTGTGTGGACCGAGACTCGAACTTGGGACATTTGCCTTTTGCGGGCAAGTGCTCTACCAACTGAGCTACCCAATCACGACTCACAACCTGTCCTCACAGTTTTAATTCTGCCAGTACCTCGTCTCCTACCTTCCAAACTTCACAGAAGCTCTCCTGCATACCTTGCAGAACTAGCACTCCTGGAAGAAAGGAGTGCTAGTTCTGCAAGGTATGCAGGAGAGCTTCTGTGAAGCATTTCTTTATTCACACAATTTACAGTACTTTGATGGGTGCAGCGTAGTGTCAGCATGCTGACCGCAGCATTGTCCCATGAGTCCAGCTGGCTCAGCAACTCCTGGTATGCTGATGCCGCTGCTCCATCATCAAGGCCTCTCAGCTGGAAGTTGGTTGTGCTCGTCCAGTCACCATTTGCCGAGGCATCGCATCTTGCGCCGCGCAGCTGCCTGTGATTCCAGAGACGGCTACAGTTCCTGGTCCCTGCCGCCCTCCTCCCCCTTTGGCTTGCTCTGTCTGACCATAGGATGAATGTGGATGGGCTGGTCACCCGTGGGCCTTGGGCCACTACTGCATCCAGCACAGGACTGGACTCAAACCTGCACCCTCCTGGACACTGTGCTGCAACTTGCCGCTAGTGGTGCTTGCCAGATGGCAACACCTGCCACCGCTTCTGATGCTGCTGCAGTGCTGCCACATCCCCCACAGTGTACACCTCCCCCCGACCCTGGTATGCCAGGTGGAAAGTGAACATGGCCCCTCCTGGACCCACTGCAGACTGCTCTCACTGCCCTCCTTCAGGCATATGTGCAATCTCCAAGTATCCAGCTGCCGTTCCATCCCATCCCGGTGTTGCATCCCCGGAGGTGGAATATAGCCCGAACAAGTACATCGAAATAAAGTACAGGTTTACATAGAATACTTACAACATCGCTGCCAGACTGGCCCCTATAAGCGTAGACCAACACAGGTCTGACCCGACTCTCAACTGAACTGGTACACTTCTCAAGCCAAAAGTGCCTGACTAGTTATACTGCTTTTCCCCTCGCTTCTGACATAGTGTCAGAGAGAGACAGAAACTATGGCAGGGGTGAATTCCCATACATCAGCCACTTACACATCACCCTCCTGGGTCTGGCCTACTGTCTCGCCTCATACATTGCAATAACTTAAAGCAATGCTGCAGTTCCTTGCCTCGCTGTTGCTCCACGCCATGTTTACTCTGCCTGGCCTACTGGCTGCCAACTATTACTACACACTGCCAGCGGCCCCAGACTTCATCGCCCAGCTGCGCCTTTACTGAATTTTTAACAAAATTCCCCTTTCCTACAACTAAGACTAATACTAGCACAGCACAACTCCCTCCCTTCAACAAGATTCGTCCAGAATATATAACAGACATGGCCTGTGGCTGCGTAAACATACCTTGTTCACAAAACTTATATGCTACAGACTAAAACTAATGAGGAAATAAAAACATTAATGTTACCCCTATAAACTGTTCACACAGGTTACCCATTCTGTAGGCAACTGATGTATCGGACTTCCTCTACTGGTGCACATTTCCACACTCTCCACAAAGCTATACTCAAGAAAAATAGAAAAACGGCACACCCTGTGGCTGAAATGCCCACTGTCATTATTCTGTCGGTGTGATGCTGTGGTAACATTCGAATGTGTTCCAATACTTCATTAACCGTGATAGATCCTTCCTGTGCATTAATAAAGGAATGCAACATTTCCAAAAACTCTGGGTTTAACGTGGAGTTTAAATATGTCAGATTCTGAATTGGTAATATCTACAGAACCCCTTCCCACTACAAGCTACTACAACATCCTATGGCATCCTCAAAAATTCCCGACAGTTCATACTGCCCCAACAAATCCTCTGTGACCGTAATGCACACGGAACATTATGTGCCCACTGTTGTCCCTCTGCCAAAACCTTCTTCTTCTGTTTGCTTTGCCTAGCCTCTGCAATTGGGTCACTTCCTTGTAATTGAGGTAATCCATCCACCGTTCCTTTAAAAGGCTTTACTCTACTTATGTGGATAACAGATGTTTTTTTGGCAGCTGCACTCTAACATTTACAGGTGAAGTCATCTCCATGACCTGATATGGTCTGTGGTATTTCATCAAGAATTTTTTCGTCTTTCCCTTAGGTGTATATGGATTTGTGATCAGTACCCATTGACCTACCCTGTACTGTGGTAAAGGTCCCAACTGCTTATTCTGTTCATCATGCCTTTCCAATGCTTTCATATTGGCCTTCTGTACTCTCTTCCAGACTTCCTGTATTGTCTGTGCTAATTTCCTCACTGCATCCCCTTTTGCTCCCGATTTCGGACATAGAACATCAAATGGTGATCGCATCTTTCTTCCATAGACCACCTTGAACGGTGACACATTCCGACTCCCCCCTCCCCCCCCCCCCCCAAATGTATTTTGGTGCTGTAACTTGATACCACATGCAGAAATGCAGAAGATAAACATTCCAATTATCATGGTTTCCATTCACATAATAACTCAGCATTTTTGAAATTGTCTTATGTAATAGCTCCGTTCTCCCATTCGCCTGCAAATAAAATGGACTGGTCCATAATTTTTTAATTCTTAATAACAGAGATAACTGTGACATTAATTCAGACATGAAGTTCGTTCCCTGAACTGTAATTACGGTACCAGGCACCCCAAACTTCAATAACCAGTTATTGACTAAAGCTTGTGCTACCATACTTGCTGTTGGTCTGGTATTGCAACCATAGCTAGAAACCACGAAAAGTGATCAATTATAGTTAAAATGTAACGATTCTCTGCAGGTGTTTTGTTATATGGCCCGCAGACATCTAGCCCGATAAACTCAAAAGATTCTGAAGTCTCTGGTAACCGTTGCAATGGAATTCTTGAGTGCCTCACATCTGCTTGCTGTGCACAGAGTACACAATTTGCTACGTATTGTTCCACATCCCTTCTCTGAGCGCACCACCAAAATCATTCTGCTACTCATCTTTCCGTTGCTCGATGAGCCCCATGCCCTAAAAGCACAGGATCATGGGCCTGCTTTAAGACTTCCTCTCTCAAACTCTTTGGTACCACTACATGTGGTCCACGCCTGGTGACTCTACACAACAAATTTCCCTCCACAATGAGATGTGGTTGAGTTCTAAAACCCTGGCACTCATCATCCTCTGCTTGTGCCCTTTGCAATTCTGTGACAGTCTTACCCATTACTTCTAATGCATTCCCGTGTTTCTTCCCTGGCTTATGAATTACTTCAAAGTCAAACTCACTTAATTTTAGAGCCCACGGTGTTAACCAAGTAGAAGGATCCTTGAGTCCCAGTAACTATCTCAACGCTGCATGATCTGTCATGACCTTAAACTTCCTACCATAAAGGTAACAACGAAAATACATTACTCCATATATTACAGCCAACATCTCCTTTTCCATAGTGGAATAATTCCGCTCTTCCCTATTTAACTGTCTGGAAACATATGCCACCAGATGCTCCTGTCCCTATACCATTTGCCCCAGAATAGGTCCTACTGTGCCATTTGAAGCATCACATGATAAGACAAAGTCTTCTTCAAAATTCGGAAACACCAACACCAGACCAGAAACTAATCTCATTTTTAATTCATCAAAAGCTTGCTGGCATTCCGCTGTCCATTGAAATTTAACCCCTTTCTTTAAAAGCTTTGTTAACAGCTCAGCTATTTGAGCAAAATCCTCTACAAATTTACAATCATATGAGCATAACCCAATATACGATTGTAATTGCTTCATTGTATTTGGTGTCAGAAAATTCTGAACTGCCTCTGTTAACCGAGGATCAGTTTGAACCCCTTGTTCACTGATTACATGTCCTAAATATTTGACCTGCATCTGCACAAAATTACATTTTTCTAAACTTAATGTTAAGCGTGCCGACTGCAATCTTCTAAGAACTTCTTTTAAATGCGGTACATGTTCTGGTATATCCTTTGAAAATACTATAATGTCATCTAGGTAAACCATACATGTCTTTGCTTTCCATCCCCTTAAAATCCCATCTAACAACCGCTGAAAAGTTTCCAGTGCATTCTTCAACCCGAACGGCATACTTCTATACTGATAGTGCCCCCAGGAACAGTAAAAGCTGTCTTTGCCATATCCTCTGGTGCTACTTCCAACTAATTATCCACTCTGTAAATCCATCATTGTAAAATACTTACATTGTCCCAGATTATCCAATGTGTCCACCCTACTCTCGACTGACCTGGCACATCTCTCAAGCTGAAAGTGCCTGACTATTTATATATGCTTTTCCCCTCGCTTCTGACATAGTGTCAGAGAGAGACAGAAACTATGGCAGGGGTAAATTCCCATTCTTACGACTAAGAATAATACTAGCGCAGCATTGTGAATACACAAGGATACTGTTAGCACTTTGTTTCCTGTTATTAAAATTTATTTCTCATGGACCTACTCCTTGTTGAATACTAATTATCAGACATTCTCATTCTTATGTTAACTCTTAAGATCTTGCTTCTTATTTGGTTATGAATGTTGGCATGCCATTGGTTTGTCTCACCTTCCATCTCTTACTCTTCTCCCATAAAATGTGGGGTGTGACTAACATGTATCATTTACTTAACCCTAAAAAAGTACTGTTGGTCTATTTTCATCTTTACAAGTTTTATATCACTGAATTAAGGATCCTCTTTCACATCTTGTTTTATCCTTGAAGACTAGAGCCCTTATGTCATTGTTGGTGTTGTAGATTAATCCCAAAAAATTGATGGCAAAAATCATTCCCAGTCCTTTACTTCATTTAATATTGCTCACACCTAATGGTAATCATGATACTGCATCAGGAACTATATTGATTCTTTTCTATAGTTAATTTTTACATGATATTCTTGTAAAAACACAGCCCAATGCACAAGTTTTTGACGCAATAACTTGCTTTCTATCCAAAATGACAATGCTTGATGGTCCGCACAGATAATAATCTATCATCCCCATATTAGGCTCTGGAATTTTTTAATACTCCATGCTATTACTAATAGTTCTATCTCTGTGGCTGTATGATTCATTTCATGCTTTATTAGACTTCTGCTGGCAAAGGCTATCATTCTATGTTCCCCCACTTTGGAATTCCACTCCCCCTGCAATAATTCAGTTGCAGTTCCATAGTCCAATGCATCTGTGGCCAGCTTAAACAGCTCATTCATTATAGGAAGACTGAGAACAGGGGCATCTGCCAGTGCCTGTTTAATATTTGTAAATCCTTCCACTGTACCCTCATCCCATGACCATGCAGACTGTTGCTTTAAAATATGTAGTAACCGTTGATCACTCAATTCTTGTTCCTCAATATTTTGATGATAGAATCTCAGTAATCCTATGAATGATTTCAACTGTATTACTCTTAGAGGTTCTGAACACTCCTTCATAGCTTTTATTCTGTCTTGGTCTGGTTTTATGCCCTTAATCCAAACTAAATGTCCCACCTCACTTGCATAATGTGATGTGATTTTGAGAATTTTATGATTATTCCCTTTTCATTCAACTCTGCAAGGTTTTTGTGAGTAAATGATGATGGTCTTCTCAAGCTTTTGATACCAGCAAAATTTCAACTACACTCACGCTCATAAATTACGTATAATGCTGATACGTGGTGAAACAGTACTCTGGTGGGTGGTTTGTGGGTTTAAATCACTTTGGGGTAGGACCATGCGGTGCATTTGACCTGTGGTCATTGCACTGTGGTGCTGGCAGCAGTCCACATATGCAGAGGTGTGTTGGTGCATGTCAGAGTACAGTGCAGCGAGTAAGTGTGCAAACGTTTTCAGACATGCTAATGGTGATTGTGTGTTGAAAATGGCTCAAAGAACACATATTGGTGACATTATGAGGGGTAGAATACTAGGGCAACTGGAGGCAGGTCAAACACAGCAGGTCATAGCACGGGCCCTCCATGTGCCACAAAGTGTGATCTCAAGATTATGGCAACAATTGCAGCAGACAGGAAACATGTCCAGGTGCTACAGTATGGGACGTCCACCGTGTACAGCACCACAAGAAGACCGATATCTCACCATCAGTGCTCGCAGACGGCCACGGAGTACTGCAGGTAGCCTTGCTCGGGACCTTACCGCAGCCACTGGAACAGTTGTCTCCAGACTCACAGTCTACAGACGACTGAAAAGACATGGTTTATTCACCGGAGATGTGCGAGGTGCATTCCACTGGCCCCTCGTCGCAGGAGAGCCCGTAAAGCCTGGTGTCAAAAATGCAGTGCATGGTCATTCTAACAGTGGTCCCAGGTTATGTTCATGAAGGGGTCCAGGTATATGCTGAACAATGATTCTCTCCGGGTTTTCATCTGGCATGAACCAGGAACCAGATACCAGCCCCTTAATGTGGTTTGATGCTGTGGGGTGGGATTGTGATTGGTGCACGTACATCCCTGCATGTCTTTGACAGAGGCACTGTAACAGGTCAGGTGTATTGGGATGTCATTTTGCACCAGTATGTCCACCTTTTCAGGGGTGCAGTGGGTCTTGCCTTCCTCCTGATGGACGATTACGCACGGCCCCACCGAGCTGTGATCATGAAGGAGTACCTTGAAACAGAGGATATCAGTTGAATGGAGTGGCCTGCTTGTTCTCCAGACCTAAACCCCATCGAGCACATCTGGGATGCTCTCGGTCGATGTATCATTGCACGTCTTAAAATCCCTATGACACTTCAGGAGCTCCGAGAGGCACTGGTGCAAGAATGGGAGGCTATACCCCAGCAGCTGCTCAACCACCTGATCCAGAGTATGACAACCCATTGTACGGCCTGTGTACATGTGCATGGTGATCATATCCCATATTGATGTCGGGGTACATGAGCAGGAAACAGTGGCGATTTGTAGCACGTGTGTTTTGAGACAGTTTTCTCAACTTATCACCAATAACGTGGACTTACAGATCTGTGTTGTGTGTGTTCCCTATGTGCCTATGCTACTAGCACCAGTTTTGTGTAGTGCCATATTGTGTGGCACCACATTCTGCAATTATCCTTAATTTATGATCATGAGTGTACATAAATACTGAGTTCTTGTAACAGTTCTTTACCCAACACTCCATTGAGTGCCTGTATGAAAACTGACACTGAAATATTCATACCAAATGGTAATACTCTAAACTCGTAAGATTTTCTATCAAATAAAAATGTGATATCGTGTATCTTGATCTGCCAATAACCCCTAAGAGATCCATGGAGGTGAAATATTTGGCCTGTCTGAATTTGGTTGATAATTCCTCTGTACTAACAGGTCTGTCCCTCTCAGTTTCTGTATGTTAATTTAATGTACAATCATTCAACACCAAATTATGCCACCCCCCCCCCCCCCCTCCACTACTTTGTAGCCTTTTTCACTGCAAGGAATTTCAGACATTACTTTGATAAATTCATACTACCTCCCAACTGCAACATCTCTAATAAACTGTTTTTTTTTTTCTTTATGCCTGCCTTATTATGGATTTTCTGCTTAGTACTCTCAATAGCCTCCCATAGTCTTGTTAATTGTTTTATGTTCTTCAGCACCTCCCTTAGGAATAGCATTAGTATTAAATGATTCTAATTTCTCTCTTGTATGGTAGAATTTACAAATTCATGTAACTGTCTCTCCAAATTACATAGCATTTCAGGTGTGTTAACTACTTCTGTAAATTCTTTGCATTGCTCTAAAACCTTTACACACTCTTTTGCCTCTGAGATTTGCTCTTTAGCTTGGTTGATTTCTCTAATGGCAAGTTGACCTACTTTGTTAATGTTACCATACAATTCTTTGAATTTCTGTTTACTTCCTCACAAACTAAATCACGTCGGTTATTGCTTTCATCTGCCTACTCCTGAGGCAGCTGGGCCAAAGTACTTGCAGTGTTACTTAATTATCTTCTATTTCCTGTTTGATGTGTTGTGTTATTTCTAATTTTAGTTCTTCTTTCATATTTTCTACCTTGACAGATAGTTCATTACTTTTAGACTCTACTTTGTCAGATAATTCCTTCCTAGTGTCACATAATTCATTCCTTGTGTCAGAGAGTTTCTTATTTCTTGAATCTGTTTTGTCAGATAATTTCTTAAAATTAGAATTTATTTCATCAGACATTTGTTGTAATAAAACTTTAAACCATTCTAGAGCCTATGTGGCTATTTTTCTAGAAATGACAGACATACATTGCAAATATTCTCTATTACATTCCCTCTAATATGCTAATAAATGGTTACTGCACAGTTTTCTTGAACATGACAACTCTAAAACAATGTATCATGGTCCAGCTGAAAAAAAGTTTTCAAAGTGGATTTCTGCATTTTCTGAACAGCTCACCCTTTCCAGAGAACTACACTCTCTCACTGAGTAGCCGATGCAACCATGTGTACATGGCAACTTACCACAATGATTTGCACTGCCCAGAAAATCTGATGTCTCAAACACAGCAATAGGTGGACTGCACTGTGTCATACAGCAGCATCCTTGCAGAGTTGCTCAGCTACTACTGCATCCCCGCTGATGTCAGGATTTGAAATCTTTTCTGAACCCACTGAAAAATTCTTCTTCTGTAAACCCACCAAGAAAGTACACTGTCATAATTACAACATATTTTTATTCATATGTCAATGTTGTTTAATGGACACATAAATTTAATTGAAGTTGCCATAATAATTGTACCACAATTGTATAAGTATGGTTTGTCTTCAGATTTCATAAATTGTTCGAATATTTCCTTCTACTTTCTTGTTAATGGATTTGAGGAGGATTACCGGGTTGGTTGCACCAATAATCACACCCATTTCGCAATAGTTCATTTATTAACCTTAACACATACAAGGATCACAAAGAACTGAACTGAACATGATGGAACAGCCAAAGATAATCCTTAGAGTCCAAAGATGAATGCATAACGATGTTGGTGTCGATTTCATTGGCGCCACGGAGTATGGAGTAGTCTTGAGAGGCCAGGGAGGGTGATTATGGCATTGGCAGGGGTGGTCTGCAGGAGCCGGACCACGGTCAGCTTGACAGCATCGTCGGGGAGCTGTGTGGGTAGATGTCATGAAGGAAGGTTCAGCCACTGAACGTGGAAGTTGTTGAAGCGTGCCGGGTATCGTACTGGGCATGCTGGTCGTGCGGCAACATGTAGGCCGGCGGTTTGTGGGTGGAACGGAGCGACAACGACGATGTCTCCTGTGGGCATGGCAAACACACGAAGCATGTCCAGGTCGATGTCGAGTAGGAGGGGAACACATTTCACTAGGTGGCAGGGAGTGGCGGAGGTTGTGACATGAGCACTGGATGAAGAGAAACACACGACAAACAGTATATAATTGTGCAGTATTATTGAGGCGACGTGGATTATGTCCAGGGGGACAGCCACAAACACATTGAGCGAGGGCACATTCAAGACCGGGGGGTGTAAGAAACCTCGACAGGGTGAGGCAGGCAATGGTGGAGAGATCGAAGGGACCGGCAAAGGGCCCGGCAGCGAGAGTGTGATTGTAGGTAAGCTTGACGTGGGGAGCATTTGGTCACTCGACGGACTGCGTGAGACTGGAATACAGGGTGAGGTCCGAGGAGAGCTCGACGATTGGAGCTGCAAGTTACTCGATGGAGTGTGTGAGACCGGGGTAGAGGGCGAGGTCAGAGGAGAGCTTGACGATTGGAGCTGGAAGTCCCTCGATCGAGTGTGTAAGTCAGACGTGGAGGGAGTGGTCGGAGCATTGTGAGCCATGCCCAGAATGGCGTGGTCGTGGCCTGAAGGGGGGTAGAAGAAGGCTCGACATGAGCAGGCTTAAGTCTGCTGAGAGAGACTGTAACAGCTGAATCCTTCATCTGGATGTCATAGGTGTTGGCTGAGTGCCGGAGAACTAGGTACGGGCCAGTATATGGGGGTTGGAGGGAATCACGGACAGTGTCATCTCAGAGCATGACGTACTCGCAATTGTCCAGAGATTTCGGAATGTGAACCTTAGGGCAGGAGTTGCTGGCGGGCGGAGGGATATGGAGGTTGACAAAGTGGTGTCTGACACAGTGAAAGGTGACTCGTGAAAGGAAATCAGCAAATATATTGTCAGCACCCTTTCTGTGTCTGACATCGGTGGTGAACTGAGATATGAAGTCCATGTATCTGAAGCGGCGAAGAGGCGGGGCAGCTGGCGGGTTTGTAATGGTCGTAGCCAGGGGTTTGTGATCCGTTAAAACATAGAAAGGGCATCCCGCAACGTCAGTCTTAAAATGCTTGATTGTTTTGTAGACCATGAGCACTCCCTGTCAAACACAGAATATTTCCGTTGTGCATTGGTGAGCTTGCGCGAGAAGAACTGCAGAGGTGAAGTTTGCCCGTCGATTGTCTGGCTAAGGACAGTGCCGATGGCAGCATCGCTCGCGTCTGTGGTGATGAAAAGCTGCGCATTGGGATGAGAATGCGCGATGGTGCAGGCCTTGGCAAGAAGATTTTTGAGGGCAGTGGAAGAGTCAGTCATAGCAGGGGTCCACAGAACAGGCCGAGATCCAGAAGTGTTGGTGCCTGCCAAGGCGTCTGTCAGTGGAGCCTGAATCTCCGCAGCCCGAGGTAGATGTTGGCGATAATAATTAACCATCCCCAGAAAGCGCCAGATCTCTTTGAATGACGAAGATATGGGTAGGTTTAGTATTGTTATTACTTTCTCAGGGGGCAGAGAAATGCCATCGGCAGAGACCCAAAACCACGAAAAGTGACAGCGAGTTGATGTAGCTGCTATTTGTCCTGGTTGGTCTCAATGCCTGCTGCCGAGAGAGTGTTCATAATAGTCTGCACATGTCGAATGTTGTCCTCAACGGAGGAGCTGAACACAAGAATCTCATCAAGATATGCAAAGCAGAATTTTAGGTCGAATAGCACTTCGTTGATGAAGCGTTGCCAGGTCTGGGTTGCGTTTTTCAGACCGAAGGGCATGAATCAAAATTGAAATAATCCGATCAGGGTGGTGATTGCTCTCTTCTGGATGTCTTTGGGTGCCATGGGGATCTGGTGGTAGGCCTGTTTGCAATCAACGACAGAGACCGTGGTCGCACCTGCGAGGGAACTGGTAAAGTCGGCAGTGTTGGGTATGGGGTAGGTGTCTTAATTGTTTGTGCATTTAGTCGACGGTAGTCTCACACATATGCCAGGACCCATCTTTCTTGGGTGTCATATGTATGGGCATAGACCAGCTACTGGCAGAGGGTTCAATGACGCCAGAGCTTAGTAGTTCAGAAATCTGCTTTTTAAGATCATAGAGGCGCTCAGGACAAAGTGGACGTGGTTTACTGGAGATCGGGGGACATGGCGTGAGGCAAAGCTTGTGAACCGTGCCATTGGTGATGACGGAAATGTTGCCAGTGGCACGGGAGGCGGTTTGTTTACAATGTGTGGTGGGCAGAGCAGGCGAGGCATGGTCGTGGTGTTCGGAGCCACTCGGCGGATCCGACGGGAGCCAAGGCAGCAAGATGTCCCAGGAGTCAACGTGACAAGATGGCCACCAACCCAAAGCAGTGGCACCGTGGTCGGGTGAACTCAGTAAAGCTCGTGAGCCATTAGTGAGTCCACTGTCCGAGAGCTCGGCCTGTGGCAGCACGGTCGCGGGCGAAACGCTTGGCGCGACTGCACTGTTTGTGTTGACAGTGGTGGTTCCACAACGATGCGCAGGAGTTGAAATTGCATAGTTTGAGGTGCTATCCATGAGGGGCAGGGTAGGAGCCGTCTGTTCGGGAACACTTGACGCTCGTCGTGCATGCACACTTGTGTCCGGCCGAGTGTCAAACGCTGCCATGTTAGGAGGGTGTGGCCCTGCAGAACTGTCAGTACACGTTATGGCAGTCTTGATAGAACAGTTACGAGGGGTAGTGGCAGGTAAACACACGGAGGCTGGATTGCTGGGATTGCAAGCAATTCAGCGCACTTACTGACCTTATTTTGTCCTATCTGTGGTGTCTGTAATTCCTTTGATGCATCGGAGAGCTGGAACTGTGTTTTGTGGAGCCAGAGGGAGAGTTCAAAGTTTTCCTTGGATAGGCGAGCAACGTCTTCAAGCTCGACAAGGCACTTGTGCATGGTTTCTTGTAACGTTGGTGACAAAGATGAACATGCATGGATGAAATGAGCCCGGACTGATGTGTCACGGGAGGGGGGGGGGGGGGGGGGGGTTGCTCGACAGAGCACAAGGGAAGTGAGTCTTGCACGGATGATGAAACACAGTGTTTTGCACTAAGTCTGGTGAAAGTTTGTGGTGTTGCAAGAAGTCAATGCCTCATATAGGTTCGTCAATTTCGCACACAAAAATAGTCCACTCGAGTCTGCAGTTTACGGAGAGTGAGACGACGTGGGAAGTTGAAGCTGAGCATTATAGTTTAGTTGAATTCATGGCTTGCAGTGAAGTATGATGAGGGCGGATGCCTGGCATGCTGGACAACAGTTTCCTGTGGCATTGATTTTGGATTGTACGTCTCAGTTTTGTTAGCATTTCACAATATAAGTCAACTTTAATTGTTGAGCCACAGTCCATGAAATCAATCAAAAGGTTGTCTTTTTATCCCAAAAAATGATAGCCATCATTTTTTGGATTTGAGAACAGAGATTGCCTAAACTATTTGGTTTGGGTGAATCTGAATGGTGCCACTGCGTTGACCGTTGTTTCAATTCTTCATTGTTGTGTGATATCCATGTCTTGTTACCCATAACATTATGTAGAAACAGATCATCTCCATCTTGTCTATAGAACTCCAAAAAACTGTCATGCACTATGAATTCTTTTCTCTTTGTACTGATCAGAGAGCATGTTTGGAACCCACCTAGCACACAGTTTGTGATATCCAAGCTGTTCAGTGACAATCCTATAAATTGAGGTCCAAGCAACATTTTGGAATTCATTAGTCAGACCACTAATCATCAGTCATCAATTGCTTTGAAGTTTTTGGTTCACTTGATCAACAAACTCGGCCTGAATACTGGGCCTGCCACTCTGCTGTTGTTTGTGAACATTTGTGTGGCCATTTTGAAATTCTTGACACCATTTTTGAACTTGCTGGTCACTCATCATTTTATGTCCATACACTAGGCATAATTCACAATTGCTTTCAGTAGCTGAAGATCATTTTGTTAGCAAAAATCTAATCATACTGTGCACTTTACAACTGCCAGGATCTATGATTGTCTTGACCATTGTGATCTGGTCTTACCGACTGGCAAATGATTACTGAATCAAATAAACACTGCAGTAGTTTCCTAAATAGTTGGTTGATAGTGCTGCATTTGTGAAACTCCATTCAGGCCTACAATCAGTTAAATACTGATCATCAGACCATAGTTTTGGAATATGCCTTGTATATTGGTGGCAGTAGAATTGTTCTGCAGTCAGTTTCACATGCCGTTTCTCTATATTTCCTCAGTAGTGTTCCTCAAAAAGGACGTACGTTGCAGTAGGTACTGATAGATGAAGAAGCTTGCACAGGATAGAGTAGCATGGAGAGCTGCATCAAACCAGTCTCTGGACTGAAGACCACAACAACAACAAAAATATAGTAATAATAATAATGTGATTACAAAAGTTTCTTTCAAAATTAAACTGAACACAACTTTTCATATTTTGAAACATTTCCTTATTATACATCTCAGTATATTCGTATCTAAGTGCAATAATTTTCTGTATTTTATGTAATCACAGCTAAAAGTAAAAATTTATGTGATTTCTGAAGTATTTTTGTATATCAGGTAGTCTGGTGTTCCAAGTGTATCAAGTACTGTACGTATTTATGTTTACTGAGTGCTTCAATTGCTTGTGTGAATCACATGTTCCAATTTGCAGTGAAAATAGGCTCATTGAGCTGTTCTGTTTGAGCATGCATCTAGATTTGTTATTGGTAGATTCAATCAACATTCAAGTATTCCTCAGACGCTCCATGAACTCAAATGTGAGTCTCTGCAGGGAAGACAACATTCTTTTCATGAAACAATAACCTGTAGATTTAAAGAACTGGCAATTGGAGTTGGTTGCTGAACGATTATCCTGCTGCTAACATACATTTTGTTTAACAACCAATGAAAGTAAGGGAAGAGAAATTAGGGCTTCTATGGAGGCATATAGACAGTAGTTTTTTCCTCACTCTATTTTCAGGTGGAATAGGAGAGGAATGACTAACAGTAATACCAGGCGCCCTTCACTATGCTTTGTGTGGTGGCTTACAACATATGTATGCAATAGTAAATGTAGATGTGTACAACAATGAACAACATTATGCCCATACAGCAGTTCAGACAGTACCATACAGCAAAAAATGGTGCAAATAGTAACTTTATCTCCGACACAATTGCAGATAGTAATGGATAAATTTTTTCACAAAGTCCCAGAGTTTCATTATCCAGACAAAAGTTATGCATGTGGTGTGCCGTGTCTCAATCATCCTGCAAAGCAAAGTATATATCCGCCATATTTACCAAGCAACCACCATTATTGTTAATGTGTTGTAACTTAACCTTTGCTGAACATGATGTTGTACATGATGAAATGCAGTTTATACTGACAATTAATACCTTAGACTCTCATACATTGGTTTTAGTGTCAGACATTATTATAAATACACCAGTGCAAGACAGATACTAAACTCAAAGCACTACCTTATTCAAAGGGGCCTGCAAATTGCTAGAACAACACATTCAGTGTGTGTTAAATAGTGAGCATGTTGGTGATAAAGCACCATCTGATTACCAGTGCCAGATACATGCAATTGTTGACAAGTCGGAGATGACAGATATAATGTTACATCACATCTGCTGAAACAGCAGTTATAACATGGAACGAAAAAAAAAATATTCATTCACTGGTAGAAATTACAGAGAAGATCTGCTGCTTTCTTCAGCATGAAAAAGTGTGGATGGTGACACGGTCCGAAGATTGTGTCACCATCAAACAGGAATATCAATTGATAGTTTATGGGCAACTTCAGACTCTGCAACACAGTTTGGATACATGCAAATAACAAATTACTGAGCATGAAGACAAGGCAAGAGCCTGTGCCACAAAAGAAGACAGCCACATTTCGCAATTCAACCATACCAAGTTCCATGAAGGTAAGAAAAGTTATGTGAAGCAATGCTTGCCCTTGTGCTAGTGCCAAGGCCACTTTGGCACACAGGTTAGTGAGTGTGTCACACCTTGCATTAACCCATAAGCATGGCTGCCACAAGAAAGCCTACAAGCACCTACTGGTAAAATGTAAATGTTGTGTGACTAGGGCCTCCCGTTGCGTAGACCATTTGCCGGGTGCAAGACTTTCGATTTGACACCACTTCAGCGACTTGCGCATCGATGGGGATGTAATTATGATGATAATGATGATGAGGACAACAAAACACCTAGTCCCTGAGTGGAGAAAATCTCTGACCAAGCCGGGAATCAAACCCGGGCCCTTAGGATTGATATTCTGTCGTGCTGACCATTCAGCTACCGGGGGTGGACAGTCAATGCACACAATGCCACCAGTGACACCAGTGATAACCACTTCAAAACCACCATCCTATCGTCCATCAAAGTGAAGTAGCAGCCAATTAGCAATTTTTTTAAGCAGCATCTATCAAACAACAATGACCAGTCTGAATGTGGCTGCTTGTCCAGGCTGGTGTTATTAAGGATCCAGACAATTGTATGTACATGACAAACAATTGCCTTGTACATATCTAGTGGACTGCAGTTCTGACATGACCATATTGCTGGCAGTGCAGCATCAACGTATGAAAGACTCTGGCATAGAGGTTACCTACCACAGCTAACATTTCACCAATTCCCAAAACTACAGCGGACTTGGATTGTTGTCGGTCCTTAAAATACCCTTTTGCACTGGTTTATTTTTCTGAGCCTATATTGGCTGGGGTGTCATCTGAAGAGTGAGGTCCCATGTTAAAGTTGGAACCTCATGATGGAACGACAAGCTAAAGGCAGTCACTGTGAGACGAAACCACACATGAGATGTCAACAAAGACCTGCCCTGAAGAGGTTCCATAGCCACAATTCTGGAAGTCTACTTATGTCAGAGTGCAGCACTGCTCACCTCTCTCTTCAACAGCCCACTTTGATAGCCACTCTGATATCAGCATCATTGTAATTCAGATGCAGGAGCAAGCATCACTCATTAGTCAGGCTGTGTGCCAAAGTTCATAGATAAATGTAGAGTGATATTTGACTGTCATTCAGTGCAAGAACTAAACTGTTATCATTGTGCTCTGTAAGTGTATCAAATGTATATAGTCCCTCATATGAACATCAGATGTCTACCAAAGTTAAGTATCCTATATTAAAATGTTTTACTGAAACCAAGTTAATGTTTCTTATATATCCTAGCAACTAGTTGACCTCCTCCAGAAACAAAACTATTGAACTGTCATCTAGGCTTGCTACAATGTATAAAAAGGAAAGCATATTCTGATGTGTGTTCAAGTGTGTGTCCTCTCGTCCATCATACCTACATAAATACATACATGATGATGAATAATTTGGCATAAACTTCTGCCCTTAGCTGCCTATGAGGATGTGCTTGGCATACCACTGCCACACCAGCAATGTTTTGTATTATTGTATCTGATACAAAGTAGAGTTTTTAACCATGTCTGAGTCCCCAACATGAACTACCCTTATACAAAGCTGCTCAGTTTCAAGTGTAACAGATTTAATGCCTGCTACTCATTGTTCAACAGATGATGAACTTAACTGTCACAATGAGCAGCTCCACATCCAGTATGTGCGCACAAGTTTCACCAGTTTAATTACGAGAAATAATATTGGTTGGAATATTGCACTCAACTGAAATCTCATTTCACCACTTACAGCATTAAAAGTATAGCGTGCATTGCATTCTTTCTGTCCACTGTCAGAGCCACTGTCCATTGTCTGTGTCCCAAATTGTTTTCTGGCTCTTGTCTGTAAGATGTTGATTATGACAGACTTGTTAGGAAAACCAAGTAGCATTTTGAGGCACAGGTTCATGCCACTGTGGCGAGATTTTAATTTTTTCATCTTAAAAATCACCCTGAACAGTCATTAAAACCATGGATTGCTGGACTTAAAGGTCTAACAAGATATTGCATGTTCAAGTGTTCTTGTGGACAAAATTATGGTGATGTTATGCTATATGATGCAGTGATACAAAACAGGTCAGATCTGGGTCTGAAATAGTTCTGTGAATTGTAGAGTGTCAAAAATGTTGTGGACACAACATAAGTTGATTTGGAAGCTCCATCTATTTCTCTTGTTCAAAGCACATTAGGCAATTATGCTGCAGCTAATGCTAAAGTGAATAAAAACAGAGCTGCATTAAAGGTAAAATCTTTTGGTCATGGGGAACATGAGGTGTGCTTCCATATAATGTGCAGAAGTCTTGTCTTCAGTGTTTTTGTATTCATGATATGAAAGTATATCCTTGTCACAAAACACAGTGCTTCAAGTGTGGTAAGCAAAGTCAGACTGTCTGTTTACAATGCCCCCAGGCACAGTGCCAGTCAGGCAAAGCCACAGAGCAGTTATCAGCATGTAAATGTCACAGCCTGGCCAGTACATCTAGCACAAATAAAGTCTCACTTTTCAGCTTCACAGAAACCTTACACTGTAGACCACAGAAAGAAAAACAAACTTTCTGTCCTTGTAAGTGTGACTCATAACACAAGGAAATGTCAATTGAACACAGGATGTCTGCTTGCATAATCAATAAAGATACCTATTATGTGATTGGTAACCATGGCTACAAAAGCCTATTTCCATTTTGTCTGCTTATAATGGACATAAAATACCAGTATTTGGCATGTGCAGTTTGCCGGCAACTTTTTGTGATGTTACAAAACGTGTTTCTTTCCAGAGCAAACATTTTTGGTTTTGATTTGTTAGACGTCTAAATAAAAAGACAATATGTTACAAATTGGTGGGGAAGTGCCTCATACTCATGTTCCTGACTTGTGTAGTAAGTACAGCGAAGTTTTGCAACCAGGATTAGGAAGGCTAATGATTTTGAGGCACAAATTACTGTTACAGTCAATATGCAACCATGATTTTATCATGCTAGACCTGTACGCCGTGCTGTTCTTAATATGGTTGTAAAGGAATTGCACTGGTGGAAAGACAATGGGATGGGACATCCTACTTCTGGAAGGTAATGGGCAACCCTCCTGGTAATACTTAAAAATCTGTCAGGAGTCATATGTCTGTGTGCTGTTTTCAAAGTCACAGGAACCTACAAACTGTCATGGATTCTTTTCCTCTCCGAAACCTGGAGGAATTAATGGACAGGATGGAATAGGGCAAATACTTTTTGAAGACTGATTTACATGATACATATTTACACTTACCACTGGACAAGCAGTCCAAGCAATATTTTGAGATCAATGCTCACCTGGGATTGATCCAGTTTCAAAAACACTGCCATTCAGGAGTGATTCAGTTTCTGCTACTTTCCAACATTTCCTGTAACAATTAGCAGGTAAAGTCCTTCATGTATGAACTATTTTAATGATACAGATGTTGTGGATCATATACCTGTTGAGAATTTGGCAAATAAAGAGCGTTTATTTCAAATTCTCACTGAGGCTGACTTAAAGAGTAACAGGGAGAAGTGCTTCTTCTTCCATGAATGACCTGAATATTTAGGAAATGTCATAAATGCACAAGGCACACATCATGCTCTTTCACATTTGTCTGTGATTAAAGAATTGCAGCAGCCCATAACATCAAGGAGTTAAGGGCTGTCATGGGGAAATTATATTAAGCTTATTGCAAAAACCGTGCAAATTGCTGCTCCACTGAACCATTTGTGCCAGAGAGGTGTTCCCTTTGGGTGCTCCCAAGAATGTCAGCATGCATTTCCACAGTTTAAGGACTTTTGTTAAGGTGTCATTGTTTAATTCATTTTGATCCTGCTAAACATATTATGTTAGCTGTAAATGCACATTCTTACGGGACTGGAGAAGTACTCTCCTATAGAATTGATTCCCCTGATGGGCCAATTGATTTTGTCTTACAAACTTTCAACAAAGCACAATGCAATTATAGTAAACTTAAAAAGGAGGCACTCCACCAATATTTGTATGGCTGGAAGTTCTATTTGATTACGGATCATTGGCCCACTGCACAACATTCGAATGCTGACTTGTTGTCTCACTTACCATTTGGTACCAACACAGCATTTGATTTGTCTCAGGAATCATAGCAAATGCATGCCATTAGGAGTCCCGCTCAATAGTAGATGAAGATACATCTGCTTAATGAACCCACCGATACCATTCATTTTTTATCTATGTTTCTTCCAAATTTGTGTATTTTATGTTCATTGACGGTGCCTTTGGGATTGGTTTGATGTTTGGGAACATTTATTTGAAATTTCTTTGCTTTTTTTATTTATCTGTAACTTTTAAGAAACCCATTCTTTTAACTTTTAAAAATATTAACTATTCTATAAAATTGCATCTTCTTCTTTTGTCAGTAACTGGCAGGTATTTACGTATTTAAAGTTATTTACATACCAAAACTTCACTACAAAAGTGTGTAAAAGATCATTTTATTTGTTACTATAAAATTTGTTTATCTCTTGATTATAATTTTCCAGGTATATGTGAACTTCAACTTACTGTAACAATACATCACTGACACACTGCATCAATGAGGCATAATGCCTTTGTTTACTGCATGATTATGGAAGTCTTTGTAGAGTCATTGTTGTGAACAGACATGGAGAAGGAAAGTGTAGGACATGTTTTTATGTAGAAGCAGAAACATTGTTTCTCGTGCAGTAGAAGTGGTCAGAATGACATTTAAATGAAAATTTTAACTTCTGTGGTGAGAAGAAATACAAATTTGTAATTGTGTAACCACTGTTTATTTCAAAAGTGATCCTTTACATCAAGTCTATTGTATGTTAATTATGGGAAGTGGGTGCATACTTACGTTGAAGCTAAAATTATTCATCAACAGTTCGGTTGGAACACAAAAATATTTCTCCTGAAACACGTAACAATCATTTCTCAATGTGTACTGGACAATGAGCTGAGCCACCAGTTTCACTGAATTAACTATTAACTATCATCATCATCATCATCATCTTGTATGTCATGCAACAAACACCTCAGGAGCATCTGTAGATTAAATGAGCACATTTACATGGCTGATAGTGTGGATGAAGAAATGCTGCTATAAAACTTAAATTTTAGTGTTTTATTATCTTTGTATTGTTAAAACTGAGGGGTCAGGTGTATTTGATTTGGAATCTCAAATCATGATCTTTTGTTGTTGGAAAGATATTAATTATGCTTTGTTTTGCAGATGTGATAATGAGAAACATTTTGTTTTAAAATGTCTCTTCTTTTTTTAAAAAAAAAAGAGAGAGAGAGAGAGAGAGAGAGAGAGAGAGAATGATTGGATTCTGGAACACTGTGGACAATGCTGGTTTCAAGAATAATCAAGATGATGAACAAAAATTAAAAAGTTAACAGGCTGCTTGGAAACAATGAATCAGGGCAGAAATCAAGATAAGTACAGCAAAAAGATCAAATCATCACATTTCTGGCTAAAGTGGTCATAATTAAGTTATCATAAATGACAATTAACGATGACTATGTGAACCATGCATTTGGGGTGGGGGGTAGGGATTTGAGGTGGCAGAGTTTAGACAATTCGCAAGTTGACAAAAAACTTATGGGCAATTTTAAGTCCATTAAGAGAAACAAAGACCAACAACGTCCAAGTGGAATCTAGAATGTGGGTGGGAGAGGGGCTTAGAATCAGTAGTGAAAGCTGACAATGAAGCTTTAAAATTGTAACTGATAGGTACCATGAAATCAGCCATGAAAACCAAGAGTGGACTTTAAAAATCTGAAATGCTAAAGAACAATGAGCAAATCAATACTCAAAACACAGAGCTAAAAAACAAAATAGAAGCTGGCTTCCAGCATATGAATTGCAGAATAGATATAGTTGAGAGCAGAGTCATAGCTTTAGAAAATGAGTTTGTCAAAGAAAGTTCAAGGCAGGGAAAGGATATTGAAGAATTAAAATCTGTTAAAAAATCAGTAGAAGCGAATGTTACAGTGGTGGTTCTGTTATTGGCAGGGGCGGGTTCGAATTCAAAAGTAGCAGTAACCCAAGATCAGAGTTGCCCTGTGACATGATGCTTCACTCCTTGTGTTAGCACTGGAATGGTGGTGTAATGTGCTATGCTACTTGTGAAGCCCAGTGTGGCAAGCACTAGCTAGATGGTGCGAGAATGTGATATTGGCAATTGCTCAGTCTGGTGTGATGTGCACTGTCCGTTTGGTTGTGTTCCTCACTGATGGGTGGATACCACATATACCATGGGTTTTGCTAAGAATGGAGGGCAAAACGGATGGAAAAAGCATTGGAACAATGTAACAAAAGATGTCGGGATACTAAACAGTTCCTTTATTGGGATGTTAATATGCACAATTAATTGCAGAACACATTTGCAAAGTAAGTTGCCACAAAAAATGTCTATGAACACAAATTCTCAATTGAGTTGGTCCTGTAATCCCCACCACTCCATGAAGGTGTTATTAGCACATATGAGGGGTAACCACCGTCTGTGTGTGAGCAATCAGTTTAGACAGAGTTCTAGACAACATGAGAAACATTGTTAGTGTTTTTGAGGTATGGTCAACAGGGGTAACCCAACAGAGTGATCAAGGAAATATGAAAATACAAATAAGTGAACTTGGAGGTACCATGAGTGTAAGTAAACTAACAAAGTTATCAAAGCAAAACAAATACACAAGTAAATGTACTTGATGAACCATAAGTGAAGATAATCTAGCAGAGTGACTAAAGCAAATATAAAATACAAATTAACAACCTTGAGGTACTGTAGGTGAAGTTACTCTAACTCAGTTGTGAATTTCACTCTTTAACAACCATAGGTGCGGTGCTGCAGTTTCACTAAAAGAAATTGGATGCTGACACCCTCACTATAATTTAACAGGCTCTGTGAAGTGGATGCTCCATGCAAGCTCAGGACATGAGAGCTGAATAATGTTGCACTGAAGTATGGCATCAGCCTCACTTACAAGTTCTCCATACGTGTTGTAGGAGCCTGCAGTACTGTTCATATTGTAGACACACAAAACAGGTGAAACCAGTCATGCATCACCTCAGCATTGGCATGGGAACTGCCAGGAGTTGGGGATGCTCCCTGAAGCTTCTTTTTTTCCTGGGCTGCTCATCTGCAGACATATGGTGGGCACAAACATGTAGACATATAGTAGTGTGTCACCACACTATTCCCTCCATGGGAGAAGGAGAGGGCAGGTTGAACGGACACAGGGGCATGGATCAGCAGACTGCAACAGGCAGTGGTAGGGTATCAGTGGTGATGGGGACAGTACGCCAGCATTGATGGCATGATATGCAGCGACCTCTGGGGCATCACATCATGATCTCAGCATAGGGGTAATGTCCTACCACACCACCAGCTGAGGTGAGGTGTGATGATGCACTGTGGTCAACAGGCATAGCTGGGTGTGCTGTGGTGTGGGGGATCTGGCAGAGGGCATGACAGTGTGCTAGTGCTCAGGCAGGTCACGCACAGTGAGCGACACACAGTGTGCCCCACACATGTTGCATGTGTGCTGTCCTGAGCCAGCAACATAGGTGGCACTCAATGCTGCCACCTCTTGCTGGTAGACTGGGTTACACATCGCAGCTTAGGCATTTGCCCTGAAAGACTCGCTGATAGCATAGCTGGAGCATCAGAAATACAGTGCGCATGTTCACTATTTTCATTGGAGGAATGCACTGACGTGCAGGCCTTGCAACTCCTCCAGCACCTCTGTGCACTTGCTAAACCAATGATAATTTCTGGAATGCTGCTACTCGCCTATTGGTTTGCGCATCTGCTTACCACACACCACATGGCATTAGCTATGAACTACTATACAAACAATGATGTGGCAGCTTCACTCCACACTGCAACCATCACTGCTGGCGCACAGTGTCATGCTGTCTTATCACATTATCTCCCACACATACAGCCCGTCTCATCACCCACACCTTCCATGCCCCACAAACCCTCCATGAACATAGTCAGCTCATAAACTGCATAACTGGCAAGATGTGCAGGCTCACCTCCAACCTGGAGCATGCACAACCTCTCCCCCAAGCCAAGCCAATCCCTCCACAGCCCTGTAATGCCTACAATAGCCAGGGTGCATGCCCACACAGGCACACACCACTCCAACCAGCTAGTGGCAGCCAGGACTTTCGGGTTACAGGTGACCTTCACTGGTATCACAAGTGTTTTCAGCAGCAATGTTGCAAACTGCCAGGCACTGTGTTCATGATCTCCAAATACAGATGGCTGCTGACAGTAGCTGTGCCTGGCTGCTGCACTATTTCTCAGTGAATGTTTGTGTATGATCATCTGAACCCCTCCTTCCCAACAACCTACCTGCTTGACAGTGGCTCTGATCTCTCCATCTACCCCTGTGACCTGTTGCCCTTTTCTGCCCCCCCCCCCCCCATCCTCATGGTGGCAAATGACTTTGTAACCAGGATCTACTGCTCCCATGCCAGTTCGTTAACCTGGGTCAGACTTGGAAGACATGTCATTTGGACCTTTCAGCAGCAACACCACAAACTGCCAGGAACCATGTGTATGGTCCCCAAACACAGGCAGTTATCAGTAGTAGGTGCGCCTGTCTGCTCTGCTAATCCTCTATGCCTGTTTGTGTACTGTCATTGGAATCCCTCCTCCCCAACAGCCTACCTGCTTGACAATGGCTCCTCTCTTTCCATCTGTCCCCACTAAATGTTACCCTCCTCTGTACTCCCCACATCCCCCCGCCTCCTCAGTGTGGCAAATGGCTCTGTAATCAGAACCTACTGCTTCCACATCTGGTCCATTGACCTTGGCATTGGCAGAGATTTGGCATGGACCTTTACCATGGCTAACATTACATATTCTATCTTTGGTACCGACTTCATTGTCCACTATGGCCTCCACCTCGACTTGACAGATTGGCATATCATTGATGGCACATCCCTCCATTCTATTCCTTGTTAGATTCCACACTGCCACCCATTTTGCCATCAGGAATCATCACATTCTAGCTCCTTTGCTGATCACCTTCCAAAATCTCCACTCCTCACTGACCCTTCCAGAAACATCCAATCTCACCCTCTCACCTGAGAGGTACACCATGATACATAACATTACAGCCCAATGATGTCACCCCCCCCCCCCCCCCTGTTCCCCCCATTATCTGCCACCTCTGCCACCTTCCCCAGGTAACAGGTAAGCAAAGAACAGCGCAGACCAAAATTGAGGCAGCAATCACCACCAGTGTGTGTTACCCTTTGAAGTGCCTCGAGTCCATGGGATTCCACCCTACAGCTCATCCCCAAAAAAGATGGCACTTTCAGGACCTCAGTACCAGGATAGTCCCCGACTGCTACCCAGTGTCCCTCTCATTCAGCTGCAGTGATGACCCGTCCAGCGCAATTGTCTTCAGGTATGTAGACTGTGCAAAAGCATTTATGCAGATTCTGGTCATAAAGGGCATGGAGAAGACGGAAATATTCAACCCATTTGGTCTTTTTGAAAGCATCTTTCCTATGCTGCACCTAGTATTGTTCCACCTATCTGGATGGTATCCTCATCTACTTGTGTGATGTCTTGGAGCTCCACTGGTGCCTCCAGGAGGTATTTTCTCGCGTCCAAGAGGTGGAAGTTATCATCAACCTTGAAAAGTGTATCTTCTGTGTTTTGGAGATCAACTTCCTTGGACAGAGGATATCATCTGCATGCGCCCACCCTCTGTATGAGAAGGTCCAGGTTGTTGCTGAATTCCTACAACTCACAACTCTCAAAGAGGTGCACAGGTTCCTCAGGATGGTGAATTTTTTCTGGCACCAATTGCAAATGTGCAAGTACACCTTACTGCTGCAGTCCAGCATGACTATACTAAAGGTAGCAGTCCATTCTCTGGGCAACACAAAGGACAGAGATGTGAACCCTTGCACGCTACCCTCCTGGCCCAACCCTATCTGACCATCCCACTCATGATCATTACTGACGCCAACCAGTCTGCCCTAGGTATCATTCTTCAATAATGGACTGAAGGTCCCTGGCAGCCACTAGTGTTCTTTTCTGTGAAGCTCTCTGTGGCACATCAGAACTGGGCCATGTATGACAATGAGCTTCTAGCCACCTGCAAGGTGGTGAAGTACTGCTGCCCCTCGGTGGAAGGCCACACCTTCGCGGCCTTCACTGACCGACACCCCCTTACAACAGGGTTTTGTCAAAAGGAAGTCACACAGATATCCCCTACACAGTTCCAGCAGCAGCAATACAGAGAAATCCACAGTTGACATATACCATGTGGCACACATTCAGAATATCATCACTGATTGCCTCAGCCACTCCTACGCCATCAGCACCCGCCCTTGACTGCACTTCACTGGCTGCGTTGTGGACACCAGCCAGCTACCACTCTGCCTGCAGTACTCAGACCACACTTAATGCTCAAGCACAGGGAAAGACCTTTCCTGCATGGCTCCATAGAGTTGCCACCACAGTACCCCATTGATCAGTTGAACCCAGTATATATTAGAGATGGATCATTCGCAAACTAACGGGTCCAAAGGAACGGTTCACCAAGATGAACGGAATGAGCGATGAATGAATTCTAAGGCACAGTCTTTCATAGTTCACTTCGGTCACGGCTTTCTACTTATAGCTTCTGGGAACGGCAAACGGTCGGTCTCATTCACGCAACGGCACGTTGGCCAGTCTCGCTCCAGCCTCGGTCCCGCTCCCGTCACTCTTGGTTGTGTCTTTCTACTTATAGTTCCCGGGAATGGGAAACAGTTGGTCTTGTTCCCGCAACGGTACATCAGCCGGTCTCGTTCCAGCCTCAGTCCCACTCCCATCTGTCTTGGTCTCGCTCGGCCGGACTTGACCTCCTTCGCATGGCCACTCATTGCAGTTCCACTGCCGACTGCTCATAGTTCAGTATAGAGTTGTTCATTTCATTTGCTGGGCACACCAATTCGAGGTCTGTTTCAACCTTGAATGAGATTTTCACTCTGCAGTGGAGTGTGCACTGATATGAAACTTCCTGGCAGGTTAAAACTGTGTGCTGGACCGAGACTCGAACTCGGGACCTTTGCCTTTTGCAGGCAAGTGCTCTGCCATCTGAGCTACCCAAGCACGACTCACGCCCCATCCTCACAGCTTTACTTCTACCAGTACCTCATCTCCTACCTTCCAAACTTTAAAGAAGCTCTCCTGCAAAACCTTGCAGAACTAGCATTTCTGAAAGAAAGGATATTGTGGAGACATGGCTTAGCCACAGCTTAGGGAATGTTTCCAGAATGAGATTTTCACTCTGCAGCAGAGAGTGCACTGATATGAAACTTCCTGGCAGGTTAAAACTGTGTGCCGGACCAAGACTCAAACTTGGGACCTTTGCCTTTCGCGGGCAAGTGCTCTGCAATCTGAACTACCCAAGCACAACTCACACCCCGTCCTCACAGCTTTACTTCTGCCAGTACCTCATCTCCTACCTTCCAAATTTTACAGAAGCTCTCCTGCAGTTCGCAGGCGACAAGGTACTGGCAGAAGTAAAGCTGTGAGGACCGGGTGTGTTTCAACCTTGTCTGAACTCTGAACTTCTGGTTCTTCTCGTATTCTATTCAGTGTCCATGACCAGTAATTAAAATGTATTTTATAATTACATAAAATTATGTGGTATGTAATACACACATCTTTTCAGGTAACAAAATGGCATATCAGCTTGCTTCACTATTTTGATAAACAGCAGAAGAAATACTTGTAAAAAGGCAAGATTTTTTTGTTATTGCAAATGCAAAGGAAGTTGGCACAGCACACAGGAGAGGCCATTTTATGTCTTTTTTGGATCCAAGGTAAAAGAGCATGTTAATTCTTACGGAAGGCAGACCGACTTACAACCAAAAGAAGCCCGTGCTCCATAATCGAGCGTCTGGTCTCATATTTTGTAAAGAGAACATGATAACTTCTACAATATTATATCAGTGGTACAGGGTGGAGCACGAAAAATCAGCCCCAAGTATTAGACTGCTCATTCTCACCTACCAATCGTTATCTGTTGTTTCAAAGTAGTTGTTTGCATTAGCTTATTTGTTATTTCTTCACTGCCTAATTATTACGTGTTTATCTATTCTGCTCATAGTGGTCAGCAAACCCTGCATAATTGGTGAGCAGTCTGTACTTGGGGCCAGTTTTTCATGCGCTGCCTTATATTATTTCACTGCGATCAGCCACATAACGTTACAGTTGGCTAAATGAGAGGTTTTGCAGAATCACGAAAATTACAAGTGTGTGAGAATTCTGTTATGAATAAAAACTCTGTACTTCAGGGCAGAGGCAAGTGCCCCCTCTTGGTGCCTTCCATCTTCAGTCACCTATGCTACTAATTTTCAATTTTTCATAAGAACCATATACCAAGCACAAATGAATGGTGAACGAGTAAAAATGAACGGTTCCCAGAAAAGAGCGATCACCAGTGAACTAGTTCCCAAGGATGAACAAATTTGCCCATCTCTAGTATATATGCTCATCCAACCGAGCCCTTGCATGCTGCCAATCATTGAAATCAAGGTGACAGTGAGCAATGAAATCGGTGCCCTGAATGATGATGCCAACCCAGCAGGCAGCACTCATGACCTGACAGCAAAGGCTGCCCCAACATCCACAACACCACCTGCTCCAGCAGTCGCTCATGACACCCACCATCTCACCCCTCCACTGGACCCGTCCTCTGGTGCCATGTCCAATTCACAAGGTGCCAACATTACATGTTCGACAATGAGGCCTCTGTCACCACCTTTGTGCTCTGTGCCTTTGGTGGCATGGTCTGGTGAGCAGTTGTTGGGTGGTAGGGAAATGAGACATAAGTGTGGCTGGCCATGGTTTGGAGTGTGGCATGGAGAGGGGATACCAGTTCCTTTATTGGAATGTTAACAGGAACAGTTAATTGAAAAATGCATTTAGAAAGTCACCACAAAAATATCTATGAACAAAAATTCTCAGTTGAGTCAGTCTGGTAGTCCTCACCACTCATGAAAGTGTTACAAGTACAGTCGAGGGGTGCCCATTTTCCATTTGTGGTGGATCAGTTTACACAGACAATGTGAGAAACATTGTTAATGTCCATGAGGTATGACACACAGGGATAATCTAATACAGTGATCAAGGATATGTGCAAATACAAATAAATTAACTTGGAGGTACTATGAGTGTATCTAATCTAATACAGCAATCAAATCAAACTGCAATTACAAATAAATGAACTTGAGGTACTGTGGGTGAAGCTAATCCAACACAGTGATTAAAGCAAATATAAAATACAAATAAATGAACTTGAGGTACTATAGGTGAGGCTAATCTAACACAGTTGTGGGTTTCTGTCTTCAACAGCCACTGGCATGGCATCACAGTGGTCTGTGTACAGTGCTGAATAATGTACCCTGATGTAAGGTACCAATCTCGCCTACTAGTTCTCCATAAGCATTGCAGGAGCTTGCAGTGCTAGTCACTCTATAGACACACAAAACTGACACACTATTAATGCCTTCATGGGCTGCATACTTCCACTTACCTGGTAGCACTATGGCAAGTTATTAATTTCTGATAACGAAATAACTTGAAAATAAACTTAACCCCGCAGGAATGTTAAAGTAATATGGACTAGTAACTGACTGTGCTAGAAGGACACACATCATGTTTTTTTAAGGTTTTATGATGAAATGTCTAATAGTACAAGACACATAAATCACATGTTGTAATTGGGGTCTTCAGTCAGAAAACTAACTTCATGTTACTTTATTCTGTGCAAGCATCACTATATCTGCATAACTGCTGCAACCTACATCTATTTGAATCTGTTTGCTGTCCTCAAGCTTTGGTCTCCCTCTATAGTTTTAGCCCCCACATTTCCTTCCATTGCCAAACTGACTATTTGTTGATGCTTCAGAGATCGTCCTGTCAACCAACACACATTAAATAAAGTGCTTTAAAAACCCCTTATAGTTATATTTGCAGTACCATAAGAAGATTCAGTTACTTCTTTTTATGTTTTGTCTGTACTAATCATATACTGTTTATACTGTTTTGATGTATAAGCTAAGATTTATACAGTATCTGAAATTTAATTCATTTACACACTAGATGCATAGATACATTAAAATCAAGTATTCTCTATATTTTTAGAATGAACAGAAAAAAGTCTTACATTAATTTCACAAAGTTTGTATTTAATAATCATATTCAAATACACAGAAAAAACAATTGCTCTTTTGAGCACTATTCTAAATTAAACCAATAATACATTGTTTTACCTTAGATTATAGTAACACAGAATATATACATTTTTTATAATTTTTTTCCTGTAGGTATCTACATGAATTTATTTTGGGATTGTTGAGAGATCATTCTGACATTATTTCACTGATGCATTACTGCACTGTTTGCAATTTATGGACTTCACTTCTATTAACTTACACCAGTCAATCTGACTAACTCGGACAGAAATTAATCTTAAACAATAGGAACTAGAAAGTTGTAGGAAAATGCATTAATGACATGACAGGCTTATGATGTGATTCACTTCACAGTTTCATTTAGCACATATATTCAGTGACACAAGTTACATTTAAAGAAATAACATACTTTTTAGTGAGTTTTGCATGTTTGCAATTTCATCTTGCTGAGTTTTCAGTAACATTTTATTCTGCAAGTCAATTAATTCTTTCTCAATTTGCACATATACTTCATTGCAAGTCTCTTGATCCTTTTCGTCTTGTTCATGAGTGCCCTGAAAATCAATTATAAATTATTAAATGGTCACCGGTTTGATCAATGATGCAAGAAAACCCTTCTTTGGAGTTACATTAAGCACAAGCAGACAGAATTATTTTCTAAGCTTCAAATGTCCATGATTCTGGACTATTTTAAGGACACACAGCTAGTTGTATTGTTTTTACTCTAAGTTATGATTTAAGCATTTGCATAATTTATTCATAAAGCAGTGTATCTCAAATAAATAATAATAAGTAACACACATTCCCTTTGGCTTTACCTAACATTAGTGAGGCCGGACAGCAGTTAAAATTCTGGACAGATATCACAAGGAGTAGGGTTCAAATCTCTGTCCAACCATCTTGATTTGCGTTTTCTACATTTATATTCTGTGAATTACAGTGTGTGGTGAAATGTACTTTTTATTATGCTATGAAATATGATTTATTTCTATTCTACTTATAGATGGAGTGTTGGGAAGAAAGACTGAGAAATTGCTTGCATACGTCTCTACAAGCTGATGTCAGTTCAAATTTTTCTTTATAACCTCTGTGGGTTCGCCACGTAGGGACCTACAGATACTGAGTTGGCCTGCTGAAAGCTAATTGTTGGCATTTTTGAAGCAGTTTTCACAGGATATACAATGTCTTCTGCCTAGGTTCTGTTAGTCAAATGGCATACCATTCACACTGTCATTCTTTACTTGCATTCCGTGTTCTCTGTTAATCTGACTTGATATGGATCCCACCTACACAGTGGGACAATATTCCAATAAGGATCATGCCTGTATTTTGTCGGTGATCGCTTTGAAAGTCAGACTAAAGTTTCCCAGCAGCATACCACTAAATTAGAACCTTCCATATATGTCACCTCCATTGTAACTTATTTGGCTGCTTAACATCATATCTCTACACATTGTAACACACAGATATTTGTATAACGTGACAGATTCTAGCTGCAACACAATAATCATTCAATCAGAGGGTACTATATTTTATTTTGTGAAATGCACAGTTTTACAGTTCTGTACATTAAGAGCTAGTTGCCATACTTCCCACAAAGCTGATATTATAACACAATCTAATTTTATATTGCTACACTTTTTATTAGATGCAATTTCCTTGTTGATAATAGCTTCATCTCAAAAAATGCTGAGACTGTAAGTAATACCATCAACTACGTCATTAATGTATAATATTAATGGTAGTACAGCAGAGTCCCACTAATCCAAACACTGGTAATCTGGATTTTCAGTTAACCCGAACATGAAAATGTTAATCTAAGTATGGATAACTGTGTGGTAAACTGTTGTACATACACACTATATTAATTTACACAGTACAGTAAACATGTATTAGAAAAATTGGCAAGAAAACATTAGGTTTAAACAATGCATAATAATGAAAGAAAAGCTGTCAAACTTACTAAAATACAGCGGACATTTTGTCCCTACTTTTTAGATGACAAAAACTCAGTCATTGTTTTTTGCATAATGAAGTCAGCCTGTTATATGATGCATAGTTGCATCATCGTCTCATAAACATCAAATCAGCAAGTGTAGCTGTGGGCTGTTGCTCCAAATAACGTAGTGTGCAGTCAAGGGCTTCTGCTGCATCACTGTGTGGTACCAGCTCTTCTTTGTTGCTTTCAGACTTATTGTCACTTCTGTCACAGCAGTCCACTTCTTCCTGGTCTTGAGTCACAGCAGCAACTAAATCAGTGTCAGTAAGGTTCTCCACACATGCCCCATCCACTGCCATCCACTCATCTACATCTCCTTCACTAGCTTCTTCACATTTATGGATTTTCTGTGTCATTTGTAGTAGATTTTCCCCTTCATTTTCAACTAGGTTGTCTTGAAATTCAAGAGATGTCCACAGTTTTCTCCACAATTTTCTCAGAATATTTTTTGAAATATTCTGCCATGCCTCAGTGATGCAATAAACAACATCCTTCACATTGGTCTTTTTTATTTTCTCATCCACGAAGACCTAAGCTGTAGGGAAGGGACCGTTTGATATGGAATGGGTGGCAGCTGTCATAATGGAGGTACTGTTGCTTGTTGGTCGGTCTGATGTGGAAGGATGTGTGAAGCTGGCCATTGGACAGATGGAGGTCAACGTCAAGGAAAGTGGCCTGGGATTTGGAGTAGGACCAGGTGAACCTGATGGAACCAAAGGAGTTGAGGTTGGAGAGGAAATTCTGGAGTTCTTCTTCACTGTGAGTCCAGATCATGAAGATGTCATCAATAAATCTGTACCAAACTTCGGGTTGGCAGACAACTACCCTCCTGACCTGGTACAGAAGCAAATAACCAGAGCCACTTCCTCATCCCCTCAAACCCAGAACCTCCCACAGAAGAACCCCAAAAGTGGCCCACTTGTGACAGGATACTTTCCGGGACTGGATCAGACTCTGAATATGGCTCTCCAGCAGGGATACGACTTCCTCAAATCCTGCCCTGAAATGAGATCCATCCTTCATAAAATCCTCCCCTCTCCACCAAGAGTGTCTTTCCGCCGTCCACTTAACCTTCGTAACCTCTTGGTTCATCCCTATGAAATCCCCAAACCACCTTCCCTACCCTCTGGCTCCTACCCTTATAACTGCCCCTGGTGTAAAACCTGTCCCATGCACCCTCCCACCACCACCTACTCCAGTCCTGTAACCCGGAAGGTGTACACGATCAAAGGCAGAGCTACGTGTGAAAGCACCCATGTGATTTACCAACTGACATGCCTACACTGTGAAGCCTTCTATGTGGGAATGACCAGCAACAAACTGTCCATTCACATGAACGGACACAGGCAGACAGTGTTTGTTGGTAATGAGGATCACCCTGTGGCTAAACATGCCTTGGTGCATGGCCAGCACATCTTGGCACAGTGTTACACCGTCGGGTTATCTGGATACTTCCCACTGACACCAACCTATCAGAACTCCAGAGTTGGGAACTTGCCCTTCAATATATTCGCTCTTCCCGTTACCCACCAGGCCTCAACCTCCGCTAATTTCAAGTTGCCGCCTCTCGTACATCAACTGTCATTCAACAACATCTTTGCCTCTGTACTTCTGCCTCAACTGACATCTCTGCCCAACCTCTTTGCATTTACATATGTCTGCCTGTGTCTGTATATGTGCGGATGGATGTGTGTGTGTGTGTGTGTGTGTGTGTGTATGTGTGTGTGTGTGTGTGTGTGTGTGTGTGTGTGTGTGTGTGTATACCTGTCCTTTTTTTCCCCCTAAGGTAAGTCTTTCCGCTCCTGAGATTGGCATGACTCCTTACCCTCTCCCTTAAAACCCACATCCTTTTGTCTTTCCCTCTCCTTCCCTCTTTCCTGATGAAGCAACCTTGGGTTGCAAAAGCTTGGAATTTGTGTGTGTGTTTTTTATTGTGTCTATCTACCAGCGATTTCTCGTTTGGTAAGTCACAGCTTCTTTATGGAATGTTTCCCTCTCTCTCTCTCTCTCTCTCTCTCTCTCTCTCTCTCTCTCTCTCTCTTGCTGAGTCTACGAGTAGTCAGCATTAAAAATCCAGTGCCGAGGATGAAGATATGGGGCACAAATGGATAAAATCCAAGAACATAATCCAATATGCCATAGACAAGTATGTTACAAGCAAAGTGTTGGGTGATGGGAAATACCCATCATGGTTTAAGAGATGTTTTAGAAAACTGTTACATAAACAATGTTATAGAAAACTGTTACATAAACAATGTTTTAGAAAACTGTTACATAAACAAAAACAGCTTCATGTCAAATCCAAGTTGACAAACAAAAGCCAAACAAAGTGAAAATGAGCATAAGGAGAGCAACAAGAGTAGTAGACAGTGACTTTGAAAGTAAAATTTGCCCAATTTATCTGACTAAAAACCCTAAGAAGTTTTGGTCTTACATAAAAATCAATAATCAGACCAAAATAATCTCCTCAGTCTCTCAGTGACAGTAATGACACTGAAATGGAAGATGACAGAGAAAAGACTGAAATTCTGAATTTTGTATTCAAAAATTGTTTCCCCATGGAAGACTGTACAATGGCACTCAGGTATGTTATCTCCCCCCTCCTTCCTATTATTCCAGTTATTGTCTGCAATAAGTAAAGTCTTTTCTGAAGATTTGAGAGGAGTAAGATTACAATAAACTTTTTAGTTTACTTAGCTTTTCTTATAGTGTTGGCTCCGGTTCTTGTTTAGGGGTCTGATTCTTGAAGCTAAAATTCTCACATTTTAGGTCCTCATGGCTGAACTGACCTAAATAATCTTAAAGATTGTTGTTGCAGAATTTTTTTATGCTAGTATATTTTGGCACATTTTAGTATAACATAAAGTCTTTTGAATTTTCACATTAACAAAGCCAAAATTACATTGTTCGCCCAAAATACAAAAATACATCCAAGCACATCAGAGACATACTTACTACTCCATCACTCTGCAGTAATAACCATATTCCAGAGGGTTCACAGATTTTCTTTACAAGTGAATTTCTATTAATTTTGATTATTACTCCATAAATGAATCCAGAAATAAACATAGAAAACAGTACTAGACTGTGTAATTAATAATAGAAATTTAAAGTGTGCCAAATAATACGTCATTTCAAATGTTTCTAAGAAAAATAATTTTAACTGTACATTCAGAGCTAGTACTTATTGATTGTAACATCAAAAATAAAGTAATTCCTTTTCTTAAATTTTAGCTTGAAATACAACATATTGTGTATAAAATTATGCAAAAAATTTCAGAAAAGCAGCTGTGATAATACTGACTTGTTCAAAATTCTAAGAATATTACTGGTATCGACAACTTCTGTTGAGGAACTGTCATACCACAGGAAGACGTCCCATTAAAATAACTCCTTACATAATAGGGAAACAATGTGTTTGCAATATTTTGTGACCTACTATAAGGTTTGCCAATGGTGTACAAAATGATACCAAAAGATAGAATACAGATGCACAGAAGTATCTGATACATAACATATCTACTATACAACTCAAAATCTGTACACCTATGAAGACATGACATTCAGGTTTTGAGATCTGTGGAACATTCTGTCTCGAGACAAATGATACAAAGTCAAAACCATAATTTTGCACCACTAAACTACAGAAATAACTGCAGAAGCAATGTAAATTACTAGAATTAAAAATTGCAAGTTTACACCTATAAAGTCCTACCTTCAAAATCATCAAAAGAGAAGAAAAAAATGCAGAGCCTAAATGTACAGTGAGTGAGCTGACTCGAAAAACTCACGATGACAGTTACAGACCAGAAAAATATATACAATCACTAGTAGGAGCATAGCACAAAATCAATCAGCCACATGAACCAGAATATGTACAGATATGTTGACTAATGAAAGGAGAAAATATGTGGGGACCGATCCATGAATCCAAACCACACTGGATACACACCAGCAGAAATGTTTTGACACAGCAAAATGGATATGAAGTTTGAAAGGCGGGAGCCAAGGTACTGGTGGAAGTGAAGCTGTGAGGACAGGTCATGAGTCGTGCTTGGGTAGCTCAATCGGTAGAGCACTTGCCTGCGAAAGGCAAGGGTCCCGAGTTTGAGTCTCGGTCCAGCACACAATTTTAACCTGCCTGGAAGTTTCAGAATGAATAAAGTTCATAATCATACATCAATCAGTTCAATCATATGTAAAGAATAATTAGAGGAAGCATCTAGCCTCAATCAATAGTTGCACACTCTCGTTGAGTGCACACACACAGTCGCGATGACCACGAGTACCCAAAACAGATTTAAGCATGAGTTTGCTTACAATTCAAGTTCCAATGAGATACAACAATGCAGTACTCGGGATAAATACAGGTAATCAGAGTCATAAATAGCTTTCAATGATGACATAATCGAGTAGGTAGAGAACCAAAATCAGTGTGTGAAATCAGAAAGTATGCATCTTGTTATTCAGTATATACTCAGTTTGTGATCACAATCATAAATGTCTTCTACACTATTTGCTAAATGTTCATTCAAACTAACCTATGTACATAGAAGCCTAGAAAACTCATTTACAATGGAAAAAAAAAAAAAAAAAAAAAACAACTGAGCTTTGAGATAATGAAATTCATTAAAATGTATGACTACTAACCTAATAGTGCCTAATTTTATCAGATTCTGATAATTATTTGCAACATGGTTCATAGAATGTGCTCTTAAACTTTTTAAGGTTTCATATTTCTGTGTTGAACATAACAAATCATCAGTCAGAGAACATCAACCTTCCACAGCATTATTTAAAGTTACATAATGTATTGGGAAGTTAATCCTCCAACTTAAAAAGAATTACATTTATGTTGAATAACACTGTCCATATAGCAGTGACTACTTTTCTAAACAAATACATGGTGTACATGTGGGGGGAGGGGGGGGGGGCTGTTAAAAACACAGTTTTTCCCACATGAAAATACACAACTTTTTCTCAGAGCTGTAAAAACTTCAATCCTTTGAACGGTAAAGGTTTTATACACCAGCAAGAACTTCCCAGCATGAGACTCAGAGGGGGAGGGGGGGGGGGGGGTGCACCAAACACAGCACATTAGTTTCCAAAGCACTGAAACAGAGACTGCAATGCACTATTGTAAGCCAGTCATAGCTCATGTCACATGATCTCATCAGCCAATCACAGCAGATATTCAGTGCATAGAACATGTGATGTAGTCAGCCAATAGCAACATCACTGTTAAGTAGTGTGAATGCACAAATAGGAAAAGTTAATGGTTTAAATTAATGTACATAGTGTAGCTACAAGTAAAGCTAAGCTTTTGCATATAATACTGGTCTTTAAGAGTAATAAGCTATGAGAAAAGTTAAGCTTTCAGTCTTGGTCTTTTCAGTGTGTGTTACACTTTAAGATACATCACACAAATGTGCCAGTCAAATTTTAAAAGTGACATTAATGTCTGGTCTTCTGGGCTCGAAATTTTTCTAAGTGGCCGATACTGAAAGTTTTAAATTTTAAATGAGAGTCAAATGCTCTGTGATTTAAGAAATTCATTGCACATTCTAATGTGTAACATAGTTTATCTTGCGTAAAAGAAAATTTCCTTTGAAAATAACACTTTTTCAAGAACCATTCGTAATATTTTCCTGTCACCTCTTAGACACGGGTTCATTTCAGCAGCTGCCAGAGAGCACCAGAAAACAGGAGCTACTGCGCATGGGCAGTTACGATGACATAGGAAGCCTGTATGTTCATACATATACAGCATTAAGATATCTCACATGACGTCATAAAAGAAACAGGACATCAGAGGATACTCCAAGAGCATAGGAATTTCGCAAACCATACTAAAATGCATAATTTGGCTTAAAGAACACATTTATATGTCTGTATTTGCAATGACGTAGGGCCCAATCTGATATTAAGCTTTTTAGTGCTCCTTTCGGGATGCAGATTTTCTTGGAGTACCAGTACTATAGTGTTTCATGTTTGATTCTTTATTATGGGATAATGCCATCCATGCATGCCACAAAATGTAAAGGTGCACTTGAAATTCAGTGAACAGTTGAAACTAGCCAACAATATGGAATGAAACACTTATTTCTATTAATTAATTCTAGAAAATTACTGGGTTTCTTATAAATTGATTGCATCTGCAGAAATGATTAATAAAAGCCACATTTATTTAGCAAACTGACAAAAATAACTTCATTGTTGTGCAAGGTGATTAATGTTTGATGGCCAAAAATGTGGAAATAAAATCACTAAATATAAACATCCCACTAAAATCCAGACTGTTCTGCACCTGTGCAAATCCGGCAGTTTCGGCACACGAGAAAAATTTTTCTGTGTAGCATGACTGCTTCTTGCTACTACTGCAGCCACACTTCAGGTAGCCAGAAGTGGGACAAATCACTGCTCATATGCAACTCAACTGTGCATGCACATGAGCCTGCTGTCAACTGCTCAAAACAAACTTAATGTAAACAGTTGTGACGTCACACTCATCGGAAGCAGTTTGCTGTTATGAAGTACTCCCATAGTCTTCACCCTACAGCCTTTGACATATTTTGCTGTGTGTCAATTGTAGAAAATTTTCCCCAGTTTTCTCCCAGATAAAAAAATTTCTGGGTTTTTCCTGGATTTCCCAGTTGCCCCAGTATATATACACCCTGAAATTGTTTCAAAAATTCTTCATATAGGTTAATTTCTTGGTTAACAATTTAAAAATTTCAGTCACAAGACTGATGTAGTTGACAGATGCTTGAGTACATTATCTCCCATAAGTCAACTGGACAAACAAGGGTGCAACCATACAGGAGTGTGGGGGTTAATCCACCAACATCTTTCAGTTTCCTCCCTAGGTTTCTCATCACACGCTCCAACAGATAGGTAACTTCATGTCTAGCTTTCACTATGAATTCTGAAACATTGTTTTGTGTACTAAGTATGCTGCTCAATACCTCCCTCACATCACATGGCATATGTTTTGCCTATCTATAATAATAATAATAAAAACATACAGAGTTCACATCAGAGTGGATTAAAAAGTGTTCACATAAATGGTACATTAATAAACAGAGCTACATGCAATGAAAAAAAAATGAACTAGTAAGGTAATATACACATATATACTAAAGATATCTCAAAGTAACATTTACTTTGCAATTATCAAACTAGAAGAAATTATGTACACAAGAAAGACAAGTTGGAATGTACTGATGCAGCATCCAAAAAATGCCAACAAAATGAGGTATGGACCATAGTCCGCAATATACTGACATAAGAATTCTGTGTTTAACATATATATGTCTGTAGTTCGCACATATGAAACTTTAAGATACTATTCCTGATATTTACAGTACACATGAATAAAGTGAGTCTTCATTCAGTTTCTCACAACACCCATGACTTTACCCAAAAGAGTTCATGACAATTAAATTTAATTATTCTCTGCGCAGTACATAGGAATAACAACAACAACAACAACAATAATAATAATAATAATAGCATTCTAAAATAAGAAATTTATTACTAGATATTTAATGGGATTATCCCATTTCAAAATTGTAAAAAGATCTACCCATTTTGTCACATGGCATATATGTATCAAATTCTAAAGCACAAATCTATTACAAAACAGAATTAAATAGTTGTATGGACCTGCAAATATAATGTATATCTTCCTGTACATTAGGGATCACTAAGCATTTATGTTCAAAGGTCTTGTCTTCTATACTAAAAGTTAAAAGTACCTAAGATTTTACCAATTTGCTTTGATTGCCTGTAGCTCCTCTTAGCTTTACATGTATAATGGGCATTTCCACAAAATTATTACTATATTTCATCTTGTCACTAAATTGTTCAGATATACCACAAATTGGGCTACCTAAATAAATCAAACAGTTGCCTTCCCATTGATCAATCTTAACTTTAATATAAGCACAGCCAAAACCTGAATCACCCTCTCTGTTGTTAGACACTTCATGCAAAAGACCACTTTCAATTTCATCAAATGCTACATCCACACTGTTTTCACGAGGTTTTATCAAATTTACAGATATCATAACATTACTTTGATTACTCGTGTTGTCAGGTAAAGTTTGAACACAATGAACAGATCTCATGGCACAACTATCATCACTTGTTACAGAAGGAACACAAAACACATTACTGTGAAAATTAAAATTCCTGCTTAGTTCCTCTTTCACTTCAGTCCACCAACTGGGATAAAAGTTCTGACTAACCACAGATAACTTATTCCAGAATGCACCTTTATCTATGTTATCACCAATCTGATCCCAAATGAAGTTCAAAAAAGTTTTCATCTTTATTCTCCAGGCCCACAGATAGCTCAACTTTATTGTTTGGACCATTACTCTGCATGAAATTAATGAAAAACTGTTTTGACTGGACTGGTATTCCATGACCCTCACCAACAACATCACTTACCTTGTCAAAATCATATACAAATAACTCTGAAACTTCATTATTCTTAAACTCCACAAATACTTAATTCTCATCATCATCATATTCCTCCAAAATTACTTCATCAACAATATCACTAACAATACAAGTCTCATCTCCATCAAAGTCACTTACCTTGCCTACATTCATCTGCAATAAGCCACCAGTTTCAGACTTACCAGCCTCATTTACTTCACAGCTCTTATTCACATCTACAGCAAAAATACCACCTAGTTCAGATCCAGTACAGTCATCACCTGATTTACATACGTCAATAACACTGTTTTCCACCCAAGAGGAAAAATCATTAGTACATACCACATCAAAATTCTCACTGCTCTTTCGTTCTGGTTTGTGATTAGCGCCTACGTTTACTAAAACATCTACTTTTTCATTCACACTTTTTAACCCCTCTGACAACCAATTCTTAACTCTGAAACTTGTTTACTCAATTGATCTATCTGATGTACTCTGTCCATTTTGCTGTTGTTTTCAATTCTTATTTCAGTTAACTGATCATTAACTGCAATAAATTTGCTATTGTTATCTGTCTTCATTTCCTCTATTTTTGCCAAAATTAACTGCAATACATCAGTATTTACCGTTTCTTTACATTTAAAAAATGACGACCATGCCACTTTGGACCTGCGGACTGGTACATTAGCTTATATGTTGGAGTTGTAAATATTTGTCATGTGTTGTTGTTTTTCTGACATGTTCTACATCCTGGAGGACCTCCTCACTATGGATCAATTGGAATGAAAGTAAATTTAATCATTCATTTTGTTAACAAGCACATGAGTCCACAAACAAATTAACTTCACAAATAGTTTGTGCTTATCTTTCCTTTTTGATGTCCCTCTGGTCCATCACTATTGGTAGTACATCGTCACTGTTGGGCAAGCTTCAGTTTCTGGTCCATGTGATCAAAAATTCATCCATGCATAAATTTCAAAAATTAATGAAATAAAGCACTTTCTACAACAGACCAAACTTCATTATTAGTCAATAAATCCCGGATGAGCCCCCACTTGTAATCTGCCCCTCCTTCCTATTATTCCAGTTATTGTCCACAATAATCAAAGTCTTTTCTGAACATTTGAGAGGAGTAAGATTACAATGAACTTGTGGCGCCGATGAGATCGACACCAGTATCGATCTTAGTATCATCTTTGGACTAAGCAAAACATTATCTGTGTGTAGTTCCACCATCCAGTTCTGTGCAAGCCTTTCTTGTGTGAAGATGTGAATAAATGAACTCCTGATTATAAGGTGTTGTTTGGTGTATCTCACCCGAGCATCCACCTCACTGGTGACACCGAGTTGTAACGTCTTCCGTTTTCGCCGTTTTACTGTGTCCGCGACCTCTGCGTCAGTTATTTTCGTGTGTATTACATCAACACAACATTCGAACAATGGCTTCAGCCCAACGCCTAATGCCGGATTTTGTGATCGACATGCATCATGTTGCGGATGATGTACATGCGCCAGGACTGCAATATGATGCCTCTCACTTGTCGATTACGTCGATTTTGCCAGATGTTTTCGTGCCTGCAACAATAAGTGAGGTTAGGAATGTGCATGACTCTGGCTATCAGATGCCTTTGTTCCCTCCACATGTGCCCTCCATCATCGACGGTGCAGTTACCTCTTACAGATCTCCATGCAGTTCAGGATCAATGCTGATTTCTGCAAATGCTTCGTTGGATAACCTACCACCACCAGGACAAGGGTTTGCCACGCCGCAATCCATGCAGTACAACACGGATTCGTGCCACATGGCCAGCACTGCTTTGTTCACAGGTCCATCTCCTCAGCAACCGAGCATGCCCGCGCCTGCCCCAGTTCAGCATCAACACATACCTTCCTGCTTCAATACCTCGGCCTGCAACAGGAACAATGGCTTGTTATCTGTGCCTGACCTCCATCTCCGTCCTACTGCTACTGCTGTGCCACGATATTCACCTTATCCGCACACCGTTTTGCATGAAGTGACTATGAACAGTGAACATTCACACATTCTGCCAACGTTCGACATCATTTTCCTCACCGTGCTTCTGGACAGCCCGCAGCCTCCCTGCAACACATGTGGCTCCGACTCTGATCGCACGTCGAGTTTTCTGCGGACCGGCATGCGTTTTCAAACTTTGAACTTTTTCTCACCTGTCACCCCCACGCCAGCTCCAGTCAAACTTCCACAACCACAATTGACACATTACGGTGTCTCACCCGCGTCGGCCTTCCACGCCGCAATGGATCGCGCTCAACCACAATGCGTCACCTCCAAGCTGCCACCCGATCAGCCGTCATCACCACATAGCATGGAGACACAGTCTCCTGGAATACTACAGCAACAACAGCTCGTTTCAGGCAGTGCCCCGATGAATTCCACTCAACCTGTTCTTCCGAACATTCTACAATGCTTACCAACGCTGCCGCCGTTCAATCCCGACAGGGCAACAACCTGGTTCAAAATTGTGGACGAAGTGATCGACCATTTCAAACTCGATGAATCAACCTGGTTTCTGTGCCTTATCACCCACCTGCATGACCAGGAGGACTTGATTGCTGACCTGGGACCTGGTTGATGCCCTGGACTCTGCTACCCAGTACACTCTAGCCAAAAAGACAATTCTATGTCGACTTGCGCGCTCAACTGAGACAGCAATACGGCAAGCGCTCCACGTTGAGCAACTAGGCAATGACAAACCTTCACAACTCTGGAGACAGCTACAGGCCCTGGTCGGTGACGATCTACTCTCTGACACACCTCTCCTCGCCATCTGGTCAGATAAACTACCTCCTCACATCCGCTTTACTCTGGCTCAGAGGTCTCCCGAACCTGTCGAGCAACGAATGACAATTGCTGACAAACTAAATGATGCTTCACTGCTCTATTTTGCCAGCCACTGCCTACCTGGCAAGTCTCAGGTTCAGGCTCCTCGTCCCATGTTGACTCATAGGTATCGCATTTCGGATGTCCAGCTATCATCATGACTGAGCAGGGCAGACAATATGAGTTGGCCCTGTTCAAAAATATTTGTAACATCAGCGGCATCCGGCGCATCCATACCACAGCATGTCACCCACAAAGTAACGGGCTAGTTGAGCACTGGCACTGCACTTTAAAGGTGGCTCTTCAATGCCACGACTCTCTTCGGATGGAGGCCGTTCCCCATGTGCTACTCGGTATTCATGCGATTTGTAAGGAAGACCTCAAAGGCACAATAGCCGAGTTCGTATACTGCCCGAACATTGTTCTCCCTGGAGAACTTGAGAGCCCTTCCGCTTCTCTCCCTCATTCTGACTTACCTTCCTTTGTGGACTGCGTCAGACGCCACTTCATCAACCTCCATATCCCTCCACCCTCCAGCCACTCACTAAGGTTCACATCCCGAAATCTCTGGACAATTGCGAGTACATCATGCTCTGAGATGACACTGTCCGTGATCCCCTCCAACCCCCATATACCAGCCCGTACCAAGTTCTCCGGCGCTCAGCCAACACCTATGACATCCAGATAAAAGATGCAACTGTTACAGTCTCTCTCAACAGACTTAAGCCTGCTCATGTCGAGCCCGCTTCTACCCCCCTTCAGGCCACGACCACGCCACTCACTGTCGTGGCTCACAACGCTCCGACCACTCCCTCCACGTCGGACTTACTCACTCAGTCGAGTGACTTCCAGCTCCAATCATCGAGCTCTTTTCCGACTTTTCCCTCTACTCCGGTCTCACGCACTCCGTTGAGTGATCACATGCTCCACACGTTGAGCTTCCCTATGATTACGCCCTCGCCACCGGGCCCCTCTACGGTCCTTTTGACCTCTCACCCATCGCCTGCCTCGCACTGTCGAGGTTTCTCATGCCCCCTCATCTTTAACGTGCCCTCACTCAAGGTGTTTGTGCCTGTGCCCCCAGACATAATCCGTGACATCTCTATAATACTACACGATGACACACTGTTCGTCGTGTGTTTCCCTTCATCCGGTGCTCATGACACAACCTCCACCATTCCCTGCCAGCTGGTGACATGTGTTCCCCTCTCGCCCGACATCGACCTGGACATGCTTCGTGTGTTCGCCATGCCCACCGGAGACATCATCACCATCGCTGTGTTCCTCCCGCAAACTGCCGGCCTACCTGACACTGCACGACCAGCATGCCCCATACGATGCCCGGCGCACTTCAATGACTTCCAGGTTCGGTGGCCGGACCTTCCTTCACGACATCTACCCACACAGCTCCCCGATGATGCTGTTGAGCTGACCACGGTCCGGCTCCTGCGGACCACCCCTGCTGGCACCTTAGTCAAGAAATTAGAGCTAATACAAAGGTTGACTGACAGTCATTGTTCTCATGTACCATGTGCAAATAGAACAGGGAAAGGAGGACCAATGCCCTCCACCACACACTGTCAGATGGTTTGCAAGGTATAAATGTACATATAGATGTAGACATAGTTATTAAAGTAACTGACTCATATCTGAGAAGAACAGGGTTCTTCAAATTTCCTTCCAGTTGTCAAGATTTACATTTTCCGTGTTATCCCTATATCAATTAAAATGAATGTTGTGCACGTTCCTTTGAAAAGGATATTTTCCTTCCACACACTTGTCTCATCCAAGGTTTCAGTATGACTCTAAGCACCTCACTACTCTCGGGGCATTAAACCCAAATCTACATTGCCTGAATTTACACAAGTGTCCCCAATATTTACATTCATCAAAGTCTGGTGATTTAAAAGAGTTTTGTGTGTAGGCTGTGACGTAGGGCTATCACTGTCTGCCAAGCAGTGGTCAAATTTACACAGTCTGCTGCAACCATCTTCCTTCTACAACTAGACAAATAATGTCACCTTGCAAGAACATTCAGAACTCAAAGAATTTCAGACCATAAATTAATAAAGGCCTTAAAATGGAAAGGACAAAAAAATGAAACAATCAATTCTTTAATAAATATGTTAATTTCAAGAGAAGATTAACTATTTCTATAGACTTAGGATGTAGTGACAGACACTATACTATACCATATTATGGTATGATATGGTAACTGGCTGGATTGAGGCTTGATACTCATGTGTGTGTGTGTGTGTGTGTGTGTGTGTGTGTGTGTGTGCAGAGAGAGAGAGAGAGAGAGAGAGAGAGAGAGAGGGGGGGGGGGGGGGGTGGAGGGGGATAGCTACAGGGGAAACTGCTGTCCAGAGCCTCTTGACAGACAAATAAACTACAAACACTGAGACATGCTAGAGACCATCGTGAAAGCAACCAGGCAGTCTGTTAGAGGCTTCAAGTTCCCACTGCTGTATTCTCGACAAATTTATTCCTCTCTTACCAGTGAAATTTTCATGTCACCAAAAATGGCGCCCTCACTTTACACTTTACTGAGCTGTTATCCCATAATCAGGCTCTTTAGCTTGTTCAATGCACATATTTCAACTACTTCCTTGATGGTGGACAGACTATAATGTGGCGGCTCGAGACTATCTTGGTTACTTTATTGTTTATATAATGTCATGTATCTACAAATTGGACAGCAGCAGTAGTTTTTTCTGATATGTTCATTGCATCCATCTTTTTACTATGTGCCACACCTAGCTGATGTACTATTTGCAGCACTAGCAATTGGACTTATGATTGTGGAGATATCTGAAAGATTCCTCTTGGTTTGAAGGATAGCAGACAATGAAATATTGCTCTGATTACACCGGATATGCTGCGAACAACAGTTTACCATGCTGTGTTATGGATGCAACATGGTGCTGAGTTGGGAGACCATAATGATATAAACAGGCCACAACCACCATTATCATGTGTTTGATAATTCCTCTCCTTTTCCTACATCCACACCACATTCTAACTGCTTAGAGTATCATATTTTTGCCTAGTGACAGAAAGTGCAACTAACATTTTTCCAGCATAATCCACAAGTGCACTGATTAATGAACAAATATATGATGTTTTGGTGTTCTGGGACGTATGTAGTCTGCACTACAATGCTCAGAACCATTTAGTACATAAATGGTCTGATGGACAGAACGAGCAGCAGTCTGTGGCTGTTTGCCGATGATGCTGTGGTGTTCAGGAAGGTGTCATCGTTAAGTGACTTTTGGAAATACCGGATGACAGACAAATTTTCTGGTTGGTTTGATGAATAGTACTAGCTCTAAATGTAGAAAAATGTCAGTTAATGCAGCTGAGAAGGAGATACAGACCTATAATGTTAGAATACAGCATTAGCAAAGTCACACTGATTAAATACCAGAGCATAATGCTGCAAAGTGATATGAAATGGAACGAGCATGTAAGGATTGTAGTATGATAGACAAATGGTCAACTTCAGTTTAGAGGGAGAATTTTATGAAAGTATGGTTCATCTGTGAAGGAGACAGCATATGTAATACTAGTCTGACACATTCTTGAGTACTGCTTGAGTGATTGGGATCCCCACAAGGTCAGATTAAAGGAAGACATCAAAACAATTCAGACGTTGACTGCTATTTTTGCCAATGGTAGTTTCAGTCAATGTGCAAGTACTACAGAGATGCTTTGGCAACTCAAATGGGAATCCCTAGATGGAAGGCAATATTTTTTTTGAGAAATGCTATGGAGAAAATTTAGAGAACCAACATTTGAAGATGACTTTCAGAATGATCCTACTGCTGCCAACATACATTTCGTGTAAGGACCACGAAGAGAAATGAGGTCTCCTACTGAGGCATATAGACAGTAATTTTCCCCCACTCTATTTGTGAGTGGAACAGAAAATAAAATGACTACTAGCAGTGCAAAGTACCCTCAAGTTCACACTGTATGGTGGCTTGTGGAGTAAGTCCCGCCCTAATTTTGAGGGACAGGAAAAAAATGTTTTTTTTTTTGCTTTAATTTGTTTTATTTAAAAAAAATTATTCTAACATAATGATGTGTTCAAAATTATATATAATATCAATTGGTTTGAAGAAATGTGTCATAATCTTCACATGCTGTTGTACAGGTTGATAAATCATCAAAACCTAACTGATTCAGTGGTGTGTAGCTGACCGGCCAGCAGGCATGCCAGCTGGCCAGGGAACATTACCCCCACCATCCACGACTCTAGGCCTACCTACAATAAAAGGGGGGATAAATGCAAAGTACCATGTTTAAGAATGCTCCCTTACCTCTCTATTCATCATCACTTTCATCATCACCTCTAACGGGAGAATAATTCTTGTCATCATCATCTCCCCACAGAGTGTAGTCCTCTGTTCAATCCAGTGAATTTGTGATACCACATTTTTTGAAGGATTTTTCCACCAGTGGTTGCAGAGTGGAGTCCCATGCACAATTCACCCACTCACAAATCTGGATCAAATCTGGCCGTTTGATTTTTCCACTCATTGTGAACTTGTGGTTTCTTTCAGCCATCCATTGCATATATCACTGTTTAAGTGCAGCTTTGAATGGGTGATTTATACATATGTATGGTGGTTGTAGGATTTATGTTAGGCCTATAGGGACAATGACCAACTCAGTTTTCCCTTTTTGTAATTTGTCTGGCACTTCTGCGGGAGCTGTCCAGGACCAACATGTTATATAAATTCAGTAACGTGCCAGATCAACGTTGACAAACATGCGTCATCCAGCCAATCACAATGTCATTGTCCATCGACCCCTTCAGATTTGCTCTCACTAATATACCTTTTTGATATTTACACAATAGTTTTCCTTTCAAATATCACGTAAGGTGGTAGCTTTCGTCCATCTCCAGTTACACACAACATCACTGCACACCTTTGCTTCTCACTGCTGCCAGTTCGTATCACGATGCTGGATTCTCCTTTCCTGTTCATGGTGTTGTTGAGCGGCTTCTCAATATAGACGGGCATCCAGTCCAAGATAATATATAGGACTGTTCATGTTGCAGATTTATCACGTAATGATGAAAATGCACTATTTTTTCCTCCTAATCACCTGGAAGCTGTTGAGTGATGGTAGTTTTCCTTTTGAATCCTAATCCATTATGGTTGAAAAATCTTGATAGCCAGCCCTGGCTAGCTTTGCAACTGGTAATGCCTAGTTCTTTGGATAAAGCCAATGGTTTAAGTTGGCAAAGTATACTCATCACCATGCACCTGTATTGTCGCTTCTCATCTACATAAACACAGCGCCTTTTTTCGAGATTTGGATGCTTTGCTTTTTGGCCATGAAATGCCCATCAATTACTGTTAGTTTCTTGAAGCTGCAATTTTTCTTCTTCTTCTTCTTCTACTTCTTTTCTTGCCCCCCCCCCCCCCCCTTGTCCCTCCCCCCTACTGTCAGTCATGAGTACAACTCACATCATACTTCTTCCCACTACATGGTTTCCAATGTTCTCGGCTTCTTCAATAATTTTCAGTTTTTCTTTAGCAGTGTACAAGAGATAATGACGACTTCTTGCCATAATTAACAAGTTTGAGGACACTGTTAATACTTCACCTCTAACGTGCTGCTGACACATCACAGACTGAGGCCACAACAATGCAATAGTATAAAGGGATCTATTGTTGGAGGCAGAGCAGTGCCAATCTTGTTTCGAATATTCTGCTCATCCCAGTTTTTCATCCTTGAATGCGGGAATAAACATACATGGATTACTCAAGTATATGCAATATATAGATGCAGATGTAGATGAAACCACATTGAAGCAGTCTTGTTACAGTTTTTGTGGGCAATCTTGTTCCCATTCTGCACCAATATAATTCATGAATATACTGGATAATCTCCGTCAAATCTGTCAAGCTGTTTACTATGTAGTTAGTCCGCCTACAAAGAAAAAGATTTCAAGTTGCTGATGAAAGCACATTGAAGCAGTCTTGTTACAGTTTTTGTGGGCAATCTTGTTCCCATTCTGTACCAATATAATTCATGAATATACTGGATAATCTCAGTCAAATCTGTCAAGCTGTTTATTATGTAGTTAGTCCACCTACAAAGAAAAAGATTTCAAGTTGCTGGGGTGAAAAACTGCAAGCAACAAGTTTTATTAAACGTCAAAACGATATCAGAATAACTATTATACACCCACGAACCAGGTTAACTTACACCCTCAAAGTTAAGTAAATGTGGGAGTGTAAGTATATCATGCTCTTACTGAAAGCTGGGTACATCGGACAACTGACAGGAAATTTTAAAATGTGTGATGACTAACACACAAAATTATGAAGAAAAAAAATATGGGAAATAAATCCACATTTGCAGCTCACCTCATACAAAATCACATGGTGTGCAGTATCACAAACAACCTCGTAATTTTTCATACAATGGAGAACAGATTTTTATGGACATATAGAAAGAAATAGAAATGTATGCCCATCTGAAAAAAATCCAAGCAAAAGACACTGAACCAGCAGTCCACACCAAGAAAAACAAGTTTCCGGGTCATATGCTGCCCATTTGTTGGCAACATCCTTTAAAGATACTGTAATTTTGTACCTCCATCTAGATGATAGCAAACATGTTCTTGTAAGCAATTCATGGTGTGTCCAAGATATGCTAGAGCTATCTGCAGTTCCCTGTGCTATAGCTTTTGCCTGCACACAGTAGAGGATGTGTAGCTTTACACTTGAACTAAAATATTTTAGACTGGTATTAACTCTAAGAAATTACCTTTTGCCTTTGATTGGCTGAAGTTACAAAGTTGGAACATGTCAGAATATAATTCCTTTTAAAGCATTGAATTGCCCGATCATTACAATCATGACATTCCCATTTTTCCTACACTATTATTGGCTATATCACTCTTAAATCCACCCCACTTTTAATTTCTTAATCATTTGTTGTTGGTTCACCACAATACAATATAAGATATGCTCAAATTCTTACAATGAAAGTTGCAAGAAACTCAAAATTCCAAGAAATAAAATGCACTGTAAAGAATTTCAGTACAAAAAATATGGGCTATATTTGTTTTCTCCTGAAGGGTAAAACTTGAATGATGTATACAACTGTAATGATACCAACGAAAAATATGATACAGTTATGGTCACATTTAACCATTTTTACAAATCAACTTTTCCCAAAAAAGAACAACATTTAACGGTGTACAAAGAAACAAACAAGTGAATCACAAAACGGGTAAGGATATCATGTCAAAATAAGAGGAAATTGTATGAGTACTTCGAGCAAAATAGTAGTCCTGATTTTACTACCTATTTCAAAAAGACACAAACAAATGCTAACACATTTTATGTTAAAACAAGTGTAATTTCAATAATAAAACTAAAGCAACCTGCAAATTATGAGAAGAGAAACAGATGCATGATCAGTTAAACACAACAATGTAGAGCTTATTATAAATAATGGCAAACTAACAGGCTCCAGATAAGTGGCTAATGCTTCCAACCATTATTTCTCAAAAATAGCTCAGCAGTTGATAAACACACATCATGACAAACAGCCAGACAGTAAGAGATTACAGTCGTATCAAAAACTGCATGCAAATACATTTGTGATAATTCCTAGTCTCACAATGAATTGATGGAGAGAGGAGATCAACATACAACTGAATGCATGGAGAAATTACTTTATTAACATTAGCACCATACAATAATTGGAGTAACACAAGCCTTGACAGTTGTAACCAATTAAGACGAAGATCATCTCACAAAGTATACCACAGCAATTCTTGTTACAATTTCTCTTTATGTGTTTGATGTTGGTGGTTGCCACAAAGCCTCCTATGAGGCGACATGTCAGTTGGTCGGCATCAGGCGACGTGTGGCAAGGTTGCATGGCAAGACGCATCACGGCCTGCTCAAAAGGGAGTGCAGCTGGACCATTTCTCAAACACAGGAAGAGTGTGGAGCTGTGTAGGTCCAAAATGACATAGTCTTCAAGCCACTCCAAGGGTGGAGTGAATGACCAGCACAAGAGATGGGACTGATTGGTTCTGTGTCATGGCAATGTTGTGTGCAACAAGGGGCATGAAGATGAAACAGTGGCTGTGGCTGCAATTGGGACAGTGATTTCATTTTCCTGCACATTGGGAGGAAGGGTGAAGGTGTCCAGGAGTGTGACATGATGCGTAGAGTCAGTGAGTGTGCGGAGGATGCATGGAGCATGAAGAGAGAGCCATTGCTTAACTGTAAGGTGAGGCCCTTGACCGAGAAAGTGGAAGCATTAAGATTAAAAAGTGCGATTCACAGGGGAGAAAGTGATGTGGGAAGCTCGAGACAAATGCTGGTGGTATGCGTGCCAGAGAGGAGGAATGTCACATGCAGTACCCGGAGCACATGGATAATATGCACTGCCAATGCTGGGGAAGTCAGACAGCGAGAGTTCAGTGGTGTGAGGACAAAACTTTTTAGCTGGATAAGATGCCAAATTATCAGTGGGAGGGAGGTCATTATCAAGCATCCAAGTTGGTTTGAGCCTGTTGATGAAGACAGTTTGTGGCTTATGCCATAAAACGATATTGTAAGTGTGAGCAGATCAACTAAGCACTTTGTGGATGCCAGAAGAAGACTGTTGGAGAGCAGACTACACAGTGCCGTGATGGAGCATCATGTAGTCACAGTGCTTTCAGGTCTTATGAGCAAAGACGCATGGGGCAATGTGGGCAGGTGGAGGTGGAGCACGAATATGAGCAATGGTGAGCACGGACACACTCGACCAAAGTTGAGAGCTCAGAAGGTGGAGGCTGTTCAGAATCTTTAACGAATTCAGCATGCAAGAACAGAGATTTGCTGTGAATTATGTCACCCAGTGATGCCTGCAAGTTCTCCTCAAATGTCATATGAATCCCAAGCAGAACCCAGGGGAGGGCCTTGGAAAAAAAAAGGTGGAATGACACTTTAGCATTGCTTGAAGGGTATGGTGCCAGCATTCAAATAACTTGCTACTTTGGAGGTGATGAAGACTTGCGCATAATACGCACAGCTTTCTGGAAAGGATGGATGTGAACTGTACGTTTCTGATTCATAGTAATCGAAGAGCTACACATGAAGTGGGCAATCCAAGATGTGATAATTGCATGAGCGACAATATCTGCTGTCATGTCGAGAGGTACAGCCACAACACACCTGCTGATATGGGCGGTAATAGACAGTATGTATTTGCAATCATCTGAGAGGGGAAGAGGACCAATGAAGTCCAGATGAACATGTCAAACTGTCCCTTGGGGATGCCAAATTGACTCAATGGAGGGTGAGTGTGGCATACAACTTACTACATTGACATGGGAGGTATGTCTATGTCCAGGCACGACAGTCTGACTTAACATCCGCCCAAATGAAACATTTGGTGACAAGGCAAGTAGTGGCCTTAATGCTGGGATGAGTGAGGTCGTGAATTGCCGAGAAGACTTTGCGGCACAGACAGGTAGGAACAAGGGGACGGAGGGTACCTAGGGAGGTGTCACACAGCATAGCGTGCAAAGAGCCAGGTAGGCTGTATGACTCAACAGTTAATGCAGTAGTATCATCTTGTTTAAATGGCATGTATCTGGATTATCTTGTCGCAGGCATGCCCATATGTCCAAGTCTAAAAGTGATGACATGGTGCGGGTGCAGAACATGTAGTTGGTGATGATATTATCAACTTCTTTGATATAATGGACATCAGTAGTGTACTGGAAAATAAAGTCCATGTGTTGAAAGTGCCAAGGTGGCAAGTTGATAGCGGGATAATGGATGGCATTCGTGAGCTGTCTGTGATCTATATTGATAGTTGCAGACCAACCTGCTAGTCTTTACAAAAGTGACTAATTGCCTCATATGCCAGAAACAATTTGCTGTAAAATGTGGACCACTTACGTTGTGAGGCAGAGTTCTTGGAGAAGAAATGAAGGGGCTGCATCGAGTCACCCACATGCTGTTGTAGGATGCCACCAGTTGAAGACTCACTTATGTTGGTAGTGGTAGAAATGTGCACATCAACAACAGCATTGGCCAGTGCAGTTTTAAGCACATTGAAAATGTGCCGCATTTTGTCAGATGATAGTATTTTGCAGGCGCTGGAAGTGTTCTTGCCTGCCAAGGCATCTGTCAGAAGTGCTTCTTGGAATGCAGTGTGAAGAATATGATGCCAGAAAAAATAAGTCATTTTTAGGAAGCAATGGAGGTGCGAATCATCTCGGAAAAAGGCAAATCACAGATGAACACATTGCTGTCAGACACAAGGCGAATACCATCAGCAGAGACAGTATGGCCCAGGAAAGTAACACTGGTAACACATAACTGACACATTTTGTGGTTTATTTCTATGTCATTCTTAGTGAGTGCTTTGAGAAAGCAAGATAAATTGAGCTCGTGCTCTTTAGCAGAAGGGGACTGGGTGAGAACATCATCAAGGTTGCGCAACAAAAAAGGAATGGGAATAGAATAGAGTCAGTAACTTGTTGCCACATCTGCGTGGATTTTTGAGACTGTATGGCTTGTAGCAGTATTCAAATAAGCTGAACGGCATGATAATGGCTGTTTCAAGTATAATGTCACTGTGCATGGAGATTTAGTGATAAGCCTTTTGACAGTCAATCACACTGAAAATTTATGCACCATGCAGTTGTTGCACAAAATCCTGGATGAGCAATATCAGATAATTGTCAAGGATTGTCTGAGCATTGAGTTTAAGATAGTCACCGCACAATGGAAAGGGCTGTATAGGGGACAACCAGTTACCATCTGAAGAGTGTACAATTCAGGAACCCAACAGTTTCTGGGTAGCAGCTTTAGTGTGGCAGAGTTTTGTGGCGCTGAGGCAGCGAGTCTTATCTGCACAGGAGGGGTGGGAGGCTAGTAACTAGTCTTTGGCACGTGCCAGTCATAATAGTGCCTATAATGGAGGAAGGTACACTTGGAACAATACTGGACAATGGAGTTGGGACACACGATACGTTGTCAGTTGGATTGTCAAAGACCTCTGGAGTTTGCAGTGAGGGTGAAGACGGTGGTGGGTCAGGAGTAGGGGAAGCATTGGAGACATCGCATTGCAGCAACACGCTGAGGTCAGAGACTGTGCAGAGAGCATGTGCCAGTTTGACTAAAGCATCAGTGACCAGCTGATGCAACCCATTCTTGTTAGAGTCGAGGCTGGTGATTCTCGACATATAGTCATAAGCTGAGCCAGCAGGTTGATGAGATCTGCCATTACACACGAATGCTTGGAGGTAGCGTGGACAAGCACATCACGCTGAGCTGAGGAGGATGTGAATGGAGGGGGGAAAGGGACCTAGAAGGCAGGGGCCTGATGCATGATATTGGAGGTTCAGAGAGAGACCAAAATGTTTGAGAAAATCAATCCCGAGAACAGGGCAGTTGACGTCAATGACCTGGAACGACCAAGAGAAGAGTAGGTCTGGCAAAAGCCAGAGATGAAGAGCAGCTAATCTGTGGACAGATACATCAGAATCTTTGACTGCACAAAGAAACAGTCAGGCAGGAAGAAGGTGTAAAGGAGCACACAATGGTGTGACGATGCTGCATCAGTACGGGTGTCAATGAGAAAACAGTATCCTGGTAGCGTCAAAAACATAGAGCCTGCCTATGGGATGAGGTCAGGTAATTGAATAGAGGAAAGGAACCCAGCAGCATTGTCTTAAGATGTGGCACCTAGACAGACTCGCAACCGGAGCTCAGGTATGTGCACGGGTGACAGCAAGACCATGCAGTTTTGCCAAAAATAACAATAGCTATGTGGGATATGGCATCTGCTGTACATTAACTGGGCTGCTTGGTGCACTGCATTGCTGCTCAACTAGAGGAGAAGAGTGGGAAGGGGTTGGTGGCAGCAAAGGTAGTGCCAGAGGTTGGCCGCAAGGTGGCATGGGAGGTAGCTACTGGAACTTTGCGTTGTGCGCGTGACCTCTACCTACTGGGTGAGGAAGCACCTGTACTGGAGCAGAAGGAGTGTTACCAAGCTTTGAATCGATGTGAGAGCTCCCGAAGGAAAGCAGTTGGCAATGTCAAATAATACTGAAGGCCTCGTCAGTGAGACAGAGTTTCTCTTCCAAAACAGCAGAGTTGTGAGCCAGGACATGTAGTTGTAGATCAGGCTGTAATTTAACCATCTTTAGCAGGAGGGCACGGTAGGTGCTCAGTAATGCAGGCCCAAGGTGTTGCATATTTTTCTAATGATGGTGGACTCAGCAGCAGGTCTCTAATGAGGTCTGGCTTGTCATGTTATTGGCTAACCAAGCATACAAAGTATGCATTGTTACTCAGAATTCCACGAATGTCCACCAGGTTATCAACCAAGATGAACCACATTTTGGGGTTCTGTTTCTGTAAGCAATGTAGCTTAGGAAAACATCCAATAAGCACCTCTTGCAGCCCGACAGTAAGAAGCAAGAGGTCATGGCAACACAGACACAGCAAGTAGTGCATCACTGAAGATTTGCAAAGAGGCCATAGGAATACACTGTCCACACAAGGCACACAGTGAGTTGGTGCAGATAAACGTTTGGTTGACACAAATGCTGCAGTGGTGGTCACTAATGAGTGAACCATAATGTTGTTGATACAAAAATCACATGAAAGTACACGTCCATCTGTAATGGAAGGTGGGAGAAAGACCATATTACGTATGTACATCTGGTGCAGTGGCACTGGGGAAGGCAAAGACACTTCTTATTTGATCTGGTGTGGAATGAAGTTGGGGTATTATGACACGTTGTGAAGGTGCACATATTGTCCTGTGTGCAGTTCCTGCCAAATTTGCTGCAACCTAGAGAGGTTAGGGTTCATGTTTGTGGTCAGATGCAGCCTGGTAGGCACACATGAGTGCAGAATTTGGATACCCTGAACAGTGGGAGTGTCACTATTAAAAAAACACTGTGCACCAACAGCAGATACCATATCACAAAACTGCTGCCAGTCCGTTGTGTAGATATGGACACAAAGATGTAAATGTGTCATGCAAAAACATGGTCAAACGAAAGGCATCAGGGTTCACCCAGTGTGGCAATTCCTAGTTCCATAACGAATTGATGGAGAGAGGTGATCAGCAGCATACAACTGAATGCATGGTGAAAGCACTTTAGTAATGTTAGCACCATACAGTAATTGGTGTAGCACAAGCCATGGCAGTTGTAACCCAACTGAGTTAAAGATTATCACGAAGTACCACAACAGTAGTTCTTGTTACACCCAATCTTTACATGTTCAATGTTGGTGGTTGCCACACATTATTCACGTACCTAATGACACCTGAGGAATTATCAAAAATCATTAAAGGATTGCCTAACAAATATTCTGTGGGTGCTGATGAAATACCAGATGCAACATTTATTGTCGAACCACTAGCAGACATAGTCAATTCATCATCTGAGAGTAGTGTATTTCCAGATACTCTTAAAACTGCAAAAGTAACACCTTGCATAAGAATGGTGGAAAAAGTGAAAATTCTGATCGTATGCCAGTATCAGATTTTTCAGGGTTCAGCAAAATTATGCAGAAAAAGTTCCTTAGAAGATTGACAGGCTTCTTAAATAAAGAAAGGCTGATAAATAGCTCACAAGATGGGTCCAGAGCCAGAAAGTCAGCAATCTTTGCCTTTTTAAAAGTAATATTAAAAGCATTGTATGATAAGTAACATGTATCTGGAATATCTCTTGATCTTAGTAAAGCCTTTGATGTTACTGATTATGATATTCTCTTGAATAAGTTAACTAATTATGGAATTAGAGGCTAGTCTGAAAGGTGGAAAAGTGAATCCAATCATACGTCAATAATCAACCACAAATTACAGAAATAAAACACAAAAAATTCCAGTTTTTGCAGTAATGAGCAAAAGATCAAGTATGGAGTCCCAGAATGATCAGCTCTGGGATCTGTCCTATTTCTGCTGCATGTAAATGACTTGGCTGATCAAATACATGATGAAACCACAGTACCCTTTACAGATGACACTAATATTCTCATTACATCAAATTTGAGGAAAATCTGTAGGAAATTGTAACATCGGCTATGCATAGCTTAGAATAGTAGTTCAGAATCAATAGGCTCATCTTAAAATCTGAAATAACTGTAACAGTTAATTCTCACATCACACAGAACTTCTATCGTGCAAACCCTCTTTTCACCATAGAAGAAAACATTTCTTAAATTTTAGTCACACAAAATATTTAGGCATACATATTCAGGAGGATTTCAAGTGAGAGATGCACATTAACAAATGCTCTTAAGATCTTCACTCAAAATATAAGCTGCTTATCATGATGACAATGTATCAAGGTAGCATACAGTCACTACTGATGTATAGAATATTTTTTAGGCGAACTCTGCAATTAAAAAGAAAAAATTAAAACACAGAAAAAGATTATCAGGATTATAATGAAACCTAAATGCCAGGATTCTTGTAGACACATTTTTAAAAGTTTGAAAATACTGCCTCTGCCTTGATCATATGTATATGAAATATTTATGCTTACAAAAGAGAGCAGCTTAAAAAAAATAAAGAAATCCTAGTCAGACGTAACTATAATATACACACATATGAAACTAGACAGCAGCTGAACCTATACATAAACACAGCAAGTACAAACTTATGCAAAGGAGAAATGTACCATACTGGAGTTACGTTATATAGCCACATCGCTTCTTACCTAAAATGCTTACCAACACTAAATACATTTAAGATAAAGCTGAAATAGTTCTTGCTTGACCACTGCTTCTAATCTGTCTACAGATTTATGGAACATCATGGTATGTAAACCTCATTTACTAAATACTGTTAATTATTTATTATATCGTTTCACACTATTGAATCGCAGCAGCGTTGTGCTATCATTGGGTCCTCTAATTGACTGATGTCCCAGTAGGAGGTGCGAGTGCCACACTGATTTGCTAAGTTTATCACTGTTTGCGAGTGAGGAAAAGGTGGGGTCCCTGCTGCAGTTGGTGAGTTGTTGTTGGTATGAGGCGGCAGCAGGTATGGACTAAGGGTCCAGTCCGTTGACATGGTGGCTGTTGGGGCCTCTTAGTATATTCAGAATCATATGCACAATAACATCCATTGTGACTGATTTCTGGGTTTTGGTGAGAGAATTTTCCTTCTGGAATGTTCTAGCCATGTTCAGTTTGGATGTTGGTTTCTGGAATAGTGGACTAAGGGTCCAGTCTGTTGACATGGTGGCTGTTGGGGCCTCTTGGTGTATTCAGAGCCTTATGCACAATAGCATCCATTGTGACTGATTACTGGGTTTTGGTGAGAGAGTTTGCCTTCTGGAATGTTCTTGCCATGTTCGGTTTGGATGTTGGTGGCCAGAATAGTGCTTTGGATGATGCCATATGGAATATTAAAAACGTTATAGTGTATAGTGTGTTTATTCCCTCACTGACCTTCATCTGTGGGGTTTGAAAGATGAGGTTTTCTTGCAATTACTATTTGAAGCCATGAGTGTAACTTTGCTGATTTGCTTGGTAATTTCTATTTACGTGTGTATAAGAAGTGTTGTACAGGCAGCTGGCCTGTTAGAATCTCTGAGTTAGTCTCTGGTTACATGAATGTTTACTTAGATGGGTCACTGAGTGAAGGGATGAATTTGTCTTTGAAATGTTCTGCTCCAATTCTACTCGCTTGTTGTTCCTTCGCTCTAAGTCATTCCTTACATCTTGTAAGTTTTGAGTAGTAAAGGAATCAGGTTTTGATGTTTTAAACTAAAGTTCTTTTAAATTTGTTTTAGGTGGGTTTAAATGTTGAGGGTCTGCAACCTCAGTCATATCTGTAAATTTTGAGCCTAAAGTTGATGCCAAGCAAGTGAGCCTGTTTCTGTTATTCTGTAGTTTCAAAAGAGCATTCAGTGTCTGTTGGTAAACCTGCTATTGGTAATCACAAGTGTCTTACCCTTTATATTAGTAATTTTAGCACAGCAATTGAAATTTCTGTTTATAATGAAAAGGTTTAAGCCTTACTCACTTAACTTAGAGTTAAGTAATTGCTTAGCAAATGTTAAGTTACTTTAAGGGCTTTATTAAGTCTTGAAAGAGCTGAAGACCTTACTGCCAGAGATCTTGACTTTTGTGTCAAAATATGTATGCTATTTGTTGGTGGCCTCAACTTCTGAGCCATGACATTGTAATTGATGCAGCGCTTACCCGTATGTACATACTCCTGTATGTCAGCCTATGCCCTTACCCAGACGATGTCTCTGGTGGCTGTTAGCTCCTGCTGGAATTTTGGTTCCAGCTGCAGCTGTTAAGCAATTTAAGCTTTCAGGATATTCTATTTGATGGGTGGTTTTAAGTAACTGCCTTTTTGAGCTTGCCCTGTATTATGATTTAACATAACGAACCTAAGAATCTATTTTCTGTACTTGAGTTTATGAACATTTACTGTACTTTAGTTTTTGAATGTTTAAACTCCATCTGTAGTTCACTGTTTTTGATAGCCAGCTTGGCCTAACTTGCTTGCACACTTCTTGTAACTCATTGGATGATTACCAGGCTTAAAGCTGTAAATTTGCCCTCTTTCCCAATGAACTGATTCTTGTTCTTGGTTGTTGCATAATTTAGATTAGGAACCTTTACTTAATTTCACTGTTATACTTGTGTGGGTTTTATTTAAGGGCTTTATGGCTGATTAAAATTTTGGGTTACTTTAACTTGTTGTCTACTGAGTTTTAAGAGTGGCCCTTGCAGTGGTAAGAGTGGCTTCAGTCTACTTATTGTGATGAATAGTAGTCATTTCAGTTATTGTTTCTCCATTTTAAATTTGCTTGTGTAAGTGAAGCTTGTTATTTAAATTGGTATTTCTCTTGTCTTAAGGACTACTTATGTAAGAGAAATGTCCTGTCCATTATTATATATCAAGTTCTAGATAAGATTGTGGTTTTAATTATCATTCCAATTGTTGGCATATTTTGAAATAAATTTGTAATCTCTTAAAGAAAAATGATGTACTCAGCCTGGATTTGCACTTCTATTTTGTCATAGTTAACTAGCATGGAGATAAGAAAAGTAGTTTATCACAGCTATTTTGAAGCTGTTATAAGGTATGGCATTATCTTTTGGAGTAATACAAGAAAAATCATTAGAATACTAAAATTACAAAACTCAACTGTTAGAAATATATGTAACGCAAGACCAAAAGAATCTTGTCGCCCACTGTTAAGAAATATAAAAATATTAAGTGCCTCTTTTTTGTAAATCTATGAACTGATTATTTTTGTATACAGTAATCCTACGTTATTCATAGAGAAAAATTTTAAGCATCAATACAGTTCTAGGAATAAGACAAACTTCACAGGTTAAAGTTATATGCACAAAACCCAGAATATATGGGCATGAAAATCTACAACATGCTAAAAAAGAAACAAATAAACAGCATAGAGCTAGGGCAGCTGAAACCAAAGCTACACAAGTTATTAGTGGAGAAATGTTATTACTCTGCAGAAGAATTTATGAATGATGATGTGGAAGTCTGAGCAAGGAAACATCACCTGTAAATTAAGCTTAGCAGTTTTGTGGCAAATAAATGATTGTAAAAATATGTTCACTACATAAATGCTGTTGTTATATATTACCTTGTAATACATATAAACTGGAGTGTTGATATATTGTTTTTGTAATACTGTATACACAAATTGTAATTGTAATGTAAATGTCCCCCCATGAACCATGGACCTTGCTGTTGGTGGGGAGGCTTGCGTGTCTCAGCGATACAGATAGCTGTACCATAGGTGCAACCACAACGGAAAGGTATCTGTTGAGAGGCCAGACAAACATGTGGTTCCTGAAGAGGGGCAGCAACCTTCTCAGTAGTTGCAGGGGCAGCAGTCTGGATGATTGACTAATCTGGCCTTGTAACACCAACAAAAACGTTCTTGCTATGCTGGTACTGCGAACGGCTGAAGGCAAGGGGAAACTACAGCCGTAATTTTCCCCGAGGGCATGCAGCTTTACTGTATGGTTAAATGATGATGGCGTCCTCTTGGGTAAAATGTTTTGGACGTAAAATAGTCCCCCATTCGGATCTCCAGACGGAGACTATTCAGGCTGTCATTATCAGGAGAAAAAACTGGCGTTCTACGGATCAGAGCGTGGAATGTCAGATCCCTGAATTGGGCAGGTAGGTTAGAAAATTTAAAAAGGGTAATGGATAGGTTAAAGTTAGATATAGTAGGAATCAGTGAAGTTCGGTGGCGGGAGGCACAAGACTTCTGGCCAGGTGAATACGGGGTTATAAATACACGGCTGCAAAATACTAACACGAATTCTTTACAGACGAATGGAAAAACTGGTAGAAGCCAACCTCAGGGAAAATCAGTTTAGATTCCTTAGAAATGTTGGAATACGTGAGGCAATACTGACCCTATGACTTATCTTAGAAGATGGATTAAGGAAGGGCAAACGTACGTTTCTAGCATTTGTAGTCTTAGAGAAAGCTTTTGACAATGTTGACTGGAATACTCTCTTTCAAATTCTGAAGGTGGCAGTGGTAAAATACATGGAGTGAAAGGCTATTTACAATTTGTACAGAAACCAGATGGCAGTTATAAGAGTCGAGGGGCATGAAAGGGAGCAGTGGTTGGGAAGGGAGTGAGACAGGGTTGTAGTCTCTCCCCGATGTTATTCAATCTGTATATTGAACAAGTAGTAAAGGAAACAAAAGAAAAATTGGAGTAGGAATTAAAATCCATGGAGAAGAAATAAAAACTTTTGAGGTTCACTGATGACATTGTAATTCTGTTAGAGACAGCAAAGGACCTGGAAGAACAGTTGAACGGAATGGATAGTGTCTTGAAAGGAGGATATAAGATGAACATCAACAAAAGCAACATGAGGATAATGGAATGTAGTCGATTAAAGTTGGGTGATGCTGAGGGAATTAGATTAGGAAATGAGACACTTCAAGTAATAAAGGAGTTTTGCTATTTGGGGAGCAAAATAACTGATGATGGTTGAAGTAGAGAGGATATAAAATGTAGACTGGAAGTGGCAAGGAAAGCGTTTCTGAAGAAGAGAAATTTTTTAACATCGAGTATAGATTTAGGTGTCAGGAAGTCATTTTTGAAAGTATTTGTATGGAGTGTAGCCATGTATGGAAGTGAAATGTGGACGATAAATAGTTTGGACAAGAAGAGAATAGAAGCTTTTGAAATGTGGTGCTACAGAAGAATGCTGAAGATTAGATGGGTAGATCACATAACTAATGAGGAGATATTGAATAGAATTGGGGAGAAGAGAAATTTGTGGCACAACTTGTCTAGAAGAAGGGATCGGTTGGTAGGACATGTTCTGAGGCATTAAGGGATCACCAATTTAGTATTGGAGGGCAGCATGGAGGGTAAAAATTTGTAGAGGGAGACCGAGAGATGAATACACTAAGCAGATTCAGAAGGATGTTGGTTGCAGTAGGTACTGGGAGATGAAGAAGCTTGCACAGGATAGAGTAGCATGGAGAGCTGCATCAAACCAGTCTCTGGACTGAAGACCACCACAACAACAACAACAACAATGAAAATGTAATGTTGACGAGTCTCCAGTACATCAGATCTGTGACTTGACTTTGTATGTTATGGGATAATAAAAATTCTGATTGTGATTCATTCCAACATTTCAACTATAATTTACTTTTTTGTTTATCATGTAGTATGACTTAATAACCACAGATATTAAATTTGAAAGTAATGTAGAATGTCAGGTTATATTAGTATGCACTTTGTGTCAACAATGTAGTCAACAATGACTACTGTAATCATAAATTAATTATGTTCACCCTTGTCCTATATCATGTGTACAAACAATATAATAATAATGGTTCTTAGACTACATAAGTTAAAAGAGAATATATTTTTTTCCTGTGCTTGTAGTGTATATGTATAACTTAGTTTCTTATGCCCTATTATGTAGTTGTTGCTGTGGTCTTCAGTCCTGAGACTGGTTTGATGGAGCTCTCCATGCTACTGTATCCTGTGCAAGCTGCTTCATCTCCCAGTACATACTGCAACCTACATCCTTCTGAATCTGCTTGGTGTATTCGTCTCTTGGTCTCCCTCTATGATTTTTACCCTCCACGCTGCCCTCCAATACTAAATTGGTGATCCCTTGATGCCTCAGAACATGTCCTACCAACCGATCCCTTCTTCTGGTCAAGTTGTGCCACAAACTTCTCTTCTCCCCAATCCTATTCAATACTTCCTCATTAGTTATGTGATCTACCCATCTAATCTTCAGCATTCTTCTGTAGCACCACATTTCGAAAGCTTCTATTCTCTTCTTGTCCAAACTATTTATCGTCCATGTTTCACTTCCATACATGGCTACACTCCATACGAATACTTTCAAAAATGACTTCCTGACACCTAAATCTATACTCAATGTTAACAAATTTCTCTTCTTCAGAAACGCTTTCCTTGCCACTTCCAGTCTACGTTTTATATCCTCTCTACTTCAACCATCATCAGTTATTTTGCTCCCCAAATAGCAAAACTCCTTTATTACTTTAAGTGTCTCATTTCCTAATCTAATTCCCTCAGCATCACCCAACTTTAATCGACTACATTCCATTATCCTCGTGTTGCTTTTGTTGATGTTCATCTTATATCCTCCTTTCAAGACACTATCCATTCCGTTCAACTGCTCTTCCAAGTCCTTTGCTGTCTCTGACAGAATTACAATGTCATTGGCGAACCTCAAAGTTTTTATTTCTTCTCCATTGATTTTAATATCTACTCCGAATTTTTCTTTTGTTTCCTTCGCTGCTTGCTCAATATACTGATTGAATAACATCGGGGAGAAGCTACAACCCTGTCTCACTCCCTTCCCAACCACTGCTTCCTTTTCATACCCCTCGACCCTTATAAAACTGCCATATGGTTTCCATACAAATTGTAAATAGCCTTTCGCTCCCTGTATTTTACCCCTGCCACTTTCAGAATTTGAAAGAGAGTATTCCAGTCAACATTGTCAAAAGCTTTCTCTAAGTCTACAAATGCTAGAAATGTAGGCTTGCCTTTTCTTAATCTATTTTCCAAGATAAGTCATAGGGTCAGTATTGCCTCACGTGTTCCAACATTTCTACGGAATCAAAACTGATCTTCCTCGAAGTCGGCTTCTACTAGTTTTTCCATTCATCTGTAAAGAATTCATGTTAGTATTTTGGAGCCGTAGCTTATTAAACTGACACTTCGGTAATTTTCACATCTGTGAACACCTGTTTTCTTTGGGATTGGAATTATTATATTCTTCTTGAAGTCTGAGGGTGTATAGCCCATTTCATACATCTTGCTCACTAGATGGTAGAGTTTTGTCAGGACTGGCTCTTCCAAGGCCATCAGTAGTTCTAATGGAATTTTGTCTACTCCGGGGACCTTGTTTCGACTCAGGTTTTTCAGTGCTCTGTCAAACTCTTCACACAGTATCGTATATCCCATTTCATCTTCATCTACATCCTCTTCCATTTCCATAATATTGTCCTCAAGTACATCGCCCTTGTATAGACCCTCTATATAGTCCTTCCACCTTTCTGCTTAGAACTGGGTTTCCATCTGAGCTCTTGATATTCTTGCAAGTGGTTCTCTTATCTCCAAAGGTCTCTCTAATTTTCCTGTAGACAGTATCTATCTTACCCCTAGTGATACTCGCTTCTACATCCTTACATTTGTCCTCTAGCTATCCCTGCTTAGCAATTTTGCATTTCCTTTTGATCTCATTTTTGAGACGTTTGTATTCCTTTTTGCCTGCTTCATTTGCTGCATTTTTGTATTTTCTCCTTTCATCAATTAAATTCAACATATCTTCTGTTACCCAAGGATTTCTACTAGCCCTCGTCTTTTTACCTACTTGATCCTCTGCTGCCTTCGCTACTTCATCCCTCAGAGCTACCCATTCTTCTTCTACTGTATTTCTTTCCCCCATTCCTGTCAATTGTTCCCTTATGCTCTCCCTGAAACTCTGTACAACCTCCGTTTTAGTCAGTTTAGCCAGGTCCCATGTCCTTAAATTCCCACCTTTTTGCAGTTTCTTCAGTTTTAATCTACAGATCATAACCAATAAATTGTGGTCAGAGTCCACATCTGCTCCTGGAAATGTCTTACAATGTAAAACCTGGTTCCTAAATCTCTGTCTTACCATTATATAATCTATCTGATACCTTTTAGTATCTCCAGGATTCTTCCATGTATACAACCTTCTTTTATGATTCTTGAACCAAGTGTTTGCTATGATTAAGTTAGCTCTGTGCAAAATTCTACCAGGCGGCTTCCTCTTTCATTTCTTAGCCCCAATCCATATTCACCTACTACATTTCCTTCTCTCCCTTTTCCTACTACCGAATTCCAGTCACCCATGACTATTAAATTTTCGTCACCCTTCACTATCTGAATAATTTCTTTTATTTCATCATACATTTCTTCAATTTCTTCATCATCTGCAGAGCTAGTTGGCATATAAACATGTACTACTGTAGTAGGCGTGGGCTTTGTATCTATCTCTGCCACAATAATGCGTTCACTATGCTGTTTGTAGTAGCTTACCCGCATTCCTATTTTCCTATTCACTATTAAACCTACTCCTGCATTACCCCTATTTGATTTTGTATTTATAACCCTGTAGTCACCTGACCAGAAGTCTTGTTCCTCGTGCCACCGAACTTCACTAATTCCCACTATATCTAACTTTAACCTATCCATTTCCCTTTTTAAATTTTCTAACCTACCTGCCCGATTAAGGGATCTGACATTCCACGCTCCGATCCGTAGAACGCCAGTTTTCTTTCTCCTGATGACGACATCCTCTTGAGTAGTCCCCGCCCGGAGATCCAAATGGGGGACTATTTTACCTCTGGAATATTTTATCCAAGAGGACGCCATCATCATTTAACCGTACAGTAAAGCTTCATGCCTTCGGGAAAAATTACGGCCGTAGTTTCCCCTTGCTTTCAGCCGTTCGCAGTACCAGCACAGCAAGGCCATTTTGGTTAGTGTTACAAGGCCAGATCAGTCAATCATCCAGGCTGTTGCCCTTGCAACTACTGAAAAGGCTGCTGCCCCTCTTCAGGAACCACATGTTTGTCTGACCTCTCAACAGATACCCCTCCGTTGTGGTTGCACCTACAGTGTGGCTATCTGTATCGCTGAGGCACGCAAGCCTCCCCACCAACGGCAAGGTCCATGGTTCATGGTTCATTATGTAATATATTTATATGTCCATTATATTATGCATTAACAAAGGCAGTTTCAGATCCACTTGAAAATGGCCTGGATGTGAAGGCTTACTTAAATAAAGGATACATCAGCAACTAGAGTGGCATTTCATTAATTTACACATTTGGTTAAGTGCTCATCTAGAAATATATCTATTGATATACTGCTTTCCTTCTGCAATTGTGTTGGGAAAATCAGCAACAGAACTCGAGTTCTAAGAGTAAAGTAGCTATTTCAAATAATTTCTTTTATCTGAATCTTCCAGAAAATTAATACTAAAATCCAAACAGACCATAATTTTCTTCCCTTTTGTCCCTAGCATAATAATGACTCGAAGCGGCTAGAAATATTTGAAAATTTTCCACGGGTGGGTCTATATAATGTAATAATTATAAATTAGTTGTCTGGTAACAGAATTCACAAGCACAAATTTAGAATTTGTTAACTCCCAAAAGAAACTTCTGGTTTCAACAGATTTGAACTTGATATTGTTAACATATGTGACAACTGCTCATTATTTTCCCAATAGAAATAGTCTGCTAATTTATAATATAACACATCAACTTCCTTTTGACATTATAGATCATGGAAGCAAACACAGTTACTGACTTTGAATTTTAGGTTCTAATGTTCTGCTAAATCACAGTAAGCTTATTCAAACAAGTTTCTTGTAGTGTGCAACAGCTCATTTATCTGAGTTTCATAAAGCAGTCTGTCTGAATAGAGTATTTAGCAAAGGCTAACCTCATACACATGTAATCACAGGTAATCTACCACTGATGACAGTGCCATCCCTATATTTTTGTTAATCTATTTTTCCACCTCTTGTTAATGCATAGGCCATATATAGTTAATATCCCTCTCCCAATGGCAGCAAATAACTCACTGATGGGAGTCTCACATGAAGTCAGCAGCAACTTGAACATTTACTACTAACTTAACACTAAAAATAACAACAACAACAACAATAATAATAATAATAATAATAATTGTAATAACACAAGCAGCTGTTCGCACCCATAAGGTTACAATCACTATAGATCACTTTATGGGGAACAAATATGGATGATATGCTCACCACCTGATATTGCATACAATATGGTGAGTTAAAGCATGCTATCCTTTAAATTTAAAGTATTGTGAATGACACAAAGTCTGACTGATTGTGAAATAATGAAAGTGAATGACGATTTCAGGGCTCTGTTGGCACATGGTCAGGATACATACTAATCATGTTGATCTTAGGCACAGAGATTCAGAAGCACTGTTGTCTTGACTGAGAATGCTGCAAAAACAACTCTATCAAGGTTTAGTATTGTTCACATATATTGTCTAAGTATTTAGGCTCTGGTGGACTAGTATTCCATGGGAACATTTGTCAAATATCTGAATGATATGTGTGAGTTCCTCGGACCTCAGTATTTTAGCCCGAATGAAGTAATATTAGGAGTTGTAAGTGGAAGAAACTCAGCTAATGACTTCAGACCACAGGACATGCCTAGTTACTTCTCCACCCAAAGCTTGTTCCATAATGTTTGTATTTGTATTTATTTATTTATCCTGTGGATCACATATTGTACAAAGTACACATGATATAGTACAAATATGTAGTTTGGAGAAAAAAATAGGCAATGGACTGCCATTTAAAAAAATGTACACAAAATTGTTCATTGATGAATATAGTAACTTCACATACAGAGAATACAAACAATTTAAATGGGGAACTAAGAAACATGTAGGCAATGTAGTGCTACTTTAAATTTACACAAATAATCACTGAGATTACAGAATAGTGAAAATGTCAACTGGAAACACAACAGAAACATGTAGGCAATGTAGTGCTACTTTAAATTTACACAAATAATCACTGAGATTACAGAATAGTGAAAATGTCAACTGGAAACACAACAGAAGGACAATGTCATTTAAAAACTACATTAAACATGAAATTAACATTGAGATTTCACAGACAATTAAGTTTTAATACTAATAGAATGTGTACTTGTACATTCAAAAAGCGAGTTAAAAAATTTGGGGAAGTGAAACTGAAACATAGTTGTGTATAGTAGAAATTAGGTTATTATTTTGCCTACAGAATGTTTTACTCTAATCACAGTATTTTACAAAGGAACTTTATAATTTTTCATTTCCAGGAATTCTTGTACTGAATAGAAACAGTGCTTTGTCAGAAATGCCTTTAGTTTATTTTTAAATATTGGATCTGGAGCAGTTTTTATTTGTTCTGGAATTTTATTGTGTAATACGACACCCAGATGAGTTATATATTTTTGGTATGATGATGTCCTTGAAAAAATTTGATGGATATTAGATTGCCCTCTGGAATAATGAGCGTGTATATCATTGTTTTGGATTAATTTGCCTGTTCTTGAGAGGTATTCCCTGGTGAATAGGATTGTTTCTTGAATGAATAGGGATGGGATGCTTAGAACATTAAGTTTTATAAATTGACATTTACAGGATTCCAGCTTTTTGAGGCCACAGATTATCCTCAGTGCTCTTTTTTGTAGTTTAAATATATTTGTGCTGTGAGTTGAATTTCCCCAAAAGATGATTCCATAGTGGAGCAATGAGTGGAACTGCGCTTGGTATGCTTGCATTAGTGTGGATTTACTTGTAGTAGATTTTAGTATTCTTAGTCCATAGCACAATGATGAGAGTTTCTTTGATAAGTTGTTTATATGTCTGTCCCATTTTAAATTTTGTTGGACCCATAGACCCAAAAATTTTGTTGCATTTACATTTTCAATTTTATCATTATTTAACTTTACTTGGATAGTTTTTTGATTGGATGTGGGAATTAGATGGAAGTTGATACATACAGTTTTCCCACTATTAACAATTAGGCCATTTTTGTTAAACTACTCAGAAAGTTTTTTCATAGAGTTATCAGATATTGTCTGAAGGGATTCAGGGCTAGATCCAGTCAACACTATGCTTGTATCATCAGCAAACAGGATAGTTTTTTGTGGGCTCATACGTTCAACAAGATCATCTATGTAAATGAGGAAAAGTAATGGCCCTAGAACAGAACCCTGGGGAACACCATATCTTATTGTTCTTTCCTCCGAGAGGAAATCTGTGTTATTTATTTTATTCTGTACGTTAATATCGTATTGAAGTGATACCTTCTGTCTGCGGTTTTGTAGGTAAGAGCATAGCCAGTTGTGAACCACACCTCTTATTCCTCTTCTTTCCAATTTAGCAAGCAGTATTTTATGATCTAGTACGTCAAAGGCTTTAGAGAGATCTAAGAAGATACCTGCAGCTATATTATGTTGGTCAATTGATTTCAGTATGTAGTCCAACAGTTCAAAAATTGCTGTCTGGGTGGATAAAGATTTACTAAAACCATGTTGTTGAATGCTGATTGGTGCGTGGTTTTTTATGAAATTTATAAGCCTGTCATAAAAAAGTTTTTCCAGGATTTTTGAAAAGATGCTTAATATGGATAATGGTCTATAATTGGATACTAAATCAGGGGAACCTTTCTTTAGTAATGGTGAGACTTTAGCTACACTCCTGGAAATTGAAATAAGAACACCGTGAATTCATTGTCCCAGGAAGGGGAAACTTTATTGACACATTCCTGGGGTCAGATACATCACATGATCACACTGACAGGACCACAGGCACATAGACACAGGCAACAGAGCATGCACAATGTCGGCACTAGTACAGTGTATATCCACCTTTCGCAGCAATGCAGGCTGCTATTCTCCCATGGAGACGATCGTAGAGTTGCTGGATGTAGTCCTGTGGAACGGCTTGCCATGCCATTTCCACCTGGCGCCTCAGTTGGACCAGCGTTCGTGCTGGACGTGCAGACCGCGTGAGACAACGCTTCATCCAGTCCCAAACATGCTCAATGGGGGACAGATCCGGAGATCTTGCTGGCCAGGGTAGTTGACTTACACCATCTAGAGCACGTTGGGTGGCACGGGATACATGCGGACGTGCATTGTCCTGTTGGAACAGCAAGTTCCCTTGCCGGTCTAGGAATGGTAGAACGATGGGTTCGATGACGGTTTGGATGTACCGTGCACTATTCAGTGTCCCCTCGACGATCACCAGTGGTGTATGGCCAGTCTAGGAGATCGCTCCCCACACCATGATGCCGGGTGTTGGCCCTGTGTGCCTCGGTCGTATGCAGTCCTGATTGTGGCGCTCACCTGCACGGCACCAAACACGCATACGACCATCATTGGCACCAAGGCAGAAGCGACTCTCATCGCTGAAGATGACACGTCTCCATTCGTCCCTCCATTCACGCCTGTCGTGACACCACTGGAGGCGGGCTGCACGATGTTGGGGCGTGAGCGGAAGACGGCCTAACGGTGTGCGGGACCGTAGCCCAGCTTCATGGAGACGGTTGCGAATGGTCCTCGCCGATACCCCAGGAGCAACAGTGTCCCTAATTTGCTGGGAAGTGGCGGTGCGGTCCCCTACGGCACTGCGTAGGACCCTACGGTCTTGGCGTGCATCCGTGCGTCGCTGCGGTCCGGTCCCAGGTCGACAGGTACGTGCACCTTCCGCCGACCACTGGCGACAACATCGATGTACTGTGGAGACCTCACGCCCCACGTGTTGAGCAATTCGGCGGTACGTCCACCCGGCCTCCCGCATGCCCACTATACGCCCTCGCTCAAAGTCCGTCAACTGCACATACGGTTCATGTCCACGCTGTTGCGGCATGCTACCAGTGTTAAAGACTGCGATGGAGCTCCATATGCCACGGCAAACTGGCTGACACTGACGGCGGCAGTGCACAAATGCTGCGCAGCTAGCGCCATTCGACGGCCAACACCGCGGTTCCTGGTGTGTCCACTGTGCCGTGCGTGTGATCATTGCTTGTACAGCCCTCTCGCAGTGTCCGGAGCAAGTATGGTGGGTCTGACACACCGGTGTCAATGTGTTCTTTTTTCCATTTCCAGGAGTGTATTTTGAGAGCATCTGGAAAAATGCAGTTTTTAATGATTGGTTGTAGATGGTTGATAATGGCTTTACTATATGGGGAGCACACACCTTTAATATGAGGTCAGGTACTTCATCATAGCCACTAGAGACTTTATTGGGTAACAATTTTATTATGTTCCTAATTTCATCAGGGTTTGTTTCATAAACAAACATTGTAGCATTCGTGCTGTTTGACGTATTGGTGGAATTGAAGAACGATACCTTGCAGTTTGCCTGAATGAGATCTTCTGCTAGTGAGGTGAAGTATTCATTGAACTTTTTTACAACTGTGTATGGATCTGTGACCTTAGAGTCATTAAGTGTTAGAGAAATGTTTTCCTTTTTAGGTGTTGAACTACAAGTTTCTTTTTTAATAACTTTCCACTTAGCTTTCATTTTGTTTGAAGAGTTTCTTATGAAATTGTCAGTCCATAAAAGTTTTGCCTGTCTAATCACTCTAAGATAAGTTTTTTTGTAGGCTTTACAATAGTCAGAAAATTCTTCAGTGACTATGTATTTTTTGGAGCAATATTGGAGAAATCTGTTTCTCTCACTAGAAATTTTGATTCCTTCTGTTACCCACGACTTTCTATTTTGATTGCTTGAAGTTTTTGTTTCAAAAGGAAATGCTGTATTAAAGTAATAAAGGAAGGTGTTATGGAAGCTTAAGAACATATTATCAAGAGTTGTTTGCATGTAAACACTGTCCCAATTTTCCTTAGCTAATAGGAAGTTAAAAATCCTAATATTGTCATCTGAAAAGTTTCTTCTTTGAAATACTTTTTTGGGGCTGATTTTACTATTTTCAGTAGCTGAGCATCATGGTCACTGTATCCCATGCTCAGTAATTCGCCAGTGAATTTATAACCAGAATCAGTTATGAAGATTTGATCAATTATTGAATCAGTATGCTCTGTTGATCTTGTTGGAGAGTGTATTGTGTGGATCATATTAAAGGATTTGGTCATGTTTAACAAATCAAGTTTAGCATTACTGTTTTTTGATAAATCAATGTTAAAATTGCCACAAAGTATTATTCTCATATTTAATGAGCTGACACTATTCAGCAGAACTTCTAATTTGGTCATAAAATTTGGAAAATTACTACTTGGTGCTCTGTATACATTTATAATTATATAGTTTAGTTCAGGCAGCTTAACCATAGAAAGCTCAAATTCCTTATCTTCAGATAATGCAATCTGTTCATTTAGGCCTACCTCACTGAATTTTATCTGGTCCTTTACAAATATAGCAGTACTGCCATGTGTGGAGAAATTCCTACAATAAAAGCTTGTTAATGAGTACCTTGGAATAGAAGTTGACTGAATTTCTTCTTTAGACAGCCAGTGTTCGGTAATACATATTACATCTAGATTTATTTGAGACTGAAGTAACACTTCCAGCATTTGAATCTTATTTCTGAATGACTGGACATTATGGTGTAATACAAGAAATGATGGACTTTGTGACTTTTCAGTTAAGGGTTTAATTAATTTCTTTTCTAAAGGTATTTCTGACACAGCACTTACCCTAAAAAATTGGCCGAGATTTTATTTTTGTGTGTGGCTTCTTGCATGCAATTTTCAGAAGCAGAGATGGTTTTGAGTGGTTGACACAGTTCTGCTTCCATCAGAGCTTCTGTTTTTGGCCTAAACCATTTTGTAATTTGTGGTTGTTTGGCGATCTTGATACTTGGGGCTGATTTCTTCAGGATATGATTTCGGAGTTTTTCTACTATTTGGTCTTTTCCTAACATATTTAAATGTAGTCCATGAGCTGTATGAAATCTTCTTCCTAAATTGTATGTATCAATTATCTCTACGTTATGAAATGTAGAACATATTTCTGATATCAGTTTGTTTGCAATGTAAATTTCTTGGTTGACACAGGACCAGGAAGGCAAATCATAACGATGAGGAATGTTAACAACAAGTACATTTGTATGTAATAGGTTGTTTAAGCAGTCCTTCATTTCTTTTGCAAACCCTTTTGTTTCATTCCTATATATATCGTTTGAACCACCTAGAAGCACGACAATATCACAATTACTTAAGTGAGATACATCAGTAGAGTTTGTAAGTTTATTTACCTCACAAAATAGTAATATGAACCTCAGAATCCAAAATTCTTCAACTACTTCTTATTTAGGGGCAATAAATACCATAACTTTTGGATCTAAAGGTAGGTTAGAGACATCAGAAGAGAAAATAAATAAAATCAAGTGAGATATAGGATAGTTATCAGAAGTGAGACAACAAAATGAAGACCAAATATAATTAAAATCAGTGCATAATTTTTACTACAGACTATAGAGGAACAAAACAGGGAGGAAATTAAGATTTAGGCTTTATTGCAAACAAGAAAATGGAAAACAATATTGCAGATGTTATGGAAATCTCACACTGAAAGGTAAGAAATAAACAAAGGTATTTGATGAGAATCATAAAAGTGCTCACACTCAGATGAAAAGCTATAAAAATTGATAAAATTACAACATATTCCATTACAAGAGGATAAGGGAGGATTTCAATGCAAAACAGTCCAGTAACTAAATAATATTTCTTCAGGTGGTAGTTTGGATATGATACTAGATATGGTAGGGTAACATCTTAGAAGAATTCGCCACAAAAAATATATTTGTTCTTAACGTAGTCTACCAGGAGGAAAAACCAGAAAATGGAACTTTGCAAGGACCTATTGAATCTGACTAAATCCTGCTAAACAATAAAGAAATTACATATATACACACAATTATTTAATATAGGTTTTTGTGTAAAAACGTTTGCTGGCTGAACACACAATAGTAAGATTGTAATTTGGCAGGTTGACTGGGCAGAAGGGTTGTGTCAGGTGGTATGGGTACAGGGAAAAAGAGGTGAGAAGCAGGAGGAAAGGTGTGACTTGGAGGGTGGCAGCAGGTATGCAGAACAGGGATGTGAGAGGGAGAGTAAGTGGTTGCGCAGGCACCAGGGCCAGTGAATTCATGCAGCACAAAATGATGTTGATAATGATGAGAAGGCATGGATTGGGAGGGGGTGACAGGACAGAGGAATGGAAGAATGTTGGGTAGAGGGTGTGGGTGCAGTGACTTAGTACAGACTGAGGCCAGGAGGATTACAGAAATGAAGCATGTGTTGCAAGGATAACTCCCATCTGTAGTTCAGGAAAACTGGTGTTGGAGTAAGGATCCACATGGCACAGGTTGTGAAGTAGCCATTGTACTTGAGCATGTTGTGCTCATCAACTCTGCTCTTGGCTAAAGTTCAGCACTAGCCATTCATTCTGGTGACACACTTGTTGGTAATCATATCCACATAAAAAGCTATGCACAAATTGTATCAAAGTTGGCGTATGATATGGCTGCTTTTAAAGGTGGCATTCCGACTTTCTTTCTTTCTATCTTTTCTTTTCTTCTTCTTCTTCTTCTTCTTCTTCTTATCCATAGTCTCCTTTATAGATGATCTACACTTTCCCAAAGTTCTCCCCATAAACTGAAGTCCATCATTCATCTTCCCTAACCAGTCTTTACATGCTCATTCCATTTCATGTTGCTTTGAAATGTTACACCCAGATATTTAATACATATAACTGTGTCAATATCTCGCCATTAATACTGTATTTGCACACTTAACTTATATTTTCCCACATTTAAAGTAAGGTGCCATTCATAATACCAAACAGAAACTCTATCCAAGTCATCTTGTATCCTCGTTTTTGTCATCAGTCTTCTGACTGGTTTGATGCGGCCTGCCATGAATTCCTCTCCTATGCCAAGCTCCTCATCTCAGCATAGCACTTACAACCTACATCCTCAATTATTTGTTGGTGTGTTCCAGTAGTTTTATTAATAATTTTAAAAAAATAATTTATTGTCATTCGGCTGATTACAGCAGTAGACAAAGTCAAGAGCATATATTTCTACATAAACTACTATAATGATGTAAATTGGTTTACATAAAATAGGTACACGTTAGAATACAGTATTTTCATCTTCAAAAAATTCGTCAATGGTGTAAAATGGATTGTTCACTAATAGCTTGCATAATTTCATTTCATTTAGTAAGAAGCCATTAAATTTGAATCATAATGAGGACTGAGCAAGGGTATTTTCAGCCAGTGTTTTCAGTGTACCTAGATCAGAGCTTTTATGTAGAAGAAGTTGTGTCATCAGCATACAATCTTGCGTGAGAATTTATGAATGAGGGCAGGTCATTAATCATTAGTATAAATGTAAAGGTCCAAGCACCGACCCTTGAAGCACTCCGTACCTAACTGTTATAACGTCAAGTTTAACACATATATTTCAGAACGACACAATACATATAAGTCACAGAGTAAGTTGACAAGCAAGACATGTGTACACGTTAGCATTCGAATGAGCACTGAGTCCCAGTCTAGCGGCCGCTGCTCGGCTGGCCACTTAGGTGGCGCAGCTGCTGCATGGCTGGCAGACAGCGCCGCACGTAGAGGACGCGTGTAATTGCGCGGCGGCGCTTTGAATGATCGGCGAGTCACAACACTTTTCCCCCCTTTGAAATTGTTGCACTGGTCTTGATGGAGGTGTCCTGGAGATGGCTAACGTCCATAGGCGTTGTTTGACTCGCCGTAAAGTCTCGAGGAGTAGGCTTCCCATACAGACGGAAGTGTCCCTGATGATAAGGTGTCGAGATGACAGGAGACGTAGGGGTCGAATCTGCTGGGGCCCCATGCACCAATCTGCCCGTTGCGGCAAGTCCAGTTGATATGACAGGAGACATGGGCGATGTGTCAGCATCCGTTGGAGGAGGAGGCGAGTAGATTTGCTCTGACAGAGGATGGTCATCCGGTTCCTGCATGGGCACGTCTCCTGGTGGTGTCCGTTCTTGTGCTGGCATCGCGATGACGGTGAGAGGGCTGCGTTGTGAGTATTGAGAGATGCCAAGATCCAGAGCATCAGGTAGAGCCAAAGATGGTGTAGCGGCATTCAGAACAGGCGTTGCTGGCACACGAGGCCGAAGCTGGTCCGAATGATGCACTGCAACACCCGTGTCCGTCAGGATTTCATACAGGCGTCTGCCACAGTGTCTTAAGATGAGGCCCAGGCTCCATTTTGGCCGCCTGCCATATCCCCGTACCCAGACAAGGTCGTCGGCGGTGAACCGGCCAAGTGAAGGCACCCGCGGCCGTGAGGTGGAAGGCCGCAGAAGATGAAGTAGCATGCGGGGCTGTCGGCCATGTAAGAGCTCAGCCAGGCTGTGGTCGCCCATGGGGGTGAAACGGTAAGACGCCAGAAACTGGAGAACCGCATCATTAGCAGCAGAAGAAGTCAGAAGTTAACGCATCTGGTCCATAAATGTGCGGACCAGTCGTTCAGCCTCACCATTGGATTGTGGATGGAACGGCGGGGCCGTGACATGCATAACGCTGTGACGAGCACAAAAATCCGCAAATTCGGAAGAGGCAAATTGTGGACCATTATCAGTAACAAGAGTATATGGGAGGCCTTCCAAAGAAAAAATGCGGGCGAGAGCACTGGTGGTTGCCACGGTGGTAGGCGATGTGCAATGGACAATGAAAGGAAAGTTAGAGTAGGCGTCAATTATGAGGAGCCAATAAGTACCTAAAAAGGGTCCCGCAAAGTCAGCATGAATGCGCTCCCAAGGCTTCTCAGGCGAAGACCACAGTGACAAAGATGACTTCGGGGCAGCGGTCTGTGGCGCACAAGGGCTGCAGGCAGCGACCATGTGTGCTATTTCAGAGTCGATGCCAGGCATGACACATGACGGCGCGCCAGAGATTTTGTGCGAGACACACCCCAGTGCCCTTGGTGAAGGAGGCGCAAGACCAAAGCATGCAAAGATGCAGGTACCCCAACACGCGGCGAAGCATTGTCAGTGGAGAGGAGGATAACACCATCCCTAGCCGTGAGGCGGTAGCGCAAAGATAGTACTTCCGCAACAGATCAGAAGTCTTAGCAGACAGGCAATCTGGCCAACCCTTCTGAATACAGCATAAAACTTGGGAGAGGGTAGGGTCAGAACCCATAGCAGCCACCAGCCTGTCCCCAGTGATGGGGAACCCGTCCACAACCCGCTGCTCGGCAACATTCAGGTGGAAACACAAAAGTTCGTCCCTATCGAATGCCTGATCAGGACCCATGGGAAGGCGAGACAGAGCATCAGCATTTGCATGTTGAGCCATTGGCCGGAATTGAATCTCATAATTGAAATGAGACAAGTAAAGAGCCCAACGCTGGAGGCGGTGCGCAGCCTTGTCGGGAAGTGAGATTCATGGACGAAACAAGGAAACAAGTGGTTTGTGATCAGTAACAAGATGAAATTTTGAGCCATAGAGAAAAACACCAAACTTATGAAGAACATAAATAATGGCCAGAGCTTCTTTCTCAATTTGAGAATACTTTTGTTGGGCATCCGTGAGCGTTTTGGAGGCATAAGCAATTGGTTGTTCCGAACCGTCAGAAAAACGGTGTGCAAGGACTGTACCGACCCCGTATTGAGAGGCGTCTGTGGCAAGAACAAGATGTTGGCCGGGTCGATAAATAGCCAGGCACAGGGCCTGTTTCAGCATAGTCTTCAATTTCTGGAAAGCCGCTTCGCATGACGCGGACCAGTGAAAAGGCACGTTTTTATGCAACAGGCGATGCAACGGCTGAGCCACCGAAGCCGCAGACGGTAAAAACTTGTGATGGTATGCTATTTTCCCCAAGAAGGCCTGCAGTTCCTTAACAGATGTAGGGCGAGGAAGGGCATAGATCGGAGCAACAGTTTGCTGAAGCGGACGAATACCATCCCGAGAGAGTTGAAACCCCAAGTACGTTATAGATGCCTGAAAAAATTGTGATTTCTGAAGATTACACTTAAGACCAACAGTCTGTAAGACATGAAAAAGTGTGCGGAGATTTTGAAGATGTTCTTCAGTGGTGGAGCCAGTGACAACAATGCCATCCATGTAATTGATACACCCAGGGACAGGGAGCAATAATTGTTCCAAGAATCGCTGAAAGAGAGCAGGGGTGCTAGCAACCCCAAATGGCAAGCGTTGGTATTGATAGAGGCCAAAAGGCGTGTTAAGGACCAGAAACTGCCGGGAAGCAGCGTCGAGAGGAATTTGATGATAAGCTTCTGACAGGTCAATTTTAGAAAAATACTGGCCTCCAGCAAGTTTAGTGAACAGTTCTTCAGGACGAGGCATAGGGTAAGTGTCGATGAGGCATTGAGCATTTACAGTGGCTTTGAAATCGCCACAGAGATGAATATCACCATTTAGCTTAGCAACGACAACGACAGGAGAGGACCACTCACTGGAAGTGACAGGAAGCAAGACCCCTGAAGTAGTGAGACGATCCAACTCCCGTTTTACCCAAGGGCCACAGGAATGGGCCGAGCCCGAAATAACTGAAGCCGAGCAGTGGGCTTGAGTGTGATATGAGCTTCAAAGTCGTTTGCATGGCCTAACCCAGGATAAAAAAGGGACGAAAATGTCGTCGACAAGGAATCCAGTTGAGCATAAGGAATAGCATCAGAGACAATATTGACAGAGTCATCTATGGAGAACCCAAAAACGCGAAAGGCATTGAAACCAAAAAGATTTTCTGCATTGCTCTGGTTGACCACAAATATGGGAACAGTGCGAATGATGGATTTGTAAGATACCTCAGCATTGAACTGTCCCAAGAGAGAAATCTTCTGTTTATTGTACGTCCGTAATTGCCGAGTGACAGGTGACAGGAGTGGAGAACCCAACTGAAGATACGTCTGAGAATTAATTATAGTGGCAGCAGAACCGGTATCCACTTGCATGCGAACATCTCGACCATGGATTTGGACAGTGAGGAATAACTTCCCTGAAAGGGAAGAAGTGCAATTGACAGACAACACAGAATCAGAATCAGCGTCATGTTCATGAACATCATGTATGCGGTCGGATTTGCAAACGGAAGACACATGACCTTTCTTTTTGCAATTGTGACACACAGCCCAACGTTGGGGACAATCCTCGCATGAATGTTTCGTAAAACACCACGGACATGAAGGAAGTTGCCGGGGGTTTTGCTGCAGTTTCTTAGCGGGTTGTTTACGGTTAGGCCGAGGCTGCGTGTGGGAGCACACTGCGGCCACATTGGCCAGCGGGGATGCGCCGCACACGTCGTCAACAGCGCACAGAGGTTGTATTTCCCCGACATCACCTCACGCCTCTATTAGCACCTCAGCGGCGCGAGAAATTTCAAAAGACTGCGCAATGGAGAGAACTTCATCTAGAGTCGGATTCGCCAACTGAAGGGCACGTTGCTGAACTTCTTTGTCGGGCACTGACCGGATAATAGCATCCCATACCATGGAATCGGCATAGGATTCTTTGTGAACGTCAGTAACGAATTGACACTTTCGACTGAGGCCGTGAAGTTCAGCAGCCCAAGCACAATAGGATTGATGTGGCTGTTTTTGACAACGATAAAAGGCAACACGAGAGGCTACCACATGCGTTTGCTTTTGAAAACAGACAGACAGAAGTGAGCACATTTCAGCAAAGGACAAAGACGCAGGATCCTTCAAAGGAGCCAATTGTGACAACAACCAATACATTTGAGATGAAATCCAGGAAAGGAACAGAGACTTACATGGTTGTTCATCCATGACATGAATTGCCAAGAAGTGCTGTCGAACACGTTTTGCATAATCAGACCAGTCTTCCGCCATCTCGTCATAAGGAGGAAAAGGAGGTATAGCCAACGACGAGAAACGCCCCGCATTTGACGCCGTGACGAAATCGCGAATCACCGCTGTTAGAAGCGTTTGCTGTTCAAGGAGATTTTGCAATAGTTGCTCGACAGTAGCCATGGAACCCTGTGGGTCAACGGTGAAAAGGAAAAATCCACTACCTCGTCACCAATTGTTATAACGTCAAGTTTAACACATATATTTCAGAATGACACAACACATATAAGTCACAGAGTAAGTTAACAAGCAAGACATGTGTACATGTTAGCATTCGAATGAGCACTGAGTCCCAGTCTAGGAAATGGCCTTTACAAATGTCTGCTTGTGTCTGTGTATGTGCGGTTGGATATGGGTGTGTGCGCGAGTGTATACCTGTCCTTTTTTCCCCCTAAGGTAAGTCTTTCCACTCCCGGGATTGGAATGACTCCTTACCCTCTCCCTTAAAACCCACATCCTTTCGTCTTTCCCTCTCCTTCCCTCTTTCCTGATGAAGCAACCATTGGTTGCGAAAGCTTGAATTTTGTGTGTATGTTTGTGTTTGTTTGTGTGACTATCGACCTGCCAGCGCTTTCGTTTCGTAAGTCACATCATCTTTGTTTTTAGATATTTGTACATTAAGAGTTTCTCAAGTTTCTCGAGAAAGATATGGGGGTCACCACTAGGTGGCCTGTACACTAGTACTGTCATTAACTTAAGAGTCTCAGTTACTAGACCTGATATTTCAAAATGCATTTCATCACAAAGGGCATTGAGATCTATCCTGCCACAGTTTGGTGCAAGAGGTGTTTTCGCATATATTGCTACCCCACCACGTAAGTGCTGTTTTTTGCAATAGCAACTAACTAGTGTGTAATCATCCACTACTTTGTACACAAGCTCATCATCTTTCCACCGATGTTCACTTAAACATAGAATATCTACCACGTTTTCATTTGAAAATTCGTTTACTATTAATTTTTAACTGCCATGCCCTGAATATTGAGGTAGCATATTTTAAACTCTACTTTGGGCATTTCTTTTTTTTGCACATTCTCTTAGTTGACACAACCTAATGTTACCACATGAAAGTTGACCAGGTTGTGTCCTTATGTTACTAGAACAACCAGCCTGGTCTATGCATACAAATTTTTTGTCATCTCAGTTGAAACATAATCCAAACACATTACTAGTCTTTTTCTTTCTCTAGCTTATCCAATACTATTCTGAGAATTGTATCACTTAAAACACGTTTACCTAGAGTATTGAAATGCTGACGATGCTTGGTATGCCATTCTCTGCTGCAACTACTGGTGTTAATTAAGGAAACATTCTTAAAGTGCTTACAGATAGTTTTGTACTCCTTGTTGGTCTACTCCATTTCCTTATGCACACATGACCACTGGGGCAAATCATGTCGATGAGTCACATTAACGACAATCATATTGGTGCGGGTTAACACTCCGAGAGTCTTCTTCAGTGTCAAAGTAGCTATCTTGCTTTCGTTTCTGCTGACGTCATTTGCCCTGGCCATTACCACTACAAACTCTCTGTCCATGAGGTCTGTGCTTTCTTTCTTGATTTACGTTGAAATGTCTTGTAAACCAGCTCCTGATTTAATGGTACCTTTTATTTCAAACTCGTTAATCACACGAGGTCCGCTTTCCATTAGCCTAACATAGCTCCTAATCCTCTGGTGTAACTGTCTGAATAAATCTTGATTTTACTTTTTTTCTTATATCTTACTTGGTTCTTTGCTAAGTTTTGAGTGTTCTGCACCACCTTATCAGGTGAGTATGCTGATACAGTTTCTATGTCATCTGTGTTTTGAAGCGAATTATATTTGTTATTTAATGGTAACACGAAGTCCTGCCTATGTTTATTGTTAATATGTTTGTAAGAGCTCCCCTTCCATTTTACAGTTACCCATCTACAGCTAGGCCTGTTGTGAGCCGTTTTAGTCATAGCTTCACTTTCTGGCAATCCTTCCATGGGTTTGGAGATATTACGACATACCCGATGATCACTCTCTTCCAATTTAAGCTTGAGTCTTCTGTTTTCATCACTCAGAGTTTTTGTGTCCTCTCGTAGCTCAGCAATAATTAACAACAGATCTTTTCGGAGGATGAAGCACCGATTTTCACATCTTTGGTCATTGTTTTACCACGCCATTGCTCCGACTTGTGTGGATTTAATTCATATTTCTCGTACAGTTTTTTTTAATTTGTCCTGCAAGAGTCCAATAACTGTAATATATGATAGGTTTTCCTTTTTTATACTGTCGGTCTTCCTTGCTGCATCACAAGTACACATTTCTTGATCATTAAGGGATGCAGCCTTTTGTTTAAAATCAGCACAGTTCCACATAGCCGCACAGTTATTGTCGATTCTCAGGGAAGGATCAACCTTTCCACAACAAAAATGAAATTTATGGTTACACTGGACACAGACAAAGCCACTTTTAACAGGTTTCATGCACTTTTTGCAAGATTGACACCGTATAACATTATTTTTGCGAACTTCTATATTCAAAACTTCCACAACTGACACCATCTTGACTTACTTGCAGTCTCTGTTTTCCTCTATAGTTTTTGCCCTCTTACAACTCCCTCTGGTACCACAGAAATCATTCCCTGAAGTCTTAACAGATATCCTATCATCCTGTCCTTTCCACATATTCCTATCCACTCTAATTCTACACAGAACCTCAATATTCCTTACCTTATCAGCCTACCTAATTTTCAACATCCATCTGCAGCACCACTTCTCAAATTCTTCAAAACTCACCGGTGCTAGTCTGCTTTTGATGTCCTCCTTGCTCCATCTGTCATTGGTTATTTTGCTGCCTAGGTAGCAGAATTCCTTAACTTCATCCACGGCATGACCATCAATCCTAATGTTAAGTTTCCCGCTGTTGTCATTTCTGCTACTTCTTATTACATTTGTCTTTCTTCAATCCATATTCTATATTTATTAGACTGTTCATTCCATTAAGTAAATCATGTAATTCTTCTTCACTTTCACTCAGGATAGCAATCTCATCAGCAAATCATTGATATCCTTTCTCTTTAAATTTTAATTCCACTCCTGAACCTTTATTTCCGTCATTGCTTCTTTCACATAAAATGCTGCAAAATTGTTCAAATCTTATAGCTCTGGCAGGAAACAAAGGGTGTTTTTAGGAAAGAGACATGTATCAAGCATCATCCAACTGGGAACTAATTACATGTGGGGTCCCACAAGGTTCCATTTTGGGGCCCTTACTTTTTCTTGTATATATCAATGACCTTTCATCAGTAACATTACCAGATGCCAAGTTTGTTTTGTTTGCCGATGATACAAACATTGCAATAAATAGCAAATCAAGTGCAGTCTTAGAAAGATCAGCGAATAAAATATTTGTGGACATTAATCACTGGTTCCTAGCCAATTCTTTGTCACTAAACTTTGAAAAAACACACTACATGCAGTTCAGAACTTGTAAGGGGTGTCCCAAGAGTATATGTCTAACATATGATGACAAGAAGATAGAAGAAGTGGACAGTGTTAAATTCTTGGGATTACAGCTTGATAATAAATTCAACTGGGAGGAGCACACCACAGAACTGCTGAAGCGTCTTAACAAATCTCTGTTTGCAATGCGAATTTTGTCAGACATAGGGGATATAAAAATGAAAAAGCTGGCATACTATGCTTACTTTCATTCCATAATGTCATATGGGATTATTTTTTGGGGTAATTCATCAAGCCAAGCTAAAGTTTTCCGGGCACAAAAACGTGCAGTAAGAGTTATATGTGGTGTGAACTCAAGAACATCCTGCAGAAACCTATTTAGGGAACTAGGGATACTAACTACTGCTTCCCAATATATTTATTCCTTAATGAAATTTGTCATTAAAAATATATCACTTTTTCAAACCAACAGCTCAATTCATGGAATCAATACTAGAAATAAGAATAATCTTCACAAGGATTTAAAGTCACTTAGTCTTGTACAAAAAGGTGTACATTATTCAGGAACACACATTTTCAATAACTTGCCAGCAGCCATAAAAAGCATAACAACCAATTCAGTTTAAGACAAGCCTAAAGGATTTATTAGTGGCCAACTCCTACTCCATTGATGAATTTCTTAGTAAAACCAACTGATTTGTATATAAGTACAACATAACTTCTGCACAATTTCAGTGCAGTAATGTGTTCATTGAAAATTTGTGTGTGTGTGTGTGTGTAAGTATAATCTAACTTCTGCACCATTTCAGTGCAGTAATGTGTTCATTGTAAATAAGGATTACAGTAGTTGTATTACATGTTTATTACCTTATAAATAAATAAAAAACTTTTTTATTTTAAATTCAGTACATTAGTATTTGTAAAATGACTCTTAGTGTTCATTAAAAAATGATGATCATTTCACTTGGGACATGTGGAATGGTACATTAGCTTACTTGTTTTAGTTGTAAATATTTGTCATGTATTGTTGTTTTTCTGACATGTTCCACATCCTGGAGGACCTCCTCACTACGGATCAATTGGAATGAAAGTAAATCTAATCTAATTGAACAATAGGGGCAGAAGACTACATCCCTGTCTTACACCTTTTTTAATTCAAGCACTTCATTCTTGGTTGTCCATTTTATTATTACCTCTCAGCTCTTGTACATATTGTATATCATCTGTCTCTCACCCTAGCTTACCACTTTTTTCCTCAAAATTTTGAACATCTTGCACCATTTTAAATTGTCGAACGCTTTTTCCAGGTCAACAAACCCTATGAATATGTCTTTATTTTTCTTTAGTCTTACTTCCACTTTCAACTGCAACATCAAAATCGTCTCTCTGGTGCCTTTACTTTTCCTAAAGCCAAACTGATCATCATTTAACACATCCTCAATTTTCTTGTCCATTTTTCTGTATATATCCTTGCTGGCAACCTCTGCATGAGCTGTTAAGCTGATTGTGTGATAATTCTCACACTTCTCAGCTCTTGCAGTCTTCGGAATTGTGTGGCTGATATTTTTTTGAAAGACAGATGGTATGTTGCCAGACTCATACATTCTACACAATAACATGAATAGTTGTTTTGTTGCCACTTACCGCAATGATTTTAGAAATTCAGATGGAATGTTATCTATCTCTTCTGCCTTACTTGATCTTAAGTCCTCCAAAGCTCCCATAAATTCTTATTCTAATACTGGATCCCATATCTCTTCTAAATTGAATCTTGTTTCTTCTTCTATCACATCAGACAATTTTTCATACTCATAGAGGTCTTCAGTGTACTCTTTCCACCTATCTGCTCTCTCCACTGCATTTAACAGTGGAATTCCTGTTGCACTCTTAATGTGACCACCCTTAACTTCAATTTCACCACGTTATTTTCAGTTTTCTATATGCTGAGTCAGTTCTTCCAACAATCATTTCTTTTTCGATTTCTTCACATTTTTCATGCAGCCATTTCATCTTAGCTTCCTGCACTTCCTATTTATTTCATTCCTCAGTGATTTGTATTCCTAAATTTCCCTGAACATTTTTATACTTCCTCCTTTCATTGATCATCTTAAGAATTACTTATGTTAACCACAGTTTCTTCACAGTTACCTTCTCTGTACCTATGTTTTTCTTTCTAACTTCTGTGATTTTCATTTTTGGAAATGTCCATTCCTCTTCAACAGTACTGCATACTCAACTATTCATTATTGCTGTGCCTATAGCCTTAGAGTGCTTCAAGCATATCTCATCATTCCTTAGTAATTCCAATCCCATTTCTTTCCATACTGATTCTTCCTAACTAATCTCTTAAACTTCTGCCTCCTCTTCATCACTATTACATTGTGATCTGAGTCTTTATCTGCTCCTAGGTACACCTTACAACCCAGTATCTGATTTTGGAATCTCTGTCTGACCATGATGTAACCTAACTGAAATCTTCCTATATCACCCAGGCTTTTCCAAGTATACCTCCTCCTCTTATGATTCTAGAACACAATATTTGCTATTACTAGCTGAAATTTATAATATAACTCAGTTCGTCTTTCTCCTCTCTCATTCCTTGTCGCAAGCCCATATTCTCCTATAACCTTTTCTTCTAATCCTTCCCCTACAACTGCATTCCAGTCCCCCATCAGCATTAGACTTTCAACTCCCTTTACCTACTGTATTACCCTTTCAATATCCTCATATACTTACTCTATCTCTTTATCTTCAGCTTTGATGTTAGCATATGTACCTGAACTATTATCATCGGTGTTGGTTTGCTGTCAATTCTGTTAAGAACAACCTGAACTGTTCATAGTAACACACTCTCTGCCCTACCTTCCAATTCATAATGAATCCTATACCTGTCATATCATTTTCTGCTGCTTTTAATATTACTCAATACTCATCTGACCACAAATCTCTGTCTTTTTTCCATTTCACTTCACTGACACCTACTAAATCTAGATTGACCTTTGCATTTCCCTTTTTGGATTTTCTAGCTCTTCTACCACGTTCAAGATTCTAAAATTCCATGCACCAACTCATAGAATGTTATCCTTTTTTTGGTTATTCAATCTTTTCCTTGTGGCCACCTCCCCTGTGGTAGTCACCTCCCAGGGATCTGAAATGGGAGACTCTCCCAGAGATCTGAATGGGAGACTCTAACTGAAACATGTTTCAATTGTCTATAACAATTACAATTATTCGACCGCCAAGGAATAACACATAATTACTCCTTGTACTTTGCATACAGGTTCTATGGTGCGAGCAACAAACACTTGTCAGCATCGCTAGTCTGACGCAGCTCCTGTCCTCCCATGACCAACGTCCATCCTGCACACACAGACATGTGTTGCACAGTAAATAGGCTCTCTCTCACACTTATCTTTAAAATACTATGTGTTCGAGGCGGCAAAAGGGTCAAGTGGTTCCAGAATTTACATGTAAATTCTCGTATCACTACATACCCCCCCCCCCCCCCCCCCCCCCCCCCCGGCCCGCCCCCCTCAGATCGAACAAATGGTATTTTATACATAACCATTATGTACATTAAGAACGTACCTAGTAACAATCCACATTTCAAAAGTAATAATTTACTACATAAGGTTATATACACAATTTTTTTTCATAAATCCTTGTACTTCATACAGCAGGCTTCTGATTTTTGTCTTTCCATTAATTCTTTACTCTACTTTGTTTTTAGAACATAAGCCTCTATTTATGATTTCATTTTGCATTACCCTTACTTATGAATGGTGAGGGCTCTCTCTACAGCTCCAGTCGTAAACTCCAGGTGTCGTGGACTCTTGAAGATTTCATTCTTTATTCTAATTCTCTGTATTACCTCTTTAGTATGTAATGGCCTCCTTACTTATAGTATTCTGTAGTCTGGAGGAACTCTGGGCAAAATAAAAGTGTTCCTATTGACACTCATAAAACATAATAATGCTATTGAAATATAGAATTCAAACTTACCCGAATAATTCCTACAAAATGTGTGACTACTGTCACGATACTGTCCTTTTCCCTCAGATCAGCATCTATACCCTACACGTGGGTTGACCCTATGAGTGCCCTTCCTCCTTCTGTTTCGGTAGGTAGGCCCCTTTAAATTCCTGTTCTCCTGTGGTACAGGTCAATCCCCTTCTTGGTGCCCCTGTCCGCACAGTATAGGTCAGCCTTTATGAGGTCTGCCTAGCTGCCCTTTACATCCAATAAATGCTGGGTGCGCCCTCCTTATCCTTTATGAGTAGGCCTCTAGGTTCATTACCCGAGTATACATCTTTATGTATACTATAATTAAATATCCTCTGGTAAAAATACATAACCTATTGCACACTGCACACTCGGTTTTTAATACTTCATTTAGTACCATAGAGTCCTCCTCTACTTTTCATCTTTTATACTCTTGGTATATATTCTACCTCTATACACTATAATATTTATACAAAATGTGTTTACTTGTGTTATACGAGTCCCACTATCCTACCAGTCATCAGAATATTTGTCAGACTTACCTTCCTTAACAATTATCACAAACCCTTCCTCTCCAGCTTATCTCTCCTTAATTACTCATGCTTCCTACTTAGGTATACTCGATGCAAAATAAGCACAGTTCTTCTATACTTATGCACATAGGCAATACAGAATGACCGCGTGTGTGTGTGTGTGTGTGTGTGTGTGTGTGTGTGTGTGTGTGTGTGTGTGGGTGGGTGGGTGGGTGGGCACGTCCACACAACATAGAACCATCACAATAAACAACAATGTGTGCATACTTCATGATGTACACATACCTCTTCCCCCACAATACTTCACGGTTCTTACATCATTTCAATCTGTCCCTTCACTGTTTGCATCTTTATGTTTCGTTGTGTGATTCTTCGGCCTACTTATATGAAATAAGTTGAAGCTTATTGGAAACCATAGAAAATAAGGAGGACTTCAGCAATAGAAGTATACAAATATGTAAAAAGGGAAAGATAGAAAAGTACTCAAATGAGAAGTAAGAAAGGAGAAAGTAGACATGGTTGCTAAGGTTGAAGAAGAGAAATAAGACAGCTCCAAAGACAGGAAACCCTTCCCAGCCCCCTTCCCCAGGATCCCTACCTCACCAGAGTGAGAAGCCGGAGGAGGTATGGTGTTAATTGTCTGCTACAGAATGGACATTCTCATCTTCGCCCTTGAGGTCCCCAAAGAAAAATCTTAGCAACCCCTATGGAATGGCAAATGGTGAAGAAGCAGTCACACTTGTGTGCGAGGGTTGTCTGGAAGGTGTGATGTGTGTTTAGTATCAGTCATGATTTATCTGTTGGTGTAAATCATGCTATTACTTACACTACCCACCCCTTTCAAAATTGATACAAACCGTCCCATTTACATCACCTTTTATAAAAGGTAAAAAACATTCTGCATTAAGCATTAACTTATGTATCATATTATCACAATTATGTAATTATTCATACAATATCATATCTTCTATTAATCTAATATCCTTCGCAGTTTATTATGACTTCTGCACCCATAGACAAACTGGATAAGAGATTACTTTCAAAGAATAGCTTAGGCAAAAATACGACCTAACTATAGATGGATGGTGGGAGAGACTGACTGGCTAGGCAAAAATAAGACCTAACTATACAAGGAGACCACGTCAGCTGCTGTCAACATTACAGTCGAGACCATGGGAGAGAATGGCTGGCTAGGCAGACTTAATCTTTATCACATGTTGCCACCTAGCAAGTCAAAATAAGTTGAGACAACATGGGATGAGTTATGAAGACAGGCAGGGGCACCCCTGGAATATCCGAGGACAACGCCATAAAATTTCCTAGCAGACACATCTCCCTACTCCCTAACCTTCTTCACGGGCACAATCCTCCAACAACCGAGGACTTCTTCCAAATACTTAGCAGGCACAATCCTCCAACAACCGATGACAACTTAATCACATTTCTTAGTGCGCACAATCCTCCAACAACCGAGGACAACTTAATCACATACCAGGAGCAATTTTGGGTGACGTTATCACAATTCCAAACTGATATGTTTCTCTAATGATGGATAATAATATAGTATAAGTAGTAGGTGGCTACTGTAAGAAGTAGGGGGATAATGAAAGAAGTTGGGGGAATTCTGTGCAGGAAAATTTTATTGCAGAAGAAACACCGGAAACAACTAGGGATCAGACAGTTGTCACTCCACCCGTTAACACAGAACTTTAACATCCCTGGGAGACAGATGTGACTCCACCCGGATCCCATGGATCTGACATTAACCTCACTCGATTACTTACGGACCAATACTTCTTGTTAAACTTTGTGTGCAAGCCTCCCCACAACAAAACAATTACTTTACCAGAGAACACAACATTAAGTAAAGTTATTCTACTTTTTACTCTGTCATGGACAGGTTTGAATTCTTCGCACAAGTAGTCTATAACATTGCTATTATCCTTAAGTTTGGAAACAGCAACAGTCAAAATGTTTCAGGAGATTATCCTCGCGGCAACTTTTCTATCGATTATTTCCTCTACCTGTTCCTCCAGATTACTATTTATTAAGTCTGATGTGACTATTTTCTCCTTAAAGTCACGTTCCACATCATCCACTCACGTGTTAACACCTGCAATTTGTGACTGGACTATAGCAATTAGTTTGTCCTGTTTCTCAACAGCAAGTTTGGAAACAACAACAGTCGAAATGTTTCAGGAGATTATCCTTGCGGCAACTTTTCTATCGATTATTTCCTCTACCTGTTCCTCCAGATTACTATTTATTAAGTCTGATGTGACTATTTTCTCCTTAAAGTCACGTTCCACATCATCCACTCACATGTTAACGCCTGCAATTTGTGACTGGACTATAGGAATTAGTTTGTCCTGTTTCTCAACACTGTCCTTTAAAGTGTGAAAGCTTTGTTTTAGAGCATCAAATGTAACATTGTATACACTTTGAAATGATCCTAATTTTCACCAAGTTCAGCTTCTACATTGTTACATTTGTCTTCAATATCAAATTCTAACTTCTGGGTCAACTTCTGAAATTGGTCATTCTGCTTTTGGCTAAGTTCAGTAACCATTTGATTCATCTGAATAGTCAAGGAATTACTTAATTCATTTTTTAAATCTAACTGCAAACTCTCCACTCTATCATTTAAGGCCTTCAATTTAGAACTTAAAACCTCACTCTGTGCTTCCAGCTTTTCACTCAGAGTTGCTGAATCAGGGCGTTTTGAGATTTGATTAAATTCAGTACTTCAGACATGTCTGGCATTTCCCTACTCACTGTCATGGCCATGGCTGGTTCTGATATTTCCCCAATTTTTGAGTATTATCCATATCCTTCTTACTTTTAGATCTAGTGATCACTAAAAAAAATTAACCTCTGAGTATAATAACTATACTAACAGTTTATTAGTGAACAGTGTCCTTAACTTCACACTCAAATAATTATTGTCTTTCATTCACCCGGCGTAGAGTTTTATGCTGTGTCGGTGAGCCGGTATGGAATCAGTGCCAGTGAACGGCACGGGTGTCGGCAATGTCAAAGTTTGGTTTCAATGTTGGTGCCAGTGAATGAGTTTGTAGTCAACACCGGTGAGCAGCAGCTGGTGCCATTGGTGTTGGTTGCTGGTTACGGCATCCATGCCCCTGCGATGTGTGTGAGGGCTGCTTACTCTCCACACTGGATCTTCATCATCGAATAGATCTTGTCGTAACTTTCTTAGTCTAAACTGTTGAGATTTTCCTTATGTCTTCTCTTGTACGGTATTTATTAATTTTCACCCCTTTTTACTCTTTATGCAGAATCCAACTCTGTGAAACAATTTCCCTGTCTTGTTACTATTGGTTGCTATGGCAACTCACAATATCTTCTTATCTTGATTTTGTTTCAAAATTCCTCTTCCTTCGAGTCCTGATCACGTCAGTCACCACATTCTAATGTTTTCAGCAACAAGAGAAGCGGTGCAAGACTGGATTGCGAACTTCACACTTCTCTTACTACAGTTGACTTACTTGAAACATTTAGGCGATCCTCTTCTCTGGATATGCGGATGCGTCAATCTCCACAACTTCTTCTCCGAAGAAATAATGTTAGTTAGAGGAACCAAAAAATGACACTCTCTCTCTCTTTAAATAACTTGGTACCCTCATACTTTCAGTTCAGCTATATTTTCATTTCCACAAGTTTCACATAAGCATACAAACTCTTGCAGGTCAACTGCGTCATTAACCATTAGATACTATTAAATATAATTACAATGTCGTGGATTTAATAACCACCTGAGATTCAAAGACAAGTCTTGCTTCTAGCAAGTCTAACACCAAGATTAAGTAAGAGTCTCTAGACAAAACATGTTTCAACTGTCTATAACAATTACAATTATTCCATCACCAAGGAATAACACATAATTACTCCTTGTACTTTCCATACAGGTTCTATGGTATGAGTGGCAAACACTTGTCAACGTCGCTCGTCTGATGCAGCCCCTGTCCTTCCATGACCAACGTCCATCCTGCACACACAGACATGCGTTGCACAATAAATAGGCTCTCTGTCACACTTATCTTTAAAATACCGCATGTTCAAGGTGGCAGAAGGTCGAGTGGTTCCAGAATTTATGTGTAAATCCTCGAATCACTACATTCTGATTCCATCACAGGTGTGACCACTACTCCTAGCTTTCTGCAGTACTCACATTATTCCAAATAGTTTACAAAGAAAGGATAGTTTACAAACTTTCCTTGCCAAAGAAGAATCTTCGCTAAAATATATCATTACTTTGTAAATCAATCCAGAAACAAACTTGATAATTAGTGTTAGATTGTGCAATAACATTAATTTTAAGTATGCCAGAAATTTGTAATTTCAAATATTTTTAAAAGAAGAGTAATTTTAACTCTGTGTACAGAGTACTAACAAATTAATTTATTTTTACATATTTTAGCTGAAAACATAACACATGTATACAAAATCGTATGAAGTTCATTCAGTTAGACAGCTGATATAATGTTCACCTATTCAAGAATCGATAATATACATGGTATCAGTCATCTCTATTTAAAAAAAGGTAATGTTACAGGAGTGTGACCTACTATAAGGTTAAGATCCCATGTATCAAACACTGCAGCCATTCACCCTAAATGATGGGGAAAAAAATCAGCATACTTTATGCACTCAATAGCGTTAAAAAGTTGCATTATGTAGTCATGTTGTGTGGTGTGCTGGATAGGATAACGGCTTTGCATGCAGGAGATTGTGTGGTCATATCTTGTCAGGTGCAGTAAGGATTTTTGTTTTAATTTTTAAATATTTATTGACATTACCTTCATCATCATTTTCATTCAATTAATTGATTTACATGTATCTGTTTAATTACATTCTTTTATCACATAATTATAATTTCAACTGCTTCATTTGCTCATTTTTTTCTTCAATCATTCTTCCTCCAGTTGAAATCTTTGTTCATGTGTTTTAATTAATTTTACATATTTATTTCGATTTGATTTCTTTTGTTTTATCATCCTGTTTCTTCATCCACATTATTGCATTCATTATATCTTTTTCTCATTTTACCTGAATTTTATTTTACTTATAAACCTGTCTTTCATTTAGATTTTCATCTACATTATTTTGTCCATAGTACAACAGATATTTATGTTACGTTTTAAATGTTTTTATAAGGATTATTGTGCAAAAAAAAAAAAAATTGTGCACCTGACAAAATTCAAAGCCACAACCTCCTGCTTGTGAAGCTGATATCCCATCCATTATACCACATACCCAAACTATACAATGCAACTTCTTTAACACTACTGAGTATCCCACCAAATTCCGAATTGTTTTTTGTCAATTACTCGCAAACAAGGGCCCACCCGGGTGAATGGCTGCAATGTGTGATACCTGGTGTCTTAACCTACATCACCATGTAGATATTTTCAAAAACAATGATCACACTGCTGGAGACCTCTCCTCATGAGTAATAAGGGGTTTGTCACCAAATGTTGTTATATCAAATATGGGAACAACCAAATACAGAAGGGTTATCTAAAAAGGCATTTATGTCATTTTGTAGTGAATTGGTGTAAATGTGAACTTTCTTACAGCCCTTGACCATCTGTAGATGGAAACAAAGTCCCATAGCACAGTTGCATAGCAGGTCTACTGCATCAAGAAAACATGAGAAGGTGGCCATAAACATTCAATAAGGTAAAAGTGCTTATGAACAGCTTCAAGGTGACATATCTTGAGTGAAGTAGTTGATTTAGTTACAACCTATAAACAAATCCCCCTTATAAAGAACTTCCTTTGGCAACCATGACAGGATGGATAATTAACAATCCTCCATAGTTATTATTATTAAAAAAAATTGGTAAATGGTATGAGATGAAGGGACAGCAGAAGCTTTTCAGAGTATTAAAGAAGCAGTAGTCAAAATGGCTATACTGAATCACCCTGTCATCTTTGAACGATTTACATTAGCAACAAAAGCATCAGAATAAAGACCCATGGCACAATTATTCCAAGGAGAATGAAATCCAGCAATTGGTGAATATAAGACTGCCCCTTTCACAAGTAGGAGCCGTAACAAGCACAAATTAAACTACACTGCATTAGAGAAGGAGCTCCTAGTTATCATTTGGAGTTTACAACAATTCCTGATATTAATTTGGGGATCAAAGATAATTATCTATTTATGCACTGTCAAGATTACCTTTTGGTATTAATGTAATGAGGAACTTAGTGTGATTTTTGTGATAACATAATTTCTTAACTTCAAGTTATGCCAATAATGAGGTAAGAACACCAGCCACAAGAATAAAACAAGGAATAAAGACATATGAATACTTTTGGGTCAAATTTCAGCACAACATTAATGCAGGAAGGCTACCAGACAAGCAGGAACTGTGGACGAATATTGATAGTATTTCATTCTGGCAATTAGACAACATCCCATACAGATGCACGTTATGAAGACCTTACAGTGTGGAAGAAGATTTAATATGGCTTATCCATAGGGGCTACGGACATTTCGGAATCAGCAAATGTATTCATTATTAGACCTGCTCCTGCATTACTAGTACTTGATTTTGCATTTTTAACCTTGTTATCAGGAGAAAGAAAACTGGTGTTCTACAGATCAGAGCGTGGAATGTCAGATCCCTTAATCGGGCAGGTAGGTTAGAAAATTTAAAAAGGGAAATGGATAGGTTAAAGTTAGATATAGTGGGGATTAGTGAAGTTTGGTGGCAGGAGGAACAAGACTTCTGGTCAGGTGAATACAGGGTTATAAATACAAAATCAAATAGGGGTAATGCAGGAGTAGGTGTAATAATGAATAGGAAAATAGGAATGCGGGTAAGCTACTACAAACAGCATAGTGAACGCATTATTGTGGCCTAGATAGATACAAAGCCCACACCTACCACAGTAGTACAAGTTTATATGCCAACTACCTCTGCAGATGATGAAGAAATTGATGAAATGTATGATTAGATAAAAGAAATTATTCAGGTACTGAAGGGAGACGAAAATTTAATTGTCATGGGTGACTGGAATTCTAATGTAGGAAAAGGAAGAGAAGGAAAAGTGGGATTAAGGAATGAAAGAGGAAGCCACCTGGCAGAATTTTGCACAGAGCATAACTTAACCAAAGCTAACACTTGGTTCAAGAATCATAAAAGAAGGTTCTATTCTACATCTACATCTACATTTATACTCCGCAAGCCACCCATCGGTGTGTGGCGGAGGGAGGTCCAGTTCCCGCCATCTTAAAAACCTTTGTTATACCAACTTTTAAATCCTTTTCTTGAAAGAAAAACAACTGACTTCAGTAAACTTTTTCCTTCATTTGAGAGCTGTGGGAAAAGGCGGGGGGGGGGGGGGGGGCTGAGTGGCTGATAGAAGCACTAGAAGCACTTCGTTACAAATATTGGTCTCCATTTGCATTCCATGATAAAGTGGGGAAATAGAAGTGCCATTTGTTCAAGTAATTCTCACACAACTACAGTACAACTGATGGTACAGAGGTTGTCAGCTAATGACTATTTTGTTCCAACAGTTATCCACACTAATGGCACATACCTTACACTGTGGATGAGGGATTTTTATACAGTTTCATTCCGTCTTTACTATCCAGTTGGTTAAGCTAAGATAACATTCCAAATGACACAACACTTAACACATGGATCAAATGGCCATTAAAGCACAGAGGACTGGTGGCTTATACTAGGCCCCTGTTAAGGAACACTTGGTATATCAGAAACAAAACCAGCTAATTCTGACCAGACTTCTCAATCTGCTGCCATGTCATGTATTCAACTATTTTTAACAGTACACCATTTATGTAAACAAATACATAATTTTTTTCCAAGAAACAAATATTCCTGTTATTTTTTGAAAACACACCTGACTACCCTCAAATTTGGTCACATTCTTGGGACACTGGCTCCTGTAATGTGGGCGTGGTGAATAGGCAGGCCAAACTTCTGGATCTCCTCGACCAATTCATTGTTCCAGAACAAAATTGTCACTTTGCATGGCTAAGCCATGTTTCCGCAATATCCTTTCTTCCAGGAGTGCTGTTTCTGCAAGGTCTGCAGGAGAGATTCTGTGAAGTTTGGAATGTGGGAGACGAGGTAATGGCAGAATTAGACCTGTGAGGAAGGGTTGTGAGTCGTGGTCGGGTAGCTCAGCTTGCCCGTGAAAGACAAAGGTTGTATACATGGAAGAAGCCTGGAGATACTAGAAGGTGTCAGATAGATTATATAATGGTAAGACAGAGATTTAGGAACCAGGTTTTAAATTGTAAGACATTTCCAGGGGCAGATGTGGACTCTGACCACTATCTATTGATTATGAACTGTAGATTAAAACTGAAGAAACTGTAAAAAAGGTGGGAATTTGAAGAGATGGGACCTTGATAAGCTGAAAGAACCAGATGTTGTAGAGAGCTTCAGGGAGAGCATTAGGGAACAATTGACAAGAATGGGGGAAGGAAATACAGTAGGAGAAGAATGGGTAGCTTTGAGGGATGAAGTAGTGAAAGCATCAGTGGATCAAGTAGGTAAAAAGATGAGGGCTACTAAAAATCCTTGGGTAACAGAAGAGATATTGAATTTAATTGATGAAAGGAGAAAATACAAAAATGCAGTAAATGAAGCAGGCAAAAAGGAATACAAACATCTCAAAAATGAGATCAACAGGAAGTGCAAAATTGCTAAGCAGGCATGGGTAGAGGACAAATGTAAGGATGTAGAGGCATATATCACTAGGGGTAAGATAGATACTGACTACAGGAAAATTAAGAGACCTTTGGAGAAAAGAGAACCACTTACATGAATATCAAGAGCTCCAATGGAGACCCAGTTCTAAGCAAAGAAGGGAAAGCAGAAAGGTGGAAGGAGTACATAGAGGGTCAATACAAGGGTGATGTTCTTGAGGACAATATTATGGAAATGGAAGAGAATGTAGATGAGGATGAAATAAGATATATGATACTGTGTGAAGAGTTTAACAGAGCACTGAAAGACCGAGGTCGAAACAAGGCCCCGAGAGTAGACAACATTCCTTTAGAATGACTGACAACCTTGGAGGAGCCAGGACTAACAAAACTCTACCATCTAGTGAGCAAGATGTACGAGACAGGCAAAATACCCTCTGACTTCAAGAAGAATATAATAATTCCAATCCCAATGAAAGCAGGTGTTGACAGATGTGAAAATTACTGAACTGTCAGTTTAATAAGCTACGGCTGCAAAATACTAACACGAATTCTTTAGAGACAAATGGAAAAACTGGTAGAAGCTGACCTCGGGGTACATCAGTTTGGATTTTGTAGAAATGTTAGAACAAGTGAGGCAATACCGACCCTACGACTTATCTTAGAAAATAGATTAAGGGAAGGCAAACCTACGTTTCTAGCATTTCACAATGTTGACTGGAAAACCCTCTTTGAAATTCTGAAGGTGGCAGGGGTAAAATACAGGGAGAGAAAAGCTATTTACAATTTGTACAGAAACCACATGGCAGTTATAGAAGTCGAGGGGCATGAAAGGGAAGTAGTGGTTGGGAAGGGAGTGAGACAGGGTTGTAGCCTATCCTTGATGTTATTCAATCTGTATATTGAGCAAGCAGTAAAGGAAACAAAAGAAAAATCAGAGTAGGAATTAAAATCCATGGAGAAGAAATAAAAACTTTTCAGGTTCACCGATAACATTGTAATTCTGTCAGAGACAGCAAAGGACCTGGAAGAGCAGTTGAACGGAATGGACAGTGTCTTGAAAGGAGGATATAAGATGAACATAAACAGAAGCAAAATGAGAGTAATGGAATGTAGTCAAGATTTATCGGGTGATGCTGCGGGAATTAGATTACGAAATGAGAAGCTTAAAGTAGTAAAGGAGTTTTGCTATTTGGGGAGCAAAATAACTGATGATGGTCGAAGTAGAGAGTATATAAAATGTAGACCGTCAATGGCAAGGAAAGCATTTCTGAAGAAGAGAAATTTGTTTACATCGAGTATAGATTTAAGTGTCAGGAAGTCGTGTCTGAAAGTATTTGTATGGAGTGTAACCATGTATGGAAATGAAACGTGGACGACAAATAGTTTAGACAAGAAGGTAATAGAAGCTTTGGAAATGTGGTGCTACAGAAGAATGCTGAAGATTAGATCACATAACTAATGAGGAGATATTGAATAGAATTGGAGAGAAGAGAAATTTGTGGCACAACTTGACTGGAAGAAGGGATCGGTTGGTAGGGCATACTCTGAGGCATCAAGGGATCACCAATTTAGTATTGAAGGGCAGCATAGAGGGTAAAAATCGTAGAGGGAGACCAAGAGATGAATACACTAAACAGATTCAGAAGGATGTAGGTTGCAGTAGGTACTGGGAGATGAAGAAGCTTGCACAGGTTAGAGTAGCATGGAGAGCGGCATCAAACCAGTCTCTGGGCTGAAGACCACAACAACAACAACAACAACCTTGTACGCACCTGAACAGAAGTCCTAATCCCTCTATACCTAACTTCAACCTATCCGTCTCTCTTTTTAAATTTTCTAACATATCTGCCGCCCAACTATGGGATCCAACATTCCACATTCCAAACTGCAGAAATATCAGTTTGGTTTCTCCTGATGATGGCATCCTCCTGAGGAGTCCATATCTAGAGATTCAGATGGGGAACTATATTACTTCTGGAATATTTTGCACAAGAGGATCCCATCATCATTTAGCCTGCGCTTTGTTGGCAGAACACTTAGAAGATACGACAAACCCACTAAAGAGATAGCCTACATTAGACTTGTCCATCCCCTGCTGGAGTATTGCTGTGTGGTGTGGAATCCTTACCAGGTAGGATTGATGGAGGACATCGAAAAGGTGCAAAGAAGTGCAGTTCGTTTTGTGTTATCGCACAATAGGGGTGAGAGTGTCACTGATATGATACGCAAGTTGGGGTGGCAGTCACTGAAACAAAGGAGGTTTTCTTTGCGGCAAGATCTATTTACTAAATTTCAGTCATGATTCATGGCAGGTTATTAGTCCAGCAGAAATGAAGTTTTATAAGTTCTTTCAGAGCTCGCAGAAGTCCAAGCTGTGTCTTTACTGAATATCTGTTCCTATATTTCACAGAGTAGGGTGATAGTTTTCTCTGGGCATAACTCGTTAACGGATCCCCAAATATTAAAAAGTTATTATACCATAGCAGGGACTAAAAGTGATTTAGCTGGTCAGATGCACCACATTTTGCTCAGGTTGAAAGCAGCCACTATCGAGTTAAGAGCAGATGTCCTGTTTGCCATTCATTCTGCCAAATGAAAGCTGGACCCCTTGCCAGTCAGGAGTGAGTGATGGTGATACAAGTGCTAGTCTGTGCTCTGCTTCAGAAACCATGTGAACTTAGAAAATTTCTAAACAGACTAGATTTCTGACTCCACAGTTTTGTCAAGTAGTTGGAGCACAGTAAATCATATAAACTGTTTCTTGCATAATGTCAATGTATATTACCATGTGACAAGTGGATTCATTTAAGATTGTTGTCGTTGTTGTGGTGTTCATCCCTGGGACTGGTTTGATGCAGCACTCCATGCTACTCTATCCTGCGCAAGCTTCTTCATCTCCCAGTACCTACTGCAACCTACATCCTTCTGAATCAGTTTAGTGTATTCAGCTCTTGGTCTCCCTCTACGATTTTTACCCCCCCCCGCACTGCCCTTCAATACTAAATTGGTGATCACTTGATGCTTGAGAAATGCCCTACCAACCGATCCTTTCTTCTAGTCAAGTTGTGCCACAAATTTCTCTTCTCTCCAATTCGATTCAATATCTCAATACCTCCTCATTAGTTATGTGATCTACCCATCTAATCTTCAGTATTCTTCTGTAGCACCACATTTCCAAAGCTTCTATTATCTTCTTGTCTAAACTATTTGTTGTCCACATTTTATTTCATTACCATACATGGCTACACTCCATACAAATACTTTCAGACACGACTTCATGACACTTAAATCTATACTCGATGTAAACAAATTTCCCTTCTTCAGAAACGCTTTCCTTGCCATTGACAGTCTACATTTTATATCCTCTCTACTTCGACCACCATCAGTTATTTTGCTCCCCAAACAGCAAACCTTATTTACTACTTTAAGCCTCTCATTTCGTAATCTAATTCCCGCAGCATCACCCGATAAATCTTGACTACATTCCATTACCCTCATTTTGCTTCTGTTTATGTTCATCTTATATCCTCCTTTCAAGACACTGTCCATTCCGTTCAGCTGCTCTTCCAAGTCCTTTGCTGTTTCTGACAGAATTACAATGTCATCGGTGAACCTGAAAAGTTTTTATTTCTTCTCCATGGATTTTAATTCCTACTCCGAATTTTTCTTTTGTTCCCTTTACTGCTTGCTCAATATACAGATTGAATAACATCAGGGATAGGCTACAACCCTGTCTCACTCCATTCCCAGCCACTGCTTCCCTTTACGGCCCCGCAACTCTTATAACTGCCATGTGGTTTCCGTACAAATTGTAAATAGCCTTTCGCTCCCTGTATTTTTTCCCTGCCACCTTCAGAATTTAAAAGAGAGTATTCCAGTCAACATTGTCAAAAGCTTTCTCTAAGTCTGCAAATGCTAGAAATTTAGGTTTGCCTTTTCTTAATCTATTTTTCAAGATAAGTCGTAGGGTCAGTATTGCCTCACGTGTTCCAACATTTCTACGGAATCAAAACTGATCTTCCTCGAAGTCGGCATCTACTAGTTTTTCCATTCATCTGTAAAGAATTCGTGTTAGTATTTTGCAGCCATAGCTTATAAACTGACACTTCGGTAATTTTCACATCTGTCAACACCTGCTTTCTTTGGGATTGGAATTATTATATTCTTCTTGAAGTCTGAGGCTATTTTGCCTGTCTCATACATCTCGCTCACCAGATGGTAGAGTTTTGTTAGGCCAGGCTCTCCCAAGTCTGTCAGTAGTTCTAATGGAATGTTGTCTACTCCTGGGGCCTTGTTTCAACTTCGGTCTTTCAGTGCTCTGTCAAACTCTTCACACAGTATCATATCTCTTATTTCATCTTCATCTACATTCTCTTCCATTTCCATAATATTGTCCTCAATAACATCACCCTTGTATAGACCCTCTATATACTCCTTCCACCTTTCGGCTTTCTCTTCTTTGCTTAGAACTGGGTTTCCATCTGAGCTCTTCATATTCATGCAAGTGGTTCTCTTTTCTCCAAAGGTCCCTTTAATTTTTCTGTAGGCAGTATCTATCTTATCCCTAGTGATATGCACCTCTACATCATTACATTTGTCCTCTAGCTATTCCTGCTTAGCCATTTTGCACTTCCTGTCAATCTCATTTTTGAGACGTTTGTATTCCTTTTTGCCTGCTTCATTTACTGCATTTTTATATTTTCTCCTTTCATCAATTAAATTCAATATCTCTTCTGTTACCCAAGGATTTCTACTAGCCCTCATCTTTTTCTTACTTGATCCTCTGCTACCTTCACTATTTCATCTTTCAAAGCTACCCATTCTTCTCCTACTGTATTTCCTTCCCCCATTCTTGTCAATTGTTCCCTAATGCTCTCCCTGAAGCTCTCTACAACCTCTGGTTCTTCCAGTCCATCCAGGTCCCATCTCCTCAAATTCCCACCTTTTTGCAGTTTCTTCAGTTTTAATCTACAGTTCATAACCAATAGTTTGTGGCCAGATTCCACATCTGCCCCTGGAAATGTCTTACAGTTTAAAACCTGGTTCCTGAATCTCTTTCTTACCATTATATAATCTATCTGACACCTTCCAGTATCTCCAGGCTTCTTCCATGTATACAACCTTCTTTTATGATTCTTGAACCAAGTATTAGCTATGATTAAGTTATGCTCTGTGCAAAATTCTACCAGGAGACTTCCTCTTTCATTCCTTAATCCCATTCCATATTCACCTACTATGTTTCCTTGTCTTTCCTTTCCTACTATCGATTTCCAGTCATCCATGACAATTAAATTTTCGTCTCCCTTCACTATCTGAATAATTTTTTTTATCTCATCATACATTTCATCATTCTCTTCGTCATCTGTGGAGCTAGTTGGCATATAAACTTGTACTACTGTGGTAGGTGTGGGCTTCGTATCTATCTAGGACATAATAATGCATTCACTCTGCTGTTTGTAGAAGCTTACCCACATTCCTATTTTCCTATTCACTATTAAACCTACTCCTGCATTACCCCTATTTTATTTTGTGTTTATAACCTTGTAGTCACCTGACCAAAAGTCTTGTTCCTCCTGCCACCAAACTTCACTAATTCCCACTATATCTAACTTTAACCTATCCATTTCCCTTTTTAAATTTTCTAACCTACCTGTCCGATTAAGGGATCTGACATTCCACACTCTGATCCATAGAACTTCACTTTTCTTTCTCCTGATAACAATGTGCTCTTGAGTAGTCCCTGCCTAGAGATCCGAATGTGGGACTATTTTACCCCCGGAATATTTTACCCAAGAGGACGCCATCATCATTTAACCATCAGTAAAGCTGCATGCCCTCGGGAAAAATTATGGCTGTAGTTTCCCTTTACTTTCAGCCGTTCACAGTACCAGCACAGCAAGGCCGTTTTGGTTAGTGTTACAAGGCCAGATCAGTCAATCATCCAGACTGTTGCTCCTGCAGCTACTGAAAAGTCTGCTGCCCCTCTTCAGGAACCACAAGTTTGTCTGGCCTCTCAACAGATACCCCTCCGTTGTGGTTGCATCTACGGTGTGGCTATCTTTATCGCTGAGGCACGCAAGCCTCCCCACCAACGGCAAGGTCCATGGTTCATGGGGAAGGCATTTAAGATTAAGGAACTGTAAATGAACTCCATATTTACCAGAATACACTTTATGGTGAGCTGAGAAATGAAATTTTCCAAGATAAATTGCAAGTTCTCCATAAATCTATAAATCTATGGTGATGCAAGCTCTTAATGTTAACCATGAGGAGGGAATTCTGTTGGATTACTGCATAAACCACATGATCAAGTTATATGTTTTTGATGAGTCTGTTGCAAAATATATATGTAAAGCTCTGCAGAATTTAGTCAGCTCCCCTGACATTAAATCTATTTCACAGATGAAACAGAGGAGAGGTAATTTACTTAGGGGGACACATGCAGAGTCCCTGCTTTGTCCCAGTATTTTCAGGTGGCAATAACATCCATCTAAGCTGCCCCTGTAGAATAGAATGGAGAGTTCTTGTTGTTGTTACTAATGAACTAACAATGAGATCCAAACTAACTCTCGAAAAAGTTGGATGTAGATGAAGATGCCAATCACACTTTCACTGAACGGAAAGATGTAATACAAGGCACCCATGAGCAGCCATGCATAAAGAGTTATATACTGTAAGTGCTAATATTATGCAAAAATGGTGTACTAGTTTTAGGAACCACATAGATTAGAAAAATCTTATGTTTGACACTGTGCGAAAAATGGGAAAGTCATCTCAAAGTGTACAGCTTGAAACTACTGCAAAATTGAGCCATTGTCGCAACTTGTGGTACAGCATTTGCTAGTAACTTCAGTATAAGCTGTATTTATGAACTGTTGGAAGTTCACTTATTTTGATATTCAAGGGAATGTGTACCTGAAGTTCATACAAGAGTTTATGTCTGTCAGTGCAGGAACAGATTTCTTTTATTGTGGAACATCTGAAAGAGAGGATGCAGTTTGCTGGACAAATGAAATTTTGCATACATGTAAAGATTTTAAATAATTTAGGAACTAATTTCTGCATTGATGTTGTTCCACAGAAATTCAGCAGGAACTGATAGTTGATTTTTGGGATGGAGAATGACGTCACTTGGAAAATTTTTGTGAATATTGGTGGAAGTGCATTAAATACACTGATGCAGGAATGGACGCTAAGGTGATTTCCACTGGTATAGAGAAAATGATTATTTCTAAATCCAGCAAGACTTAATTATTGCACCTCAGGATACTTAAGAAAATTATGTAAGGTTTTTCAGACGGGTAGAATGTCTGCATGTACATGATGGAAATAATCAACAATAACAGCCCATACAAAAGGCAAGCTTGTGATAAGCCTTTGCAGTTGATGCATGGTCGAGGCAGGCATCCAAATCCCAGTAGCACACACTACAATTGGAGCCATTGTGAGTTGTTGTTGTATGCTATCAGAGCAGTGAAAGTAGATAATGTCTTGGTATGGAATTGACTAGAGACAATGATTTTTGAAGTCTGAATTCTAATGTCAACTTTAAAGGTGAGGAAAAAGGTTTTAAAACAAATTTAAAGTAAGTGCGAAGCACTTTGAGTGCTTTTGAGTGATTTTTGAGTGTGGAGATGAGTACATAGGGATCCACCGGCCTGGACCCTGCAAAGAGAGACCACCTTGTTGATAGTTCCACCAACCCTGACATCAGCAACAGGATATTAACCTTGATGTGTGGAGGCAGGGTGTGACACTACAATACGATAGCTGAAGGCAGTCAGCATGAGCCATCTAGTGGCAAAAAGGTGATGCTAAGTTGTAGTATTAACATAAAATAAAGTCGAGAGAGGGCAGCAGGGAATGGAGACAGCCAGCGAGAGGCATCTAGTGCCTTAAAAAAGAAACGGTACTGCTAGCCTTACCTGGGGGACAGTACTCCCCCTTTGAAAATATAAATAGTGTGTAAGAAAAATATATAATAAATAAATGAGTAAAAATAACAATTAAGCTGTACTGATGGAAGAAGAATAGATAAACGTAAATAGACTATACGTAATGAACCAGTAATTTTACAATAACTACAAGGGGAGTTCCCCCACGCCCCCCCCGCCCACCCCACCCCAAGGTTACACGGATGGAACAGCATAGCCAGCAGGCAGGAAAAAGAACAATGGTCAGAGTCAAGTCGAAGTGGCTCATGGCAGCAGAAGTTTCGCACGTGAACTGGCGAGGCCTTAGTATGCAGTGCATTAACTTTGGTTAATTATTATAAAAGACAGCACTGAGATGACGTCATGTGGATTGGAGCAGTGGCATATACATGTTAAAAAGGGTCGCAGAACAAGGAGAAGTACATTTCACTGATAAGGGCGTCATTGTGCAATACGGCAATGATGATGGCAACCAGGTATAGCCACAGCTGTGGACTCCGCTATGGTATATACAGAGGCAACGGTAAAGAAGAAAGTTGTTAAGTGCGCTGTGTTGGGCCAATCTCGTGAACATAAGATGTTCCCAGCACCACGAGCGATTGTAAGTGCGAAACCGTGCCTTAGAACAAAGACCAAAAACAAACAAAAAAGTATTTGTTTTTCCAGTGTAAAAGAAGTATATGTATATATATCTATTGTGCTACAAGTGAAAGAGTATTAAATCAGTGCTTACCCCAAATAGTGGTCCCAGTGAATGTTGTTCGAGTCCTTCACCACCTGGTACATGGCTTGGGTACAAGTCATGGAGTACACAAAAGGTCAACAGGAGCATTGGCAGTTGCACTAAGGCAGAGAATTTTGCTGGTGATAGTTACTCAGAATTGACAACTGTGGATGTCAATGAGCTGGAGGGATCAGAAGACACTACAAGGTACTGTACTTGCAAGTTCCGGATGCTACGTTATGGGTGAAAATGAGTGAGCAGAGTAACTGCGTGAAAGTTTCAAGTGACCCAAATTGAAGGATTAAGGATAAGTGCCGCGATTAAATCCAGAAAGATCATCACAGCTCAGTAGCCTTATCAGTAGTTAGTGTAAAGATAGTAGTAGATTAGTAGATGTCATATTCTAGTAATAATCCTTGTGTTGTGAAGGGGATAGGTGTGTGATGGGATAGAAAAAGCGAGGGTCCTTACTGAAGGAAATGTGTCTGGATAAGGGTAGATTAAATAAAATAGAATACCTCAAAGGGAATCAACCCAAGAGTTACTGTGTGAAGTGTTGCCAATTATTCCCCATTATAAAATTCTTGTATTATATAAACAGAGCATGAGGATTGTCAACTACAGGCGCCACGAAGTGGGTCATGGAGGGCAATCTGTCAGGCAGGTGTGCAGTCGCAGCAAACGAAATCTGATGGAATAATCCTGGGGAGGGCATGACTGCCACAAGGGGAGTCACAGTGTGAGTGACTTAGGCTCAGTACAGAGTGATCCCCTTGATAGTAGCTCCAGATATGATATTTTTGATGAAATAAAAGAGGACCAGTTTGCGTTTGTTCTACAATATTATTTTTATTGTTAACCGGTTTTCGGCTTACAAGGCCATCTTCAGACATTTACCAAGTATTATCACCAAAGAAGTTAAATGTTAGCAGACAACATTGGAAGAGAAGTGACACATGTAGACTGAAGTAGAAACATACAGTAAATAACATCTTTGCAATGAAATAGTAAAAACTGAACAGTACATAAACAACAATGGAGTTGACAGGAAAACCTTTAGCACAAAATAGGAATAGCATGCCTACATAACAGCTTCTATTAATAAACGAAACTAATAAAATCAAATAAAATTAGTACTAGACAAGGCTGCATCAGGAGGTATGAAACATGGAGAGTGATACACAACCAATTAAAAGGAGAGACAGTTGTCAATGTAAATACAGAATACATAAGGAACTTAAGCAATATCAACAAGATAAACAGGAATTAATAAATGCAGGAAAATGGAGGTGTTTGAGGGAACCTACAGTTTGAGAGTGTGGTGGTACTGCATTTCAACATTAACATTATAATCAAAGCAGTGGCTGTGTACCAGTTTTCATTAAATAAAAGAGCAAAGTAAAATATGAACAGTATTTGATGAGACAACTACAAGGGGTGTTAAACATTGACAGTAATACAAGTGCCAGTTAAAAGAAAGCCTTAACTATTGAAACTACAGTCTATGTGGAATACAATGACAACTTCAACAAATAAAACAACTTAATGAATACAGGAAAATGGGAATATGTAGGAAGAGAGAGTGGGAAGTAATGAACAACAAAGATGATTGTATGAAGTTTAGGAGAGGGGAAGGGTTGAGTTGTGTCTGGTCATTTAGGATGAGATCTGGACTGTGAGCAAGATGTTTGTTAATTTCCAGGGCTTCCAGCAGGTTGAGTTTATGACCTTTGTTTGCTAAGTGAAGTACATGGGACACTGGCTGGTAGTTGTGACCCTCACTCAGTACATGCTCAGCAAATACAGAGTCTGAATTCTGCAACCTCCAGCTGCATTCATGTTCAGCCAGCCTAGCTGATATGTCTCTGCCTGACTGATCAATGTAAAATTTTTCTCAATCAGAACAGGTGATTTTGTATACCCTGCTGTTGGCTAAAAACTGGATCTTGTCTTTGCTATTAAAAATACACTGGGCTGTCTTGTTCCTGACATAGTAGGAAAGCCTATACTTGCAGGATTTCAGTGCTTTGGCTACAATCTGTGATAGCTGACCTAGAAATGGTAGTGTACACCATTTCTTGCAGACAGTGGATGGGGAAGCAGGTGGGGCATAGAGGAGGGGTATAATTTTCCGTTTTTGTTTCCTGTGCAAGATGTGGTCAATAAGGACTGGATTGTAGCCATTGGCTGTGGCAATAAATTTTATTGTATCTATATTCTGACAGAGCTGATGCACAAGCCTAATGTCAGTCCTGTGGAATTGAATGACTTGAGACTGGCCACACAGACATGCCTCACACAGAACTATTTCCAGTTCCAATGGACTCTTTATAAACAATTAGATGGCTTAGCTATGGGTCCCCAACTGACTCTTCTTTTAATTGGTTGTGTATCACTCTCCATGTTTCATACCTCCTGATGCAGCCTTGTCTAGTACTAATTTTATTTTATTTTATTAGTTTTGTTTATTAATAGAAACTGTTATGTTGGCATGCTATTCCTATTTTGTGCTAAAGGTTTTCCTGTCAACTCCAACTGTTCAGTTTTTACTATTCCATTGCAAAGATGTTATTTACTGTATGTTTCTACTTCAGTCTACATGTGTTACTTCTCGTCCAGTGTTGTCTGCTAACATTTAACTTCTTTGGTGATAATACTCAGTAAATATCTGAAGATGGCCTTGTAAGCCGAAAACCGGTTAACAATAAAAGTAATATTGTAGAACAAAAGCAAACTGGTGCTTTTCATATATTATAATGTTGCTCTACCAAGAATCGATGCAAGATTCTGTTAATAAAATAGAAGAGGATTATATTTTTGGGATTGCAATTTTAATAAGTGAACCTGAACAAAATGTGGTGAGACAAAAAGCCAGTGCAACAACATTTAATTGACAAATTTGGGATCCCTGGGCTCTGAAAATTGACTTGGGAAAGGGTATGGTTGCAAATGTGCCCATGAGACATAGCTCAGAACCTAATAAGGTGGAACAATTGAAAAGCACAGAAGTACCTGACAATGAAACAAAAAGTATATACAGATTTGTGCTCCATGGGAAGTCTGAATGGGAACTGCCCTTCAGGCTATTAAGTCATGGGGGCTTGGGTGGGGGTTATAATTTGCAAACTGCATAGGTTTTATGTAATTGCATTTAAAAATGGAATTCGTGTTCCAAAACTGGTCATTGAAATAAAGAAATTTTATCTGTGGTGACAGGAAAGATATGTTCCTACCCATTTTCCATCACTGTATATGATAATACTGTTCTATGATGGGATTATGTAACAACATTGCAGACAGGTGTCAAAAACTGAACTTCACGAATAATACAAATGAGCTTAAAGGCATAGGCAACTCAACTGATAACAGTTGTGTTACAATCAGGAGTAATACAATAAATATATCTGCATTCTATGGTTTATTGACATAATACTGATACAAATAATTCTGTTACCAAGCACCAAGTTGTAGATGGACACTTTACGAAAAATTATACAAACTGATGGCAGTTATACCAATGTCCAGGAAGTGCAAGTGAAATTCAGAATTCTGGCAGAATCACAAGTCCGTTGACATACTAACCTAGAGAATACTGAAGTCCAAGTTCCAATACAGCATTCAGATTCTAAGTTCAGAGCACAGCCACATCAACATCGAGCAGCAATAACACTGCAAAGCAGCACTTCCAAGTTGTGGAGTAGAACATAGCACGATAAGAACTGGCTTATAGATATCAGTAGCAGTGTTAAATAAGGCTCCATAGATAATGGAGCCGGCAGCTGGGGTCGCTGTATATTCTGGGCAGCCGAGCAACTGATGCATGTAATGGAGTGCGCAGCTGCTCAGTGTGGAGCTTTAATAGTGGTGGATATGGCGGGTTTGAAAAGTTGTTGATTGGCAACACTGTACTTTATGCTGCACACTGATGTTGTACATTGGTGCTGTGATAGAAAATGCCTAAAAAGCTGTATTAGTTTCAATAGCTTAGACATTTGAAACAACCATGCTGCATTTCCATCCACTGTCAGATTATATCAAACTAGCTGCACAAACATCCTCTCAGAAAAATTCTTATTTTGCCTTCTCTTGAATGGACATACACCCACAAAAAAAATTGTGTGACAGTGCATAAACTCATATTTGCTCATATATGGGCTATTCAAAGGAACCATCCTAACATTTGTGAGTTAGGAAATCTATGGACAAAAAAAAAAAAAAAAAGAAACAAAAAACAAATAAATCTGGAGGCCAGACAGGGATTTGAAAGTTGCTTCTAAAAATGAATCCACTTTACCAAGTGCCTTTCTTGGTATCTGTTCTTTAAATCTGCAGTGCACCACCCACCATTCATTTGTAGCTGAGTGGCTGACAGTCTTCATGTTTCCTAAGTTATGTTTGAAAGACTGACCGAAAGTGCTTGGTTCCCTTTCTCTCTTTTTAGCTTGAGCATTACTGAGCAAACATTAATACAAGGTCTGTCTCAAATCATATGTCATTGTGTTTTTCCCTTTCTTAAATGGTTTATAGGTACTTTGTCAGGCAGACTGTGAAATCAATATTCCATTTTCTTCATGATATTTCAAAGATGAATGGTGGTATTAAGAATATGTCAGCTCAGATACCCAGTTTCTCTGTTCTTGAACCCAGTGAGGTGAGCTACATTAGGTGCTGTTGAAACAGATAAATTTTACAAACAAACTAACTGTTTTTGCTAAAACAATTAATCTCTTGTACTAAGTAACAGAGCTTTGAATTACAATGTATGTTTATTTGAACAATGTAGCAATACTGGAATGAGAGAACCACTTTCAAGAAAAAAGAAAAAAAAATGTTCTGATTTTTATCAGCAAAGGAACAATAAGGTCACCACAGTGAAATAATTTACAGAATAATTTTAAACATACCTTGAAAAAGTCTTCATGCAACTGTTTCAACATTTCAATATTTTCTTTCATAGTATCATATTTTTCTTTAGCTGCCTTCATGTGTCTGTGAAGTAATGTAAATAATTTCTTTTCCTGATGGTAAAAATTGTATACATAAATTAAAAAATGAAATAGTTTTCAAAATTCTGTACAATATTGGCATTAATGAACAGAAGTCTTTAATTTCCTTACTTCTTCTTTAAAATTGTCAAGATTTGATTCCCACTTCTGGCGAACTTTCTTGACGTTTTCCTGAAAATCATTTAAGTCGATCTTCCGTTTCTCACGCTGTGCTGTCCAAAGCTGTGTAATTTTGTTTTGGATGACTTTTATTGGTCCTATTAATAAGAAATTATAATGTTACTTATACATAATAGGAAATAAATGAACAATGAAATTAAATTGCTGGAACTAAATAATATGTATTGCCCAATAAACACCTATAATCATTGAATTTCCAAAATTTTTGATAATTTTTTTTTAATTTTCTTCTCACTGTGACGTATAAGTAAGAAAAATAAGTCCTTCAACTTAGAAAACAAGGGGTTAATCATGTTTCTGTAGGCACTAAATAGTTTTGAAAACTGGGAATACAGGCATCTAAATTCAGTTCATTAATGTTCCATTCTAGAATTAACTATAAAATTCAACATAACAAATTAAAAAAATGAATCTCAAGTTGGAAAAGATAATGGTTTAGCATAAAGTGACTTCTTTATTATACTTTGAATACAATCTTCAACTACCTGAACAGAATAAAACTATTAAGTTTTGCTGTGAGCAAATGTAGTTCAATTAAATTCTCTGATATTGGTTTGTGAAATGTGATCATAAATTTCATTGTATATTCATATTTAAGAAACATAAGTCTTAAGCTTTTGCATTATGTGCCCCTTCAGAGGTAATGCACAACACCTGTTGTCTCCTGAGACCATTGCAAGTGAGACAGCAGAATTTGGGGACAATAGTGACTCTATATTGAGATTGAGTTAGTTCATGAGGAGAACTTCATCCATAAGCTAAGCAGTTTTCATAATTTCTACATTATGCCCACATCCAACACTCAGCACCAATCATTTAGTGCATAATGGTCTATTCTAACGAATTTGGGTGTTTTTTTCTGACATCAAACAAACACGTTGTGCACAACAATGTGTTCTTCTGCAGCAAGTCATTGTTACAGTTTAACAGTGGCTGATCACTTGTATGAACTGCTAGTTGATGGCCATGTCCACATAAAAGTCAGTGCATAAGTTACAGCATAGCTGCAGTATGACAGTACTGCTTTTGCACTTGGTGCTGCCTCTGATAAGGTCTAGTCTGCCTGTGAAGGGTGCACAGGACAAGACTTCAGTAATGTATGAATATAAACTCAAGAATTAGAGATTTCAACTGTGGGGATTGTAATGGAACTGATAAATAGACATCATTTTGTTATATTATACACTAAAGTCGTGTTAAAAAAGCTTTTGATTAAGATAATACTAAGTTAGGTGTTGTGATCAAAATCGATTTTGAAATTGTATGTTCTTTGTAGCTTATGGCCGTGATCTTTGGTCTACAATGGGTTTTCGGCACTTGAGTGTTGGCCGCGGTTGAGTGTAGTTGTTTATCTAGTTTTGGCAATATATATGTGTTTTTGTTACAAATAATCTGTGGAATACTGCATCATGATTTTGATAGTCCAGTGATAATTAAAAAACCCGCACCTTTTCTTGGACCAAGAGCAGCAGAGGAATCATCGCCTAGACAACGAGAAACCACATAGACAACGCAGACTCAGCAGCATCAACAAAGGAGACATCATGGCCAACTCTACTAAAGCACTATACAGCCATTAGCCACACCATAATGGTGACCTTATGGAGATAATTTTTCCAGGACAGTAGAGAGGGTTCATGACAGGATGCCCCTCAATTTTCAACAAGTTAAAGGTTTGCTGGACTAACTATAACTAGAAATGTAATTAAAGACAGACCTTAATATGTGAGGCACGATCAGTGTCACTTGAATATGTGAAACCATGTGAACTACTTCTGATCACTTTACACCAACTAAAATCAAAAGGCAGAAACCTGTTGACTTCACAATACCCATACTCTTGACCTATACATGTGTACTGTGGGCGTCAGAAAGGGTACTATTTTACCTGTTCATAAGGTCATTGCGGAGAAAAAAAAATCAACTAAAACTTTCACTGTTTTAAGAACTGTCCTTTCCAAAACACTCTGTCCATAAGCTTTAGAAATTCAATTGGCAGGAAAGAATAATTCCTGTATTTTCCCTTAGAAGTTAACTACAGGAATAGATGTATGAATTAAATACAACAGAAACACTCATTGGGGTCATTACAAAAGATGTGAGTCCATTGTATTAAATACTGAGTCAGCTCTCTCTGTTAATCATTTGCCATTCTGTAGCATATCCTATTTGGGTGTACACCGGAAACTAGTTGGAACTCAAGACTTTTGAGCAGTGGCCCTCATTGATCATTATTAACAATGTGCTGTGGATGTCTTCTTCTTAATAATGACATCATATCATTCCTATCTGGAGTTCCCATTATTTGTCTGCATCCATATCTTATTTGGTATTATTTTTTACTTTCTTCAAGTTGAGCTTTTGTGATGTTACTGAATCTCTGTTACGAGAGATGTAAGGGTTTTGTTAACACTATACAAAAAATACGTAAACATTTAATGTCTTTAAAGATGCATGCAATCCATTATCAGGTGCTGGATCATAAAAGGATACATTCTGGCAGCAGTATATATAGTGACATTAAATTGGTGCTTACACATACTCCTACTGATTTAGGGGAAATAAAATCACTTTTTTAGATTTTTCAACAACCACAAGCAACTATTACCTACATCTGTACAGATCAGCTGTAAATATTCATAAACATCACAAAAATTTTAATAGGAAGGAAGATGACATGGTGCTCAACAAGACATGAACAATAGTTCCGAGAAGCTGGTGTACACAGTCAAGGATAGCTATCCGTGATCACACAATATCTACATCTGTATTCATACTCTGCAAGCCACTGTACCAAACATGTCAGAGGGTACATCAGACCTATATTATTGATATTTTTCCTATCACTCTCCCATAATGAGGGAGGGAAAAATGACTGTTTGTATGCGTTTGTACGTGCCCTAATCTCTTTTAACTTATCCTCATGACCACTATGCATGATATACAAAGGTGTCAGCATAATGGTCACACAGACTTCTTCAAATACACATTATCTAAATTTTCCTAATAGGGTTTCATGAGAACTGCACTGAATTCCTTCCAAGGATTCCTATTAAAGTTACCTGGACATTTCTGTTACACTTTCATGTTGGCTAAACCAATCTGTTGTAATCTTCACAGTGTGGCTCTGAATCTAGTTAATGTCTGCTGTTACAAGCATCTTAAGGACTCCTAACAATGGCACAATACTCTAGAATTGGTAATCCCAGAGACTTGCAGGCAAATCCTTTACAGGTGCATTGCATTGCATCATTTCAACAAACCTAAGTCTTCCACCTGCTTCCCTAATACTGAATTTACATGATCCTCCCATTTCATATAGCTTCTCAGTATCACCCCTAAATACTTATATGATTTGATGAGCTCAAGATGTTCACCACTTACACTATATTTCCAATTATTTGGGGTAATGTGAGGGAGAAGATGCACAAATAATTGAAAAACATGAATAATAAAGGTATTTTCAAACATGTATTTTTTATTTGAACATTTTTCCAAATTCTGTGCATAGGGGCTGTAGGCCTGTTTATTTCCTAAAATGGGCTGTGATGTTGGTCTGCTTTTTTTTTCTTTTTTTCTTACAGCATTTAAAATCTTTCTTGCAACAATAACGTTACTGTGCTGAAACCTCCTCTGGCCCACATAATCTACAAGAGCATCAACACATTTGAATGTGGTACAGTGACAGACAAAGTCACTGTCTTCATCTGCACTTTCACATTCACTGTCATCTTCTTTGTTTTGTTGTACAGCACCAGCCATAATTTTGGCAGCATTTTCATACACTGGAGGTCAGGTTGCCATGCACCGATCTTCAGCCTCTCATTCAGATTTTCTTTGACATCTTCAAAACTATTTAAACCCACTGCCAGATTCATTATGTGTGCAGCTGCTATTTCTTCATCAGTGAAACCTTGAAAATCACTTTCCTCTATTTCTGGAAGAATTTTCCTCCACGATCAAACTAGAGCATGTGGCTTGACTTCTGCAAGGCATCAGTAATCCTGAGTATGGCATCTATAATAGTCAGTTTCTTCCAGAAAACCACCAAATCAATCTCATCAACTAGCATTTAGAGCAGACTAGCATTTAGTGCCTTTTAACTGACGCAATTACACCTTGGTTCATTGGGTATATAATTGCAGTCACATTATGAAGTAAAAACTTAATTACAATGAGACCACCATCAGATACAAGAATCTTCTCATTCGGATGTGAAGGAGCATTATCAAGCAATAAAACAGACCTTCCGTGGCAATCCTTTTTCTTCTAGAAGTCACCAGACTTGCAGTATAAAATGCATGTGGAACCAGTTTTTGAAAATTTCACTATTCATGCATGCTCTTTTTTGGTTGGAATAATGCACAGGGAGATTCTTAGCTCCGATAACCTTGAATTCTTGCCCCCCCTCCCACCCCAAACACTAGTAGTTTCACATTGTGATTCCCAGGAGCATTAGTGGTACACAAAATCATAATATATTCTATAGACGACTCAGGCAAATGCAATTCACACACACGACTGTAGTTTCCGGCAACTGTGGGGAGGGGGAGGTCTTGAGTAGTGAGGTTTATGACTATGTTACTGTTGATGTTTTAGTGAGAGGTAAGTAGACACAGCAAACTGTTATTACACGTGGAATGTGAACCAGTTCGTTATAGTTTCTAGATAGTGCTAAGGATGATGGGTGATTACTGGTAAAAGTCACTGACAAAAATACTAACACCACCTTTTACTCTTTCACCACTGTAGACATATACAGGAAGGTTTTACCTACACTAGTACCTTTAGCTCCTGTGGATTGATTCCTCTAACTGTGAGTAAACACTATTTTAAGTAAATATACTACAAGGTATGATTTAAATTTACATATTTAAAATATTTTGTTAGTTTATTATATATTTTAACTCCTTTGCAGACAAGTGATTTTGATCTTAACTTTATTCTTTCTATGTAGGTATAAGTAGCCACTGTATCTTGTCTGGTGTTTGCTACATACTGCTCAAGTTTTTTCTATTTAAAAACTGTAGTTTGATAGAGGTAATCACTTTGAACTGTCAAAATACCTTTTTTTTAACAACTTGATGCAGTCGGATCTTTTGTGACTCTTTGGGATTATTCTGAGGGCCTATTTTTGCAGTTTGAGCACATTTCCCATATTCTGAACAATAACACCCCAGAACATTATGGCATAACCGAAGATAGAATGTACGTGTGCAAAATACATTCTTCTTAGGCATGTGCTGTTACACACTGCAGTTAATATTAGGGCATAGAATGCAGTTCTAATTTTTTCCAATTAGTCTGATTCTTTCATCCTGTTTTCATTGCTGATCAACATATATACCGAAAATTTTTGTGCTAGCTATACACTCTGTTAAGAGTTACCTCCTTTCTGTTGACCAATAGCACACCACCATAAGTGCCATGTCAGCTCTGATGTCGTACCTGTAATTATTATGTTGCTGTCATCAGCAAACAACACTGTTTAACATTCTTTGACATATAGTCTGAAGTTATTCATGTAAATAAGAAACAGTGCTGGGGCTAACACACTGCCTTGGAGGACTCCAATGTTCCAATATTCTTGATGTGAAACATACATGACATCACATTTTGTGTCACTTGAAATTTTGAAGATCTCTTCTTCTGTTTGCTAGGTAAGATGTAAATCATTTATGTCACACCTCCTTATTCCCAGCACTTCAGGTTTATGTGGAAGTATGATTAGCTGTGCTGAATGCTCTACTGAGTGTAGGCAAATTTCTATTACATGTTCCCCTTGATCCAGGGCTTCAAAAAGTATTTTTGTGAATTTTGCTACAGGAACTTGTTCCATTTCCAGACCTGACACTAAACTGTTCATTGCACAGAAGTTGGCCTTTATTTAAATAATCCATAAGTCTGTTTTTCATAATAGTTTCCATTATTTCTGAAAAAGAAGACAGTAATGAAACAAGTTTGTAAATCTTTATATTTTGTATCATCTTTTTTGACGGACAGGAAGAACTTTTTCATGTTGTTGGTAATCAGATAAGCAACTAGATGTGAATGACTCATTTATAATGTCTTTTAATGGTGCTTTTATGCTGCTGATGCAGTCTTTTAGTAGAAATATTGGAAACTTGTCTACATCTGTGGACATTTTACTCTTAAATTTGTGTACAATCCCACTCATCTCTTTCTCAGTGGTGGGTAGCAGCAGCATTTTGTAAGGTACATTGTTATTTGTAGGTGTATGGTGTGTTTTGGAAGATTTTCTTGCAGTTTTGATTGCTGTATTACAAAAGTAATTGTATATGAAGTTGGTCAAGTCCTTAGGGCTATCTATTAAACCAAATTTATTTCTGATTAGTATGTTTATCTGTGTTGGCTCTAGGCTACCAATTTCTTGCTTGATACATTCCAAATTGCTTCACTTTTATTATTTTGAGTACTGTGTGGTCTTATCATTTTGCCTCTGTTCGCATCCTGAGGCAGTTTACTGTACATCCTTTTGTACTTGAGAAAAGTTATAAGAAACCTGGGTCACTCTTGTTATCTTTCATAGAGCTGAGATCTGCAGAATTGGTATTGTTATGTGGATTTTGACATTGTCAATGACAGATGGTGGGTGGATGCCCTTCCTGGTGGTACCACTCTCCACTAGATGTAACTCTTAATAAGCAGCTCAAGCAGTGGCTTATCCAAAAATACCCATGTAACTCAGATTTAACATGAATAATAATGTAAGACAGAACCTGTACCAGAAAAAAGTATAGTACTTGTTGCATATTGTAAAATATTTGTAATGTGCAACTGTAAAAAAATTATAGTGTTAAGAATGACATGCATGTCAAATTACATGTTGCTGAGTAGACAATAATAATAATAATAATAATAATAATAATAGTAATAATAATAAAAGATCATTTACAGTAGACCCTTGTTATTTCAAAATCAGATAAACTGGAAACTTGATTAATCCATACTACCTGATTGCTCTGAAATGTAACAGCTTATTTTTATTAAGATTTCAGAGCTAATTTGGATTGCTTGATTAAAGGTTATGTCATTAGGTAGGACCCATATAAGTGATTTCTCCTATTGAACCCTGTAATGTAGTTTCCAACAACTACGTGTCAAAGTACTCACTAATATTACTTCAATCCAGTGATAGGGACATACATTGTCAATTCATTTAAATGCAACTAGGGCTTTTCATTTACAAACAATTGAGTAACAAAAGGGATACCAACTATAATATCATTATAATGTCTGAAACCTGTAACAACTTTATTCATCATACTGTTGGCATACTATGCTGTTGGCTAACATAACAACATCCAATTACCTCGTATTTATTGTAATTCATAAAATGAAACCAGATTAACAATGTAAACAAAGTGTTTATTTGGGCTGCTGTATTGTATGTTGAAATTCTGTTCACACTAAAAAATAATGTACTCATATTTGAAACACAAATCATGATAGGAGTATTTTGGATAATGTAATGTCAGTGTAATTAGCAAAAATGTTATCAGCATTGTTTATTGACATCATTTCACTTATTTTTCTGTGTAAACAAGAAATTTGCAATTGTCTTTATAGCTTATTTTATGCATTTCAACTATAACCACCAGATGATAACATTTCTTGTAATTACTGACATCTCTGTAATTATAATTAGCAAATTTACTATACACAACAAATCAATTGATAGGAAGAGTATATAACACCCACAAGAAATCGTGTGGAGAGTCCAGTATGATGTAATATCTTGAGCTGCACTGTGTGACGTAAAAAATTGTACAGCTGAGGCAATAACTAACTTTTCATGTCTTTTGACAACCACAATATTCTCTGGGCTGTCTTCACTCAAGAAACTTACAGGATGAATCATCTGCAGCAAAGGATCAAATTGAAGCTAAGGTCTGGTCAATGTTTATTATTTTCAACAAACTGAGTTAAAGCCACTCAACTTTAAGAACCTTTATTTCAGCCACTACTGACAAAATTAATATTTCATAAACACATTTACTTTAATTTTTTTTTTTCTTTTGACAACATTTATCCCCAGCAAGGCGATTACATAGTAATATCATTGAATGAGCTGGAATGGTGCTTTAACTCATGTCAAAGATCTGAAATCAATGTTTGAGTTTCAGATGTATCATTTTTAACTTCAAGACTGAAAGACAATTTCTTTTGGAAAGCAAAATTTTGGACTGGACACAGAGATATTCTGCAACCAAAAAAATATGTTGATGAGGAAATCAGACTGTAGAACTGAGAGTACCAACAACTCCAATCAACTTGGACATTGCAACAACCAAAATACACCATATACAATTACTTTGTTTTATCTAAGACATTGTCAGCTCAGTAGGCCATGTGAAAAACTTTGAGAGAGAGAGAGCTTAAAATATTTGCATGCTACGTGATAATAGCAGGGTTGGAAATCGAGAAATGGAAGAGGTAGAAAATTTGATACAAGGTAAAGAGGGGGCAGCTGAAAATAATGTCTGTGACATATAGTGAAAAGACGAAGAAGTAAGTGGATATTCAGACAGTACTTGTTCACAGATTCTATGTTCTGGCCAAGGGGAAGTAATTGGTGATAGTGCCAATCTTTTTAATATTCTTACAAAACTCATTGGTGAGAAATTAGGTGAACAAAGTTGGAAGCTAGACAGCTGCATTAGGGAAAAAAACTTGAAAAATTAAATCATTTAGATAAAAACTCGTCAAAGTCAAGCACTAATGTCAAAGTTCAGGCAAAGAAAACTGCAGAGAAAACTTAGGGATTAGAAGTAGAGTTAAATGATTTTAAAACACAGATAAACACAGAGCACAGCAAATCTGAAACAAGTATTACTCCTGCAGAAAACAGAGAAGGTTGAAAACAAACAAATCAATGAGATAGAGAGCAATGACAGAAGCCTAAAAATCTTAAATTTTATGGTTAAAAATGAAAGCGACAGTATTAGTCTGAAATTGAGAGAAACAAAAAGAATGTTTATCAAAGAAGGGTAAGATGTAAAACATGATGATGGTGCATATCTTAGTAATATTGCAAATGTTATGACAAAAGTAAATGAAATTGAGGAAAATGTTGCATATGAAATGATTGTAGTACAAATGATATATAAACATAAAGAATTTTCCAGGAGGAAACAAAATGCACCCAGTGGACTTCATTTTCCAGTGTAAGGATAATTTTACTAATAGTATGTCAGATTACTCGAAGAATAAATCTGTAAAGAAATTTTTGTATGAGGTGGCACTGTCATGGGCTAGTCTGAAAACACGTACAGATATGACTTTTGCAGAATCTGAGAAATGTCTTTTGAAAACATTTTGGTCTGAAACCAAACAAGCCAGGACCAAATCAGAATTATTGAATGGACCATGTTTCAGAAAAGGTGGAATTCACCTGAATGAATTTTGAGAACAGCAACTTAAAACACTTGTATACTTAGAAAAATCATTTGATGAGACAATACAAATAGATGCATTAAAGAGGAGACTACCACATAAAGGACAGTGAGAGTTAGCATATGGACCAGATGATTCCATTGCACAGTTTTTAAAATATGTTGATAAACTAGATATAGGATATGAAATAAATGAGAGACAGAGGGATAGGAAATGAGGACATGGATTTTATCAGAATGATGGTGGCCTAATAATCATCATGGAGACAGAGGGAGGGGAACAGATAATAGGAGCAGCTACCATGATGATAATAACACGAGAGATAATCATTGGAATGACTGACACAGAGATGGAACAAAAAAAATAATAACTGGAATGACAGATATAGGGACAATCGGAGGGGACACGAGCAAAGAATTAGGTGATGTGGAAGTAATGATAGAAGGTCTGATGAAAGGAATTTTGAAAACAGAAGAAATGGAATGAAAAATGGACCTCATGGGGAGTTTGTCAGTTTGGGTGGGACAAACCAGATACCAAAAACAGGCTAATAATTTTAGGAAATGGAGAGGCAATTGTCAGAGGGGGTTACACCGTAGAGATCAACGTAGTTCACACTAGGTAAATAGCGTAGAGTTCAGCAGGGAATTTTTGGGAGTATATATTGAGGGAAATGTAAGAGGAAGAAAACAGAAAGCTGATGATGATGTCTTGACAAACTTACTTGGTGAATCTTACAGCTTTTACAGAGCTTTGATTAAAGATACTGATGATGATGATTGCAATTAGTTTGGTTTTGTGAGGTTAACAAATAATGAAAAATATAGAGAAGAGTGATAAACGTATTTGTACTAAGGTTAAATGTACTGAGACTGAGAATCCTGTACTAGAGGGGGGGTTGGTTGGTTTGCGGTATAAAGGGACTAAACTACAGGGTCATCAGTCCCTTTTCCCAGATGCAAGCAAGGCTCAAGGTACAAAAACCCAACACCACACCTAAACAGAAAATGAATGGAACAAACAAAAAATGGGGAAAACATACACCACAAGGAAAAGTAGAAGAAGGTATTGAAACCACAGAGAATATGGTCTGGCCTGGCTGATCACAATAATAAAAGAGGGAGAGCCAGCCACTCTGCAACACATTACAATGTCCACCCCAAAAAAACAAGGCGAGATGAACACATGTAGGGAAAAGATGACCACCAAGACAAACAAATGCAAAGAAAGTGCAACAGGGTTAAAATGAAGGGAGGGTGGCGACCTTAGAGAGAAGGCTAAGTGCCCACCCTTAGAGGGCATGATAAAAAAAAAACCTCATGAATAAAACTACCAAAGGTAGGGTGCTGGGTAGGTTAAAAGTCTGCCGCACAGCGGCTAAAAGTGGGCAGTCCAGCAAGATGTGGATGACAGCCACATGTGAGCCACAATGACACCAACGTGGGTCCTCACGACTAAGGAGGTAACCATGTGTTAGCCATGTATGGCCAATGCAAAGCCAGCAGAGAACCACAGAGTCCCTGCGGGAGGCCCACATGGAGATTTTCCACACATTCGTAGTCTCCTTAAGGGCAAGCAGTTTGTTATGTGTACTGAGATTATGTCATTCTGTTGCCCAAAGCTGAAAACCTTCTGGCGTAATAATGATCGCAGGTCAGTTACAGGGATGCCGATCTCCAGAAACGGTTTCCGTGTAACCTATTGGCAAGCTCATTTTCTGGGATTCCGACATGGCCTGGGGCCCACACAAACAGCACTGAATGACTGGACTGTTCCAGGGCTTAGATGGACTCCTGGGTGGCCACTACCAAAGGATGGCAGGGGTAGCACTGGTCAATAGCTTGTAGGCTGCTCAAGGAGTCAGTACAGAGATGAAACGACTTGCCAGGGCATGAGTGGATGTGCTCAAGACCATGAGAAATGGCCGCCAGCTCTGTAGTGAAAACACTGCAGCCATATGTTCTCCATGAACATATGTGAAGCCAATGTGACCATCAGCCATCGAGCTGTCAGTGTAAACCACATCATGGTCCCGGTACATGTCAAGAATCAAGAGGAAGTGGCAGCAGAGAGCTGCGGGTTTAACTGAGTCCTTAGGACAATGTGAAAAGTCCAAGCAAAGCTTCAGCCTTGGTGTACACCATGGAGTTGTACATGAATGGACCTCAAGTACAGGTGGTAAAGAAAGGATTCCACTTTGGACAGAAGAGATCGGATGTGAACCGTAGTCGTAAGCCCTGACCTGGGCCTCCAATGTGGGAGATGAACTGCCATGGATGGGAAAAGGAGATGGTAATTTGGATGCTCAGGAGAACTATGAATGTGTGCAATGTAACTGGTGAGCAGTTGTGCATGCCAGCCTCCAATGGAGGGACTCCGGCCTCCACCAGGACACTGGTTACCGGACTTGACCTAAAAGCTCCTGTTGCCAGTCTAACGCCACAGTGGTGCAATGGGTTGAGTAAATGCAACGCTGAGGGCGCCAACGAACCATAAACCAGACTCCCATACTCAAGGCGGGATTGAACAAGGGCTCTGTAGAGCTGCAGCAGAGTAGGGCAATCAGCACCCCAGTTGGTGTTGCTCACGCAGCAGAGGGCATTGAGGTGCTGCCAGCACTTCCGCTTCAGCTGACGAATATGAGGAAGACACATTAACTGGGCATCAAAAAGCAGTCCTAAGCATCGATATGTCTCCACTACAGTGAGTGGATCATCATTAAGGTGAAGTTCCGGTTCTGGATGAATGGTATGATGCCAACAGAAGTGCATGACATACGACTTCGCAGCTGAAAACTGGAAGCCGTTGGGCTAAAGCCCATGACTGAACCTTGTGGATGGCTTCCTGTAGGTACCGCTCGGCAACACCAGTACTGGAGGAGCAGTACAAAAATTCAGAAGTCCTCTGCACACAGAGGTGAGATCGACAGTCCAACAGCTGCTGCTAGACCACTAATGGCCACTAAAACTATGGACACACTTAATACAGAGCCCTGCAGGACCCCATTCTCCTGGATATGGGGGGAACTATGGGAGGCACCAACTTGGACATGGAAAGTACGGAGCGATAAGAAATTTTGAATAAAAATCAGGAGCGGACCCTGGAAACCCCATTCATACAATGTGGCAAGGATATGATGGCACCACATCATGTCTTAAGCTTTTCGTAAATAAAAAAGAAAACGGCAACCAGGTGTCGGCGTCTGGAAGAGGCAGTTCAGATGACAGACTCGAGGGAAACTAGATCATCAATGGTAGAGTGACCCTGGCGGAAACCGCCCTGGCATGGAGCCAGTAGGCCATGTGACTACAGGAGCCAACACAATTGCCAACTTACGTTCTAACAGCTTGAAAAGAATGTTGGTGAAGCTGATAGCTATCTACATCAAGTGGGTTTTTGTCGGGTTTGAGCACTGGAATGATGGTGCTCTCCTGCCATTGCGATGGAAAGACGTCATTGCACCAGGTCCAGTTGAAGATGACAAGATGTCGCTTGTAGTCAGACTAGAGATGTTTGATCATCTGACTGTGAATCCGATCTGGCCCAGGAGCTGTGTTGGGGCGATGTGCAAGAACGCTGAGGAGCTCCCACTCTGAAAATGGAGCATTATAGGTTTCACTGTGATGTTCAGTGAATGAGAGGGCTTTCCTTTCCATCCACCGCTTGAGGGTGCGAAATGCTGGGGGATAATTCTCTGACATGGTGACTCGAGCATAGTACTCAGCAAAGTGCTCGGCAATAGCGTTTGCCTCAGTAGATAACACGTCATTGATGTTAATGCCATTAACACCTGTCGGGGTCTGGTACCCACAAACACATCTGATCTTCATCCAGACTTGGGAAGGTGATGTATGGCACCCAATGGTCGACATGTACCTCTCCCAGAACTCCTGTTTCTGTTGTTTTATAAGCTGGCGAATGAGGGCACAGGGCCACTTAAAGGCTCTACCTCGGCCAGTAAGCACAGAGCCACCCCACAAGGGGTTATGGGCGTTAAAATCTCCCAAAAGTAGGAAAGGTTTAGGGAGTTGATCAACCAGTGCACCCATTGTTTTCAGGGGTACCGCACTGTCTGGAGAAAGATACACGTTGCAGTCAGTTATTTCCTGTGTCATTCTTATCCTGACAGTCACAGATTCAAGAGGGGTTTCAAGGGGCACAGGTTCACTGCATACTGAGTTCAGGACATACACAAACTCCACATGACACTTTATTATAGTCACTACAGTTCTTGTAATATCCTCTATAGCCACTAAGGGCAGGGGTCCGCATTGACAGGAACCAGGTTTGCTGGAGGGCAATGCAGAAAGCAGGTGTAAAGCTTAACAGTTGCCGTAGCTCAGCCAGAAAGAAATTCCACTGGAGGATGACATTATCGTGGGAAGGCATGAAGCATGCGAGGAGGGAGGTTACGCCTCAGGGTCACCTGCTGCCACCGATTGTGTATTTGTATCCATTCCTATTGTGAATGAGGCATCAATGATATCCAGGTCCTCAGGGGACACTGAGATCTCCACCTTATCTTCAGGTGCATAATTGGTAGGGAGCGGTGGTGTTGGGGCCACTGGATGGTCCTTTTTCTTAGCAGATTTCTTTGTTTGCTTGCCCTCTCGCTTCTCTTTAGGGGCTTGATGGGAGGACTTCTCTGAAGTAGCTTCAGGCACGGAGAAAGACCATGAAGCTCTGGCGGAAATAAAGCTGTGAGGACAGGGCGTGAGTCGTGCTTGGGTAGCTCAGTTGGTAGAGCACTTGCCCGCGAAAGGCAAAGGTCCCGAGTTCGAGTCTCGGTCCGGCACACAGTTTTAATCTGCCAGGAAGTTTCATATCAGCACACACTCCGCTGCAGAGTGAAAAATCTCATTCTGCAACCATGAAGCTCTTCATGCAGTAGCTTTTGGCTCCTTTAGCCACTGGTGAATGTCCGCTGTGGCATTAGTGGAGACCTTGGGAGAGAGGGTCCCTAGGGACCCCTTCCGCACAGAGGAGCTGGAGGAGGCAGATGTATTCTGGAGGCCCGGAGGGTCCACTGTTCATCACACAGGTTGTGGTATGACTGGTACTTGTGATGGCGATGGTAATGCAGCAGCAGCATATGTGGATATCAACCGAACAGGGTGTAATCGTTCAACTTTATATTTAGCCTCTTGGTAAGTCAACTGGTCCAGTGTCTTGTACTCCATGATTTTCCACTCCTTTTGGAGTACTGTGCAGACTGGCGAGCAGGGAGAGTGCTCCTCTCCGCAGTTGATACAAGTGGGAAGGGGCGCACAGGGAGTATCTGGATGCAGTGGACGCCCAAAGTCTCGACATCTCGACATGTGGCATTGGAAGTGCAGCAGGAAGACATGTGCCCCAAATTCCAGCGCTTAAAGCACCTTGACCTTTTCAGGCAATGAATCATCCTCAAAGGCCAAGATGAAGACACCAGTAGCAACCCTGTTGTCTTTGGGTCCCCTGTAAACGCGCCAGATGAAATGAACGACCCACAGTTTTAGATTGGTGTGGAGCTGTTCATCAGGCTGCAAGAGGAGGTCGTGATGGAAAATAATCTCCTGGACCTTGTTGAGGCTTTTATGGTGAATGACGGAAACAGGAATATCACCCAGCTGGTCACAAGATAGTAACACCCGAGATTGGCCTGGGGATGCTGTCTGAATCAAGACCGCACCGTTTCTCATATTGGACAGTGCTGTCACTTCTCCACACTTATCCTCAAAATGTTCAACAAAAAACTGAGGCTTCACAGGTAGAAAGGAATCCGCATTCATCCTGCTACAGACTAAATACCGAGGCGAATATGGCTCTCTTCTTTCTGCAGCCCTACATTCCTCCCATGGTGTAGTGAGGGAGGGAGACAATTTAGGGTCATATCTACAGCATAGTACTCAATCTTGCCCTTCTTAGAGACTGCTGGTGCTGTACAGTTACCAGCAAGAGATGACTTAGTCCACTTCATTGCGGATCATCCGCCCTGATGCCACCCACTCCGATCAGGGGCTCTCCACACAGGTGCCATCCAGCCACAGCAAAGGCCACCTGGCATGATGGCCCTTCGCCAGGAGTCCTGATGCCCCAGGAAGACAGACATCTCCTCCTTGGCATACATGGGAAGTTTACAGCTCAGGCATCAGCAGTGCGATCCCTGTGTTGTCAGGGGGCAACCACCAAATGGGTACATGACAGCCCCAACCCAGCAGACTGCCTACCATGCTGGATATTAGGTGCAGAGAAATCCAATACTGTGATGGGGCCGAAAGAGGACAAGAGACAATGGAAGAAGATGACATATCCCAGAAAGTGTCCTCACCCAAATAGTTCAATTGCAGGTGGAGATGCAAAGCCATGACAAGAGGTTCAGGAGATCGAATCAAAGGACACTACGGATAACTCATGCACTATGTAAGGTGTCCTTCCCTATATGGCCCACACTTCTGTAGAATTTGGAAAGTGGCAGGTCAAACCATAAAATGGGACCTGAACTTATAGGGCCGGAAAGTGTGACTCCTTTTAGTCGCCTCTTACAACAGGCAGGGATACCTTAGGCCTATTCTCACCCCCAGATCCGGAGGGGGAACTAGAGGGGAAAGGAAATAGGATAGATAGTAATGATGATAATGATGATGATGATGCTATTGATAATGATTTAGGTAATGATGCTATCAATGATGTTTTTAATGTCAAAAGTAATATATGCTTTGTGGAGAATTAGATGAGATGATTTATGTTGAGATTAAAGAAGAAAGATTGTTGAATGATGATGCTAAAAGTACAATTGTAGGTCTTGATAATGATTTAGTGAAGAGTAGGGAAGTACATGATGATTTGTTTATGACAGTTAATATCAGTAAAATAGTGTTCACTTGTTATGCTGTCAGTAAGCAAAGTGAGCTGATTATTGATGAAGGTTTGAAGGATACTTGTGATTATTTCAATAAAGTTAGTATTGTCATTTACTGATCCTAAGATGGGAATTTCTGGGGAGACAGATATTGTGATCATAAATCAAATTAGGAGGTTAGAGGAATTTGCTGATAGAGAATACTATGAAGAAGATGAAGGATACTGCCATGGGGAAATAACTAGTTATTCTTACAGTGAACTTGTAACAAAAAAGACAGGGGAAGCTGAAGCTTTGAGTACAGAGAATAAAGAGGAACTAGATAATTTTTATGGGAATATAGTGATACTTTTGATGAGAGACCAGGTAGAGTGAAGCATTATCAATGTAAACTAAAGTTGAAACCTCATGATCCATTTTTCATTAAGCCTTATGGTGTATCCATCTCTAAAAGAAAAGCAGTTGAAAGGGAGTTACAGAAAATACAAAAGTGAAGGACAGTGGGAAGAAGTTGTAGTCAGTACAAGTCACATGAAGTATCAGTTTGTAAAAGAAAAGTTGTGAAAAGGAAGTTACATTTGATGAAGAAATGAAGAATTAGTAAATTCCCTCATGGGGAGGCACACTCATTTGTGTGTCATGTGCGTTGCAAATGCAAGGACCCTAGTCATGTGACATTTGCTTCTACAACAACACATTTCTGATGTCGCATATTTTCTTAGACTGTCCTTTACTTTCGACTTACACACATATGTATACATGCTTGACTATTTGATTTATACAATTTGATCTTTGGATAGGCACACACTTGATAGAAGATGAAACTTTGATTTTGAAAATGCACTTGGTTTTTCACTACACACATGTAATGCTCTTATAATATTTGCACTAGGAATAATTCTGCTTTGTCTTGATGAGATGATTTCGCTTACACTATATTATATACATGTATATCATCTGTTTACCTAAAGTTTTTTTTTATTTGTGGACTAACTATACTCTGCCATGTGTCTGGCAAACTATTTGGTTCATCCATTTGAGACCTAAACACCTTTTACCATAATGATGCACAGTATTGGACCAGCAACCACAAACACAGCCTTAATGCATTCACCTTATTAAGTAATGTGTTTCAAAACTACAATTGTAACAACTTAAAGTTCAGCTTGTATGGAGTAAATTCTACATACATAATTTGCACACAAGTGGAAATTTTATTTAGCTATGTTCAGCACAAAGTTAGACTGAGGGTTATGGATACTGTTTATTGCACTGTACTAGAGTACTTTCAGGAAATGATGCTATGTTCATTTGTTCAGATCACTATTGCATGCAGCTCTCATACTGTCATGGATGATGAGAATTGAAAACACTCTACATTTTGTTTCAGAGGTTTTGAATTATGGTTTATAGTATTAACATACAGGGAAGACACTGATAATGAAGTTGTGAATTACTCTGCTACAATCTGAGATACATACTGTTATGTGGAAGAGAAATTAGAATTTAACAACAGTACTAATCTCTTAGCAAGTCAAAACTGTACCTGACTTCCTAGTGGATTATGATACAACATTGCACATGTTAATGTTTGGCCTAATCTAAACTGTACAAGACTATTCATTGTTTCACATTTCATTTATGTAGATAGAGAGTGTAGGTTTTGTGTTACTGCATGCCTATACAATGGTTCCTAATTTTTGCACAATTAGATTGAAGGATATGCTTCTATTTTGTGAGTTGCAATGTATATCTTAAACATAGATGACACATTGTAGTTATGTTACATTCATGGTTCGTTTCACCATAAGAAAATGGAAGAATGAAATAGGTATGGACATCTTACACTATTCTTATGATTACATAGTCCATATTTGCTAGTAACTTCAATGAATTAATTTACTTATTAACAGAAACATGTGTTTGCTTTTACGAACAGTATTATTGTCTATGTACAGTATAGAGGAGAAGAGATACTGATTATGTCATGGTGAAAAATTTTTTACGTTGGGAGAAAGACCCTATGATACACAACCAGATGTATAACACAGTAATATTCACACATCCTTTGATACAAAGTTTATCACTTGTGTAATTGCACTACTCTGTACTCATCATTGCACTTTGATGATGCAGGATCACTGAGAAAGGAAGTGTAGGCTCTGTTATTTCATCATCCATACTATCTGAATTATGTTTTGAGGAATGGAGAGAAGAAGAGGCTTACTTTTGGTTTTGTGTTTGAAACTTGAGCTCTTATTGATTATGTAACAATGCAGCAACATCGCAAAGATTTAGATGGTTCACACCACCACTTCTAGCAATAGACAACATTACCAAAAGATTTAAATGTGAGAGGTATTAGTTAGTTATATGTATAAGTATATGCCTAAATTAGAGGTTTATGAAACGATTTTTTTTTCCCTTCTTATCAGATTTGGTATGCATCAGCATGGATATGTCAATACACAGAAGTTTTGTTGAATTCAGAATTATCATTTACATGTGCAGTCAGTACTAGCACAACTGGTATGACCACTACTGACCTGCATTACTTACCGCATACATGAAATTGATAGTAGACATCCTACATTACCATACAAGCTGAGGAGACTTATGTTTACTTAACACATACTGGAATCATTCAGGTTGAAACACACTCTACTGATAATGTGTTACGAATTGTGGAGAGAGAAAGAGAGAGAGGATATTTTACTTAAAATGCCCTATCATAGGAAAAAAGAAAACTTAGAAAGAAAATATGAATTTTAATATAAATGATCTAAATCGAGTAAATATTGATAGCTGATTGTGCGTACTTGTAGCAGTGAGAAGAGACTGATGGTTATTCTGCTGAAATTAGAGAAAACATGGAGAAATTATATACTGTAAATTAACTATTTGTTTAGGGAGACTAACGGAACTATCACTATGTGTTATGTTTAAAGTGAAAAATTGACACACAAGTTGTGTTTGCCTACCTCAAAATGGAAGTCAGTAGATATAATAGTTTCATTTGCCTCATTCCGAGACTATTGAAAAATGAGTTATATCATTAAAGCAGAGAGAGGGAAAAATGTATTATTTGTATTGCATTTACTGTCATACATATGAATGCTCAAGTTATTGTACATTGATTGCTGTTTTGTGGACTGCCTGCAAAAGTTTTGTCCGTACTTTTTTTTGGGGAGGGGAGGAGGGGGGGTGGGGGGGAGGGGAAGGTGGTACTGAAATGAAGCAGCTCATTTTTATTAAGATTTCAAAGCTAATTTGGATTCCTTGAATAAAGGTTATGTCATTGAGACCTGTAATGTAATTTTCAACAACTACATGTCGAAGTACTCACTAATATTACTTCAATCCATCCACAAGTATATATATTGTCAGTTTATTTAAATGCGAATAGAGCTTTTCATGTACAAACAACTGAGTAACAAAAGAAATACCAAACATAATGTATTTATAATGTTTGAAACCTGTAAGAACTCTGTTTATCATACTGTTGGCTTACTATGCTATTGGCTACCATAACATGCAATTACCTCATATTTATTGTAATTCATAAAATGAAACCAGGTTAAGTATGTAAACAAAGTGTTTGTTTGAGCTGCTGTATCATATATCGAAATTCTGTTCACACTAAAAAATAATGTACTCATATTTGAAACAGGAAACATGACAGGAATATTTAGGATAATGTAGTTTCAGTGTAATTAACAAAAATGTAATCAGCATCGTTTATTGATATCATTTCACTTATTTTTCTGAGAAAACAAGAAATCTGCAATTGTTTTTATATCTTATTTCACGCACTTCAACTATAGCAACCAGCTGATAACATTTCTTGTAATTACCAACAACTTCTGTAATTGTAATTTGTAAATTTACTATACACAACACATCAAGCAACAGCATATAACACCTACGCGAAATCATGTGGAGAGTCCAGCATGATGTAATATCTTGAGCAGCGCTGTGTGACATGCTACACCTGAAACAATAACTGACGTTTCACGTCTTTTGAGAACCATGGTATTCTCTGGCTTGCCTTCACTTAAGAAAGTTACAGGAGGAATCATCTGCAGCAGGGCATCAAAACGAAGATCTGGTCAATTTTTATTATTTTTAACAAACTGAGTTACTCTCACCCAACTTTAAGAACATTTATTTCAGCCACTACTGACAAAATTAATATTTCATATACATATTTGCTTTGAATTATGTTCTTTTGACAACATTTATCCCCAGCAGGGTGGTTACACTGCAAGTCCTTGACAATTACATAAAACAAATCTACCACATAAACCACATTTTGGATAATTTGCACTATAAACTAAATACAATCTGATCAGCCGAGTGAGGTGGCACAGTGGTTAGCACACTGGACTCGCATTTGAGAGGATGACAGTTCAATCCCACGTCCGGCCATCCTGATTTAGGATTTTTGCGAATTCCCTAAATAGCTTCAGGCAAATGCCTTGATGGTTCCTTTGAAAGGGCACGGCCAACTTCCTTCCCCATCCTTCCCTAATCCAATGAGACCAATGACCTCACAGTTTGGTCTCCTCCTCCAAATCAACCTAGCCAAACAAAACCTGATCTCCTCATTATACACCTGTTTCAGGTGTATAATTTATTACATCACACAGTGCTGCTCAAGATATTACATCATGCTAGACTCTACACGATTTCACTTGGGTGTTATATGCTCTTGCTTGATGTGTTGTGTATAGTAAGTTTACAAATTATTCTTTATCTAGACTCAATAAGTATGCGCATATATAGTGCTACATACTGCAGTATTTTCTATTACGCATTCCACATAATTTTTCACAATAATGCATCATAGTGTAATTTTGGAACAATGGCCTGATTATTTGCTTCTCACTTGTGACTTCCACAGCATAAGACCCAAGAAGAGCTGGGGAAGAGAGAGGTTCATCAATAGACCACACACAGTGCATGACACACAACAATTCAGAGATCTCTCTGACTCTGTATGTCATGAACAGTAATTTTTCTTTTTTTTTTTTTTTTCCTTTTGCTCCTTCACTCGCAGTATGTCACCAGAGCAGAAACAAGCTCATAAATCTCTGCCTTTAAAACAAAAGCACAAAATTCACATATGGTCAACAGTGGAGGGAAGACCAGTTGGAGAACACTTGCAGATCATGAAGTCTACTCTCTCATCGATAATAAGTTCATGACGGAAAATAGAGGCAAGTCTGGCAATCTGTTCATTCAGTGGCAATAGCAAGCACACGAGGCCAGCCAATCATGAAGAAGTGGAGGATTCACTGTTTGAATGGTTTCAACACATGTGCTCACAGCAAATTCTTCTGTCTGCCTCCATGCTTCAAGAAAAGGCTCGTGAAATCACCCAGAGAAAGGGAACTTCAGGTTATGTTTGTTCTGACGGATTTGTTATCTTCAGACACCCAATAGTCCAACAAAAAACAATTACTGAGTTTTTACAAGTTAATATATAGAAGTAAAATATGTAATGGATAAGAACTGTTGTGAACTATAATGTGTTCTGATTAAAACTTAGTGTGTTAAAGTAAAGTACATTAAAGTGTTTCTTAAGATCATCATTTGTTGTCTTAGATGCACACTTATTCAACAGCTTATAATATTTCTACATAATATGTATGTAACTGTATTGTATGAAAAAGAAATGATGAAACGCATTTGACAATACGTACCTACACTTTCTCAATTAAACAAATGTCAGAAATACTATTGGTTCACATACAGTGTAATTATTTTTATTTTTTCTTATAGATCATAAAAATATAGCACCCTCATGCATAAGCACCCATAACAAGAGAAAAATTCAACTCAACAGGCATATATTTTTACAAATATCTTGTTAATTCAAACTTTGTTAAACTAAATTGGCTATTTTAAGGTCCCTTTAAAAGCAGTTAAATAAGGATGTGCTGTACTTTGAAAGGGCAGCGGCCTTGCTGCAGTGGATACACTGGTTCCCGTGAGATCACCGAAGTTAAGCACTGTTGGGCATGGCCGGCACTTGGATGGCTGACCATCCAGCCGCCATGTGCTGTTGCCATTTTTCGGGGTGCACTCAGCCTCATGATGCCAATTGAGGAGCTACTCGACCGAATAGTAGCGGCTTCGGTCAAGAATACCATCATAACGACCGGGAGAGCGGTGTACTGACCCCACGCCCCTCCTATCCGCATCCTCCTCGGAGGATGACACGGTGGTCGGATGGTCCCAGTAAGCCACTCACGGCCTGAAGACGGAGTGCTTGTACTTTGAAAATTTGCACCTTTTTAGTGTAGAATACACCCTTCTGTAACTAAAAACTTTGGTTTGTTTCTTTGTAGATATAATGAGTTTTGCAATTTGACTGAAACGGCTGATGCTCCAAGATTTTTAACAGCTGTTTGACAATATTCATAATTGATATCTGATAGTATGTGGTCAACAACTGAAGCTGAGTGTTTCTGTTGTGACAGTGCCACGACATTTAACAGTGCCGCCACGACAGTACGCGCAAACGGCGATAGAGGCGCTCCGCAACTCGGCTGAGCGCGGGAGCGCCACCTAGCTACGAACGGCACCGGCCCCATGTCACGGCACGGCAGTCGAATAAGAGATACTGAGTTGTTATCATGTAACCAGCTATTGTTTCTAAGCGTGTTTGAATATCCACGCAATTATTGGTGATTAAAGGTTATAACACTTTTTCGCGACGAGGATGGGATATTTTCACTGCATTGTGGATTTGTGTGTTCGTGACGGGGCAGACATGGAACAGCTTATGCAAGTGCTCATTGAACAACAAACACAGCTCACGGCTGCTATTCAGGCGTTGTCGACATCGCTTACTCATCGTCTGTCTTCCTCTTCTCCGCCTCCATTCCCTCCTTATGACAAGGCCGCTGAAGACTGGGAGGATTATGAGAAGCATTTGCGGCAACACTTCTTGGCTTTCGGCGTTGTCGACGCTCCTATGTGTAAGTCGTTATTTCTATCTTGAATTTCCCCACGGATCTATCAGCTGCTATCTCAGTTAGCCCCTCTGCGGGAACCTGCCTCTCTGTCCTTCCAAGAAATGGTGTGATGTGGGCGCTGTACAGTCAACTTTCGACATGGACAATTTGCCTGTTTCACAGGAGAACGAAGATGTGGCGGCGGATCACTCGCATAAACAACGTCGCGTTGTGCCGCAACGCTCGCAGCGAAAACAGCAACCACAGAAGCAGGTTCGTTCCGCACTTCCTTCTTGTCCACATTGTTTCGTACAGCATGACAGGACCGCGTGTCCAAAATGTTCGGCCACGTGTAATTCATGTAGGAAAAAAGGCCACATTGCTTCTGTTTGTCAGTCCCCTAAAGTCTGGTTCTTTGTTATGGCATAATGCCATACGTTCTAGGAAATGAAAATGTACACTTCAAATGCTCAGAACAGTTGAAACTAGCCAATAGTCTGAAATTGAACCTTTTGTTTCAAATATATTGACTGCCTCAGTGGAAAACATTAATAAAAGAAAATTTCTTCAGCAAACTGATAAAAATAACTTCATTGTTCTGCATGGCAATTAATGCTTGACTGTCAGAAAGGTGGAAATAAAATAAAATCTGAAACTAATAACGTATTTTAGCTATCCGTAATTATGTGAATGTATTTTAATTCACATGACAGCTCCCAGCCAAAGAAACCAATTTTGTTTTCATTTGACGTGAGTGCAGTAGACAAAGAGGAAACAGCAAAATCACTAAATGTAAACACGGGTTACATGGAGACTACCCGCTTCCCTATTATAACTTAGACTGCTCTGCGCATCAGACCCATATCTACGATATTTCCGAACCGGGGCAATAGAAGATAGTGGCGTCCCTCGAGCGTTTGAGATAGGACGTCAAAAATTTAAAAAAATCGAATTTTGAAAAATACGTTCATTTTGTAGCGCACATCTTTCTGAAGACTGATACATAAAATGTATGTGTCCGAGGAATTGTAAGACATGTTATCTGACCTTAAGTGTGCCAAAGTGCAGCGCCACACCTCTTCACACAGCATTCTTCTATCGCATGTCACTGTATTTCGGTCTGTGGAATTGAAACGTGTATATTTTGTACTGGGTGCCATCACACTATAATCAGGACACCGGAAATTAAAATGTCCTGTGGTACCTCTCCTGCTTCCAGTCTGCCGGTTTGACATCCTGCCCCTCTTTTTTTTTCTTTTTTTTTTAAGAAAAAAACTCTTCAGAAAATTTGCAATCTTTATTCCCTATTAGCTAACAACTTGCTGCTCTGACATAAAATTAAGTATAGGATACATAAAGCCAGTAAAGAGAAGTGACAAGCAAGACAGTACACATTTCTTCAATCCTTAGCTCCTAGAAATTTTTTCTGCCTAATCTTGCTACAGCTTTACATGGCGTGCTTTCCTTTCTGCGAAAGGATCTGTTACCTCATCAAAGTTCATCAAACGTTTTGCTACATGAAAAATCAAAATGTTGTTGTCTAATACTGAAAAAGCTGTAATTACAAATAGGCCCAAGGCTGGTGTGCTTTCTCGACCTGATTACCTATATTTTGTCACTGTCTGTGAGATAAAACAGAATAGGGCTTTATAATACTGCAGCAATTGTAACACACGCCAAATAAACAAGACCATTTTGGCAGAAATGGTCGTTTTTATAACACAGCGGATTATAATTCACAAAGTACCGATATCAAATGCCTATTAGGCCTACTACAAGCAAAAACCTTTACGTTAGGAAATAGTTTTACACTACGCTCCAGTTTCTCAAGCATGAGATCGAAAATTAGTCGCGCGAAATTTTTATAGAAATTTGGAATCGTCTTATTCTTCCATAATTGTTGTGATGTCCCTGTTTCTTCTCCTTCCTCGTTCTAAGAAACAATGTTGTCATCACTAATTCCGTATCTATTCCTGCCAATGTCAAAGCTTATTCGCCGCTTAACTTCACTAACTCTGCCAGAATCACCAGTTTTAGTTATCTCGCGATTATTCTCCGGTTAGGCATTGTTACGTGTTCGTACAGCGCGTTTTCTGCGCTACTTCCAGAATAGACCTTAAAGCGGCTGCTAGCCGAAGACTGTAGACCTGGCCCTTGCTAGTATTGCGATCTGGCCAAAAATTTTCTGTCAAAATTTAATTTTCTTGGACACATTGAGAAGATAATACGTAATCTTTCTTACCTGTTATTCCTGTTAGTTGTTTATTCGCACTCTGGTAGTCTGAATCTATGGATTTTGTTATTCGTAACAATGCTCATCATTCGCAAACCCTATCAACCACATAATCAGACAGTGGTTGGCTTTCTTTCGTTCGGCTATACTCTGCTCAGCTCATATAGCCCCCTTTGTCTGCAGGAAAGTTTATTTCTAGATGTGACAAGGATCGCACTGACAGAGACATCACGTACACTATGCACGCATTCACAAATCAACTTATGATTCATTCAGAAATCAACTCAGAATGTGTTCAACAATGTCCACAAACCGACAGGGACACTTTTCAAAGTCATACGAATAATCGATAGACCAACGTGCGGTGGATGCTAGGCGCTTTGTGAAAAAAGTTTTATATGAATTTGCTCCCCCCCCCCCCCTCCCCCACACTCGTAGATCCAGGGCTGCTGCGCAATCTGGTAGCTAGGGCGCGCCAGAAAAAATTTTACCAGTAGCACCTAGCTGGTTTTTTTTTTTTCTGTAGCCAGAAGCGGAAGAAGGTACTACTCAACTGCGCATGCGCATGATCCCACTCGTAACTGCTAAAACAAATCTAATGTTAACAGTTGTGACGTCATGCTCATCGGAGGCAATTTGTTGTTACGAAGCATTGCATAGTCTTCCTAAAGCCTTTGACACATTTTGCTGTTGGCACACACTTGTAAGAGCACTGTGTTTCGTTGCTGTATACGGCGCATTTCCTTTGCAATTTAAGTTTTATTTTAGTTTTTTCTCTCATTCATGTTTTATCGCTGCAGTAGCAGGATACAGTTATATCCTTTGTTAGAGTATTGGTTCTTACCAGTCAAAGTAACAAAAATTTAACTGAGAACAAAAACAATGAAAAAATTCCCGGATTTCAAAAAAATTCCCGGGTTTTTCCCAGTTTTCTCCCAGATGAAAAAATTCCCGGGTTTTTCCCGGGTCGTAGACACCCTGTATCAAGAGCAGTTCCTTTAATTCCATAGTGGTGTAGCTTCATTATTAATATGTGGTGACTGACAAGATCAAAAGCTTTACATAAGTCACAAAAAACGCCATCTAGGATTTGGCCTTGATCTAGGCCTGCAGATACTATATTAATAAGTTCAAATGCAGCTGACACTGTAGATTTTTCCTTCTGGAACCCAAACTGTCTACCATTTATGATAGAGTTTTTATCAAAAAATGCCATTAACCTAACAAATTTCATTCTTTCTAGGATCTCTGACAAAATGGGAAGGAGGATAACTGGTCTGTAATTATCTAGGCACATGTGATCACCTTTTTTGAATAGTGGTAGTACTCTGGCAATCTTCATTCTTTCTGGGAAGATTCCTTTTTCGAGACATAAGTTTACTAAGTGACAGAGGGGTTAGCAATTTCCCTAGAAGTTAGCTTCAAAATTTTATTTGACAGATCATTTATGTCTGTGGATGCTTTATTTTTTAGATTCTCTATTATTTTTCTTATCTCTTGTTCAGTTGCCAGATACAGGTAACATGAGTTACTGGATGACTTTTGTTTATTCTCAACTAGTTTTTGGGCTTGCAGAGAATCACTATTGTTACCCTGTGTAAGTTGTTGGCAGATACTGGTAAAATAAAGACCTTTTGTTAGCCATGGTAGATTTCCTCACTTTTTCTTTATTGGCTTAGTTTTGGTTGGCAAACACTCTTCAATGATTTTTAAATAGATATTTGGAAATTGTTACATTTATCGTTAACACTATTAGATAAGTACATTTCTGGCCACTTTTCATTTTGTAGTTTTATCTTTAGGTCTGTTATGTTAGAACTTCTCATACCTCTGTAAGGGATAAAGCTGAGTGAATCTAATTTCCCTACTTCTTTTATTATTACTATCTGTGAGTTGTGATCTGATAAATTCATCTCTTCTATAAGGCAATTATATCTGCCAGACTGAATATTTGTAATTATGTAATCAATGGCAGTTTGAGCATTCATACCTATTCTCGTATAGTTTGGAGCTGTGTTTTGTAAACCATACATTATAAGTAAGCTCTCTTGTTCAGTTTTATATTTTGATTGGGAGTCAATATTCAAGTCTCCACATAAAATTGACTTGTTCTTCCAAAATTGTGATAGCAGCCTAGCAAGGTTTTTTATGAACACACTGAAATCACCACTGGGAACTCTGTATAAAGACATTATTACATAGGTTACATTTTGCAGATCTATACTTATACCTATACACTCAAAATGTTTTTCAGTTGCATACATTTCCAATGGAATTGCAGTTACAGGGCATGAGATGCAATATCTAACAAATATGCAGCTACCACCATTTTTTAAATTCTCTCTGCAAAAGCATGATACTAACTTATAATTGTCTAAGTTTATACACTTCCCCATGAACCATGGACCTTGCCGTTGGTGGGGAGGCTTGCGTGCTTCAGTGATACAGATGGCCGTACCGTAGGTGCAACCACAACGGAGAGGTATCTGTTGAGAGGCCAGACAAACGTGTGGTTCCTGAAGAGGGGCAGCAACCTTTTCAGTAGTTGCAGGGGCAACAGTCTGGATGATTGACTGATCTGGCCTTGTAACACTAACCAAAATGGCCTTGCTGTGCTGGTACTGCGAACAGCTGAAAGTAAGGGGAAACTACAGCCGTAATTTTTCCCGAGGGCATGCAGCTTTACTGTATGGTTAAATGATGATTGCGTCCTCTTGGGTAAAATATTCCGGAGGTAAAATAGTCCCCCATTCAGATCTCCGAGCGGAGACTACTCAAGAGGATGTCGTTATCAGGAGAAAGAAAACTGGCATTCTACAGATCGGAACGTGGAATGTCAGATCCCTTAATCGCGCAGGTAGGTTAGAAAATTTAAAAAGGAAAATGGATAGGTTAAAGTTAGATATAGTGGGAATTAGTGAAGTTCAGTGGCAGGAGGAACAAGACTTTTGGTCAAGTGAATACAGGGTTATAAATACAAAATCAAATAGGGGTATTGCAGGAGTAGGTTTAATAATGAATGAAAAAACTAGGAGTGCGGGTAAGCCAATACAAACAGCATAGTGAACGCATTATTGTGGCCAAGATAGACATGAAGCCCACGCCTACTACAGTAGTACAAGTTTATATGCCAACTAGCTCTGCAGATGATGAAGAAATTGATGAAATGTATGATGAGATAAAAGAAATTATTCAGATAGTGAAGGGAGACAAAAATGTAATAGTCATGAGTGACTGGAATTCGAGAGTAGGACAAGGGAGAGAAGGAAACATAGTAGGTAAATATGGATTGGGGCTAAGAAATGAAAGAGGAAGCCGTCTGGTAGAATTTTGCACAGAGCATAACTTAATCATAGCTAACACTTGGTTCAAGAATCATACATTGAAGAATCCTGGAGATACTAGAAGGTATCATATAGATTATATAATGGTAAGACAGAGATTTAGGAACCAGGTTTTAAATTGTAAGACATTTCCAGGGGCAGATGTGGACTCTGACCACACTCTAATGGTTATGAACTGTAGATTAAAACTGGAGAAACTGCAAAAAGGTGGGAATTTAAGGAGATGGGACCCGGATAAACTGAAAGAACCAGATGTTGTACAGAGTTTCAGGAAGAGCATGAGGGAACAATTGTCTGGAATGGGGGAAAGAAGTACAATAGAAGGAGAATGGGTAGCTCTGAGGGATTAAGTAGCGAAGGCAGCAGAGGATCAAGTAATTAAAAAGATGAAGGCTAGTAGAAATCATTGGGTAACAGAAGAGGTATTGAATTTAATTGATGAAAGGAGAAAATATAAAAATGCAGTAAATGAAGCAGGCAAAAAGGAATACAAACGTCTCAAAATGAGATCGACATGAAGTGCAAAACGGCTAAGCAGGGATGGCTAGAGGACAAATGTAGGGATGTAGAGGGCTTATCTCACTAGGGGTAAGATAGATACTATCTACAGGAAAATTAAAGAGACCTTTGGAGAGAAGGGAACCACTTGTATCAATATCAAGAGCTCAGATGGAAACCCAGCTCTAAGCAAAGAAGGGAAAGCGGAAAGGTGGAAGGAGTACATAGAGGGACTATATAAGGGCGATGTACTTGAGGACAATTTAGGGAAATGGAAGAGGATGTAGAAGAAGATAAAATGGGAGATACAATACTGCGCAAAGAGTTTGGGTTGGATTGGTTTGGGGAAGGAGACCAGACAGCGAGGTCATCAGTCTCATCGGATTAGGGAAGGATGGGGAAGGAAGTCGGCCGTGCCCTTTGAAAGGAACCATCCCGGCATTTGCCTGGAGCGATTTAGGGAAATCACGGAAAACCTAAATCAGGATGGCCGGACGCGGGATTGAACCGTCGTCCTCCCAAATGCGAGTCCAGTGTTTAACCACTGCGCCACCTCGCTCGGTATGCGAAGAGTTTGACAGAGCACTGAAAGACCTAAGTCGAAACAAGGCCCCGGGAGTAGACAACATTCCATTAGAACTACTGACGGCCTTGGGAGAGCCAGTCCTGACAAAACTCTACCATCTGGTGAGCAAGACGTATGAAATAGGCGAAATACCCTTAGACTTCAAGAAGAATATAATAATTCCAATCCCAAAGAAAGCAGGCGCTGACACATGTGAAAATTACCGAACTATCATTTTAATAAGTCACAGCTGCAAAATACTAACACGAATTCTTTACAGATGAATGGAAGAACTGATAGAAGCCGACCTTGGGAAAGATCAGTTTGGATTCCGTAGAAATATTTGAACAAGTGAGGCAATGCTGACGTTACAACTTATCTTAGAAGAAATATTAATGAAAGGCAAACCTACGTTTCTAGCATTTGTAGACTTACAAAAAGCTTTTGACAATGTTGACTGGAATACTCTCTTTCAAATTCTAAAGGAGGCAGGGGTAAAATACAGGGAGTGAAAGGCTATTTACAGTTTGTACAGAAACCAGATGGCAGTTATGAGTCGATGGACATGAAAGGGAAGCAGTGGTTGCAAAGGACTTGGAAGAGCAGCTGAATGGAATGGACAGTGTCTTGAAAGGAGGATATAGGATGAACATCAACAAAAGTAAAACGAGGATAATGGATTGTAGTCCAATTAAGTCGGGTGATGCTGAGGGAATTAGATTAGGAAATGAGACACTTAAAGTAGTAAAGGAGTTTTGCTATTTGGGGAGCAAAATAACTGATGATGGTCGAAGTAGAGAAGATATAAAATGTAGACTGGCAATGGCAAGGAAAGCGTTTCTGAAGAAGAGAAATTTGTTAATATCGAGTATAGATTTAAGTGTCAGGAAGTCGTTTCTGAAAGTATTTGTATGAAGTGTAGCCATGCATGGAAGTGAAACATGGACGATAAATAGTTTGGACGAGAAGAGAATGGAAGCTTTTGAAATGTGGTGCTACAGAAGATTGCTGAAGATTAGATGGGTAGATCACATAACTAATGAGGAGGTATTGAATAGAATTGGGGAGAAGAGGCATTTGTTCACAGCTTGACTAGAAGAAGGTATCTGTTGGTTGGACCACTTTGTATTGGAGAGCAGCGTGGAGGGTAAAAATCGTAGAGGGAGACCAAGAGATGAATACACTAAGCAGATTCAGAAGGATGTAGGATGCAGTAAGTACTGGGAGATGAAGAAGCTTGCACAGTATAGGGTAGCATGGAGAGTTGCATCAAACCAGTCTCAGGACTGAAGACCGCAACAACAAGTTTATACAAGTTATTTCATTGTTTTTTAGCCAATGTTCAGTTACACAGAGAACAGTAGGTCTTATATCACAGCTTTCTAAAGCTACTTGTAAGTTTAAGAGTTTGTTTTTGATTGATTGAATGTTTTGATGTGTAATTATTAATGTATTGACTGAGATATTTACTCCTCCTGTACTTAACTTTTTGTCCTTTTTGAGGCACCCATCAGAAAAAAAATCACTTATGTGAGCTGGAGTTACTGCATTCCTCTTCTGTAGCTGAATCATTGTTGTGTCTTTTGATGCTGAGCACTTCTCTTCTGGTGGAACTGTTGTCTTATTCCTCTTCTGTTGCCCATCATTAGATGGTGATTTTGCTGTCTTATTTTTCTCCTGCAGAGGATTATTTGATGTCAGATTCACTTCTTGAGTGGCATTGGATTGGTTTATATTATCTGAATTGTTTTCTGTTTATTTTGTTTGCTCCAATGAAGAATGACTTTGTAGTTTTGATTTGGAGTCTGTTGATTTTTTTCTGTGCACTTGAATTGAGAGGGTAATGCTAACGAAGAATCAGCTTTTTATCACAGGGATTTTTCTGCCTTTCTGACACAATATTGGCTATTTGTTTGGCTATCCCCAAAAAGTTAAGATGTAGGCCATGCACAGTATGAAATCTTCAACCAATATTGCTAATGACTGTAGTCAGCACATTTGTGGAATGCTTACACACTCCTAACAGACGTTTATTTGCCTCTGCAATTTCTTTGTTCTCACAGGACCATTTTGGTAAGTCATACCTATGTGGAATATTGCATTCTACCACATTTGTGTGAGTAGGGTGGCTTAAGCATCTTTTCAGACTTCATATGGCCTTTTCAGTTCATTTTTATATACATCGTTTGACCCTCCTAATAATACAACAAAAGCATTTTGATTAAGACTGGTACAATTGCCATTGTGCATTCCAACAGACTTGGGCAATTCCAGCAGGACAATGCAATAGCCTCATGTCCAGAATTGCTACAGAGTAGCTCCAGGAACACTTTTCCGAGTTTAAACACTTCCACTGGTCACGAAATTCCCCAGACATGAACATTATTCAGTATATCTGGGATGCCTTGCAACATGCTGTTCAGAAGAGATCTCCAACCCCTCGTAGTCTTACGGATTTATGGACAGCCCTGCAGGATTCATGATGTAAGTTCCCTCCAGCAATACTTCAGACATTAGTCAAGTCCATGCTACATCATGTTGCAGCACTTCTGCATGCTCGTGTGGACCTACATGATATTACGCAGGTGTACTAGTTTCTTTGGCTCTTCAGTGTAGTAGATCATTGGAAAGAGATGGATGCTCAGGAAATTACATTAAGAGAGGATTTCAGTCCATAGTTAGAAGTGATTTGATTTCTTTGACTGTAAAAAAAAAAAAAAAACAACCCACGTTTTGAGCAATCAGTGGTAGAGTTAAAGAACAAAATACACTTAAAAACTGACTATACTGTTAATTTGTATTATTCGGTTTCCAGTCACAGATATTTATTTTGTGTTTAACATATTGCAATATGTTTCAAGTGCGTTTTGCTCATCAGGCGTTTATGAACACATATATATGTTACTTAAAGATAAAATGTCTAAATCTAAGTTAACATATAATTATTATTCAAGTATGGGCCTAATAGGACTACTCGAGTTACAACCAATCAATGCCACTTTTGATGGTTGGCCTTCCTTTGTGTCCAAATTTGTTTCATCCTTTCAGAATGAAGTCTCTTTCTTTCATCAGACCATGGTGTTTCATTCCGTTATCTAATTTCGCTCTGAGCAACTTTCCAATCAAACATCTTTTGCCTGATGATGTTTCTCTATCTGTAATGTCTGCCCGAGTTATACTGGCTACTTTAAGTTCCTCCTTAATTGCAGCGATCCATTTAAATGGCTCAGTTGTGGTCTTACTTCCGTTTTCATAGAATTGTACTATTTGTATTGTCAACCCAGTGGGTGCCATTCTTTTAATGTGAACATAAAATTCATTTTCTCATGTCACTATGTGTATGTGTATTATTCTATTTTATTATTACTTCTCAGCCTGTAAGTTTAAGATCAGTAATTTTGGGGCCTAATATTGTCCTAATAAATGTTCTTTCTTTCATATTTCTTCAATATCCCTCTTTCTATTTAAAATTAAAGTTTCTACTCCACATTGAAGTTTGATTACAGTGCTGTAAGGCCTAAGTTTACTGAATTGTAAAGCGATTTTTTTATTATAAATATTTTGTGTTAATCTAAAAGCAGTTACCATTTTTTGACAGTGAACTTCGTTTGCAGCTTTTTACAGACTGTTTTCTTGTATGATTTCCCCCAACTATATAATTTGAGAAACCCTTTTTATACTTCCATACTTTGTTTTCAAAAACTGTGGTGCTTGTTTGTTACATGTCATATATTCTGCCCCCCCCCCCCCACCCCCACCAAATTGATATTTGTAGTCCTACTTTTTCTGCAACTTCTTTAAGAATTTCAATTTGTTTTTGAGATGTGGTAATATCTCTAGTTAAAACTACCAGATCATCTGCAAAGGCAAGGAAATCTACTCTATTGCTACTTCTACCTAACTTGATTGCTTGATCTATATTTTGCCTCAATTTTTGCTCTTGCCATTCTGTCTTTACCCTTCTCAAAACTGTTCAACAGTAATGGGGAGAGTCCTTCTCCCTGTCTAACACCAGTCTTTATGTCAAATGGTTCAGAAATTTCTCCCAAGAATTTAAATTTAGAGCTAGTGTAGTTTAACATTTCCTTCATCAGTGTTAGAGTTTTATTATCTAGCCCTTGTTCCTTTAAGATTTGGAAAAGAAGTTCATGATCAACTGAGTCGTAGGCCTTTATAAAATCCACAAATGTACATACAGTATTGTTACTAGAACTCCTTTGATGTCTGAGCATTAGTTTTAAATTAATAATTTGTCCTGGACAGGATCTTTTTGGTCTAAAGCCTGCTTGTAATTCATGAATTTTAGGTTCTAACTGTTCTTGGGCTTGATCAAGTACACATTTCGCTAGAATTTTGTATGTGACCGGGAGAAGAGAGAATATTAACATTTCTTCTATCCTCTTTTTTATGCAATGAATGAATTAGGGCAGTTTTCCAGTCCTCAGGTATTTTCTCAGTTTGCCAGATATGTCCTGTTAGTTGAGTGATATCTTTTACAGTGTTAGGGCCAGCTGATTTTAGTAATTCTGCAGTTATACTATCTTCTCCGGATGCTTTATTGTTTTTAAGTCTCTTAATTTGTTTAGTCATTTCGATTTCATCAGTTTCTTTAGAGTTAGGTTTGGCGTTATTAGTTTGCTGTGTTTGGAATTTATTTGCTGGTTCTGAACAGTTTAATAGTTTTTCAAAATAATTAGGAAGTACCTCACAATTTTCCTGGTTGTTAAGAGCCAAACTGTCATTTTCACTTTTGAAGAAAAGTCTTTGAGGTTGGTAACCAGTCAGTTTGGTTTTGAATGTTTTATAAAAGTTTCTTGTATTGTTCTTTTGGAAGTCATTTTTTATTTCTAAAAGTTGGGCATTTTTGTAGTTTTTTTTTGGTCTGCAGATTAATTTTAAAGTTTCTTTTCTTACAGTTAGAAAGATGATGAATGTATTTTCAGTTTTCTTACTATTCCAATTTTTGATTGCCTCATGCCTAGACTTAACTGCGTTTCATGATCTGCATTCCACCAAGGGTGTTTTCATTTCTTTCAAAGTGGAATTAAATCTTGTGCTTTTTTGGTGAACTTTTCTTTTAGACTTTGCCAACTGCTGAATTGTTTTTTGTCAAGTTCACTTTTTAGAGTTGGGGCTATTTTAGCAGTGTCAAATTTTGGGATAACATTTTTTGTTTTGAAGAGTTTTTGAGGTTGAAGCTTTACTTTTATTCACACTAAACAGTTTGGTAGCTTCCACATAGAGACTTATAACAGGAGTGGTGGTAAACACACTAGTGATCAAACAGATTCCACAGTGATGAACTATTTAAGGTTGGTGGGGGGTGGGGGAATGGGGGTGGGGGGATGGGGGTGGGGAGATGCAAGACCATGTCCAAATTCAGATAAGTCTATCTGATCAAATATGCAGTAAATGTTGTGTGTGAGGGGGTGAGAACAGTGCATTGGCTTAAGGAGATGATGCCCACGATATCTATGTAGGAGGACACGAAGATGCTGGTCAAGACAGCAGTCGAACTTCTCAGGACAGCAAAGATATCATTTTTGGTACTTAAAATTCGTAAGGATGATCTTCCAAAGACTTTGTTCAAGAGTTGCTGAACTAGAAGGTATGAATAGAGGACTGGAAAGTAATCAACCTGCAGGTTCTGTCTGACAGCCAAACTGTTATCATGGGAGTTGTTGCAGAATCAATTAGGGCAATGTCAGAACATCGATTGGAAACATATTTAGAGTTCTTGCAGGTTATTGTCAAAATAACTGATTACAATGAAGTGAACATGGCAGGAAGTTGTTGGCTGCAGGTGATGCAGGTAAACCTGCAACACAGTAAGGGCAACTGCCACACTAACTCATCTTCTGAGAAGATAGGAGATGGACTTGACCCTGATCCAGGAACCCTGTTTATGTAAATGGGAAGTATCAGTCCTCACAGGAACCAGAGGTAAGTTGCTTCATGCTAGAAATAGAAAAAAAAAAGGATGCATTTACGTCAATAACGCAATTTTATTCATTCCGATGGCAGACATGGTGACCATCAAGATGAAACAACGTAAGGAAGGACATGCAAGGGAAATTGTATCGGTCTCAGATTACCTTCCTTATGAGGAAGGCTGGTGCACAGCTGCTCACAGCGAAATGTACTATGTTGGTTGGTTCGCTGCTTCAGGAATAGGAGGAGGGAAGAAGTAACTGGCATAACATTTGGTTCCATCTCAATGGTCAGTTATGACAAACAATGCATAAGGCATTGGAGTCATCCTTATCTGAGTAATTGTAGATTACGTTTTAGGTTGAGATGGGTGTTGAAGAGGCCATGGCCTATAGAAATCATAGGAAAACAAACTGGAATTCATATAGGACAGACCTAAACTCATGCTTAACTTCGATAAGAAACCCAGTAGATCTTGAGGAAATGGCAGACAATGTGACGTCTGCCATTAAGAATGTACCTCGATGAAACAACAATCTGGAACTGCAAAGGAAGCAGTTAAGAAGACTGTTCAATATTGCAAGATGGAAAGGATAGTATCCAAATTATCAAGAGGCTCTTGCAAAATACAACCTTGCGACTAAGCAAATAAAACTATGATCCTGGGAGATATTCTGTGAGGGAGTGAAACATACAGCTATTATTGTTGGCCATACTTCATAAAAATCATCATTAGAATACCAGCTAATCCAGGATTCACTATAAGGAAAGAGGATGGTGGGGATACAATGCAATGACAGAGTGTAAGATTCTGGATGTGTTGCTCAAGATTCACTTCCCTCAGTGAACTCTGGTAGATAATACAGACCGAGATTCAGTCCTGGGGGGAGGTGCTCGGTTACAGGTAAGCAAATAGAGAACTGAGAATCTGCAAGCGAATGTGTCGATTCCAAAAAATAGAAAAAAAAGAAAGAAAGAATCCAGTGGGCAGTAGGAACTTGCCAACTGTTCAAGTCACCAGACCCATATGGAATCTTTCTGGTTCTAGGAGACAGATCAATTAGATTCCTATGCAGGCTCTTTACATCAGCGTAGTAGCAGGAGTCATGACTAATACTTCGAGCACAGTGAAAATTGTTTTCATTCCAAAGCTAGGGCGAACTGATCACACCAAAGCTAAGGGTACGAGACCAATCATTCTGTTCTCCTTTCTCCTAAAGACATTAGAGAAACTGGTTAATGTACAAGTTAGGAAAAGGAGGTTAACTGAGGTTCCTCTACATGAAAGCCAACATGCTTGTAACCAGGCAAATCATGAGAAACAGCACTTCACTAACTTGTTGGAAAGGTAGAAAAGCTCTACACTTTCAGGACTTTGCTCTGCATCTTTCTGGATACCAAGGGGGCTTCTAGTATACGACCAAATCCATGATTTGAACTGCAGAAGAACATGACACTGAAACCACCATATACAGATGGGTTAAGACCATGTTACGTAGAAGAAAGGTAGTAGCCACCATACAGAATGAAAAAATTGTGATCAGCACCACCACAGGCTGTTTGCGATGAGGGTTTTGTCTCCATTACTGTACAAGCTAGTAGTGTATGAATTCACTGAAGCATTTAATAGTAGAGCTATTCTGGCAAGACTATGCAGTTGGCTTATTTATAGTAATACTTGTAAAATTCAATAGAATCATTATAACAATGGCACAACACACTCTGAACCTTGTCTACAGGTCAAACCCAAGAAAACTGTTGCAGTACCATTCACAAGAAAGAATATCCAGAACACATACTATAATCTCAAGCTTTTCTGATGAAATTTTGCCAGAAGAGAGGGTAGTGAAGTATCTAGAGGCAACCCAGGATGCAAAACTATCACGCAGCTCTCACGTAAAGAATGTATGTTCCATGACAAAAGATGTTTTTATGTGTACTAGAAGTGCCCGTGATAAAATCTGGAGTTGAAGTCCCAGGAGTAAGTACTGAGTATATACCACTGTAATAAGATGACAATTTATGGTGCTATAGTGTTGTTGAATAAAGTAGAATAGAAGGTGGGTGCTAAGAAGCTTGACGTGGTGCAGAGATTAGTCTGTCTAACAGTAATAGGCAGAATTAGCAGCACATCCACTGCTGAGACGGAAGCAATAGTCGATATGGCTACATTACCCTTTCAGGTTAGAACAGCAGTGGCAGGATAGGAATATAGGTTACGAACTGTAAATAACTGAAAACCTTTAGACTACACAGAATCCTACACCATTGTAGCAAATGTGTTAAATATGGGAATGATCGGAGAAATGCCAGCTGACTATAGAATAACTACCAGCTGCTTTAGTAAATCTATCAAGGTAACAATTGGAAGTAGGATGCAGTAAAGAACAAACCATGATACTGTTTATAAGACACAGTCTGTTTTACTGATAGACTAGAAACAGATGAAGGTGTGGTGCTGGAACTTCCCTTCTCATTCCATGTGTTAAGTTTCCTTGACTTGGTGATATGAGTGACCTATCTGTGACTCTCCCCATTTCCTAAACTTTACCAGTCCTTTTCTTACATTCCTTGCCCTTTCCCTTCAACCATTCTGTCAGAAGAAAGAGCCACTAGCACTGAAAGCTTGCACATTTCCTCATCTCTTATACATATCTTCTCCTGCCACTGATTTTTATCTATTCAGTTATATTATATTCCAGAATATTTATTGTTTTATTTGCCAGTTTTCGGGTATTATGCCACTGTCAGGTTCAAAGATAAATGTGTGGGGCTGTAAAATTTGTGCGAGATCTAAAATTTTAAAATAGTGCAACTGCAAAGTATCTCAGTTTGTTTCAAAGATGACAATTTTTTACTCTTGATTTAGGACTAAAATTACAGAATTATTCCTGCAAAATATGATGTAAAACTATTTAGTTAGATAAAATATACAAGACATTAAATGATGAACTACATGACAAATTACAACAATATAAGTAAAGAAAACAAATCACCACAGCTATATCACAATTATTTCAAATGACTAGTTTTGGCGCAACACATATGCCATCTTCAGGTCCACTATAAATCAAAAGAGTACTTTCATTCCTTGGCCAATGCATCATAGAACCCATATAACACTTCTTGTTGCAAATTACAAACATCAGGAGTATATACTCTACAACATGTTGTCACCATGTGGGTTCTATGATACATAGGACAAGGAATGAAAGTCTCTTCTGTTTTATAGTGGATTTTAAGATGGTGTAAGTGTTCCACAGAAACTAGTCATTTGAAATAAATGTCTTTGACGATACGGCTGTGGTGATTCATTTTCTTTATTTAAGTCAGCAGCTGCTGTCCTGCATCTGTAAGACCAATTAACTTCCACAAATTGACAATTGTTCTGAGAAACAAAAGAGTTGAACAGTGTACAGTAAACTTTAATGACATGATGTAAGGGATGACTGAACAAGATAATCTTGTCCTTAATAGGTCTAGTATTACAAACAGATAAAATATTACAAACACGACTAAATGGTAAGTTAAACAACTTAATTATACAAAATAGAGTTTTGAACAGGGAAGGGAAACTACATTGACTGAACTGAAGGAAAAATGGTGCATGCGAGATGGAGAGGTAATTTGCAAAGTGGTCTAGATGGGATAATTAGCAGTATCTGCAGTTTAGATATGGCAAGTAAGTGGACTGTGTCTGATCATTCAGTACTAAGCTTGAATACATGGACATATGCTTATTAATTTCCATTATTTCAAGGCAGTTTATCTTCCTTCCTTTGCAGATGTTTCGTAAGATTTCATGTTGCACCTTGTAACTATGGTCTTTTTTTTTAAGCAGATGCTTTGCAAAAGTTGAATCACCTTCTCTAAGCCTCCAGTTACTGTGGTGTTTCTTCAGTGAATATTGCCCTGCCAAACTGACATAGATAGAACGTGTCACAATTACAAGTGGTTTTGTATATTCCACTCTTTTCCAAAGCTGAAGTGCTGTCTACAGTAGTGTAGGCGCCCCGGTGGTCCCGGTCGCCTACGGTGGACTGGATGGCCGAGCGGTGACCTCTCCAGTTGTCAGGATGCTAGGAAATGGCTGTAGAAGCGTCAGAATCACCAAAGAAACATTATTAATTCATAACACCTTTATTCCTGCCGAGTACAATGTTGCTTGGTGATATCAATGACCTTCCCCGAGTCCTTGCTGACTCGTAGCGATGACACCAGATCCGGGCCGCACAGTCTTGCTAGCGCAGCGCCGTGTGCTGTGACGTAGCGGAGGGATGTCCTTACTTCGGCTGCACGTGGGTGGCGGCGTCCTGCTGGCCATCGGCTCAGCTGCAGACAGCAAACTGCTGCGCGTAGGTGGCTCTGGGTTGGAGTCCCGACGCTGTTGGCACGAGAGGCGTTCTCGTAGTGCGGGGTGTACTCTATCCCACCCCATCTTCTCCCCTGCTCCTCCTGGTGGCTCGTCCGTGGTGGATGGGCAGAACGGGATGCAGTCCCCCAGCATCATCGGCTCACCCGGTTGTAACGGCGAATGCACAGGGCCAAGGCCCTGTATGATCTCGACGACGGCTCACCGATGTGGTCAGCATTGGCAGTGAGTGAGTCTGCCACGATGTCTGCTAATCCTGGGTTGATGATTGACAGCGGCAGCAGAGAGGACCAGAGCAGGTACTGTCCCCTCACGTCTGTTGCTGGATGGGCTGCCCTTACTGCAACATCTCCTTAATAAAGATTAACATGTCGATCACCGAGCTGAGCGCTACGCAGCGACCCAGTACACATCTAACTGCAAGTCTAACCGCGAGTGTGAGTGCCCTGTTGCTATCAAAGCTGGCGTATTTAAAGGAAGCACGAGCGACATCCTGGCGTCATGCTCATTTGTAATGACCACATTCGTTCCACTTATACTGCTGATTCATCTGTCGTACTCGCCCCTTAGATGTTCTTGCGACAGAGTTACGTGTTGTTGCTGCAGACTTACGTGAAGTTGTGAAATGCAGTACAGCTGACGCTATACCTCTGTCTTGCACTCTACGAAAGTCTCCGTCTAACACAAACCCGCTTGCTAAGCAATTCTCTCTCGCCTGTTGTGTGTAACCGGGCCATTGCCCCTGCGTGACGACACATTCCGATACATGCGCAATCCTCTTAGCTCTTGGCTAACTTACTGCCTCTGGCCCTCGGCATAGGCAACGAAACTTTGACAATATTCCACGTTTCCAACTCTTTACTATTCCGCGACACTACAGTAGGGCAAGAAGTGTCCAATAGTGTTGTGTACAATAGTTTTAGAATTCCTGGATTGAAGTATCTGGCCACATTCAGAGAGACTCTTCCTGAATATGGAACCGTGCACCATTTATTGAGGTCTTGAGGTGGTGGCTCAAGTACGGTCTGAAGAAGAGAGAAGAGCTTTTATTTTTCACGGATTATGGAATCCACCAATGCAGGACTGTAGCCATTGCTTGATGCTATTTGTTTAATTGCATTTTATTTAGTGTGTGAGTTGTCATCAGTCTTGAGGATGGATATTCGGCAATGTTCATGGAAGTTTCATGGGTCACACTGTTTGATTTATGTAGTGTACTAGGTTTTTTTTTTTCTTTTGATGATGATGATGGTGGTGAGGTCCTATACTCTGAGGAGCGTAAGGGACGATGTGGGAAACCCGCACCGCCGTACTAGGCAAGGTCCTAGCAGAGGTGGTTTGCCATTGCCTTCCTCCAAGCATGAATGATGATGATGATGATGATGATGATGATGACACAACAACACCCAGTCATCTCGAGGCGGCGCAAGAAGCAAGAATGCTACCGCAGGACCACGAGTGCGGACCTTTTTTTTTCTTTTATGAGGCTTAAAAAACCACTTAAAAAAAATTTAGATCAATGTATGAGGACTGTTCACAAAGTAAGGTGACTTTTCAAATTGCGTTTGCAATGTACATTCTATTACCGATTCTTTTTGTTATCTTGGTGCACATGTCCCGAACATACATTCACAGTTTCAAGTGTACAACACACTTTCACTTGTTTTTGACAGGTAGAAAGGTTAGACTTGTTTAGTGTGCTTGGCGATTTTCGATTATTATAAAAAAATGGAGCAAAGAATTTGCATCATATTTTGTGTAAAAAATGGAATCCAGTGCTCTAAAACACTTGAAATGATGAAAGTGGCATACAGTGAGTCTGCTCTAAGTAAAAAAAAATGTTTGCTAGTGATACAAGCTTTTCCAACATGGCTGAGAAGATGCCAATGATGAACCTCACTCTAGACGTCCCAGCACATCAACAACATATGATAACGTTGAACCTGTGAGGAAAATTGGTTTGGAAAATCGTAGAATTAGTGTAAAAGAAGTTGCCAAGGATGTTGGCATATTGGTCAGCTCGTGTCATGCAATATTTTCGGATGTTTTGGGGATGAGATGTGTGTCGGTGAAGTTTGTTCCAAAACTTCTCAAGAACTGTCTCATGAGCATCGCTCAGGAGCTCCTGAATGACATCAGTGATAATTCTGATTTGCTGAAAAGGGTCATAACTGTTGACAAAACATGAGTTTAAAGTTAAGACATCAAAACCAAAGCCCAATCGTCCCAATGGAAGCACCCAGAGAGCCAAGACTGAAAAAAATGTACATCAAGTTCGTTCAAATGTCAAAGTTTTGCTTACAGTTTTTTTTTTTTTTTTTCCAATTACTGGGGTGTAGTGCATCATGAATTTTTGCCTCAAGGTCATATGGTCAATAAGGAGTATTACCTTGATGTTATGCACTGTTTACGAGAAGCAGAACACGAAAAACGTCCGGAATTGTGGAAAAACAAATCATGGCTTTTGCATCATGACAATGCACCTGCGCATTCGTCGTTGCTTGTGAAAGGTTTCTTGGGCAAAAACAACACGACAATCATGCCTCAGTCACTATATTCACCAGATTTGGCCCCCTGCAACTTTTTCCTGTTCCCAAAACTGAAGAGGCCTATAAAAGGACGAAAATTTTCACCAATTGAGGAAATAAAAACTGCATCGCTAGATGCAGGCTGTGCCAAAAAGTGCTTCAAGGATTGGAAGAAGCATTGACACAAGTGTATTGTATCTGAGGGGGATTACTTTGAAGGGGACAAAATAAATATTGATGAATGAATAAATATTTTCTCATAAATATATAAGTCACCTTACCTTTTGAACAATCTCGTATTTATTTCTAGGTGCTCAGAGCTTCATTGTGTTATTGACATACCTACAAATTTCTAAATTACTTCCTCTGCATTTTAGAAAAAGTAATACAGAACCTTTTGGGGCACAGAATTCTCTCTCTCTCTCTCTCGCTCGCTCGCTCACTCTCCGCGCACGTGCGCGCGCGTTCGTGTGCGTGTGTGTGTGTGTATATATATAAACAAAGATGATGTGACCCACCTCACGAAAGCACCGGCAGGTCGACAGAAACATAAACAGACACACACATACACACAAAATTCAAGCTTTCGCAACAAACTGTTGCCTCAAGCTTGAATTTTGTGTGTGTGTTTGTGTTTCTGCCGACCTGCCGGCGCTTTCGTGTGGTGGGTCACATTATCTTTGTTTTTAAATGTATTTTTCCCGAGTGTATACCCGTCCTTTCCATATTGGTGTCTGTATACGTGTGGATGGATATGTGTGTGTGTGCGCGAGTGTATACCTGTCCTTTTTTCCCCCTAAGGTAAGTCTTTCCACTCCCGGGATTGGAATGACTCCTTACCCTCTCCCTTAAAACCCACTTCTTTTCGTCTTCCCCTCTCCTTCCCTCTTTCCTGATGAGGCAAAGTTTGTTGCAAAAGCTTGAATTTTGTGTGTATGTTTGTGTGTCTATCGACGTGCCAGCACTTTCGTTTGGTAAGCCACATCATCTTTGTTTTTAGATATATTTTTCCCATGTGGAATGTTTCCCTCTATTAATTCATATATATATATAGCTACCGACTTAGCGCCCAGCGTACGCGGACACCTAGTACGGCTAATGCCCGCGTACGGGATAACGCTCGGCTGGCACTGTGAAATATTTTAAGTCTGAATCAAGGTCACGCGCTATCGCGCGTCTATAAAAGCGAGCGCAGCCAGCGGAGCCGATCATTCGCGCTGCTGCTGCTGCTGCACAGGCAACTGCATTGAACGCTGCCAAGATGCCTTACAGAAGATATCGTCGTCGTGCAAGACAGACAATATATAAAACAATTGAGGACGTCGAAATGACTACATTAGCTGCCGACAAGAAAAGGAATGTCATCAAATCTGTCGCTGCACATTCGCTATTGGATGGACCCGCTGTCTTCTGTGGTTGCAGACTCAACTTCAGCATCGACATCAATGATTCCTTTACCCATGGGAACGGATGGTTAACAGTTGCAATTGTACGTGGTGGTACAGGCGTACCTAATGTATCTGGACTGGAAAGCTTCGTGGATCGTGATATCATAGCCTATCGCCATATCATGTTACAGAAAATGCAAATAAAGACTTCGGCAAGTCAACATACATGTCACCCTCACCTTTCTCCTTGTATACACGTAGTAGACGTAAGATATCTGTTAATATATATATATATATATATATATATATATATATATATATATATATATATATATATATATATTATCATTATAATAGAAGGAAACATTCCACGTGGGAAAAATTATATATAAAAACAAAGATGAGGTGACTTACCGAACGAAAGCGCTGGCAGGTCGATAGACACACAAACATACACACAAAATTTAAGCTTTCGCAACCAACTGTTGCCTCATCAGGAAAGAGGGAAGGAGAGGGGAAGACGAAAGGAAGTGGGTTTTAAGGGAGAGGGTAAGGAGTCATTCCAATCCCGGGAGCAGAAAGACTTACCTTAGGGGGAAAAAAGGACAGGTATACACACGCACATATCCATCCACACATACAGACACAAGCAGTTGTTTCGATAACAGAATGTGTGTATCAGACAGCTTTTGTGATATATATATATATATATGGGTGTGGATGGATATGTATGTGTGGATGGATATGTGCGTGTGTGCGAGTGTATACCTGTCCTTTTTTCCCCCTAAGATAAGTCTTTCTGCTCCCGGGATTGGAATGACTCCTTACCCTCTCCCTTAAAACCCACTTCCTTTCGTCTTCCCCTCTCCTTCCCTCTTTCCTGATGAGGCAACAGTTGGTTGCGAAAGCTTAAATTTTGTGTGTATATTTGTGTTTGTTTGTGTGTCTATCGACCTGCCAGCGCTTTCGTTCGGTAAGTCACCTCATCTTTGTTTTTATATATATATATATCACAAAAGCTGACTGATACACACATTCTGTTATCGAAACAACTGCTAACTTTTGCCAGCCGAAGTGGCCGTGCGGTTAAAGGCGCTGCAGTCTGGAACCGCAAGACCGCTACGGTCGCAGGTTCAAATCCTGCCTCGGGCATGGATGTGTGTGATGTCCTTAGGTTAGTTAGGTTTAACTAGTTCTAAGTTCTAGGGGACTAATGACCTCAGCAGTTGAGTCCCATAGTGCTCAGAGCCATTTGAACCATTTTGCTAACTTTTAGACCAATTTATGTATTGTACAGGTTGTGCAGCAGCCTTTTCTTAAACCACGCTGGCTGCATAAAATAATGTTGTGGGATGAATTATAATTTTATATCCGATAACATGCTGCTCTTTCAAATATTTTTGAAAAAATTGGTAACAATGAAAGAACTATAGTTTCCCATTTCATCTTGTTTGACTTTTTTATGAGTTGGCTGAACTTCAGCATATTTTAACTGATCTGGAAAACATTCCTGTTCAGAAGACTGTCTGATTATGATGAAGCATGGATGTGCAATGTTATGACAGACGATTTTTACTATTCTAGTGGGAAACTCATACCAACCCACTGAGTTTAAATTTTTAAGGGACATTATGATATTGATTACATCAGAGCCTGAAACACAGGAAACTTGAAATATGAACATTTTCTCTCTGTCATACTACAATTTGTACTTGGTGGTAAGCAGTCACTTATTACAACTAATTCACATATAGCACTGGGATCTGTAACAGCTCTACCATTTATTATTATTATTATTATTATTATTATTATTATTATTATTATTATTATTATTTTGGAGGGGCATTTTCTCTCCATTTCATTGTCAACTTCACTTCTTATAAAAGACGAAGCAGCTTTTGATTTCTTTTTACCATTCGAAATTAATCTGTTGTTTGCAATATGCTTTGCTAGTTTAACTACCTAGGCAAATATTTCTTTGTAAGTGTATATATACACTCCTGGAAATTGAAATAAGAACACCGTGAATTCATTGTCCCAGGAAGGGGAAACTTTATTGACACATTCCTGGGGTCAGATACATCACATGATCACACTGACAGAACCACAGGCACATAGACACAGGCAACAGAGCATGCACAATGTCGGCACTAGTACAGTGTATATCCACCTTTCGCAGCAATGCAGGCTGCTATTCTCCCATGGAGACGATCGTAGAGATGCTGGATGTAGTCCTGTGGAACGGCTTGCCATGCCATTTCCACCTGGCGCCTCAGTTGGACCAGCGTTCGTGCTGGACTTGCAGACCGCGAGAGACGACGCTTCATCCAGTCCCAAACATGCTCAATGGGGGACAGATCCGGAGATCTTGCTGGCCAGGGTAGTTGACTTACACCTTCTACAGCACGTTGGGTGGCACGGGATACATGCGGATGTGCATTGTCCTGTTGGAACAGCAAGTTCCCTTGCCGGTCTAGGAATGGTAGAACGATGTGTTCGATGACGGTTTGGATGTACCGTGCACTATTCAGTGTCCCCTCGACGATCACCAGTGGTGTACGGCCAGTGTAGGAGATCGCTCCCCACACCATGATGCCAGGTGTTGGCCCTGTGTGCCTCGGTCGTATGCAGTCCTGATTGTGGCGCTCTCCTGCACGGCGCCAAACACGCATACGACCATCATTGGCACCAAGGCAGAAGCGACTCTCATCGCTGAAGACGACACGTCTCCATTCATCCCTCCATTCACGCCTGTCGCGACACCACTGGAGGCGGGCTGCACGATGTTGGGGCGTGAGCGGAAGACGGCCTAACGGTGTGCGGGACCGTAGCCCAGCTTCATGGAGACGGTTGCGAATGGTAATCACCGATACCCCAGGAGCAACAGTGTCCCAAATATGCTGGGAAGTGGCGGTGCGGTCCCCTACGGCACTGCGTAGGATCCTACGGTCTTGGCGTTCATCCGTGCGTCGCTGCGGTCCGGTCCCAGGTCGACGGGCACGTGCACCTTCCGCCGACCACTGGCGACAACATCGATGTACTGTGGAGACCTCACGCCCCACGTGTTGAGCAATTCGGCGGTACGTCCACCCGGCCTCCCGCATGCCCACTATACGCCCTCGCTCAAAGTCCGTCAACTGCACATACGGTTCACGTCCACGCTGTCGCGGCATGCTACCAGTGTTAAAGACTGCGATGGAGCTCCGTATGCCACGGCAAACTGGCTCACACTGACGGCGGCGGTGCACAAATGCTGCGCAGCTAGCGCCATTCGACGGCCAACACCGCGGTTCCTGGTGTGTCCACTGTGCCGTGCGTGTGATCATTGCTTGTACAGCCCTCTCGCAGTGTCCGGAGCAAGTATGGTGGGTCTGACACACCGGTGTCAATGTGTTCTTTTTTCCATTTCCAGGAGTGTATTTAAGAAATTTAGAGTTTAAGTTAACTTTCAATGCTATATGCAGTTTCTTTTCTTAATGCTAAACATTCTAATTATTTTTGCTTCCCATGATTTACTTTCATGAGACCCAGTCCATAGTGTGACAAATGAGAAGCATTTGCTGAACACACCTATGAATTTGGATTGCAAGTTATTGTAATTGTCATTTGGATCAGTCCCTGTGAAATCTACCAATGGTCTGGTTCTTCCCATCTAAGATTTTGATATTTTTTGTGTCAGTAGTAGGAGTTGTTTGCATGAAGAATCTCAAATTCAATTTTTTTTTTTTTTTTTTTTGACCATTCGTTTTTGAGTTAATAATTTTTGAAGATTCCAAAGTTGTGCAATTTTTGTCACCTTCTGATTCCTTAAAATGGCTGTATCACAAAAGCTACTTGCTTTACAGACCTGAGATTTGTACAAATTTATTCAGTTTCTTATAAGATTAAAAATATGTGCTACTTTACTATGTTCATAAAAAATGTAAATTTTCCAAAACATATTTTTTTAAATTCTTAAAATTTCAGAATCCAAATTTTGCTTGTTTTAAAACAGTATATATTACTTATACACTATTTGTAAATGTGTATGCCAAATTTCATGATGGTGTTCCAATGGGAAAATATTAAAATAAATTGTCTCTTACTAGTAAATGCAGCTTCCAGGAATAGTCAGTAGGACTGCATACTTATTTAGAAGTTATAATGGAAACTTCAAATCACTAACACAATATAAGTTTGTCAACTCACTGTTATGTTTCATTTAATGACAGTTTATTGTGTTATTAGAATTTAAAGTCTGTACTGGCCTTCCCAGGTTAACAGTGAAAATATTTGAACATACAACATAACACAATGTGCTCAAGAAAGACTACAAATAATTTACTTGACTGTACCTGTCTTTTACAAATACATATATAGTAACTAATATTAGTAATTAAACACTCGTGTAGCTGTTACTGTTTAACAATGAGTTGTTCAAAGGCCTTTCAGTAAGAAATTTTATACTCATCTTCAATTATAAAAACATTATAAAGGTCTAGTTACAGTCATTATACTATAAGATAATTATTGTATTATTCTTTTACAGTACATTACCTAGTCCTCTAAAGCAAAAGTGACAGATTATTGACACAACAACATATTCTTTTGCAACATAATCTGCGAGGCTTTTCGCAACTCTTTGTTTAATAGTCTGTATGTTCTTCCAGTGGCAGTTGAAAGACGTAATTTACAAAGTATGAAGTTCTCTCGGACAGACAACTCATCTGGTCTTCTTAGATATGAAAAAAAACAAGCTGTTCCACAAGGATGCATAAATAATAGGTTTACTTCTGCTTCTTGTTCATCTCTCGACAGCACACAACCCGTTCATCATTTGTCGTCCTAAGCACAAGTAACAAATCCTGTAATCTGTTCAAAACGCTTGTCATCTGCTTCTGGATACACTTGAATTTTATGAACATCAATGTCTTCAAAAGCAGAAACAACTTTCGCTTTAACCTTGTCTTTGTTCAAAGAAATGAATGCATGGTATTTCTCAGTCCCTGTGGCTGCTATGGCTTCATAAAATCTTTATGCCCATATTCTTTCTTCTGCTGCATGCTCGCCAACACCTTTACATGCTTCCTTTCCATGTGAAGTAGTGTAAAAATGCTGTTCTGCCTCAAATCCTTCAAAATCTTCAGAATGCTCACGCATGTTGGAAGATTTTTTTTAGTTCTTATATTGAGCTGCTGAACCACCACTGTCATAATATTTTTTTCTCAAATTAGGAAGAAAATCAAGTTTTATAAACTCTATACACTTTTTTTTGGAACACAGGTATCAGTACTATGTCTTGTGTCAAACTGTCTCATTTAAAAACAAAACTTTTGTTGATGAAGATATTTTTTTCTTTATTTCAATTTTTCGTCTCATAACAAACAAAATGCTCTGTGGCCACGGAACTGTTCCAATGTAACCCTTGGGTTTCATCTTGAAGCACTATAGAATAATTTTCAGCAAAATCACATGCAACAACAGCTTCACTCTGCATAAATGAGGATTTCTTTACATAAAGAAAGCATATTACTGTTTTGCAACAGTTTTGTTAGCTGTGTACAAAAATCTTATATGAGCTGCTCTCATGACAGTCTGAAATAAGCAGCAGTCAACAGTAATCCACTATTTGTAAAATTTGTTTTCTATCATTTCCTCTTCAAGTGCAGAAATCAAGGCGTCTTTATAAAGGTGCTTGCATCAATGCATTACTCACATTCATTTCTGAACCACTGAGTATTTGGTGGGTTGCACATAATTTTGAACATGCAGTGTTTGTATGAGGGAAGTGTGCTTTCATATTCTGGTATGGTGACCTTGCTCAAAGTTTGTGCCAGCTATTATTAGTTTCACATTTAGATAGTTGCACAAATGCAGAGTGTCTCCCATTTCCTCCAAATATATTGCAATTTTTTGGTCTTAATTAAATAAATTTTGAGAATCTAATTTAGACCTGTGTGTAATTTGCTTTGTAAAATTTATACACTTTGATTAGGTTTCCTAAAATTAATCTTTTTTGAGAGTGCATAGGCTTGGCATATGCTACAATTTGTTTGTACCTTTCCATAAGATTCTTTGCTTTGCGTTAAAACCAGTTCAGGTTTTCTTTCTTTAGATAATTTCAGCCTACATCAAATGTAGATGTTCATTTCTTCTTCAGTACCCAAGTTTCATACATTCAAGAAGTTCCATTTCTAAGCTCCTTATTCAACCAGTGTGAGTTTCTCTTTAAAGTATTACAATAAAATTTTGACCACTTTTTACCCAAAATTAGTTTTCTTCTTAATAAACAAACGAAAGATAAATCACAGACATAAAAAAGATGAAACCTACAAGATACATGAAAATGTAAAATTGATTAGTTTAAAATTATATTAAAACATTAATTGCGAAGAGCAAAAAAAATATAGCACTTTTTTTAAATAACATTTTACAAACTTAGGAATGTAGTACAGTGATGATTAGTGCTGGTGTCCTCAGATTGTAGCAAAACTTATTGCATTCTGTGTAAAATGCCACTACTACTATTTCAGAGAGGCTGCTTGTGTGTGTCTGACTCATGCATCACATGTACTGCATTCCAGCAACTTCCTCCTCTTTCCCCCTCCAGTGTACTGCTAAATTTGTTACAGCAGCTGATTTTTATTGAAGTACATTATTGTGTCAGTAGAAGTGACTGTTTTTGTTTCACTGTTATATATTGGTAGTATTTATTTTCTATTGTGTTACATCTACATCTATATCTGTATTCATACTCTACAAACCACCATGCAGTGCATGACAGAGGATATGTCCAACTGTACCAGTTTTAGGATTTCTTTGCACTCCATTCACATATGTAGTGCAGGAGGTATGATTGTTTGAATGCCTCTATGTGTGTGTGTGTGTGTGTGTGTGTGTGTGTGTGTGTGTGTGTGTGTGTGTGCTGTAATAATTCTAATCTTATACTCATGGTCCCTTTGTGACTGATGGTGTAGAGGGCTATAGTGTATTCCTAGAGCCATCATTTAAATAAGGTTATTTAAACTTACTTTGTTACTAGTTTTTGTTGGGATAGTTTACATCTATCTTCAACAGTCTGCCAGTTCAATTTCTTCAGTATCTTTGTGACACTCTCCCATAGATCAAACAAAACTATGAGCACTCATGCTGCCATTCTCTGTTATGTTCAATAACCCTATGTTAGTCCTACTTGGAATGGGTCCCACACACTTGAACAATATTCTACAATCAGTCACATGAGTGATTTCTAAGCAATCTCCTTTAGAAAAGATTGTGCTTCTCCAGTATTCTAACAATAAAACAAAGTCTACCGGCTGCTTTACCCACAACTGGACCTATGTGATCGTTCCATTTCATATACCTACGAAGTGTTACACCTAGCTACTTGCATGGCCTGGCCGATTCCAACAGTGACTCATTGATATTGTAGTCATAGGTTGCTATGGTTTTTTTTCTTTTTCTGTGACAAGTGCAATTTTACATTTTTGAACATTTAAAGCAGGTTGCCAATCTTTGCACCACTTTGAAATCTTATCAATATCTTACTCAATATCATGCAGTATCTTTCAGACAGTACTTCATTACAAGTAACCGCATCTCTGCAAAAGGACTGAGGTTAGTATTAATATTGTCTGCAACGTCATTAATACACAATATGAACAACGAGGATCCCAACACTCTTCCCTGGGGCACATCCGAAGTTATTTCTACAACTGATGATGACTTTCCATCCAAGATAACATGCTGTGCCCTCCCTACCATAATGTCCTCAATTCAGTTATAAATTTCACTTGAGACCCCATATGATTGTACTTTTCACAGTAAGTGTAGGTGTGGTACTGAGTCAAATGCTTTTCTGAAATCAAGAAATACTGCATCCAACTGACTGCCTCGATCCAAAGCTTTCAGCAAGTCATGTCAGAAAAGTGCGTGTTGGGTTTCACATGATCAGCATCCTGATTGGCATGGAATAAATCATTCTGTTTGAGGTATTCAAGATACCTCCTTATGTTTAAGCTCAGAAAATGTTCTAAGAATCTACAACAAATTGATGTCAAGGATAGTTGGCAATGGGTTTGAGGATCACTTCTACTACCCATATTGTAGGCGAGTGTGACCTGTACTTGTTTCCAATAACTGGCCATGGTTTTTTGTTTGAGGGATCTCCAATAGATCATAGTTAGAAGAGGGGCTAATTCAGCCGCAAATTCATTATAGAATGTGATAGGGATTCCTTCAGGCCCTGGAGACTTGTTCGATTTTAATGATTTCAACTGTTTCTCAACACCACTGACACTAAGTTGTATTTCACACAACTTTTCAGTGGTACAAAGATTAAACTGGAGTAGTTCTCCTGGTTTTCCTTTGCAAATGAAGATTTGAAAATGGATTTAAGCATTTCAGATTTCTCTTTGCTACTGTCAATTTCAGCTCCTGTCTCATTTGGAAGAGACTGGACACTAGCACTGGTGCTTTATTAATGACCAGAATTTCTTTGGGTTTTGTACAAGATCATTTGACAATATTCTGTTATGGTAGGTACAAAAAAACTTCACATATCACTCTCCTGACAGCCAAATGCATCTCTCTGTCTATAGGCCTTTGCTTTGTTTTTACCTATTATTCATTCAGTACTATCTGTTTCTTTAAATGTTTCTTCACAGTGACTGTTTACCGTGGAGGGTCCCTCCCATTATGAACTGTTCTGCTGGGTCATATCTATCCAGTGCATGATCAATTATTACCTTAAATATTCTTTTAAACTTGAGCCATAGTTCCTCTACATGCTACTGCTCTCTGCTGAAAGTTTCAAGTTCCTCACCGAGATATGACACTACTGATTTTTTATCTAGATTACTGAACATACATATCTTTCTGCTTGATTTAGTTGTCCTTTATACTTTGGCAATCATTGTGACCACAACTGTGCCATGGTCACTGATACCAGTTTCAATGTGGATGTCCTCAAAGAGGTCAGATCTATTTGTTGCCATTAGGTCCATTACATTTCCATCATAAGTGAGCTTCCAAACTAACTGTTCTAGGTAGTTTTCAGAGAGGGCATTTAATAATGTTTCATATGTTGTCTTACCACGCCCACCAATAACTGTAATTTTCCCAATTGATTATTGGATGATTAAAGCCTCCACCAATAATTACAATATGATTGGGGATCTTACATAAAAGTGATCTGAGGTTTTCTCTGAAGTTCTCGGTTACATCAAGAGATGAGTCTGATGGACAACAGAAGGATCCAGTCATCATTATATGTCCATCCCTGATACTGAGTCTTGCCCGAACAATCTCACACGCAGCTTCAACTCCTGCCTCAGTGGATCTGAGTTTCTTCTCTACAGCAACAAATACACCACCTCCATTTCCCAGTTGCCTACCATTCCAATATATACATAAATTTTCCCTAGTAATTTCACTGTTATCAATTACAGGTTTCGACCAGCTTTCTGTACCTAGTATTATGTGAGCTTCACTGCTTTTCATGAGCCCTTCAAACTCTGGCACTTTGTTGTGAATCCTTCAGCAGTTTACAATTAGGATTTTAATACTCTCACCCATGGGAGGCATTTCTTTCAATCACATGCTGATACTTCTGGATTTCCTACATCTATTGTAATCTGGACTGGATGGAGAGTCGTCTAATCCAAAATCACGTTTGTGTGAATCCCCACACATTCAGCTCCCTGAGTTGCAGCATTTGATATGTAATGCACACCTGACCTGTATAAGAGAAGCCTACAGTTCTCAACCTCGTGGCCCAAGTCCAGGAAGTCGCAACCTAGCTTGTCACAGAACCTCCGAAGTCCTTCCACTTGACTCAGAACACCCAAGTATGAAATTGGTGCCCCGATGAAAAGCATCATTTGTTCCAAAGTGCACCACAATCTGCAGTTGGTTGCACCCTGTTCCCTCAATAGCTGTTGGAATAGCCTCTGCAACATGTTGAATGAGACCCTCAGGAATATGCACTGAGTACACCTGGTGTCCTCTGCACTCTCTTGCTGCCATTTCCCTAGGGGGTGTCATCATTTTCTGTATGTTTGAACTGTTGATGATTAATAGGCCCTACCCTTTTGTGTTTGGCTCCTCTTGACACCAGACAAATCAGGTTTCACCAAAAAAATTGTGTGAAATCTTATGGGACTTAACTGCTAAGGTCATCAGTCTCTAAGCTTACACACTACTTAACCTAAATTATCCTAAAGACAAACACACACACACCCATGCCCGAGGGAAGACTCGAACCTCCGCCAGGACCAGCCTCACAGTCCATGACTGCAGCGCCTTAGACTGCTTGGCTAATCCCGCCCCAGGTTTCACCAAAACAGTGAAGTGAATCCCACAGGCTCAGTTTCAGTTTCAGTGAAAGACAGCACCTCAAACTTGTTGGTTAGGAGGACTGGTAAAATTCCCTCCCTGGTCTGCATCCACCTTGAACAGGACACCTAACTCTGCCACTGAAACACCACTTGCAGGCAAATGGATGACTAATGACAGATCCCATACTTTCTGCTGAGGGGACAGGATGTACAGGAGTGGACAGCACTTGAGCCACCTTTGGTACCAGCAACACAGGCACATAACTCTCACGAGCCCTGTCAACCAACTCATTCCGTGTTTGAGAACAGCATTCATGGCTGGTCTGCATTTTAACTAGTGCCATGTGTTACAGAGCAATGAACAAATTACTTTAAATTAAACTTCCTGGCAGATTAAAACTGTGTGCCATACCGAGACTTGAACTCACAACCTTTGCCTTTCACGGGCAAGTGCTCTACCAACTGAGCTACCCAAGCACGACTCATGCCCTGTCCTCACAGCTTTACTTCTACCAGTATCTCATCTCCTACCTTCCAAACTTTACAGAAGCTCTCCTGCAGGAGAGCTTCTCACAGCTTTACTTCTACCAGTATCTCGTCTCCTACCTTCCAAACTTTACAGAAGCTCTCCTGCAGGAGAGCTTCTGTAAAGTTTGGAAGGTAGGAGACGAGATACTGGTATAAGTAAAGCTGTAAGGATGAGACGTGAGTCGTGCGTGGGTGGCTCAGTTGGTAGAGCACTTGCCCACAAAAGGCAAAGGTCCCGAGTTCGAGTCTTGGCCCGGCACACAGTTTTAATCTGCCAGGGAGTTTCATATCAGCGCACACTCCGCTGCAGAGTGAAAATTTCATTCTACTTTAAATTAATCTGTTGAGCTAAAAAGTTCCAAAGTCCCTATAAGAATTGAAACAAATACACAAAATGAGATTACTATTAAGGCAACAAAAAACTATGGTAAAAATTACTAGTATCCTAAAATATTTTGAGGTTAATTATTGTTGTTAGTAAACTGAAAAACATAGTTAATTTACAATAAATGTAGGTAATATATAGGGCTATTCTCTTCAAGAGAAAACTAGATGTAACACAATATGTTAGAATAACTGCTACAGTAACTAAACCACAAATGCTGATTTACTAAAAAGTAGATTCTGCAGAAGACAATGATAGCTTCCGAAAAAACCCAAAAAATGCCTTTTTATTTGTGTTGATATACAACAAAATTCAGGAGTGAACTATTCTTTGGCAGTAAATGTGAACCACAAATGCTGACTTACTATGAATCAAGTAAAAAATAGGAAACAAAATTAAAAGTTATATAAAAAGGAAAAGACGTAATATGACTTACATTATTAAGGTGCTTGTATTGTATTGTTTACCGCATTGTAAAAATCATAAACTCAAGTCTGTTTAGTTAGTACACAAGAATTTAATTTTAAATTGAGGAATGTAGTGTGCTATTGTCGAGAAATGTGGCGGATGTTTGATGAAGCCCACACCAGAGACAGCAGACCAATCTTAGCCGACGCCAACTCCGGGACGACGAAGATGATCAAGAAGATGTGGGGGCAAGACAACGTAGGTCACCATCGCTACAAGCTAGCCACTAGAGAGGACGCTCCACAACATGCCAATCAAGGTCTCCATCGCCGTTTAGAAGCTCCAGCCAATAACCTAGCCGCCGCAACCTGGAAAACTAAAAGGTGCGACCTTCCTTGGAGGTGAGGCCGCCGAAGAGAAAAATCCTCCGCCATTGATCACTATGGAAATGATAGGAAACTGTCGATATCCTCATGGATGGCCAACCAGCCCAAGCTCTTGTGGAGAATGGAGCATCATACTCAGTCATTTCGGAGAAGTACTGTTGCCAGTTGCAGAAAACCGTATTCGTCGACAACAAAACATCTCTGCTGAAGGTGGCTAATGGGAAATATGTAAAACCTACAGGAAAATGTGTCATTCGTGTGGGTATAAGTGGCCATACACAGCCCTTAGAATTCATCGTCTTACAAGAGTGTAGTCATGACGTCATTCTCGGATGTGACTTTTTGAAAGCTTCTCAGGCAATTACAGATTGTGGTCACTCGAAGATTATGCTAGAAGAGATGAGATACTGTGGACAGGAAGATGCGCATCCAGATGTGTGGAGACTATGTGTGCTGGATGAAGTGATCACTCCTGCAGTCAGCGCTAGAAAGTTACTGTCATGTGTCATGCCATGCATCAACCCATGGAACTTGTAGTGGAATGTAAGAGAAGCATACCACTGTCGTCTCGTTTAAGAATGGATTCGGTGAATTGTGGATAGCTAACTGTCGCCAAGAACCACAGATCCTTCCAAGACGCATGTGCATAGCAAACGCTGAACCATTAATTGCAGAACAGCTGAGCATCATAAAAACCTCCCATGCCAAGTCTATGGACAAAATTAGCACTACCACTACAACACAAGATCTAGCTTGACTGTCACCAGATCTCACTAAGAAACAACAGAAGAAGTTACTTGCCATTTTCAAGAGTTCTCTGAATGCTTCAATCCCCAAGTGAAGAGCAAATTAGACAAATCGACAGTGAAACACTGGATTAGCACTGGAGACCATCAACCAATAAGTCAGAGAGCATACCGTGTGTCAGCAACAGAACGTCAAATAATTTGTGACGAGGTAGAGAAAATGATGAAGAATGACGTCATTCAGCCTTCGCAGAGCCCATGGTCATCACCAGTGGATGGCATTTGGTGCTTTTGTGTTGATTACAGGAAGCTTAATAAGATAACTAAAAAGGACGTTTACCCTCGTCCATGAATTGACGATACACTAGATTGTCTGAAGGGGGCTAAGTTTTTCTCAACCATGGACATGTACTCGGGATACTGGCAAATCGAAGTAGATGAGTCTGATCATGAGAAAACTGCATTCATCACTTCTGATTGCCTGTATGAGTTTAAGGTAATGCCATTTGGTTTGTGTAATGCACCAGCAACTTTTGAACAGATGACGGATAATCTTCACCTGAAGTGGTTGATGTGTCTTTGTTATTTAGATGACATTATAGTGTTCTCAGAGACATTTGATGAACATATAAAAAGACTGACGCCTGTTCTTAAGTGTCTCCAACTAGGCAGACTGAAACTTAATCCAAGAAAGTGTCTCTTTGGAGCAAAAGAAATCAAATTACATGGACACATTGTGTCAAACGAAGGTGTGCAGCCAGACCCAGAAAAGGTGAGCTCTATAACGGAATTTCCTATTCCTAAAAGTATTAGAGATGTGAGAAGCTTCCTCGGATTATGTTCTTATTACTGTTGTTTTATCAAAGACTTTTGTATCAAAGCCAGGCCACTCCACGAGTTGTCAAAAGCCGATGCTAAATTTATCTCGGGTGGTGCTCAACAAGATTCTTTCTAAGCTCTGACAACTGACCGTGTACTTTGTCTGTATGATGAGAGAGCACGTACAGAACTACACACAGATGCCAGTGGGTATGGGATCGGTGCTGTTCTGTTGCAGATTTCGGATGGAAAAGAGAAGGTTATAGCCAATGCTTCTTGCTGTGATCTGGACCATGTGCAAATTTCGACAGTATCTCTATGATGATGACGATTATGACGATTTGATTGTGGAGGGCTCTACTGTGCGGCTATCAGTGCCCGTAGAAATTCCCTATCTTTGCTCATCCCAATCTCGCCACTTTCATGAATGAGAATGAAATGAGGAGGACAACACAAACACCCAGTCATCTCGAGTATCTCTATGGAAGGCCATTCACTGTTGTTAAAGACCATCATTCACTTTGTTGGTTGACAGGTCTTGAGGATCTAACAGGACGACTTGCCAGGTGGCCACTACATCTTCAAGAGTATGACATTACCATAGTGTACAAAAGTGGAAGAAAACACAAAGATGCCTACTGTCTCTCAAGAAACCCTGCACAAGACCATCAAGACTTTGATGAAGATAGTGACCGTCTCGCTGCACTCCAGGATCTCTCTGTTGAGCAGAAGAAGGACGGCAAGATATCTCAAATTATGTTTGCCTTAAATCGGTCAGGGGAAGTGAAAGGACAATTTAAGGAAGTTAATGGACAGCTTTGCAAGAAAAACTTAGATCCGTTTGTAAAGACGTGGCTACCGTGATTCCTAAACACATGAGCTTAGATATTCTACAGAAATTCCATGACACACCTGAGGCCGGACGTTTAGGATTTATTAAGACATACGACAGTGTCCACAAGAGATTTTTCTGGCCAGGTTTATTTAGGAGTGTCTGTCACTATGTGTCCCACTGTCGAGAATGCCAGAGGAGAAAGGCAGTTCCTCAGTAACCACCTGGCCAAATCATACAAATTCCATCAGCCGAAATGCCTCTCCAGCATGTTGGGATTGGCATCTTCGGATGATTTCCAACGTTTGCTAGTGGCAATAGATGGATTATTGTTTGCACTGATTATCTGACACACTATGCCATTACAAAAGCCATTAAAACAGCCGAAGCATTCGAGGTAGCCAAATTCATCATAGAAGATATTGTATTAAAACACAGTGCCCCAAGGTCGCTAATTACGGATCAAGGGAAAGTTTTTCAATCAAATCTTGTGACAGAGATAAACTGTCGGTGCAACATAACTCATCACATGATGACTGCCTACTATCCACAAAGTAACGGGCTTACTGAAAGCCTTAATAAGACCTTGGCCGACATGCTATCAGTGTTCGTTAATGTTGAGCAGAGCAACTGGGATGAGGTGCTACCTTTCATGACGTTTGGCTACAACACCACCAAACGAGACACCACAGGATTTATGCCATTTTTCCTGGTACATGGGTGTGAGGCGACGACGACGACGATGGACACTGTGTTTCCATTACATCCTGATGACATTGATGACACCTACATCGACCAGGTGATAACCAGAGCTCAGCAGTTAGTTTGATTCTGCATGCTGCAGGCTCAAGAAAATGATCGCCAAAGGTATGTGCGAGCAACAACCCTGTTGTTTACCAGCCTGGTGACCTCGCCTTGATCTTCACTCCTGTTCGGAAGGTTGGTCTCTCTGAGAAGCTCCTCAGGCGCTACTTTGGACCTTACAAGGTTGTAAGACAGTTGTATGATGTTACTTATGAAGTTGAAGATTTCGACCCCCCACACAAGACGACAAAAGATCAGAGATATGGTCAATGTCCTTCGAATGAAGCCCTATAAGGATCCTGCAACCCAGGGTAAATTCGAAGCTCCAGCGACAGGCAACAAGCAGATAGGTGACGAAGAATGTAGTGGCAAGGGAAGTTCTAAGAAGATCACTGCCAGGGCAAACATCAGTCATCGGGAGTCAGAGTATGCAGGACTGATGACTCGTTCCTGGACTAGGAGGACGTAACACCGAGACGCTGTTCTCTTAAGGAGAGAGCAATGTCGCAGAGGAAGCTGAGTAGCACAGTCGCCATAGTGTAGTGGTTATATACTACACTGTTGCATGGGGGGTTGCGAGTTCAAAACTCACCTGAACTGTAAAATATTAATTTCTATATTCGGTTCGTGTACATTCTAGAAGTATCAACAAATGTCAAGAATCATTTTACTGGAATGTTCTGTAACTGTATATATACAGTATGTGTTTTGGCCAGAGGCAGTTCGCTCTTGTATGTGCAAGTGCTGAATAAACCTTTGTTAAGTGAAGTTAGTGTTCAAATATGGCAAAAATCACAAAAAATTGGGAACTTTAAGAATTTCAAACCCAAAAACAAAATTCCAAAGCACCTACAATTTTGGATTTTACCTAATTTTGATAAGTAGAATAAAATGACAAAAAAATTACAAAATTCTAAATCATCCAGGTTGAAATTTACTTTTTTATTCATTGATTTCACATGGATTGACCTATCTGTTGAAATGTTTTTACCGACTGGCCACATGGTGAGGCTTAGGTTTTTAATAAATACCCCCACACTTTCTTGACTGAAGTTCCTACATCTTTTGTTGTGCAGCAGGAATATAATTTTGGTAGTGATACAAATAAAGCTGCATGTAACTACTTACAATAGCATCAATTCATGTTGTAGCAGTAGGTGTAACTCCTGTGCACTGATCAAAATTTAGATTTAGTCAATTTCTGGCTTTAAATATGGAGCAGATTTGTCATCACTTCTTATATCTATATTGAAGTCAGCAGATATATAAGTAGTTTCTTAGATTTTCAGTTTTTATTTTATGTAACAATGTTTCAAATGTATCCATGAATACAGAGCTTATGTGGTAACCAGGGATGCAATACATACTGACGGATAACATGTTATGCTCTCTACATTATATACACCAACTTTCAAATGTAACTTCAATATCAGGTTATGGACTGGACTAATAGGAGACATCAAATCTCTCTGAAAGTTTGTGGCAGATTAAAACTGTGTCCCAGACTGGGCCTTGAACTTGGAACATTTGCCCTTCATGAGAAAGTGCTATTGAAGCACGACTCATGATCCACTCTCACAGTTTTACTTCTGCCAGTATCTCATCTCCTACCATTCAAACTTCACAGAAGTTCTTCTGCATACCTTGCAGAACTAGCACTCCTGGGAAAAAGGATACCGTGGAGACACGGCTCAGCCACAGCTCCAGAATGAATTTTTCACTCTGCAGCAGTATGTGTGCTGATATGAATCTTCCAGCCAAATGCGCCCCAAGTATGAGTCCTGGTTTAGCACAGTTTTAATGTAACAAGAAGTTTCAAATCAGTGTACACTTCGCTGCAGAATGAAAATTCATTCTGGAGTCAAAGTCTCTCTCACAGGAAATAGGCAAGAAACTGCTTATAAAATTGTAAGTACTGGCTTTAGGATCGAATCAACCCCCACGCCCCACAAAGAACAGGAAACATAATTTCGGCTTAATAACAATATGCATGTTGGGTATAGTTAATAATTTTTTTCCATTTGTATCTGTGATTGGAATATGTGACGCAATAAAATGTGTCACCGTTGTGTACTTTACAGTGAGTCATAGACCACCATAATTGCAGATGTTACCGAGAGCCTTTCTTATGCATAAAAGTAAGCTATTACTCAGACTGATCGTTATAGCTGGTAACGTTCTTTTAGACGTGTTTAGCTTACAGTAGGTCTTTAATCCTGTTTAACGGCAAAATTATTAAGCCTACGACCCGTATACATTAAAAAAGATGAAAATCATTTACCTGATGCAAATTCTTGTAGGCGTTTTCTCTTCGCGTTTAATGCACGCTGCATACCCGATTCGAATGATTCTAACATTTTACTAACTTCATCATCCAAGTTTAAATTTAAAGTATCTTCGTCAGCTTGTATGGGATACGTGTCCTCCGCTGCTCTTTTTCTCACAGGCCTAACATTTTCCATCGGTTTTATGGGCATCTTGACTGGCTTTGATTCCAATAAATCATCGTCTGAGAGATCACTGATCGTATCTGAAACTGCTGACTTCTTTTGTGGGAATGACGCTTTTTTAATACCAGCTTTCGGCATGTTTCCTTCGAATTTTTCAAACTTGCCGCTACGATTTACCCTGCAATCGAAAGATCAAAGATGTATGAATGTTCAAAATTTCAAATCTTTGAAAATGCGTTTCATGTAATCAGAGAGAATCGAGGTAAATTTGAGGAATTAAAAAAATAAATGAGTCATATCTAAATTTTTGAACAATGATATGTTTTAGGGTTTCTCAATCATAACTGAGCCCTGTGTTATTTTGGACTTTTTTTAATACGTCGCGTGTTTTAGTAATGTGTAATTTTGTAAACTATAAGTGGAATTTAAGAAAGTATAATGGTTCTAGAATTTCTCTGTAACCCTTTCTCGTGCAACTGCACAAATTCGTATTTAGTTTAATAACCGAACTAGTTCCAGAGATACAAGTGCTTGTTGGCGGCACAAGTTTTATGGACAGCTTGGACAGAGCCGGTTTGAAGGTGGATTTGAGTGATCGTGTAGTACTGTAGTATGGGTGAAGTGGTAATTATTAGGTAGTATCACAGTAGATTAGTTTGTAATTAACTGTATTCGTATATATTATGAATGGCTTGAGTTACGTATATGTAATTTTGCCGCCTTCGAAAAGGCGGTTTTATTGTGTAATGTCAATAATGGAAACTGCAGTAAGTGGTATCCTGTAGTACTGTTAAACAGAGAACATTTACTTACAGGGCTTTATAAACTGGTTCATATTCGTTCAATTATTTCATCGTTGCATTTTATTTTCAGATCTCTCATGTGTAATCGTCCATTTAGTCGCTACTTATTGTATGAAATGGAGATCTTCACACATGTTACAGATCACTATATTATTTGTTAAACATAAATCGTATTAGTTAAGTTTCCTCATAATGCTACCTATGTGTTTTATTCTGTTGTAGTGCATCCTAAAGCCTTCACAGCCGTGCAAATCGGAATGGTAGTTATAAAAGGTAGTTAATTTTTCGTAGTTGTATGCACACCTCAGCAGATAAGCGGTAGTGCATTTTATTTCTACTTATCGCCCAGACCGATATCGCTTTTGGAAGCATGCGAAACGGCCAGAATTGCTGTAAACGATGTGTGTTTCTCAACGTAGTATAGTTTTCTTGCAATGGCATTGTCATAACGAGAATGCGTATGTTCATGAGAATGGGTGCTCTCAATCCCAGCTGACATGAAAGTCTGATTGGAAACTAATGGTATTGCACACGAGGACTCGGTGGTATAAGAATTGCATGGGAAAGCATTAATTTCTCGTGTCCCATATATGATGCCGAAATATGAGCCTAAGTACTGTAACAATGTATATTGCATTTCTAAAGTGGTAGCCTGACCAAAGGAGCACATTTCAAGTTAACAGGAATTACTTGTACCAGGGAAACTATTGGAATCTTAACAATTTGTGTGAAAATTTCAGTGGTTCCTCCTGTTTGTGTAATGTGGAGGAAAAAATTCCTACAGGTTAGCTCTGTCCCCCTTGCTGCAGTTTGGTGGTGGCAATTCATTCTGATGGACAGCTGGTTGATGGTCACACCCACATTAAATGCTGAGCAGAAATTGCAGCAGAGCTGGTATGACTGACTGCTTTCATAGATGGCAGAGATTCTGATGGTGCAGGATAACCCTGTGACAAGGTGGGAGTGGGATGCACTGGGTGGGTGAATTGGGCTAGTCTTGCATCAGGACCTTCCACAGCGATTGTAGGATGATTGAGAGTGAGGTAAAATTGATCGTGGAAGTCAAGTCTTCATGCCACGCAATATATGGAAGACACTTAAACTGGAAGCATGTAGTGTCATTTGTGTGCAATTTCGCTCCATGGCCTGCTAGATGACTTAAGTTTACAAATACACCTATGTATAGGGCAGGGACTAATTTGTTACGTATGCTGAAAACTTTCCTATATTTTCATATTACAATCTGTATGATGAGATGAAGTCGTTTAGCAAACATGTCTATATTGAGAAAAATACTAATGATAATTCTGCACATAAAGTTTTTTTGAGAAGCAAGGTTCTACTGCAAAGATCTTTTTTTCTGTATAGCGATTTGATACCACAGCTGTCCTGTGGCAGACAAACAACGATAAAATCTTATAACTGTTCCGCTTGTATTTCATGTTGAAGGAATCTGTTGAAGTTAAAGGAGAAACCAATTGGTTAGATCTAGAGAAACAATGTGAAGAGAAAGTATATTGTTTTACAATATTGAAAAAATCCATGGTGTGTGTGTGTGTGTGTGTGTGTGTGTGTGTGTGTGTGTGTGTGTGTCAAAGGATCATTATATTTTATTTAGTTGCGTTACCTACTGTTATTTCAAGATTGTCATCTGCTGAGACATCACATGTCTTTAGAGATAAACTTAAACAGAAACCAGTGAACTATGATGGATATCGATTAAGAGCACAAAAGTTTTAAATTACAAAGGTTGGAAGAAAAAAAGAACTTCAAAGTGATGGAAGTTAAAACTGAAGGATGAGCAAGATAGGAAAAGACAGAAGTAGTACAGAGAAAATCTTAAACCATTGGGCAAGACAAAGCACCACCACAAGAGTTCTTATTACAGTAGCAGATCATTAGGGAAAGCAGTTACTGAGGGGAATTGAGGTTTGCCAAACAGCCCAAGGAAATTTAAAGCAGAGGCAACAAAATTGTTGATGAGCTACTAGAATTTCCGAGAAAGCTGAATCTAGCTCGTAAATTCAAAAAGGTAGATAAAAATCTGCATGAAGAAACAAAAGCTAATGTTGTAGACTTCTCTTCCTGATTACATAAGCAGGACAGAATAGGCAAAAAATATAGTGTTACCATAAAAATGCCCGAACTAGGAAGAAAGAATCAGTGCAGAAAGGCAGATGAAGACTCGTACTCAAGCGTATGAAGAGTTAGTGAAGGACTATGCTGACTGAATAAAATAATCAGTTTTTTGTGCTTTGACCATCATTTGTATTTCGTGATACCCTTATGCTATGTAAAACGTGTGCACAGTGATGTAGGAGGGGGGGACCTTGGCACAAACGCATGCGTGTTTGTATTTGTGGGTGCGCACATGTGTGTGGGCATACCACACTAATACGCAGTTTTGGTGGAAAGTATGGAAATAAAAGTATGAGGATACAAGAATTAATAGATCCTTGTGTATGTGAGCTAGAAAAATTTTGAGTCCATGTCAGAAAGGTGTGAAAGATGAAACTGTAAAGGTCCCCACATGAGCAGCAGATCTCAGCTATCCGTCACTTGCAGTATCACCAGTAATTGGTTGCTCACCTCAACATCCCACTCACGAGCAATTTGATTGAGTATTGTGAAAGTCACTGTCTTGATCATTTCTGCAATGGAAAATGAATTGCTAAGTTTAGCAGTAGTTGTAGATAATTTCCCTTCTCTACATGAATACCTGCAAAATCATAAATTTAAAATAAATGAGAATTATAATTTACTAAATTTGTTTTGAAATTATTTTCTTGGGAACTGTAGATTACTTTACAGAATATATTACATTTTTCACTGACAATAGACGTTGTATACACAGGTCTATATCGAATGTGCTAATACGATGTTTTATGATTATTAGCTTTCAGTTTTTTTTTATTTTAGTCTTATAATTTAATTACCTGGTGTTGCTAGAGAGATGGTGTCAATGGCAGCGCTACTGGTTACTGTCTCTTGTTATAAATTGTATCAAGGAGAGCTAATTATACAAAATGACTAGGGACTTTAAAAAATTTAGTAATGCATACAATTATTCATAAATAACTCTGAAATGTAAGAAAGATCCCATTGTATTATGAATGTTGCTATGAATTTCCTGTCAAGTCTACATTTTTAGTGGAAGTTTCAAAATGTTTATCACTGCAAAATCAGAGGGTATATTATTTCTTGATGTAAATGCCATATTTGGCTTCCACTTCCTTCTTGGAGCAGGTTGGTTGGTTTGGAGATTAAAGAAACTATACTGTGCGGTCTTCAGCCCCTTTTCTCTTTGTTGTTTATGGGCTCTGGATAACTATAAATTCGAACGTCAGTTTCTTACTCAATGTGGGCAAAATGAAACAAAACAGAACTGCACACACATGCTTAACAAATATACAGGTTATAGCCATGTTGCAAGCACATATTGCATGTGATCCAGCAGAATGCCTGGAATTTCATATGACCAGTGATCAGTAACTAGTTGCTGTGATTTGCCCACACATTTGATCTACAAAGCGATCTGTTGCCCATGTGACCAATGGCTGTGAATTGGCACTAGTGTGTGGGTCTCTTAACTCTGCACAAAGTTATCTTCAGTGATGAAACAATTCATTATGAAGTACAATGGAAAGATTTTGATGGATGTAAGTGCAATGAAAAATCAGTTTGTATCTGAATGCATGAAAAATATTAGATTCAGTTGTCAGCATTCAAATTTTATTGTTATGTGAAAAGGAAAGTCTCCGCACTTTGAGGATGTAAAGAGAACATCTATAAATCATGATGCAGTTGTTCAGGTATAATGGTGCAAAACAAATGTGTGCATCCACGTGCTTTATTTACTTCCTCTGACAAAACTTATTCATTTAATACAAAAATTGTAAGATCATAAGGCATTTTGTCAATTTATAATATTTGCTGTCCATAGTGACACACGAATTTAAAAAAAAGTTGCTGGTAAAAAGCAGTATCCAGAGGTTTAGTGGCAGTTAACAACTTGTAACATTTGCATCTCAAGTTGTTTGAGGACTGTTAGGCTCTTCATTGGCAGCCATCATGGTGCACATCTACATATCAACTTGATTACTCTGTTCACAGTAAAGTGCCTGGCAGAGGGTTTAGTGAACCACATTCAAGCAGTCTCTGTACCGTTCCACTCTTGAATAGTGCACGGGAAAAACTAGCACTTTAATTTTTCTGTGCGAGCCCTGACTTCTATTATTTTATTGTGATCTTCATTTCTCCCTAGGTAGGTGGGACCAACAGAATGTTTTAGCAATCTGAGCAGAAAACTAGTGATTGAAGTTCCATGAGAATATCCCGTCGCAATGAAAAACACCTTTGTTTTAATGATTGCCATTCTAACACACGTTTGTCAGTGGCACTATCTCCCCTACTTCACAGTAATAAAAAATTAACTGCCCTTCTTTCAACTTTTTCGATGTTATCCATCAGTACCACCTGATGCAGATTCCACACTGCACAGCAATATTGCAGGATACGGTGTACAAGTGTAGTGTAGTGTAGTAGTCTATTTAGTAGACCTGTTGCACATCCTAAGTGTTCTGCCAATGAATTGCAGTATTTGATTTGTTCCACCCACAATGTTACATTGTTATCGTTCCAATTTAAGTTATTTGTAATTGTAATCCCTAAGTATTTAACTGAATTTACAGCCTTCAGGTTTGTGTGACTTATTGTGTAATCAAAATTTGCGGATTTCTTTTAGTGCTCATGTGAATAACTTAACACTTTTCTTTATTCAGGGTCAATTGGCACTTTTTGCACCATACAGATATTGTATCTAAATCATTTTGCAGTTCGTTTTCATCACCTGATGACTTTACAAGACGGTAAATGACAGCATCATATGCAGACGATCTAAGAGGACTACTCAGATTGTCTCCAATGTCGTTAATATCGATTGGTAACAATAGAAGGCCTATAACACTTCCTTGGGGAGTGCCGGATATTACAAGGGTTGGAACTTTAATAGTGGCAACTATTTATTTACAGCTCGTACAAAATAGATACGTGTTTCAGTTTTACTGACCTTCAAAGTAGTCACCAGCATTGGGTATAACCCATTGCCAGCGATCTGGAAGTCGTAGGATACTCTTAGCAGTGCCAGTTGTGTTGACAGTTCGAGCGGCACAGTCTATTGCCTGATGAATTTGTAGTGTTTCTGAAGCAAATGCCGTGAAGTGTTTCCTTCAGTGTAGAAACAGTTGAACTTATGAGGGCTTAGGTCAGGGGAGGGCAGTAGGTGGTATAGCACGTAGCAGCCCCATCAGTCAAACAAATCAGTAACAGCTTGCACTGTGCATGCTTGAGCTTTGCTCTGTAAAATGGTCAGGTCCTGCAGGAAGTGTCATCACTTTTGTCTCTAAGCTGGTCGTAGGTTGTGTTCCAAAAATGAACATGAGTACTATGTCTTGTGAGTCGGTGGTTGGTAAAACAATTCAGTTAATAGTTTAGTCCAATTGTCAAGTATAACCTCTGCCCGTACTAATTCGCAGAAACTATCTACTTAAATTTTACCACAAGGTAAACTACTTCTGGCAGCAATAAATACCACCCACTGTATTTAATCTATCCTTTCTCAACACTGTTAGGTCATTTGAAAAAATTTTGGTTGAACTTATTTCTGGTTTTAGCCAGCTTTCTGTACCCATAACCATTTGAGTTTCAGTGCTTTCTATTAGGGCTTGGAGCTCTGGCTATTTCCCACCACAACTATGACAATTTAAAACTACAATACAGATTGTTGGTACAACCACCATAGTGTGTTTTTCCTGCCGCCTTTTAGATGGATGCCCTTCCTGTGGTTTCCTGAGACCCTTTAACCCAAAAACTCGCCCAGTCCCTTCCACAAAGCCCCCTCAATAGCCATGTAGTAGTTTGCTGTATGTAGTGTACTCTTGACCTATTAAGTGGAACCCGGAAACCCACCACCTGGTGGTGCAAGTCAAGGAATCTGCAGTCTACACAGTTACAGAACCCCATGAGACTCTGATTCAGACCCTCCACTTGGCTCTGCACCAAAGGACTGCAGTCGGTCCTGTCGACGGAGCTGCAGATTGCAAGCTCTGCCTTAATCTCACAAGCGAGACTGGCAGTCTTTACTGTTTCTGCTAACTGCCCGAAACCAGAGAGAATATCCTCCGATCCAAAGCAACACACATCAGTGGTACTGACAAGGGCCACCACCTGCAGTTGGCTGCACCCTGTACTCTTCATGGCATCCGGAAGCACCCTTTCCACATCCGGAATGATTCCCCCCTCCCCCGATATGCACATGGAGTGCACACTGGCTTCCTTCCCCTCCTTGGCAGTCTTATTCCTAAGAGGCCCTATTACATGCCTAACGTTGGAGCTCCCAATTACCAGCAAACCTACCCTCTGAATGCCCAGACCTTGCATGCCGAGAACCTTCCTCTGGAACAAGATGGATGACTTCATCTGGCTTAGAGACTTCATCAGCCACAGATAACACCTGAAACATGTTTGTCAAACAAACCAGGGAGGCCGTACGATCATCCCCTTGGAAAATCTTTCACTGCCTGCCATACTTTGGAATGAGTTCCCACATGACTGGGTGAGGGGTCAACCTCAGTGCAGGCAGTACCTGGGGCGGCCACAGCAGTGGACCGATTGGGGGACACGTGGGACGTGCTAGACGTCCCTCCCTCCCATCCCTGTGTCCGACCCCCTCCACACTCACACTCTCTCTCTCTCTCTCTCTCTCTCTCTCTCTCTCTCTCTCTCTCTCTCTCTCTCTCTCTCTCCCCCTCCACCCCTTGCCAGCAGCCTCAAGCTATGTGACTGAAGCCAACACCACCTGGAGCTCTGAATGAAGGGTCTCCAATTCACCTGTCATCTGTACGCACCAATCACAGTTCCTATCCAGTACTGAAGTTGATCCTGTTTGTAGCTCATAAAAATATGTAACAAACAAATGGTGTACCCACCTTATTAGTGGCAGGAAGTTGAGGTGCTCTCTAAGTATTATTGTTTGGAGTTTGAATATTTTACTGCTCTTCCTGATCTTATGTTTCACTATCCCCAAGTAAGTGTGTTGGTAAGTTTGTGAAGTGGCACTATGTACTCACAAAACTGACAGGCAAGTAGAAACACTCATCTGGAGTAAGAGCACTATGTCTGACTCAGGCAGCACAGCAAATCATGGTCAGACTGTGCATGAATGACTGCAAAGAGAGAGTGAAAAGAGACAGCTTGTCATCTTAGCTGTACTTTAACTTGGGATGTGAGTGTTAATGGTGAGAAACCACCACTGTTTGTCCAATGTCTCTCACTAGGAAACCAGCACACATTAATCTGTGTCCCATTTGTCCATCATTGCTCATATTGAATGGTGCAAGAGGCAACATACCCTGGCTAGTCTTGAGCTTGTAATAAATATAAGCGGAGCCTCACCAATTCTGTACTCCAGTTTCTCTATTATTTTTCCCAGAGAAAGGCCTTAACAACCGTGGTGAAATAGTTTTGTTCATTTAATGACAGTTATATGTGACATGGCTCGGCACTCGCGAAACAGCTAAGTTAACTGACTCCAATTGGAGAGGTCTATGCATCATGTATATAATGTTCATTAGTTTTTATGATCTATGTTGAAATATAATTTTCACATATCACATAGTTTTGTATGAAGATGTTATGTTGGTTGTGTATTGTTTAACACATATCTGTTGTTCATTTATTTCAGAGAGCAGGCTGTACTGGGAGTTGCTGTGTGTTATTTTATTTGGTCATAAAAAGCAAATGACAGACTGAGTGGAGGTGAAACATCAACACACACTATTTCCAGTTGGAGTTACCAGTGAGGCACTGCAGGACATCCAGTTACAATAAGTAAGAACAAAACATGCTCATAATTGAAGTTGGGGTACAAATATCTGCAAATAGAGCTTGTAAACTATTGGGTACTTCATTTTTCTGAAACTGTAGAATTCTTTAAAAGAATCACCTTGCTAAATATGTGGGCCTGGTGATAGCAAACTGCCTGACATAATAGGAAAATAGCATTTCTGATTTACCATGAGAACCAAAATTTGTCGTTTAGTCACAAGACTTCAATTTTACCAAATCACTAATATGGAAGTGAAGCAAACCACTGGCATGTTATTTAAAATCATTGTAGAAGTGTAATACACTTACACATGCTAAAGAAATGTGACCACTGAGAAATTTTAATCTAGAGGATGGCGGTGATAAAACATACAAATCACTTCATTTAGCAAACATTGCATGTTAAAAGAGCAAGTTTGTAGAGGAGTAGTGCAGTTCATGAACAAAAATTACTACTACTTTTGGACAAAACTACCAAATATAAGTTGAAATGGGAAGTGGAAAAAACAAACTGACAGTTTGTATTGCCCTGTTAGTTTTATTTCCTATCAAAATGGCCAGATTTTCTTGGCAAATTAATAGTTATATGGCCCAACTATGTTAATTGTTGTGTGCTACTTTCATCTCAGAGTTTTGAGAATTGCACTAGATTCTGAGATAGTTGTTAGACAAAAATGTTGATTTTATTCTCTGGAATGGCATAGAGCAAATGTGAGCCAGTAGTTTGCACAGGGACTAGCTGCACAGTCCCAACTGCAATTATAGGCAGCTGTAGTAGCAAATAAAGAAAACCGGTTAACCCGTCAGTCAAGTTCCAAGAAGTACTATCACTGTTGTTCTGCAGTATTTCTCAAATGATTTTAAAGAAACTCAATAGTCAAAGTAGCCTCATACTGGCAGATTGAAATTAGGCAAGTATATGCAGAAATCTTGCATTGCTATTCTAGGTAAGATACTAAAGGTGGTGGTTTGCTTTCCTCCATCCTGTTATAAAGTGTGAAATATGTGTCTGTTTTGTGGATGCCTGGTGAGTATTTGTACAGTGTATTTTTGGGTTTGTGTTATTAAGGGAAAGGAGCAGTTTTAAACCGGTGCCAAAACGTAGCCTACTAGGGATGGGAGAAACCAAAGGGTTAAAACTGATACTGTTATTTTAGTTCTGAATAAAGGATATTTTTCATTTTGTATTTTATTATTTTTTGTTAATAATTGTGTAAAAAGAACAAAATATTAATTGGCCATAGCAGTGCTAAAACTTGTGGTTCTCAAAAAACCTTCTGTAGAAAGTGAGTAATTTTTATTAGACAAATTTAGATTGCTTTGTAATAGAAAATGGGAAAAGCAGTCATCCTAATTTAATGACAATGCTAACAGAAATGAGCAGTAGGTAGATGGGATAAGAATTGGTACAGCAAGGCTGAGACATTAATGTATCTGTTGCCATGTAGCATGGCCTATGGTACGCATAGACATGTAGTGTGCCAAGCTCGCCTCCATGTGGTCAATATGGTGGTTTCTCACTGTCATCGGACACCCATTGTATTAAAGAATGGCACAACTCCTCATATTGGAAGTATTTTATGAAGTGTGTATCAGTGAAGTACAGTGCCCCATTTGCTTCAAAAGATTAAAAACGGCAGCTACAACAAACTTGCGAGAATTTGTTCATAGTTAACTATTGAAATAGAAAGTAGCTGAGCTTGTAGCCCTTGAAAATGGACAGATTAACATGAAACCGAGTTCTTCAGTCTCGGTATAGTGAATAGAAAGAAAGTGTACTGACTCCCCTTGTTCAGGGGTTCCACCACAAGATATCAGTTGCTCCGCTTGTGACCCATGGATGTATGTGTTACTACTGCAAAAATAGCACAAGTGCTCATCTGTTCATGAAATTTACAGTGTGGATTGGATTGAGCCTCTGTAAAGTTACACGGAACACACAGCATGTGTTCCAAACCTCCGTCTCGGTTCTTCTGTTGCTAATGTCTAGCAAACATCCGCATTTGGCTTACATATGATGTCAATGAAAGTTGACATTTATGTTAAGTTTCTACAGGAAGATAATGAAAGTTTTACAGAATTGTACTTGTGCAAGATGAGAAAGTCTATTACTGACAGATCATCACTGCAACTCGTGTACTCCATGATACCAAAACAGTGTTGCTGTACAGAAAATAGCTGAGACCCCATTGGATAAGTATTGAGATATTCCAAAGGCATTGCCAGTAGTTAATCTTCGAAGTTGGGGAGTTCATTCAGAAGCAAAGCTGTTAGTTTTTATCGGCGAGAATGCTTCTCCATTTCATTAATGGTTTGTGAGACTGTATTTTTGTATACAAAGCATCACTGCAAAAATAAGTGCATCTGCCAAGTTGTTCATACATCTAATGAACAATCCCATTGATTTGCTACTTTTGAATCATTTTGCTTTAATTTTCTTGAAGAATTTTATTCCATTGGCTACTGAGTTACTGCAGGAATGATCTTTCGTCTGTTTGTTGAAATGACTTTGGATCAGAGTGAGTGGAAGTTAACTTGGGGCAAACTTTCAATTCTGCAAAAGTATCTTGTCAGTAAAAATTGTAGTTGTCGTCATTAAAAAGTAAATCAGTGTTATTACATCAACTGTTTCTTATGTACTTTATGGCATGAATATCACCTGAAAATGCCCATATTCTTCTGGTTTCATCTACTACATTTGATAGAAAGCAGGTATCTATTTTTTATGTCAGTAATTTGTAGCCATTGCCAGACATTTTTATTCAGTTGACTACTGCAAGAAGAGAATGCAATATGTTTCATTCCAGCTTGCTTTGACTGGTTAATTACTTGATTCAGTATATGTAAGAAGTCACTAGGAGTGGCCTTGAGACTTGTATGTACAGCAACAGGTTGAATCTTATTATGCAACAGAGCTTAAACGTGAACACTAGCAAGTGATTTGCAAGGTTATTATTACAGTCCTCCAGAATATATTCCCCTAAATCGAAGAAACCACCAACTTCCTGTGAAGTGTTCCTGAAGTGTAACTTTTCTTGGAGCTTAACTTTACCTAGAATCAGCACACCTTTGTTTTCTTCATGTTCTTCCCAAAAATAATCCTTAATTGCTTCCACAGCATGTGTGTTAATTCTACATGAGCATTTGAGATCATTTGCTAAATTTCAGGGACTTGTTTCAGAATGCTGTTGCAACAATCTGTACTTCAGACAACGTTTCTGTCCATTGGGCTACTTAATTTTTAAGAGCATGCTGTTGAGAAGAAACTCATTATCATGCCACACTTCTTTGTTGTTTTTCGATTGGTATTTCTTTAACATAGTGGCAAGTACAATTTCTGTTTGTTACGGACCGTGAGTTTACAGTGGTCTAAGACATTTGACTAAGCCATCTTACGCTTTTCATTCGAGAGATACATACACATGAGATTGATTTCAGCATTCCCTGTTCTTAATTTGTTAAATAACTGCAAAACTTCCTGTTTCTTGCTCTTAGAGTTTGTTGTTAACGTAATCACTGCTCCGTCTCGTAGCTAATGCATTCCCTACAGTTTCCTCATCAGAATACACTGGACTGACAGACGTCGCAACCGCGTCTTGTTTAATGCCGGATTTCAGGCAAGGGTATTACATGTCCCCTTACGGCCTTGTCAAGTTGGGGGGTCTTGGTGGACACGCCAGAAGGCGAGGTTTTAACTGAACACTTTTTTTATTGTCACCACATCATTCAGATAAGCTCCTGTCAGGTGTTCTGTAGGACTGCGGAGATGAGGAAGCTCAATTTCTTCTTGCATAATGGGGAAGTCTACAACCTTCTCCCTGTGGAAAGTGGAATCAGCTTTGTCTGTAGCCAGTGACATTGCTCCAGGACCTGGTGAGATCCATTATGCCATGCTTTGTCGTCTGTGCCCTGAAGCAAAAGGACAGCTCCATTCTTGTGTTGTCAGATTTGGTTTGATGGAGAGTACCCATGATTTGGAAGGAGGCAATATTAATTTCATTCTGGAAACCAGGCAAAGACTGTACTGTTCCTAACAGTTACCGGAGTGTAGCTCTTACTGTTTGTATGGTTAAGACTCTTGGATGCTCATTTAACCACCGCGTCATCTGGCTGCTAGCGTCCCGAGGTCACCTGAGCTGCTCCCAGTGCGGTTTCAGGCATTGTCGTTCCACTCTTGGCAACTTAATTCTACTGGAGTCAGCGATACAAGAGCCCTTCTTACGCTGAAACCATTTGGTTTGTGTTTTGTGACCTCAAAAAACATAAAACACTACTTGGATGTACAACATCCTTCGTCAACTTCATTATTGGAGACTACGTGGATGCCTGCCACTTCTTATCCAATCCTTTCTCGAGGACCAGCATTTTCAATATCGTATTGACGATGGTATTTCTGACTGCTTTGTTCAGAAGAATGGTGTCCCCCCCCCCCAAGGCAGTGTCACATTGTTTGCCATCACTATCAGTGGCATGTCCTTTGCAGTCAGGAGCCCTGTCAAATTCTCTTTGTGGAAGACTTTGCAACCTCCTATTTTTCCTCTGATCTTAAGACGACGACAAGGCAGTTACAACTGACCTGATGCTCATTGAAGTTTTAACCAACCAGTGCTCACAATGGGGGACAATATTTTACAGTTTTCAAAAAATTGTGCACTATTGGAGTTTATTATTTGACTCAAAATTAACTTGACTCCCACACCTGAAAAACCTACGAACAAAGGGCTTCCAGTCTGAAAAATCATGAGTAGCTGACAGGTCCCACCTCCTGCAGTTTTATAGGGCCTTGGTTTGATCATGTTTAATCTATGGCAGTGTGGTCTGCAGATCAGCCCATACATCCTACCTCAAAACGTTAAGACACTGTCCTCCATGGGGCATTTGTATATCGACTGGATCCTTTTGTAAAAGCCATGTTCAGAGTCTGTGTGCAGAGGCTGGTGAACCACCACTCTGGATTTGACGACATAGCCTTTTGGCTTGACAGGCAATGAAAATCTCACCATCACCCTGGTCATTGGCATGTAGTACAGTGGTCCAACTCACCTTTGAACAGCTGTTGAGAAACTGGCCCCATATGGCCAAGCCATTTGTGAAACATGCTACAGACTGTCTCAAGGCTCTGGATGTATCAGACTTCAAAATATACAGCCAGGGATGGTACACATTGCTGCCTTGGTGTCTTCTTCAAAGGCACTAAGTGATTTTAAGCTGGATGCAGTACAACAAAAGTTGTACTCCAGATTATGTTTTTACTACTGTTTTCGTCCATTTTAAGTATGTGCCACAGTTTTATCGTTGTTTATACAATGTGTCCCAGCAAGAGACTATCCTCGGTTGACCTGCTGTTTTTTCTGAAAGGGTTTTGAAGTGTGTCATCCGGAACAATTTACAGATGATGATGATGCGGAATTACATGGTATTCTGATGGCACTGGAAAGAATTCAGACATCGCCATATAAGGTTTCTTGTCTGTTCACACTCACTTAGTGCACTACAAGCACTTCACCAAATGTATCCAGTAAACCAGTTGATTCAGTTCATCCATGACTCCTTATAGCAGCTCCAATTCTGTGGTAAGGAGGTGGTCTTTTGCCGGGTACCTGGCCACATCTGGATACAAGGAAACGACATGGCTGACAAAGCCTCCAAGGACGCGTGTTGGGATAGTGTTGTCCATCAATGTCCCATCTCGTTGCACACCATCATCTAATTTTCTGACACACATCATGCATCAGTGGGAGATTGAATGGTTGCAGGTGACAGAAAACAAACTGTGGTCCCTCAAATCAACCACACAGGCATGATTGAATGAAAGGAGGTTCTGCTTGCCAGACTGCACATTGGATGTAGCCCTTTTACACACCACTTCCTCCTCTGGTGGGAAGATCCACCACTCTCTGAAGGTTGTGGTGTGGCAATTCAGTTCAGCGTATTTTGACATCGTGTGTCCTATACACTGATATTAAGGCAGCCCTCTGTCTCAATGGCAATCTGCCCATCATCCTCACAATACTGATTCCAGTGTTGCGAGAGTGGTGAAATTTTGTGGACTGTCAGGCCTCATCCCTAAATTGATGGAGAAGGAAGACAGACTTTAATACATTATAATGTGCTCGGCATATGGAGACAGCCTTCGTCCCCACCCATGAGATTGGCATGCTAACATTTCGTCAGGGCTCCAATGACCACGATGTTGAGCTTGAGTGCCCCTCACCTCAAATCATAATCATCATTGATTACAACCAGATTTTTTAGCTAGAGTTTCAAAAAATGAGAAACGGTAGAAAAATAATTGTGATTTCCCCCCCCCCCCCCCCCCCCCCCTGTAGTATTCAGCTATTTATCACTTTTTGTTGGAAACAAAAGCAGTGAACGGTGCCTGTTTAAATTGCTATTTTGATTCTATAAATCTTGAAACTGAGGCAGTCAAAAATTTTAAAGTTATTTGTTTTCCTTCTTAGTTAAAGGAAATAATGGAAATAAAAAAACTAAGAACCAGTTATTTCAGGAACTGGTTATTTTAGCGATTTTAAGTCAGTTGAATTCATGTTAAAAACACTAAAACTGGTTGTTTTTGAGATAATGGCCTCTCAGTAGTAGCCTACTCCTCTTGAATGGCATCAAGGGGGCTGCCGGGCTTAACGTTCCCATTCATCAACAAATGGGTCGCCGTCAAGTGTGTCGTGTCCTCACTTCATGACACTGCGTAGAGATTTGGAATTTAAACCAAGAAAGACTGGTGATCAGGACCTTTATGCCACCACATTCCCCCCCCCCCCCCCCCCCCCCCCCCCCCTCCCTGCCCCTCCTTCCCAGTCACATACTGAAGAAAATTTTCAACCACTAGGATTTGATGAGCATACCTCAGAGTAGAGTGCCTCCCACAAGCGCATCTGCAACATGCTTCTGCACAAGCATCTTTTTACAATGTTGCCTACGGAAGTGGGTTTAAAGAAACTCATCAGTAATAAAGATTCTTTTGAATCTTGCAGCCTCATATGAGAGCTTAATTTTTACTGAATTTTTTTCCAGTAGCGGTCATGATATTTCAACATTAAGTAAACTATCCCACAAAAGATGAATAGTTTGCAATGCAAAATGTGCTCACTGTGTGTGTGGGTGTGTGTGTGGTGTGTGTGTGTGTGTGTGTGTCAGAATCATTGATGGGAACCACACTACTTGGCAGCAGCCGCCTTGCTGGTGGAAATGGGGAATTCGGCAGCCCCACACACAATTCCTAGCCACAACTGTCTGTGCACTTCATCATGGATTTGAGCAAATTGTGGAGATCGTAGGATTCTTTACATCATCCAGCTGACAGCTGCTGTCACAGTTAATCAGATTTTCTGTCATGGATTCTTTAATAATGAAGTTCCAAAAGATATGGCTGTGGTCAAAATTATTCTTTCCTCGTACCCCATTGAATATCCAGTGGAGGTGCATTGTTTAGCAATAGCAGACTTGCTTGGTAGCAAAAGGAGAATGCAGCATTGACATGTGATGTAGTGTTCTTTCACAGTGCATGTGAACTGATCTACGTAAGCCATACCACAATGGCAAGGTATTTTGTAAATTTCAACCTTTGACAATAACATTGTTATGCATGTTGACAGTTTCAGATGGTGGGTGGAAAATCAGTTCCACTTGAAAATTGCAGAGGGGTTCTTGCTATTCTAAATGGAGGAAAAGGAAGAAAAGCTAAAAGAATTTGCTGTCGTGCACTCCTCTTTACCCACTTCCTCATTCTTGATTTAACTGGTAGTGCCAGGTTAATTTGTCAGGTAGAATATCCAATTTCTCTCGACTCTGACTTTAGATGGGCGATCTCATTAGGCAAATTGTCTGTATCTGAGACTGTGTGAGGTAGGGTGTACAAGTGTTTCAGGCATACTCGTTGTTTGACAGATGATAACTTGATTGTAAAGATATCAGTGTATGTGGACTTAAGATAAACTGAATGCCCCCAGAGAGACTCGTTCGTCTCCTAAACACCTAGGAAAGGCAGATAGCCATCTTTCTCTAATTTCATAGTGAACTGGATATTCTTATGGCTGGAGTTGAGATGCTGTAAAAACTCCATTAATTGATCTTCTATATGAGGCAACATTGTGAAAAAATTGTCAAAATCTCCAAATATGGTTGAAGGACTGCTAATAGGTGCTCTGCCCTTAGTTCATAAAAAGGTTGGCTGCCAACAAGACAGAGGGCTACCGATGACAATATTGTCAGTCTGCAAAAAATATTTATGGCTTGAAAATTTCTTTGAACCTCAATGCACCAGGAAATTTTAAAATCTTACACAAAGAGGGAGTATTTTGTCACATGATTAATTTACTTTATCTGCTTCATTGTAAAAGCTGCTACAGTTATTTTCAATGACCAGTGTAATAGATATTCATGAAAAGAGAATTTGTTGGTGTTTACAACATAGTTAAATCTCCACGCGGTCTCCCCTTGCACCCACCCTGTCTCCCCTCCCTTGGGAGTTCTTAAAGGTCAGTTTGGTTTTGGCAAACAAAGATTTTTTTAGCCTTGCTTTGTAAACTGACAATAAAAATGTTATTTTTCTTTAAAAAATTGCTTGAAAATTAAGGTGCATCTTATAGTCTGTACATCAGTTAACTGTTTGACAGTTTTTGTAATAATGTTAAACAAAAACTTGTCTTCATGTAGTATACATTAACTTGTCGTATCTGCATTGGTTGTTTAGTAATACCTTCTCAGGATTGCATCACAATGCAACTGTATTAACAACTTAGTTAGGTGGATTTCTGCAACTTTTGGTAAAAGAAGCAAAATTCGTGCAGCAGTAAGAGAAATGTAGGTGTTACTCAGTATTAATCCTTGATGACACTTCTGACAGAAAAACAAAAAGTTTGGCAAAAATAAACCGCCACCACTGCTGTCGCCATTTTGTACGTAAACAGTGAGATTCATCTAAATTATAAACATAATGAAAAGTACAAGGAGACACACAGCTTGAAATTTTGCTAAGCATCCCACCTTCAATTTCATCCATCTTAAACTTAAGTACTTGTTTCAAAACATCCACTGGAGTTGAAACTGAGGTTTGGGTGGGGGGTTCCTTGGAAGAAAGATGATACCACTGATATGGATTCATTGTTGCCAGATGTCAGCATTACACCAGACCTGGTTGATAACAGTTGAACCACAGTCATATTTTTAGCAATGTATTAAGTGATGGGGTGAGCTGGGTCACATCAGCTGTTGGCTGAATTGCCCACTATCATCTGCACATTAACTGAATCCTTGACCATCACATGCAGTAGAAGCTTCGGCTCATGTATCTTAACACCTTCTTACAGTCTTTCAGACTTTCCAAGGAAGACTTGGCTGCGTTAATAAGTCAGGGTGTATACGAACCGGGAAAAACTCGGGAATTTTTTTAGACTGACTGGTAAGAATCGATATTCTAACAAACGATATTACTCTATCCCGCTACTGCAGAATAATACTGCAAGAATAAAACGTGAACGAGAAAAAAAATATGAAAATAAAACATAAATTGCAAAGGAAATGTGCCATATACAACAACAAAACAGTGCTCATACAAACGTTTGCCAACAGCAAAATGTGTCAAAGGCGTTAGGAAGACTATGCAATGCTTCATAACAACAAAATGTCTCAGATGAGCGCGACGACACAACGGTTTAACTAGATTCATTATAGCAGTTACGAGCGGGCTCATGCGCATGTGCAGTTGAGTGGCGGGGCAAACCGATGTATCTGACCCGAATGACAATTGCGGGGTGAGGAGGGGGTGCCAAATTCATATTCTTGAGAAGAAAAAAAATCATGTTTCACGAAAGAGCCTAGCATCCAGTGGTCTACCGATTACTCATGATTTTGAAACATATCCCTGTTGGTTTTTGAACACACTCTGTAAGTTGATTTCTGAATGAATCATAAGTTAATTTTTGAATGGGTGCCTAGTGTAGGCCTACGTGATGTCTGTCAGGGGAATCCTCGTCGCATCTAGAAATAAACTTTCCTGCAAGCAAAAGGGGACCGGGTTCTACAAGCTGAGCGGAGTAAAGCCGAACGAGGTGAACGCCAACCGCTGTCTGATTATGTGGTTGATTGGGTTTGGAATGATCAGCTATGTTATTACTAGCGAAATCCATAGTCAGACTACCAGAGTGGAAATAAACGACTAACAGGAATAACTGGTAAGAAAGATTACGTATTATCTTCTCGGTGTATCCAAGAAAATGAAATTTTGTCAGAAAATTTTTGGCCATATCGCTACACTTGTAAGGGCCAGTTGTACAGCCCCCTTCTAGCGACCGCTTAACTTCTATTCTGGGGTAGCGCGGAAAGTGTCGTACGAACGTAACGACACCTAACCGGAGAATAATCAGGGATAACTAAACTGGTGATTCTGGCAGGGTTAGTGAAGTTAACCAGCGACTAAATTTTGACAAAGGCAGGAATAGTTCCAGAATTACTCATGACAAGATTGTTTGTTAGAACGAGGAAGGAGAAGAAACGGGGACATCACACCAATTAGGGAAGAATATGACGATTCCAAATTTAAGTAAAAATCTTGTACTACTACTTTTCGATCTCGTGCTCAAGAAACTGGGGCGTATGAATTAAATATGAAACTATTTTCTAACATTAAACTATTTGCTTGTAGTAGGCCTAATAGGCATTTTATGTTGGTCTTAGTGAATTATATTCTGTCGTGTTATAAAAATGACCATTTGTGCAAAAACAGTCTCGTTTATTTGGTGTGTGTTACAATTTCTGCAGTGTTAGAAAGACCTATTTTGTTCTATCTAGCAGACAGTGACAAAATAAACGTAATCAGATCGAGAAACCATACCAGTCATGGGTAGTATTTGTATTAACAGCTTACGCATTATTAGACAACAATTTTCGGCCTATTTTCTTTTATGACATAACGTAAGATCTTTTAATGTTTTATACATACGAACATACGGGCTTCCTGCATCATCGTAGCTGCCAAAGTGCGGTGGCGCCTGTTACCTGGTGCTCTGACGACTGCTGAAACGAACCTATTTCTAACAGGTCGCGGGAAAATATTGCGAATAGTGGTTTGAAAAAGTTACTTTCGAAGCAAATTTCCTCTTTCGCAAGTGGAACTGTGTGTGAGAATGTGCGATGAATTCCTTAAATCACAGAGTTTGATGACGAGCCATTAGAAGTATTTCGAGCCCAGATCAGACAATCGTGTCGTTATTATGAGCAAATTGATCTAGTGCTACGGGAAGCTCTCGCTCCTCTGCGGTAGCTAATTTATTTGTGGAAAACTTTGAGAACAAGTCACTGGACTCGGCTAAAAGTTTTACTGGCACATTTGTGTGATGTATCTTAAATTGTAACACGGGCAAGAAAAATCAACATTATATATGAAAGCTTAGCTTCTGTTGCAGCTTATTAACCTTAGAGACCAATGTTGTACGTGAAAGATTTGCTTTTCTTGTAGCAACACTATGTATATTAATTTAAAACATTAACTTTTCCTGTTTGTGTATGCGTGCTACTTAACAGTGATGTTGCTATTAGCGGACTACATCACATCTCCTAAGCTCTGAATATCCGCTGTCATCGGCTGGCGGGATCACGTGACATGAGCAATGACTCGCTTAAAAAAGCGTATCACAATCTCGATTACATGGTTCGGAAAGTAACCTGCCGTGTTTGGTGGTATTCGAATTTATACTTTCGTGATACGAAAATATACAGCGTACATATTGCTGGGGGGGGGGGGAACCTTTCCAAAAGGGGTTTTCTTCCCTGAGTTTTGTTTTTTAAAGTGCCGGGAAATTCTACACCAATGTATAAAAACATAACCATTCGAAGAATTGATAAGTTTTACAGTTCCGACGGAAAATATACTGTCACTTAATAACACGGAAAAAGTGTGTTTCCATCCAGGAGAAAGTGTATTTTTAACCGAGAAATCCGCGAATTTTTTTCCTTGTCCACGTATACATCCTGTAAGTGTTTCTGATTAGTGACATACATGAAGACACCAGTAGTCCATCAACTGAAAGAGGAGAAAGAGGTATTCCAAACGCGAAAATGAGAAGGTGTGATGAGTGCTATTTGTTGCTAGGCTTCATGAAAAACAGCCACTGGTGGTGAATGTCTGCAGTGTGTAATTAACCATTTTAGCTGCTGATAGCATGAAGCATGACTGTTTACTCACGTTGAAACCAAACATCTTGAATGAATGGGAAACCAAAGTATTTGTTTTAGGAAACGGTGCTTCATTGTCTGCCTAGAAATTTGCTAAAATGAAGAATGTGACTTTTAAGTCCATTTTAGCTTCGTACAGATTTCTGGTAGGATTGCTCAATGCAAGAAATAACAGAGTTGCAGAAACTCTGTTTTTACCAACAGCAGTGGATATAGCATCAACAATGTTTGGTGACTCATTTACCCAACAGATGAAAAGTATTCCTGTCATTAATGACACAATGCATGGAAGAATTTGACATTTATGATTATATTCTCAAGCAGTTATCAGTAAATTGCGTAACAACTATTTTTTCACTTCATATGGACAAAGCTACTGATAATCACAAAGATGCTCATTTGATTGCTTCTGTGAGTTCCATTGACAAGTTGGAGAAGAATTGCTGTTCTATGGACTGATACTGAAAACTTATAACATTTTTAAAGTCAAAATTGTGTATCACGGAGTAAGTGCTTCGTAGTATGCATAGATGGAGGTTATTGATTCTTTTAAATTTATTTACTTGTCTAGTTCTGTAGGACTAAATTGAGGAGCGAATGTCAGTCTGGAGTTAATGGTGATTTATTTGAAAGTTAAAGCTTTAGCTCCAGATTCGCTATGGACTCACTGCATGGTGCTTCAGAAGGCTCCGATCACTAAAGAACTTGTGCATCCCTTCATGAAGTCCTGCAGATGTTACAGAAAAGTTAATAATATTAAGATAGAATCTATAAATTCAAGGCTTTAAGTGCTAAGTGAGGGGGATGGGTGCTGAACACACTCAGTTGCTCTTTTTTTAGTAATGCTCGATGGCTTTAAGGTGCAAAGTACTAAAAAGAATGTTTGAACGTGAAAGTGAGATAACATAGATAAATCAATATTTCCAAGATAGATAAAAGCCTACCTTCTTTATTATCTTGCAACACTAGTATTTGTGATGGTTTTGATAGATTTAATTGGGTTACAAATTCATTGAAAAATGCTTCCGCACTGTCATGTCAAATACAAAATCAGCAACTACTTATTGATATCACTTGTGGTACTTCATTGTAGAGTGGTACTTGAAAATGACCAAAGGTTGAAATTGACCAAATACATACAGCCTGCCTGGATCACATTTTCCGTATCAAAACATGTTGCTGCTGTGGACCTCCACAAAAAATATTTACACAGATCAAAAGTTTTGATCAGCCCGGTTCCCAGAACTCCTGAAGATAGATAGTGTGGATATTGTACCACAGACAGTCCCTTTGACTGTTCAGAGATGTCACTAATCCCGCCCAACGATGCAAACAACCATACATGAACAGTGCCTAAGACGGAGGGGGTCCAACAGCCGATCAGTTCGTCATTCCACCAGGAAGGAGGTACATGGCTCATGTTGTCTGTAGTTCAACCATGTCTAGATGGTCAATTCCGCGGTTTGATCATGTCCGCATTGTTACTCTGTGCCAGGAAGGGCTCTCAACATGGGAAGTGTCGAGGCGTCTGAGTGAAGCAAAGTGATGTTGTTCGGACATGGAGGAGATACAGAGAGGGAGACAGGAACTGTCGATGACATGCCTCGCTCAGGCTGCCCAAGGGCTACTACTGCAATGGATGACCGCTACCTGCAGATTATGGCTCAAAGGAAACCTGACAGCAACGCCACCATGTTAAATAATGCTTTTCATGCAGCCACAGGACTTCGTGTTAAGACTCAAACTGTGCGCAATAGGCTGCATGATGCGCAACTTGACTCCTGACCTCCATGGCGAGGTCCATCTTTGCAACGACGACACCATGCAGTGTGGTACAGATGGACCCAACAACATGCCGAATGGACCACTCTGGATTGGCATCATGTTCTCTTCACCAATGAATGTCGCATATGCCTTCAACCAGAAAATCGTCGGAGACGTGTTTGGAGGCAATCCGGTCAGGATTAACCCCTCGGACCTACTATCCAGCAAGTGCAGCAAGTTGGAGGTTCCCTGCTGTTTTGGCGTGGCATTATGTGGGGCCGACGTATGCTGCTGGTGCTCATGGAAGGCACCATAACGGCTGTATGATAGATGAATGCCATCCTCCGACCAATAGTGCAACCATATCGGCAGTGTATTGGCGAGGCATTTGTCTTCATGGACAAATCACGCCCCCATCGTGCACATCTTGTCAATGACTTCCTTCAGGATAACATCGCTCAACTAGTGGCCAGCATGTTCTCCAGACATGAACCCTATCAAACGTGCCTGGGATAGATGGAAAAGGCTGTTTATGGACGATGTGACCCACCAACCACTCTGAGGGGTCTACACCAAATTGCTGCTGAGGAGTGGGACAATCTGGACCAACAGTGCCTTGATGAATTTGTGGATATTATGCCACGACACATACAGGCTTCCATCCATGCATCAATGCAAGTGGACCTGCTACTGGGTATTAGAGGTATCGGTGTGTACAGCAATCTGGACAACCACTTCTGAAGGTCTCGCTGTGTGGTAGTACAACAGGCAATTTTATGATAGGATTCAGACAAGAATTTGTAATAAGACAGTCATCCGTGCTTGCTGTCTTCTTGTGCTTCGTACAGTATCATCTGTCCTCTATCAAAATATACCCAGGATTAAGAGTAAAGAGAAATTTTAAGGTCGTGGTTTTTAATGCTTTAGGTGTTCTACTTATTGGTAGTCATCCCTTTCCTCACCACCACGGTACAGCACAGGTAAGTTTCATACAACAATTAGAAACTGTGTGTCCTTCTTTTGAATGTTCAACTCGAGCGTTGCATTGGCAGGAAAGTCTTGTACCAAGGCGTTGTCTCTTTATGTGCAACTGGAACATCCATTGTACTCTCCAGATATCGCTCCTCCAGGCTTCTTTCTATTCCCTTGACTCAAACTCGTTTTGAAAGGAAAGAGATTTGACAGGATTCCTGACATCCAGCGAAACATGATGCTGCTTTTGAACATATCACAAAGGAAGACTTCTTGCAAAGTTTCCAGGACATGTATACATAGCTTAGCGGTGCATAGTTATGGGAGGTGACTATTTCGAAGGACAGTAATGTAACTAGTTCATAGTTCATCTACATTAATGATACAGGACTATTCACCGAACTTTGTCAGAGGTTGTACATACACTGGCTTTGTTTTACGGTTGCATTATGGTGCAGACACTATAATGTAAAGTGACAACTGGCTCCGAGCATAAACATAATAGAATTTTTTTTGGAAGAGAGAAGGGGACTGCTATGGGGAAACAAGCCCTCTTAAAGGGCAGCTGCCCTTGTTTCAAGTTTCTACAGAGGTGGAATTTGACGAATCGAACTGTGTGATGGACCAAGATTAGTTTCTTAACTTATTTGAAAACAAAAAAAAGTGAACAGCACAGAGCATTTGGTAATGAATACCATGTAATTGCTTGTTAATATTGTCAGTGTCCAACGATGTAGTTCAAGCCTGATCTCTACCAGTACGTGATACAACCACAGTTCAGAACACCTGCCACCTAACACTGCCATGTTTAAGTGCCCGTTTTTTATCAACTTTTGAACTTTCGCTAGCAGACACATGGTTCTTTGTTCTAACAGGCTAGGTCCCCCTGCTGAGTACTATGTCGCATTCTGTGGTGTGTCTGTTGTACAACCATTCACTCAGAATCGGTGTGACACCAAAGCAAAGCCCACTGACACATTGTTGCATTCATGCACTTTTTAAGTTGCAAACTCATTCTTACACACAGTCTTGAGAAATTGTGCTTCACTTGATGATTTACAGTAACGGTAATCAAAACTGGAACATTGTCGTTTTTGATATTCATATGCAGAAAATAAAACTATTTCTGATAAAGTAAATCATCTGGGTAGAGTTTTAAAATAGCATTTATTAGATAATTTTGCGTTTTAAGGAAGAATTTGCATCTAGTGCTAGAAATTGTGCAGTTATTGAAGAACTGTGACAGGTCAGTAGTACTTAAGAGTGGAATTCCATTCATCTGAGCCTTGGGTACTGAAATATTGAAATGAATTTACATGTAGCAGACATACAAAAATTGTAATAAAATGACTGATTAATGCCAGTCCTTGTGTGCAAAATGTAAATAGAAATTTCAGGTATTTTTAGATGTAATGGTAGGCATGAAACTTGTATTCTGTTAACTGCAGTTACTACTAAGGCTGATACCATAATTGCAGAAGGTCGTCAGGTACATAAAACCAGCAGTCATTAAATGCAAGAGGTAATGATAAAAGTTTTAATTATCATCTTGTAAAAAATAGTTACGTAATAAATTTTCTTTCCGAGGTACGTTTTTGCAGTCCTGGTATGCACTGAAATCTCTGTGCTAAAGTACCACAACAAAACACTACTGGAGCTAAATCAAAAGGGTATAGCCTATTAATAAAGTTAAGTATTATGGTGTTATTAGTTTCCTGCATTTGAAGGGGAAAATGGTGCAACAATCTTATGTTGAGTTGGTGAAAGTGTACAGCAACAAGAACACATCATCATATGGCATATGCTTATGGCATGGTCATAATAGTCTAAATGGTGAAGAACAAAGTGGCAGACTCCATCTCTGGAGAATGGTAATCATTAAGAGAAGTGTAGGCCCTACCAAACAAAGGCAGCAGTGGAAATGTTACAGCTGTCAGGCAAGTCCAAATGATGTCTTCAACCACCTAATCTCTTATGTATGAGATTTGGGTGTATCACCAAGACACAAAAAAGATAAAGACCCAACCATCATCAGCCAAGGTAATGAAGTGTGGTTTTTAGGCCTGCTGTGGCATGGTGCTAATAGATTGCAAAGTAAAAGCTGTCATGGGTAACTGCCCCAAATGTGTTTCCTCAAAGACAATGCCCCTGCGCATTCTGTATGGGTCACAGTCACACTTGCTGCTGCTGCTGCTGCTGCCGGCTATCAAATTTTTCTGTCCACCTCCCCAATATTTTCCAGTATAACACCAAATATCATCTTCATCCGTCCCAGATGCACTAAACATTGCATGCAGGAATTCCCAGAATGAAGATATGGTGATTTTTTTTAGGTGAAATGTTTCGTGAACAGCCAAAATATAGAATTGTACAAGAAAGTGCGGTCAGGGTAGGATGTCGCACTGAAAGCTGCATACGTAGAGGTATAGCAATTCTGGAGTTCCATGGTCGCAGTTTTTTTGGATGTTGATTTAACTTTGACTTCCCCTTTTATTTAGAACTGAAACAATAATAATAATAATAAATTATTATTATTATTTTACCTTTTGGGTAATATTTCTGAAAAATAATTGTGGGGAGAGTGTGTGCTGACAGCAAAGAATTACTAAATGCTTTGCTTATTAATACTGTTTAGTACTGTGATTTTACTGTATAGGTAAATTTACTTTCATGGTTGCTGTTTTAGGAGATCGTGAGGTATGAGTTCAAGTGTGTGCTACCGCTGCAATCGGGCAGGACATTTTGCTCGTGATTGCCCAGAAGGTGGATCCGGTGGTGGAGGATATGAGCGCCGTGGATCCAGCAATCAACAGAAATGCTACAAATGCAACCGGTTTGGCCATTTTGCTCGTGAGTGCAAGGAGGAGCAGGACCGCTGCTACCGGTGCAATGGTGTTGGTCACATTGCCCGTGATTGCCAGCAGAGTCCCAGTGAACCATCTTGCTACAACTGCAATAAAACTGGGCATATTGCACGTGAGTGCCCAGATTCTGCTTCATCTGGCCCCTCTTGTTACAACTGCAGTAAAACTGGGCATATTGCCCGTGACTGTCCTACTGGTGGCAGTAAGGCTTGTTATAAGTGTGGGAAAACAGGTCACATAAGCCGTGACTGTGACCAAGATACAAACTAGAGCTACCTCTAATTTGCATTATTCTGAATTTTCTTTGCACTCAGATTTACAGCAGTTGAATTTTTCAGAGGTAATAATAAACGATTTGTCATATGGTCCAGCCATTGGCTTAGTAGGGTAGAATTTGTCAAGACTGGCCCATTTTTGAATGAAGCATTTTATGTTCTTGTAGTGGAGTAAGTGCCTTGGGGTGCAGTCAGTTTTCTCCATTGCAAGTTAGTTTTGATGTTGTAGAAAATCTACATAAGCAGGCGAACCAAGTTAAAGATTTTAAAGCTAAAAGTTAAAGCCTATTTGGTGCACTGATGTCATTGATGTGAAATAAGTATACTGTCAGTTGTCTGCAGCTAGGAATAGCTGTTAAAAAGTCAGCACTCTTTCATCATAATTTTACTTTTACTCCTCTATTTCTACATTATATAGACAAAAAGGCAGGCAAAATGCTTTGAGTTAGTGGCAGAGGCTAGTTTTGTATTCGGATGTTAACAAACCTGTCTGGTGATGCCTTCTAAGGAGAGTGAGTGGCAAACAATTGGAAAAACAGAAATTATTGTCTATTGCTTTTATTTTCCATGTTACTTGTGTGACAGTCTTAAAGCTTGTCTAAATCATTACTCAGTGAATAGGAAAGAAATAATACAAATTGTTTAAATATTATTCTCTTGGAAGAGAGTTTTGTCTCCATGTGATGTTAATAAAGAGCTTCACAGCAAAATGTATGTTTTAATGTAACAGTTTGTCAACCAACAGGGAGATCTCAGTCCTGATGAGTGTAGCAAAGTCTCATTTATATCCAACAGTGGAGTGCCATAAAACTGAAAATCAAGCAACAGTAGCATCAATCATTAATCAACACACTCTGTATTCATAGTGTGATGTGTGTGAATATCTCCATTAAATTTCCACTGGTTGTATGAATTGTGATCTTTTCCCACATTTTAACCCTCTCCTTACCTAATTTGTTGTAATGTGTGTCATTAACGATGTTTTTAGCTTAGATTCTTTATGTAGATAATTTTTGGCCAAGCTTCTTCCTTAGCTATCAAATGCAGTCATATAAAGTAAGTTTTCAGAGTTAGTATTCATTTTCTTAGTAGTGTCATGGAATATAAGGCATAATCATGCATATTTGCAATACTTCTTTTGTGTAGATAACTGAATTATTCTCCCCAGGGTCCCCTCCTCCCGTCGACGTACTGTGTTCCATTATGTTTCCCTGAGTACTCACTCATTTCTAATTATCATAAATAAATGTAATGATGTTAGCAGCAACCTGTTCATATGAAGACTTACCTGTTATTTTCCATGCTTGCATTGTGAAGTAACAATGTGTATTAGTTCTAATGTGGTGTAAATAGTTGTCAGGTCCACCAGTGAGTAATAACAGGAAAAATTGTTATAGTCCCTGCAGTATTAGGGTCTTGTGGAATCCCTCTAGTCCCCTTAGACAAAGTTCTCATTCTGCAGATATGTAGTTCAGTACTCATATCAGTTTACTGAATAGGATTTACCCATGGCAAAAGAACAGTTACTGAATGTGATGGCTGAATTGTATACTGCTGGCCAAAGCAAATATGACAGTGTCACCAGCAGTCAAGATATGCCCCTTCTGATTAGTGTGTGTGTGTGTGTGTGTGTGTGTGTGTGTGTGTGTGTGTGTGTGTGTGCTTTCTGTAGGAACAAATCCCAAAGGTCAAGGATTTTGTCAGTACATGAAATTACAACAGTCCAAAAAAGGGGACAAGCTATAAGGTTACATAAATGCATTGACTATATAACACAGGACTCGGCTTAATTTTTCAAGGATTCCTCAACAGACTAAGGTGATCCTTTCTGAAAGCACATGGGTTACTACTAATATTTTGAATTCTTGTGGTAGCTTATTGTAAAGTGGATGCAGCAGATTATGCACATATTTCTGCATCCAAATGCTGATTTAATTTATGCCTAGTATTGACTAAGTGAAAGGTGCTATCTCTTGGAAATAAGCTGATAATGTTAACAAGTAATGACATTTTGTGAGAGGCCAGTGTCAGAACACCAAACCAATGAATAGGGGTTGACAAGAGCTTAATGAACTACCACCATTTATTGCCTGAACAGCCTGTTTCTGGACCAAAAATTTCCATTGAGAAAGGGAAGAGTTACCCAAAAAATACCAAATGTCGTAAGTAAATGAAAATACGCAAAGTAGATTACTTTTTTGTCAAACAATTACTTACTTCAGATACTGTTGTAATAGCAAAAATGGAAGCATTAAGTCTTTGAGCAAGATCTTGAACATGGACTGTCAGTTTCACACATTTCAGCCTTTATGTGAAGGTCCCCTGTAGGGTTTGACCTCCATTATTCAAAATTTTCCCGAAGAGTGAGCCAGTTGGGGAAGGGTGCCTTACAAGGTGCATTGTGCATTGAGATCGTTAGCCCAAGATCTCGTTGTCGCATTGCTGTCTTGCCCATTCTCCATCTCTTGGGCGAGGACACCTTCCTGGGTGCATTTTCCACCATACACTATGCAGTGTAGATTCCTGCGTCGACGATGACCATGGACTTCTTTGCACCTGATATCCAGCACAGTAGTAGCCAGTCCGTTGCGGTGGGGCCGCCATGTACTCTGTTGGCTGTAGCCCCCTGACCACACAGGGATCACTCCACTGATGCCTGCACCGTTAACTCCCCACATATGCCTAGGGGTAGATGTCCGTCCGACTGTGGCATCGGGACCCCCGGCAAATGTCATCCTTCCAGGTGGCCTTTGTTGCAGCTGGGTGGTGCCCATGGGGAGGGTCCCTGGTCGGAGTGGGTGGCAACATGACAGATGACACGCAATGAAGTGTAGTCCATCATCTCTTGCTGGTGGTGAAACACCAGCAGTTTCTAAGCGATCACAAGCTCAATCCAATGCACAGAAGTACCCAAATTGTTCCCTTCCCTGGCCACACCATGGGAGAAATGTCAGGCTAATGATGGCAGCAGATCTTATTTGCCCTGGTACCTTGTATGTTCAAGAGCTTATTGGGAATCTCTCATGACAATGAAGCCTTATCATTTAGAGGAAAAGTTCGGGGAAGAAGAGGGCTTGTCCAAAATGAGATCTGAGTCAGTCTTGAGCAAAACAGCATCCTCTGCCCAGTCAGGGACATTACTAACCTGTGACAAGTTATGGGATGTTTCTGTTACCGTCACGCCCCTCAAGAGTTCAAATACGGTCCAGGGTATTATATTCCACGGAGACCTTCTTTTTCAGTCTGATGACAAGCTGTGTGCCAATTGGGAGCGGTGTGGCAGTTTTTCATCTGGTACATTCATTGGGGTCCGAGGGATGATCAGGTTGCCACCAGTGCCTTCATCTTGGCCTTTGAGGGTGATATATTGCCCGAGAAGGTCAAGGTGATGGTCTACCGGTGTGATGTAAAGCCCTATATCCCTCCCCCAATGCGGTGCTTTAAGTGCTGGAAGTTCAGCCATATGTCTTTCCGCTGTACTTCCAGCATCACATGCCAAGATTGCGGACACCTATCACATCCCAATACTCAATGTGCCCTGCCTCCCATCTGTGTCAACTGTGGAGAGCACCATTCACTCTGCTAGCCTGAGTGCAGAATTCTCCAGAAAGAAAGGAAAATTATGGAGTAAAAGACCCTGGACAGACTGACCTACACTGAGGCTAAGAGAAAATTTGAACACCTGCATCCTGTGCATGTGACGTGGTCTTATGCTGCTGCTACAACAGTTCTGGCTCCATCAACTCTGCCAATGCAAGTCACCTCTCAGAGCCGGAAGACTACACCTGCCCCCTTGATGGTGGGGGACATTTCCCTTCCTGTTGCTCCTGCACTACCTACTTCGGGAGCAACCTTTCTAAGCCGGAGAAGTGCAAGTCTTCTTCGGTTTCTCTTGCTAGGAATGGGTCCTTGGGTTGCTCCCTTCCCAGGTTTCCTCTAGTGGGAAAGAAGACAGTCGCCAGTGGCTGAAGAGCCCAAAAGCAGCTGGTCGTAGGGCTTCGCTCATCCTCAGTCTTGGAGACTGAGCCAGTGAAGTCCTCCCAGCCAGGGAAACCCAAGGAGCAGTGAGAGAAATACAAAAAGAACACCTAAGAACAAGGAAATTGTAGTGGCACCCACACCACCGCTACCTACAAGCTCGGCGGCTGAGGATGGAGTGGAGATTTTGGCGTCCGCTGAGGACCTAGATCTCGCCAGACCCTCAGACACAGTGGATATAGACTGCTCAGGCAATAAATCAGTGGCAACTGGTGACTCTGAGACGTAAACTGCCTCATTGAGCGTTGCATGCCTTCCCAGTCTCACAATGTCATCCTCCAGTGGAATTGTGGCAGTTTTTTCCACCGTCTGGCTGAGCTACAGCAACTGTTAAGCTTTACACCTGCTATCTGCTTTGCCCTCTAGGAAACCTGGTTTCCAGCAATGCGGACCCCTGCCCTCCGCTCCTATGAGGGATTTTACAGGAACCGTAGAGACTATAATTGTCAGGTGGAGTTTGTGTTAATGTCCTAAACTTGGTCTGTAGTGAACATGTCCCTTCAAACCCTTCTTGAAGCTGTGGCTGTCAGAATAGGGACGACGCAGAAAATGACTGTCTGCAATATGTATCTTCCTCTAGATGGTGCAGTACTCCTGAATGTTTTAGCTGCACTGATAGACCAACTCCCTAAACCTTTCCTACTTTTGGAAGATTTTAATGCCCATAACTCCTTGTGGGGTGGTACCATGCTTACTGGGCGAGGCAGAGATGTCGAAACTTTACAATTCGACCTCTGCCTTTTAAATACTTAGGCCTCCATACATTTTAGTGTGGCTCATGGTAGTTACTTGGCCATCGATTTGCAGCCCAGGAATTCACATCTTTCCACTGGAGAGCACATGACAACCTGTATGGTAGTGACCACTTCCCCCTCATCTTGTCACTGCCCCACCATCAGGCACATGGACGCTTGCCCAGATGGGCTTTGAACAAGGCGGACTGGGGAACTTTCACCTCTGCTGTCACTGCTGAATCACTCCCACACAGTAACATTGATGTGATAGTTGAGCAGGTGACTAGCACAATTGGTTTCTGTGGCAGAAAATGCGATCCCTCGCTCTTTAGGGTGCCCGAGGCTTAAGGCAGTCCCTTGGTGGTCGCTGAAGCAATTGAGGAGTGTCGGCAAGCTCTAAAGCAGCACCCTTCCCTGGAGCACTTCATAGGCTTCAAACGGCTCTGTGCCCATGTTCGCTACCTTATCAAACAACGGAAGGAGTGTTGGGAGAGGTACGTCTCCACCATTGGGTGCCACACGGCACCTTCCCAAGTCTGGGCAAATATCAAACGTCTTTTCGGGTACCAGGGCCCAACAGCTGTCGCCGGTGTTACCATAAATGGCGAGTTATATACCAGTGCAAACAAGATTGCCGAGCACTTTGCTCGAACCTCTGTGTCAGAGAATTATCTCCCAGCCTTTCGCACACTCAAATGGCATCTGGAAGGGAACGTCCTCTCATTCACTACACACTGTAGTGAATCCTATAATGCCCCATTTACAGGGTGGGAGCCCCTCAGTGCCCTTGCACATCGCCCCGACGCACCTCCTGGGCCTGATCGCATCCACAGCCAGATGATTAAACATCTCTCATCTGACTACAAGCAACATCTTGTCACCTTCAACCGGCTCTGGTGCAATGGCGTCTTTCCATCGCAGCGGCGGAAGCACCATCATTCCGGTGCTGAAACCCGGTAAAAACCGCTTCATGTGGATAGCTATCGGCCCATCAGCCTCACCAATGTTCTTTGTAAGCTGCTGGAACGTATTGTATGTGGGCGGTTGAGTTGGGTCCTGGTGTCACATGGCTTGCTGGCTCAATGTCAGCGCGGCTTCCGCCAGTGTCCCTCTACCCATGGTAATCTTGTGTCCATTGAGTCTGCCATCCGAACAGTCTTTTCCAGTCGGCAACACCCGATTGCTGTCTTTTTTTTTGGCTTATGTAAAGCATATGACACGATTTGGCGACATTATATCCTTGCCACACTGTACGAGTGAGGTCTCTGAGAACCACTCCAGATTTTTATCCAAAACTTCCTGTCGCTCCGTACTTTCGTGTCCAAGTTGGTGACTCTGATAGTTCCATCCATATCCAGGAGAATGTAGTCCCGCAGGGCTATTTATTGAGTGTGTGTCTATTTTTAGTGGCCATTAACGGTCTATCAGCAGCTGTCGGACCATCTGCCTTACCTTCTATGTAAGCAGACGACTTAAGAATTTCGTACTGCTGCTCCAGTACTGTTGTTGCTGAGCAGTGCCTCCAGGGAGCCATCCACAAGGTGCAGTCATGGGTTCTAGCCCACGGTTTCGGTATCAGCTGCAAAGTCATATGTTGTGCACTTCTGTCGGCGTTGTACCGTTCATTCAGAACCCGCACTTTACCTTAATAATGATCCATTCACTGTAGTCTAGACATATCAATTCCTAGGACTGGTTTTCGACGCTCGATTCGCTTGGCTCCCTCATCAGCAGCTTAAGCAGAAGTGCTGGCAGCACCTCAATGCCCTCTGTTGCCTGAACAACACCAATTGAGGTGCAGATCGCTCTACGCTGCTGCAGCTCTACAGAGCCCTTGTCCAATCCCGAATTGACTGTGGGAGTGTAGTTTATGGTTCAGCAGCGCCTTCAGCATTGCATTTACTTGATGCTGTGCACCACTGTGGTGTTCAATTAGCAACAGGAGCTTCTATGATGAGTCCGGTGACCAGCTTGCTGGTGGAGGCTGGTTTCCCTCCACTGCAGAGCAGACGTGCGCAACTGCTCTCCAGTTATGAAGTACACATTTATAGTTCCCCTGAGCATCTGAATTACCATCTCCTTTTCCCACCTGCGGCAGTCCATCTCCTGCATCAGCGGCCTAGATCGGTGCTAACGATTGCAGTTCGTGTGCGGTCCCTTCTCTCAGAACTGGAGTCCTTCCCTTTACCACCTCTACTTGCGGTCCGTTCATACGCCTCCATGGTATATGCCTTGGCCGCAGCTTCGTCTGGACCTTTTGCTTGGCCCTAAGGACTCCGTTAACCCCGCCACTCTCCGTTGTCACTTCCTCTCGATTCTTGACGTGTTCCGGGCCTATAAGTGGTTTACACCGATGGCTCAATGGCAGATGATCACGTAGGCTTCGCATATGTTCATGGAGGACATACTGAGCAGCAGTCCTTGCCAGTTGGCTGCAGTGTTTTCACTGCAGAGCTGGCGGCATATCTCGTGCTCTGAGTACATTCACTCATGCCCTGACGAGTCATTTCTCCTGTGTGCTGACCCATTGGGCAGCCTACAAGCTGTCAACCAGTAGTACCCTCGCCACCCTCTGGTAGCGTCCATTCAGGAGTCCATCTATGCCCTGGAACAGTCTCGCCATACCGTGGTGTTTGTGTGGACCCCAGGACACGTAGGAATCCCCGGCTATGAACTTGCCGACTGGTTGGCCAAACAGGCAATGCAGAAACCGCTTCTGGAGATAGGCAACTCTGAAGCTGACCTGCGTTCTGTCTTACACCACAGGGGCTTTTCCGGCTTTGGGAGACGGAATGGCATAACATGCACAACAAACTGCATGTCATTAAGGAAACTGTGAATGTGTGGAAGTCTTCCATGCAGTCCTCTCGCAGGGAATCAGTGGTCTTCTGCCAGCTCTGTATTGGCCATACATGGTTACCTACTCCATTGTGAGGACCCACCTCAGTGTCGCTGTGGCTCTCAAATGGCAGTTGTCTACATCTTGCTGGACTGCCCACTTTTAGCCGCTCTGCGGCAGACTTTTAACTTTCGCAGCACCCTGCCTTCGGTGTTGGGCAACAATGCCTCCACAGCAGCTTTAGTTTTACATTTTGTCTGTGAAAGTGGGTTTTATACTTCTATGTAGGTTTTAGAGCGTGTCCTTTGTCCCTCTGTGTTCTCCACCCTAGTGCTTTTAGGGTGGAGGTTTTAATGTGTTGCAGAGTGGCGGGCTTTCCATTTTTATTCTCATGGTTGGCGAGCCACTGTAATCTGCTTTCATGTTTTACTCTCTTCTGTTTCTAGTGTTTCTCTGTTGTTTTCTTGTCCTCTTTTGTTCCTTTTAGTGTTCTTTGTCTCTCCTCCGTTCTTGTGACTTTTCTCTTCTTTCCGTTTTGTGTTATATGTTTCGTCCATTTTATTCTCACACTTGTGGCATTGTTTTATTAGGAACAGGGGACCAATTACCTCGTAGTTTGGTCCCTTCTCCCGCCTTTAAACCAACCAACCATGGACTGTCCACTAGCCTACATTTTACTGTCTACCTGAACACCTAGAAATTCGAACTGTTAAGTCTCACTAAGCTTATGCCCATTCTCTGTAATTAAAACTTTAGATTTTGTTGAATTGCTTGTTAGACACTAAAAATTGAAGTCTCTTTGTGTTTTAGCATTAGTTTATTTTCTACAAGCCATGAACTTATGTCTTGAACAGCAGTATTGGAAACAGTGTCAACATTGTACACAAGCTAGTGTCACCAACAAACAGAAATATTTTAGAATCCACTGTAATACTAGGAGGTATATCTTATGCAAATAAGAAACAGGAGTGGCCCCATCATTTCTCCCTGGGGCACCCGATACTTTACTGTGCGCCACTCAGACCCCACATTATAGCAATTCTCAGAACTGTGGAGAATGACTTTGTGCTGTCTGTTTTTAAAGTAAGAGGTGAACCAGTTCTGAGCTATTCCTCATAGTCCAACTTCTGGAGCAATATTTTGTGATCAACAAAATAAAATGCCTTAGTTAAATAAAAAAGATGAGCCTGTTTTATCCATCCAGTGCCTCACAGAGAAGAGAGTATGTAGCATTTCCAGTTGTTGAACCACTCGGTTTGTTGTCCATTTCAATAAGTTATGCAAACAATGAGGGCATAAAATGGGTCTAGATTTTACCTCTCTCTCTCTCTCTCTCTCTCTCTCTATCTCTCTCTCTATCTATCTATCTATCTATCTATCTCTTTTACACATGCACTGCCTGCAGTCAGAGTAAGAAGGAGAAAAAATGATCCACACATTAAGTACACACCGCACCATATGGTGCCATGTGATATACTTGTGTATATGTAAATGAAATTACATTTTGCAGAGTCTTGCCTGTTTCATTTTCTATTGAAAGATAAAGCATTTCTTTGTTTCTTGTTGCATCTCATGTGTTTGAGTTGAAAATTTGCCAAGAATCTGTTAGATGACTTAACAAGAAATGATATTTTTTGAGAGGCCAGTGTCAGAAAAGCAAACTAATGAATAGACTTCTCTCTCTGTCTGTCTGTCTGTCTGTGTGTGGGGGGGGGGGGGGGGGGGGGGAGTGGGGAAATTGCTGAAAGCTTTATTTATTTGTGAAAGTCTTTTTGTTGTGCCTATCTGCAACTCAGCATCTCTGCTACATGGTGAGTAGCAACTTTCCTTTTCATAATATTGTTAGACGACTTAAGTTTGGTGTAGGCTTGTGATATGTCTCCTGTATTGAAGACATGCCATAGGGAAGGGTGACATACAGATTGATGTGATAAATGTAATGTAGAAGAGGGAAAGAATAATTAACTGGGCTTGATCTTTCACTGTGCAACAGAGTTTGTACTGTCGTGCAGCTTAACCGGAAGTGTGCTTAGTATTAGAGAATTGATTAAAACTAACAATGTATATTCAAAATATACACACACACTGAATAGCTGGCAAGGGTGTTGCAGCGGAGGTTGTTCTGAGAAATTATTATTATATATATATATTTTTTTTTTTTTTTTTTTTTTTTAAGAAACAATGGATACATTGGCAATTTTAAATGCTAAATAACTCTGAAATGGTGCAATTAGATTGTTGGATGCACAAATTCAAACGACTTGCCACAGACACTGTCGTCAAACTTGTTTCTTGTTGGTTTTTCTTACCTATCTTAAAGAAGGCACATTTTAATTGGTAAGGAGCATTGGAACAAGTGGTAATTGATAAATCCACAGATGTTGGTGCTTTAGTGTATGCAACTACTTGAATTTTTTGTGCACAACATAATTGGCTTACTTCAATGCTAAATGACTCACAAACAGCACAGATTATTGATTTTTTTTAACAATTTTCTTTCTCAACGCAATCTTTCATGCAACAACTTGAAAGGCTTTTCAAGCTGACTATCTTGTATTTGTGATTAACTCATAAAGCAGACCATTCACAGAAATGCCAACTATTATGGATTGTGTGTAATTGTTATGGATTTATCATTTTGATTAGTGTAGTGGGAAGTTACTAAAGTATGGAAAGACATTTTGCAATTTGATTTTAAAAAATCAGGATGGGTTCTGCTTGCATTCATATGCCCCTGAAGTGTTTTATGGATTGTTATTTTTTTCATGTGTATGCAGTCATTCTGTCCGATTTCATCGGCACAGCTTACTGAGATAGGTTATGCTGAATGAGAATGAAAATTTTTCATTCGGCAGGTGTCAGCTTAAAGGATGGGCATAAAACTGCTTTCCAACCAGGTGATGTCAAGAGGTTCAAAAATGGGTCCAGTAAGATGTATGCACTCTGTTGTAAACTGTAGTATGTGACACTACAGATATTAACAGTTCCAGTGAGTCTCAGGCAGGAAGTGAGTTACTATTAGGGACCACTTAAATACTTTGTAGCTGTGTTTTTAGACAGACCCACCTTCTCAATAACATATGACAAAGTAGAGGACTTTGTCCAGGATATAGCTGAGCATTTGTGCTGTGCTGGTTGTCTGGAAAGTAGTCTATCACATTTTTTGTGATGCAGCTATACCTAGCCATAGCAGTCCAATTGATTCACATAGTGTGAAATAACCACAGAAATCACTGTGGGATGTATGATGGACGCTGCAGTGAGAACACTGCAGTGAAATTTGGTGTTAATGGACTATGGCAGCAGACAACAGACGCAAGTGCCTTTCTAACAGCACGACATTGCTTGCAACGACTTGCTTCAGCTCGTGACCGTATCAGTTGGACTCTAGGTGGCTGGAAAACCATATCCTAGTCAGATGAGTCCGAATTTAAGTTGAGAAGAGCTAGTGGTAGTGTTAGGGCCAGACCCCACAAAGGCATGGACCTTAGTTGTAAAGAAGGCACTGTAAAAGATGTGGTGGCTCCACAACGGTGGGGTCCGTGTTTACATGGAATAGACTGGGTCCACTGAACTGATCATTGACTGGAAATGGTTACGTTCACTACGAGGAGACCATTTGCAGCCATTCATGTTCCCAAACATGTCACAGGGCCACAATTGTTCATATTTGTCCATGTAATGATAGATCATGAATGTCCTTGTAGGACATGCTTCTGGCACAGTCATCCATGCCTAGGTAATAACATTGAAATTTCACTGACTGGTTACACAATTAAAGAGGGGGATCCACATCTTCAGTCACTAAATTTCAGATTACTACTTACATTACATAAAAGAACACACTAGACAAATGACTAGATGAAAATATTAGCTATTAGGCCACACTCATTCACATTACTTATATTTGGAGATCAGAAGGCACTAACTAGTGTATGGAGGACGTGGATCAGAATTCTAGTAATCTGTAGTTTATCATAAAATCTGACATCGTTTTAAGTGAATAATTCATGGCTTTGCACGAATCTCATTTGCATTCAGTACATTTGAGAAAAAATGCTCTCTTAATCAAGAATTATGAGATGATGTCGAGTACTCTTACGTATTTACATTGAGATATACAAATACAATGTAAAAATACTTTGCAAGTAAAACAAACAAACACACATAACTACATGCAGTAATAAGACTAATCTCTACTTCATAAATTTTCTTAGATCTTTGTGGTGCTAGCCCTTTGACTTCACACTTATTCAGATACACCAAGAGAAAACATCCATCATGGGGAATTTTCACAACACAGAATGGACCAGTACACAATAATTGCCACTCCTTGTTCTGTTTCTTCAGAAGAGGTAGCATAGGATGAGAACATAGCACCATCTAGTCTAAGTCAAACAACTGCATTCGGCCCAGCTTTTTATCATACATTGTCTTTCGAGCCAGTGCTGGCATTCAAACATATGAGCACTAGGAGTGTTTTTTTTTTTTTCTTCCCATGAGATGCCACGTCGTGGGGTGAGTGGTAGTGTAGCCCCCCACTCACTTGTCTGTTCTTTAACATAATTTTGTTTGGTGTGTGCCTTGTGGGAAAAATGTGGAAAATCATTCACGATTTCCTCAAAGGGGGTGACAAAGTTGAGACGTTTATGCGGAGCACGGGTTCAAAGAAAACTGTTGAATTCCGTGTCAATTTTGTCCATGCAATCAGTTCCCTGATGGAAATGTGAAAGTAAAATCAGCTTGATGCTGTGCCCATGACAAAATGACCACCCAGAAAAATTTGAAGTGTTATTGGACAGTATTCCGTCAAACTTTCAGAAGTGAGGGAAGTAGTCATTCTTCAACATCTTGACTGTTGGTGTGGCATATATGGACTTTGCAACATATAATCTGACACCATGTATTGCAACCAGATATTTAATACCTTTCCTTCCTGAGGATATGTACAAATTATGTCAGTGAAGGCAGTTTCTCCAGATTTGGTCATCAGAAATGGATGCAAAGGAATTCTTCTAGGCAGGTTCATGAGATTAGTTTTCTGACAAAGTGTGCTCACAACAAATGATGCACTCACCTGTGCAAATTTGGCAAGTAGCAATAGGTGGCAATTTTCCATTCACATATTTCAATTGCACAAGCTCCCCAGGCCACGTGTGTGTACCTGATCAGGTAATTGTGGTAAGCCAGATTTACACACATGCATTAGAACTCATTGTCAATATTGCTCAGATGGATTAATACATCATTTTGCAAAGTGTAGAAGTGGCTGAACTTGTGACTGATTTGGTTGAAACACCAAAACACACTCAACCTTAGACCTCTTAGGATCTACATCCTGTAATGCTTGGATGTTCTTACACATTGCCAAATAATGTCGGTGAACATTGTCCTTTATTAATGACAATTTGTAATCTGTCACCTATTCCACAGGTTCACCAAGCTCAGGCAAACCATAGGGTAACCTGGATAGTGCATCAGTGACAATGTTTTCTCTTCCTTGGATATAGACAATTTCAAAATCATATCCTTCCTGGAAAAAAAAACCAACTTTGTTGAATCTGTGGTGGAGTAGCTGGCAAGTTATTACAGAGCTTAAAGCTTTGTGCTTGCAGAAAACTTTGACATATCAACAGCGAATGCAATAGTTAAACTTCATAAATGACCACAATGCTACAAGGGGCATCTAGCTCCATTCCCAGGTATGACCTCACACACTCAAAACCCTGCTGGCGAAACTGAGGACATGGACTTCTGCCATCAGTCTATAATTTGTGAAAGAAACAGGAGTCATGTTACCTGTATCTGGATGGTGCAAGATCTCTGCTTGGACCAGTGCATCTTCAATTCTGTCAAAAGCTTCCTGACACTGGAGAGATCAGGACCAGGGAGCATTTTTCTTTAACAAATCCAGAAGATCTAGGTTGTTTAGAAAGAAATAGTTTTCAACTGTATTGTAGATGTTGCTGAGGGACATTTGACTGTTGTATCTTACGTGGCTTGGGCTCAATACCAGCCATAGATACATGTCCTACAAACTTGATCTGTTTATCAGATTTTGACTTCCACTAATTAGTGGTCACCCCTGAATCTAAATAGCTTTGCAAAACTTGTAGCAATAGTTGTATGTGCTCTTCTCAGGAAGGTGCAATTATTAACAAATACTCAACATAGATGGCAACGTTGCCCAACAAACTCACCTGGGAATAGTGTCAGGACCTGTAATAGACATGCCAGACCTAATGTTCAGGCCAAATGGAAGCACCTTCAACTTATGCAAATGTCCAGTGAAGACAAAAGCAGTATTCTTGCTAGAATCCTTTGACAACAGGATCTTCCAGAACAATGATCGGAGATTGTCATTAGGAATTTCATTCCAGAAAACTTGCAATAACTCTTGGTTTGACAGGCACAATGATTTTGCTTAAGATCTGAAGAGCGTTTGACTCCGTACCACATCTGCGCTTATTGTCAAAAGGAGAATCACATGGGATTCAAGTGAAATTTGTGACTGAAATGAGGACATTTTGGTAGGGAGGACACAGCATGTTATCTTGGATGAAGAGTTATCGTCAGATGTAGAAGAAACTTCAGTGTGCTCCAGGGGTGCGTGTTGAGACCTTACTGTTTGTTGTACATCAGTGAACTGTCAGACAATATTAATAATAACCTCAGACTTGGTGTAGATAATACAGTGATTCATGAAGTATTGTCTGAAAGAAGCTGCATAAATATTCAATCAGGTTTTAAGATTTTAATGTGGTGCAAAGATTGGCAGCTTGATTTGTGTGTTGAGAAATGTAGTATTGTGCACATAATAAAATGAAAAATATTAGTACCCTATGTTTATAATATCAAGGAGTGACTGACTGCAGGCCAACAACACAAAGGCCCGACTTGAGAGAATAATTTTCTCGCAGGAGACACAGGATATCACCCAAGCTAAGGTTCTTTTCTTCCCCACAGAAATAGCATTTTATGCTTACACTGCTCAACATGCCGAGCAAGGAAAGCTCACCAATGGAGTGGCAGCGACAGTGAGTGTTGAAATTAGTCAACTCGTACAAATAACTGGGTGTAACTCTTTTTAGGGATATGAAATGGAATGGCTATCATGGGTAAAGCAGGTTTATTGGTAGAATACCAGGGACGTGCAATTAGTCTACAAAGGAGATTGCTTATAAATCACTCAAGCAAGCTGTTCTAGAATATTGCTCAGATGCGTGGGACCCATATCAAGCAGGACTAACACACACACAGAAGAACTGGACAACAGTTGAAGATACACACAACCATTCTGAGAAGTCCATTAACGAAGTTACAAAAACCGGCTTTAAATGAAAACTCTAGGAATATATTACACACCGCTCATTGGGAATCATGATGATAATATTAGAATAATTGCTACACTCATAGAGGCATTCAATCAGTCATTCTTCCCGCACTTTGTATATGCATGGAACAGGAAGAAACTCTAATAACTGGTACTCTGGGACATACCCTCTGCCATGCACCTCATGGCAGTTTGCAGAATATAGATGTAGAGGCAGATTTTTGCTTGTCACATCATTTACATTGTTGCCTTGGCATTCCTTTTCTCTGTGGCTGCAGAATGCCCCCAAGGTCAAAGAACAAGTGGCCCCACATACGTAACTCGCTCTCCCACCTTTTAGATTGTATGCACACGTCTTTGATCACATCTACACCTAGCACAAACCATTTCTCTGACACTGAAGTCCTAAACAAAACTAGTAATAAAATAAACTTTATTCAAATCTCTCATCACTATGAAGACGCGAGAGGTGTGATATACCCTTTTATCAAAATTGATGACATCTCTCATATCCACCCATTGAGATGTTGCAAAAATTGTCCACCTAAACCCTGCCCCCCATGAACCATAGACCTTGCCGTTGGTGGGGAGGCTTGCGTGCTTCAGTGATACAGATGGACATACTGTAGGTGCAACCACAACAGAGGGCTATCTGTTGAGAGGGCAGACAAACGTGTGGTTCCTGAAGAGGGACAGCAGCCTTTTCAGTAGTTGCAGGGGCAACAGTCTGGATGATTGATTGATCTGGACTTTCAACATTAACCAAAACGGCCTTGCTGTGCTGGTACTGCGAACAGCTGAAAGTAAGGGGAATCTAAAGCCATAATTTTTCCCGGGGGCATGCAGCTTCACTCTGTGGTAAAATGATGGCATCCTCTTGGGTAAAATATTCCGGAGGTAAAATAGTCCCCCATTCGGATCTCCGGGCGGGGACTACTCGGGAGGACGTCGTTATTAGGAGAAACAAAACTGGTGTTCTACGGATCGGAGCATGGAATGCCTGATCACTTAATCGGGCAGGTAGGTTAGAAAATTTATAAGGGGAAATGGATAGGTTAAAGTTGGATATAGTGGGAATTAGTGAAGTTCGGCAGTCAGAGGAACAAGACTTCTGGTCAGGTGACTACAGGGTTATAAATACAAAATCAAATAGGAGTAATGCAGGAGTAGGTTTAATAATAAATTTAAAAAAAAAATAGGAGTGCTGGTAAGCTACTACAAACAGCATAGTGAACGCATTATTGTGGCCAAGATAGACATGAAGCCCATGCCTACTACAGTACAAGTACAAGTTTATATGCCAACTACCTCTGCAGATGATGAAGAAATTGATGAAATGTATGATTAGATAAAAGAATAATTATTCAGGTAGTGAAGGGAGACGAAAATTTAGTAGTCATGGGGGACTAGAATTAGAGAGTAGGAAAAGGGAGAGAAGGAAACATAGTAGGTGAATATGGATTGGGGGTAAGGAATGAAAGAGGAAGCTGTCTGGTAGAGTTTTGCACAGAGCATAACTTAATCATAGCTAACACTTGGTTTAAGAATCGTGAAAGAAGGGTGTATAGGTTGTATACATGCAAGAAGCCTGGAGATACTGGAAGGTTTCAGATAGATTATATGATGGTAAGACAGAGATTTACGAACCAGGTTTTAAATTGTAAGACATTTCCAGGGGCGAATGTGGACTCTGACCACAATCTATTGGTTATGACCTGTAGATTGAAACTCAAGAAACTGCAAAAAGGTGGGAATTTAAGGAGATGGGATCTGCATAAATTGAAAGAACCAGAGGTTGTAGAGAACGATTGACAAGAATGGGGGAAAGAAATACAGTAGAAGAAGAATGGGTAGCTTGGAGAAATGAAATAGTGAAAGCAGCAGAGCATTGAGTAGGTAAAAAGACAAGGGCTAATAGAAATCCTTGGGTAACAGAAGAGATAATGAATTTAATTGATGAAAGGAGAAAATATAAAAATGCAGTAAATGAAGCAGGCAAAAAGGATTACAAACGTCTCAAAAATGAGATCTACAGGAAGTGCAAAATGGCTAAGCAGGGTTGGCTAGAGGACAAATGTAAGGATGTAGAGGTATATATCACTAGGGGTAAGATAGATACTGCGTACAGGCAACTTAGAGAGACCTTTGGAGAAAAAAGAAGCACTTGCATGAATATCAAGAGCTCGGATGGAACCCAGTTCTAAGGAAAGAAGGGAAAGTAGAAAGGTGGAAGGAGTATATAGAGGGTCTATACAAGGGCGATGCTCTGGAGGACAATATTATCGAAATAGAAGAGGAGGTAGATGAAGATGAAATGGGAGATATGATACTGTGTGAAGAGTGTGACAGAGCACTGAAAGACCTAAGTCAAAACTAGGCCCCGGTAGTAGACAACATTCCATTAGAACTACTGACGGCCTTGGAAGAGACAGTTCTGACAAAACTCTACCATCTAGTGAGCAAGATGTATGAGACAGGCGAAATACCCTCAGACTTGAATATAATAATTCAAATCCCAAAGAAAGCAGGGGCTGACACATGTGAAAATTACCAAACTATCAGTTTAATAAGCCATGGCTGCAAAATAATTACACGAATTCTTTAGAGACTAATGGAAAAATTGGTAGAAGCTGACCTCTGGGGAGATCAGTTTGGATTCTGTAGAAATGTTAGAACACTTGAGGCAATACTGACCTTACGACTTATCTTAGAAAATAGAGTAAGAAAAGGCAAACCTATGTTTCTAGCATTTGTAGACTTAGAGAATGCTTTTGACAATGTTGATTGGAATACTCTCTTTCATATTCTGAAGGTGGCAGGGGTAAAATACATGGAGCGAAAGGCTATTCACAATTTGTACAGAAACCAGATGGCAGTTTATAAGAGTCGAGGGGCATGAAAGGGAAGCAGTGGTTGGCAAGGGAGTGAGACAGGATTGTAGCCTCTCGCTGATGTTATTCAATCTGTATATTGAGCAAGCAGTAAAGGAAACAAAAGAAAAATTCAGAGTAGGATAAAATCCATGGAGAAGAAATAAAAACTTTGAGGTTCGCCGATGACATTGTAATTCTGTCAGAGACAGCAAAGGACCTGGAAGAGCAGTTGAACGGAATGGACAGTGTCTTGAAAGGAGGACATAAGGTGAACATCAACAAAATCAAAACGAGGATAATGGAATGTAGTCTAATTAAGTCGGGTGATGCTGAGGGAATTAGATTAGGAAATGAGACACTTAAAGTAGTAAATGAGTTTTGCTGTTTGGGGTGCAAAATAACTGATGTTCGAAGTAGAGAGGATATAAAATGTATACTGGCAATGGCAAGGAAAGCGTTTCTGAAGAAGAGAAATTTGTTAACATTGAGTATAGATTTAAGTGTCAGGAAGTCGTTTCTGAAAGTATTTGTATGGAGTGCAGCCATATATGAAAGTGAAACATGGACAATAAATAGCTTGGACAAGAAGAGAATAGAGGCTTTCGAAATGTGGTGCTACAGAAGAATGCTGAAGATTATAGATAGGTAGACCACATAACTAATGAGGAGGTATTGAATAGAATTGGGGAGAAGAGGAGTTTGTGGCACAACTTGACAAAAAGATGGGATCTGGTGGTAGGACATGTTCTGTGGTATCAAGGGATCACAAATTTAGCATTGGAGGGCAGGGTGGAGGGTAAAAATCATAGAGGGGCACAAAGAGATCAATACACTAAGCAGATTCAGAAGGATGTAGGTTGCAGTAGGTACTGGGAGATGAAGCAGCTTGCACAGGATAGGGTAGCATGGAGAGCTGCATCAAACCAGTCTCAGGACTGAAGACCACAACAACAACTTATTAAAACAACTTTCAGTTCATTGAATACAAATTAACGTAACACTAATGCTTATCCATATAATTCTCTGTAATGACATGCATATAACTTCCATTCGCATCCATAAACTTGGACAAGAGCGTGGCTTTCACACTTACTAACAGAATATTCTTTCGCCACTGTTGTTTCTGGGTGCCTTCTCTACAGAACACTTGTTTAAGAATTTTTCATTAAAATTTTTTTTACTGTGTATACCATAGTCTCTTCCTTTGAGTTATGTCTATGAATTCTTAATTTCTTCATAAATATGATTTCCTTTAGCTTAGATGTTGTGTAGTAAACATCCACTGCTCTTTCAAAAAGTGTAATTCCTTTAACAATACATACTTTTATTATCTTATTCCTGTAGCTTATACACCTTAATTATGTAGGTATCTTTCTATGTAGCCTACATTAGTTTTAAACCCGCATTTCCTTGAGTTGGTTCCATTTTATACCATACTTAATACACAAAATTTGTGGGGAGCCTCCACTTTGCTTACTTTACTTTTGTTCTATTCTTAATCTGTTAAAAAGGGTACAGATAGGAAGGGAAATTAAGCAGTTCATTGTACTTTTCCACTTTACATTCACCACGTATGTGTACAATTTCTTGTAAATGATGTAATCATAGTTGCATTTCTTAAGTTTTTGCACCCATATACTTCATTTTATCACACCCAAGGCGCTACATGATGCAAGGTATTCATAACCCAATATTGCTAACTGCACGTTCCAGACATGTAGTATGTCAAGAATCTGTCATAAAACAGCACTAACCAGGTAAATCTCTTAATACTATGTCAGTCCAGAGAATTCATTAAGAGTGAGCACTGCAATTACATCAAATTCTTATATCCATGCCGTATGGTGTAGCCAAGGGACAGATGACCCCAGCTGTTTGGTCCCATAGGACCTCACCACAAATTTCCAAAAAAATTTCGTATATCCACAAGAATTGCTATGCCTCTTTCTATGGGGAAGATACTTCTCAGTCACCTGTCATTCTTCTGATTCTATTGTCCTTCAATTCCTACTCAACTAATACAGGGTGCCGTATTTACTCGAATCTAAGCCACACATGAAAAATGACTAGAAATCATGGAAAAAAAATTTTCCCGAATCTAAGCCGCACCTGAAATTTGATTCGAAATTCAAGGGGAGAGAGACATTATAGACCGCTCCTCCAGACCGAAACAAAGTTGGTAGATTGTAATATGAGACACAATTTAGGTCGAATGAATGACGATACAGCTACAGTAGTGTGGTTTGTGTGGTAAGCTTAGCATTTAAGCTTTACCAGGTAGTCATTGCTATGCGTCAGGCGCTCTGTCCGTATTTATACGGGTACGCTTCCTTTTTCACGTGCTTCGTCTGGTTTGAATTGATTGCTTATTTTTCTTTGATCTGATGAGTGTCGTTCTCTTTGTTATAGGTGTTTCCGTCACTCTAAGCTCAAAACGCATCATTGTGCTGTGTCATACATTGTTTGTCGCATTCTAATAATGAGTGTTTACGACCTGTCGCCGTTCGCGGCATGGCTTGCTTTTGTGCGCGCTACCGCCGCTTACAATTAAAAACAAAAAAAGAGAGGAATCGTCTCATTAGCGAAACAATGACAAGAGACTGCTATTTGTTGTTACGTACACTGCTGCTTTCTTTGATAATGATCAAGAAGATCCAAATAATAGACTGTGTATGATAGATGTTCTGAACGAAAGTTTAGCGAAAAATTTTCTCTGTTTGAAAATCTTTGCAGACGCCTCTTTAATACATTACATTCTGCACAGAAATTAGTCATCTTAGATTTAAAAATCTAGTCAGTTGTCGTGCTTCATTTCAGACTGTATCACTGTTCAGCATAAGAATAATACGAATATAAACATGACATGATATGTATATTCTTCCGCGTTTGCTGTTGTCTCACTGTAGTTTCATAGTTTATTAGGCAGACAGGATTTAAATGAGATAGCACGAAACACAAAGGAATACATGGCAAAATGTTTACATTCATATTATTCTTATGGTGAAGAGAATACTGCATTTGATTCACAATTCAGAAAAGTTCCTTTTAGCAACCATCTCTTGTTACAGGTAGGAAAAAATTCAGAACGTAGAGCTGGCCATATTGGCAAACATCCCAGTCTTGTATAGCGCTACATATATTCGACATCAGAAGTTAGTTGTGGCGGCACCTACCAACATTTTTCAGAACTTCCACTTACTTTGCACTCGATTCTAAGCCGCAGGCGGTGTTCTGGATTACAAAAACCGGGAAAAAAAAGTGTGGCTTAGATTCGAGTAAATATGGGGGTCCTCCCTTCCATGGATTCATCTCACCTAAGCATAGGCCATCCCTTTCATGGGTTCAGCTACCCTTTCCTCCCCAACACACAAATTGTATGAGATATACTGCATCCTAAAAACCAATAATAATCGAAGCTGTTACCCTTTCCCATATTAATTTATTTGAGGAAAAAAAAACCACCTTGATGCCTATAAACTGGCATTTCCAAGCCCCTCTATAAACACCCTTTCATCTATACTTTCTTTTGTATTTTTGCAAACTTATAACCATTCCATTAACGTACCTATGATCTCCTTCTCATGGTACTGTGTGGTAAATTTTTCAACGGTTTTTTTCTGCAGTTATCTGTGCAGTTTACTCATTACTTTCATAATTTAAGATCAATATATATTACACTAATCTTGCATGCTTCCTAGCCAAATATTGTGTTTATATGTTCCTAATGTGTACATATTGCTCCTCTTCAATCCATTAATGAATTGTCGAATACGAAGGAATTGCTTCATCTAATCTCAAACTCCCTTGGATTATCGACCTGTGACATAATTTATCATTTCCCAAAAGATCTTATAGAATATATTTCTGTTAAATAGCTTCTCATTAAGTATTTCCATAATGCCTAAGTATAATAATCACAAATGTGATACCTCCAAAACTTTCCTGTCTTGGTTAAAAACTCACTGTTTTCTCAATATTCCCATTTTAAAATATGTAACTATTAAGCTCATTCACATGTGTGCTCTCACCAGGAATGACAACTGTCTTATCGTTACCTTATGCCTATGGCTTCAAAACAGTTGACTCCTCAAACTATTGCTAGAATGTCATACTACACTTAGGAAATGATTTTCTTTCCCTCTCTCTTCCCCCTGTTCATGTGATATTACTAACTTGTCATACATCTTAAGATTTATAATTGTGGTAATTACATGTTGTTTCAGAATGAATACACAGGTTTTATTGCTTTGTACATTTATTATACTCAACTTACAACTATAAATTGTACATCAAGTAAAAGAGTAACTCGAACAGTTTTGTTTGTATATCTTTGCGCAAAGGGGAGAGTATGGAATAACCAAGAGTAACTGAAGAACGCGTTGAATGAGTGAGAGTATTTCACGCGGAGACCCAAGAAACCCCTTCGGAAGGCTTGTTGTGAATTAGCAATTCCAGTGAGTCCGTGTGGAAACTTTTAACACAATTCTTAAACTATGTCCTTATTGTTTTCAGTTCTTAAAAGTTGTAAAGCCTACAGACTATAGTTTAAGTGCCAACTTTGCAGCATCAAAAGAATGTAACTTCTGCATCTTATTTTAAGTATTGCGATGGCATCACTGTCTAATTCATTAGTGGTCAAGTATTCATCCAGAAGTTTCCACCATCAAATAAGTACTACATGGAGAGTTGTATAGTTGTCGTGTTCTAAATCACTAGCTTCTTTGAATGGCTTGAGAAACATAACAAGTAAGCAGAGTATGCTCATCCATATTCTGAAGTCTGCTTTACCTCGATTAAAGTATCACCTACTGAAACTAGCATCTCTAGCAAACTGTTCCAGCAGACTTTGATCTCTAGTTTCCATGATTTCTCGAGTTTGATTGAAAAACCGACTATCTTACAATATGCCACTAGTTCTTTATATGAGTGTATTGTCTCGTCTACACGAGTTAGTTTTGATTACAATGTTAAAAACTTTGACGTGCCTTTGCATATTTGAGCAAAATGCTAAGACTGTGACAAGTGCAAGGAAGTCTTGTGATGTCTTTCAGAGCTGCTGTAATATTAGAAACTTGATCTGTTACTAAAGGTGCTTATTTAATTAAGAACTCAAAATGACAAACAAGCTCCTATAAAACATTAACTTCTGTTCCCCTCCCCCCATCGGGAAGCACTCTGTTCTCCACATGTTACATTTTACTAATAGTAGATACAGTCACTGTAGCCATGTATCCTCCATCCACATATCAGTTTGGCAATAGCAGCAGTAACCCGTGGAACCAACACTTTTTGTAATAATGTACACAATTGCAATTGTGTATTAAACCAGGGACCCAGAAATGACAGAAAGGCTTCATCCCACTGTAGCCCTCAGTGGTTCAGAACCCCACAGCAGTCCACCCCCACCCCACCGCTGCCCCACAGCAAACCCAGGGTTATTGTGTGGTTTGGCCCCCAGTGGACACTGTCTCATACCAGATGAGTGTAACCCCAGATGTTGGCGTAGTAGAGTAATTACAGTGTTTGCGCAGCAATCGCCGACAGAGTGTAACTGAGGCGGAATAAGGTGAACCAGCCCGCATTTGCTGAGGTAGATGGAAAACCACCTTAAAAACCATCCATAGGTTGGCTAGCACACCAGACCTCTACACTAATCCACCAGGCGGATTCATGCCAGGCTCCGGCACGCCTTCCTGCTCAGGAAGCAGTGAGTTAGACCGCACGGCTACCTGGGTGGGCTTAATTGCAGTTACTCTAGTCCTAAATAAAATCAGATGAGTTAGTATAGTCTCCACATTGTCACAACCCATTTCAGCTCCTACAGATGTTAGTGCTTGTGCTACCTTTTTGAAATCAGAGCCACAAATCATACTGAATGGTCTAATATTGCAGATTTGATCACCTATCATCATGCCCCGAAATGAGGGATGTACAACCTGAGATACTTCCTACCCCGTCCTAAAGCGGTATTCCATTGCCCACACAACATCCTAGTCCATCCCTATGCAAACCCCAGTCGCAACCTCTTGCCATAAGGATCATATCTCTGTGGAAGGCTCAGGTTCAAAACCTGCCCAATCCAGCCGCCCAGCACATCCTGTTCCAGTCCTGTCACAGATTTATCTTACCCATCAGGGGCCAGGCTCTGCTGCAATCATCGCACAGCCTTTTATATTGGTATGATTACCACACAACTGTCCACCAGATAAATGGCTAAGCTGTGGCCAAGAGCAAAGTAGACCACCCTGTGCCACACCATGCAGCTGTACATAACACACTTGATTTCAATGGCTGCAAGCCATTCCTTCCCTGCACCATCAGCTTTTCTGAACTGCACAACACATTCTTTGCCCCTGCAATTATTCTGGCCTCAACCTACGGTAACATACTGTCCCCACACCCTCCAATTAATTTCCATCCCTTCTGTCCTTCATCTCCTCTCCATTCACATTTCCCACCCTGTTTATTTCTAGCCCCCTGCCAATGCATCTCTGCCCACCTTTCCTGCTTGTCTCCTTTGTTCCCCATATCCTGATGCTGCACCTCTTGTCAGTCAAGTCCCTGCACTCTCCACCAGACAGTGTTGGTCTCTCTCCCCACCCATACACTACTATCCCTTCCCCTTCCAGTTGCTGCTTGCATCCCATGTGATGTTACATTCTGACTGGAGGTGCTCATTCTGACTGGAGGTGCTCATTCTGACTGGAGGTGCTCATTCTGACTGGAGGTGCTCATTCTGACTGGAGGTGCTCATTCTGACTGGAGGTGCTCATTCTGACTGGAGGTGCTCATTCTGACTGGAGGTGCTCATTCTGACTGGAGGTGCTCATTCTGACTGGAGGTGCTCATTCTGACTGGAGGTGCTCATTCTGACTGGAGGTGCTCATTCTGACTGGAGGTGCTCATTCTGACTGGAGGTGCTCATGTGTGTATGTGTGATATTAGTTGTTCAGAGCACTTGCCTTCCAATCGTATAGATGTGATGCACCTATGTCTTTCATCACACCTGGACATACCACAAACCATTCCCACAGTGAGAAGTCCAAAACTTAACTATTTAATAAATAAACTTGATTCAAACCTCATGAGCATCTTCCACCATTATAAAGGCCAGAGAGACGTGATATATCATTTTATCATAATTGCAATGTCACATCTCAACAGATGCAGGCCACAAAAGGTTGTGTCCTGGCTCTCTCCACTATGATGGTTTTAGTTCACGTTTAGTGGCAGCCAGATCGTGTTCAACTTTGCTGTGGCCATATGTGGATAAAGTAAGACAAGGGTAATTGGCTGGATTAGAAAGGTTCAGCATCTCAGGAAGACATAAAGTTTGTTGATGTCTATATAGAATAACCAGTTTCAAAAGTGTAGAGTTCATGAACACCATAAGTTTCCCTGGATGCTTGCAGATCATTTGCAACTTGGTATGGGTGCTGGACTTGAACTCCAAAGGATCGCAAACACTGACTGGAACCACACCATCCTTTCAAATAAATCAATATTTAGCTCCATGAATGAGAGTTAGTTGGTCTGCAGGCCATAGGGAGCAAGGGTAGACCTACACTACATGGTGCAACATTCACATGGTGGCCACATCACAGTTTCGTGCTGATAGGAAATGATCAAATGGGGCCGGGATACTTTATAAAATTTGTGATAGTCTCGCCAAGGATCAGTATGTGCACATCATGAGTTACACTTGGTGCTGAGTGTGAGGATGCATGATCCCAAACTATCCCATCATCACCATCTGGATGACAGTTCAAATCGTTCAGCATTGGTTTTCGCAACAGGCTGACATCCTGGTTGACCCTGTTCGACCTCAGGACAAGAACCCCACTGAAAGTTTTTGGGTCTATAAGAAGTGTAACATGAACTGACACCGGCTCCACTCTCACTAGACCAATTGGGATGCTAGGGTTAGATATATGGAAGAGTCTCACAGACAATGTGACATATTTGCCGAGGCTGACTGCCTCAATACCTTGTCAGATGAGGCAGGTAATTGATGCCAATGGTGGGTGGATCTTGTACTGTTGTCATCCCTGATGTAAAAGTTTCCTCCATTCCACTTTATATTAAAACACTTGTCAATTGGAAATCTGTATAAAATCATTGTACTTGAAATTTTGTTTATTGGCTTTGTGCTACTTATCACATGTAACTTTGGGAGACAGACAGAGAGAGAGAGAGAGAGAACATGGGTGCAACCACAACCGAGGGGTATCTGTTGAGAGGCCAGACAAACGTGTGGTTCCTGAAGAAGGGCAGCGGCCTATTCAGTAGTTGCAGGGGCAACAGTCTGGATGATTGACTGATCTGGCTTTGTAACACTAACCAAAACGGCCTTGCTGTGCTGGTGCTGCGAATGGCTGAAAGCAAGGGGAAACTACAGCCGTAATTTTTCCCAAGGGCATGCAGCTTTATTGTATGGTTAAATGATGATGGCATCCTCTTGGGTAAAACATTCCAGAGGTAAAATAGTCACCCATTCGGATCTCCGGGCGGGGACTACTCAGGAGGATGTTGTTATCAGGAGAAACAAAACTGGCATTCTACGGGTTGGAGTGGAATGTCAGATCCCTTAATCGGGCAGGTAGGTTAGAAAATCTAAAAAGGGAAATGGATAGGTTAAAGTTAGATATAGTGGGAATTAGTGAAGTTCGGCGGCAGGAGTAACAAGACTTCTGGTCAGGTGAATACAGGGTTATAAATACAAAATCAAATAGCGGTAATGCAGGAGTAGGTTTAATAATGAATAAAAAAGTAGGAATGCCGGTAAGATATTACAAACAGCATAGTGAACACATTATTGTGGCCAAGATAGATATGAAACCCATGCCTACCACAGTAGTACAAGTTTATATGCCAATTAGCTCCAAAGATGGCGAAGAGATTGATGAAATGTATGATGAGATAAAACAAACTATTCAGATAGTGAAGGGAGATGAAAATTTAATAGTCATTGGTGACTGGAATTCGATAGTAGGAAAAGGAAGAGAAGGAAACGTAGTAGGTGAATATGGAATGGGGTTAAGGAATGAAAGAGGAAGCCGCCTGGTAGAATTTTGCACAGAGCATAACTTAATCATAGCTAACACTTGGTTCAAGAATCGTGAAAGAAGGGTGTATAGGTTGTATACATGCAAGAAGCCTGGAGATACTGGAAGGTTTCAGATAGATTATATGATGGCAAGGCAGAGATTTATGAACCAGGTTTTAAATTTTAAGACATTTCCAGGGGCGGATGTGGACTCTGACCACAATCTATTGGTTATGAACTGTAGATTGAAACTCGAGAAACTGCAAAAAGGTGGGAATTTAAGGAGATGGGGTCTGGATAAATTGAAAGAACCAGAGGTTGTAGAGAGCATTAGGGAACGATTGACAAGAATGGGGGAAAGAAATACAGTAGAAGAAGAATGGGTAGCTTGGAGAAATGAAATAGTGAAAGCAGCAGAGCATTGAGTAGGTAAAAAGACAAGGGCTAATAGAAATCCTTGGGTAACAGAAGAGATAATGAATTTAATTGATGAAAGGAGAAAATATAAAAATGCAGTAAATGAAGCAGGCAAAAAGGATTACAAACGTCTCAAAAATGAGATCTACAGGAAGTGCAAAATGGCTAAGCAGGGTTGGCTAGAGGACAAATGTAAGGATGTAGAGGTATATATCACTAGGGGTAAGATAGATACTGCGTACAGGCAACTTAGAGAGACCTTTGGAGAAAAAAGAAGCACTTGCATGAATATCAAGAGCTCGGATGGAACCCAGTTCTAAGGAAAGAAGGGAAAGTAGAAAGGTGGAAGGAGTATATAGAGGGTCTATACAAGGGCGATGCTCTGGAGGACAATATTATCGAAATAGAAGAGGAGGTAGATGAAGATGAAATGGGAGATATGATACTGTGTGAAGAGTGTGACAGAGCACTGAAAGACCTAAGTCAAAACTAGGCCCCGGTAGTAGACAACATTCCATTAGAACTACTGACGGCCTTGGAAGAGACAGTTCTGACAAAACTCTACCATCTAGTGAGCAAGATGTATGAGACAGGCGAAATACCCTCAGACTTGAATATAATAATTCAAATCCCAAAGAAAGCAGGGGCTGACACATGTGAAAATTACCAAACTATCAGTTTAATAAGCCATGGCTGCAAAATAATTACACGAATTCTTTAGAGACTAATGGAAAAATTGGTAGAAGCTGACCTCTGGGAAGATCAGTTTGGATTCTGTAGAAATGTTAGAACACTTGAGGCAATACTGACCTTACGACTTGTCTTAGAAAATAGAGTAAGAAAAGGCAAACCTATGTTTCTAGCATTTGTAGACTTAGAGAATGCTTTTGACAATGTTGATTGGAATACTCTCTTTCATATTCTGAAGGTGGCAGGGGTAAAATACATGGAGCGAAAGGCTATTCACAATTTGTGCAGAAACCAGATGGCAGTTTATAAGAGTCGAGGGGCATGAAAGGGAAGCAGTGGTTGGCAGCGGAGTGAGACAGGGTTGTAGCCTCTCGCTGATGTTATTCAATCTGTATATTGAGCAAGCAGTAAAGGAAACAAAAGAAAAATTCAGAGTAGGATAAAATCCATGGAGAAGAAATAAAAACTTTGAGGTTCGCCGATGACATTGTAATTCTGTCAGAGACAGCAAAGGACCTGGAAGAGCAGTTGAACGGAATGGACAGTGTCGTGAAAGGAGGATATAAGGTGAACATCAACAAAAGCAAAACGAGGATAATGGGATGTAGTCTAATTAAGTCGGGTGATGCTGAGGGAATTAGATTAGGAAATGAGACACTTAAAGTAGTAAATGAGTTTTGCTGTTTGGAGTGCAAAATAACTGATGTTCGAAGTAGAGAGGATATAAAATGTATACTGGCAATGGCAAGAAAAGCGTTTCTGAAGAAGAGAAATTTGTTAACATTGAGTATAGATTTAAGTGTCAGGAAGTCGTTTCTGAAAGTATTTGTATGGAGTGTAGCCATGTATGAAAGTGAAACATGGACAATAAATAGTTTGGACAAGAAGAGAATGGAAGCTTTTGAAATGTGGCGCTACAGAAGAATGCTGAAGATTAGATGGGTAGATCACATAACTAATGAGGAGGTATTGAATAGAATTGGGGAGAAGAGGAGTTTGTGGCACAACTTGACAAGAAGAAGGGACAGGTTGGTAGGACATGTTCTGAGGCATCAAGGGATCACAAATTTAGCATTGGAGGGTAAAATCGTAGAGGGGCACAAAGAGATGAATACACTAAGCGGATTCAGTATGTAGGTTGCGCTAGCTACTGGGAGATGAAGAAGCTTGCACAGGATAGAGTAGCATGGAGAGCTGCATCAAACCAGTCTCTGGACTGAAGACCACAATAACAATAACAACATGGTGTGCTTTTACAAGAAAGTATAAAAAACAATACTGACCAATGTAAAAACAGGTAAATGCTATAATAATCATCTCTTCCGTATTACTTCTTTAATATTTTCTGCCTGTTATTGTGCAAAAGAAGTGGAGTCAGTCTACAAAAACTCTTTCAAATTAGCATTCTTTTTGAGCCCAAGGATAGCATTCCCCGCACTGTGCCTATTTCTCTATGTTAGCCTTCATAGAAGACCACTGCAGAATATGCGTTCAGTGTCTTCAGATTGCACATCGGAAGCATTGTTCTCTAATTTGTATCAGATTGGAAGATTGTGTCTCCCATGTTTTTCTCTTTTAAGAACAAAACATTCACTTCCGTCTCCTCTCATTCCATTACAGCTTTCTTCTCTTTGAAGTGTTTGAGGTGGTATCTGTATAGAAATTATGTTAGATACCAGTTGGTTATAATTAAAATTCAGCTACTCATTGAGATCCAGTGTGGGCTGTAATTATTGTATGGCAGTGAAACGTGGTAGATATGTTAATGTGGAACCAATTCACAATGGAAAAAAAGTTAGTTCCAATTTTGGCCACTGGGTGCAAATCTGGAACTGCAGAAGCAAGAAAGGCATATAGAAATGTTTCCATATGTAATGGATTAGGAACGAGACGTGGACAGAAATGGTCAAACAAGTGTGATGGGCGTAATGTTGATTTTATAGGTAACCAGCACGTATACAGATTGTTCAGTATGAGTTCTGGGGACGTCAAGGAGATGCAGCGACCACGAAATGATAAGATCAACAGTTGACTTGCTGCATTTCAGGTGGAATATGAGCAACGTGTTCCTGTATATGGGCTTTCAGATCATGCAGAGACCAACCATGTCCTTGGTAAACATGTTCTTTTAGATCTCCCCAGAGCCAAAATTCACATGGATTCAAATCAGTATGTCTTTCAGGACATGCACCTGGAAAATCTCTGGAGATAATATGTTCATGGTATGATGCATTAAGCAGATCTTTCACTGGGCAAGCGACATGAAGTGTTGCTTCATCTTGCATGAAAATAGTGGTCTCCACACAGCTTCGCTCTTAGGAAGCAGAAATCACATTCTGTACAAGGTGGTGCCAATAATGTGCAGTCGTTACTGTACACCTGACAGGCCCCCAGGGTGTATTCTCTTCAAAGAAGAATGGACCAAGAATAAAGGTGCTTGTGAATCCACGCCATATAGTCACATACGGTGACTCCAGTGGTTCTTTGTACACAAGACACAGTTAAACAGTACCCCAGTTTGGCAGTTCTTTGTATTCTCAGCACCCTGTGGTGTAAAATGTGCCTCATCGCTCCATAGAAACTTTGATCTATCCCTGAATGCCAGAAATCGAAGAGCAAATCCAGAATGTTGCTGCGGTTCATGAGGTTTCAGTTGCTGTATCTTGTGCGGGTACCACGATACAGAATGCATCTGGTGCTACAAAAGAAGCAGCGTTTTAAACATGGAATGGGGTAATAAATAGATGGTATGGACACAGTTTTCTCTTGTTTGTCCATCTCCCAAATGTAATATAATGCCCATGGATTATTAGCACAACAGGATCATTACCAGACAGTGTTACAAAATTGTCAAACCACTTAGTACAAATACGAGCCAGAATTCAGCTACTGTGGTGGCAAGCTGTAGTTTTCCTAATATGAGATAGTGTGTCCTAATATGCGATGTGTCGTCTTATTAGGAGACCCATGGTGTCACATTAGCAAGAAGTCACCTTGTGCTAGAAACCTAGCCTCATGGTTAAGCTGCTTGGTTTGAAGCGCAGTTCATTGTAACAATTGAAAAAGTACTTTGTGAAGAATGTAATCATATGAATATGTTACAACAGCTACTTAAGGTATTAGTCTACAAGCACACTCTCTCAAAAAACTTGAAGTTCAGCACTCTGTCATGGATTCTCATCAATATCAAGCCCCCATAATTATTTTAATGTCACTGCTCTGCACTGTGAGAACTAAAGTCTGATACTTCCCAACACAGCTGAGCATTTACTTCAGTCAGGCTCTAGCTGTCTCATATAGCGTACTTTTTCATTATAGGCACTTCTCCCATGCATTCAAAATTATTTTCATTAATGTTGTATTATTTGGATAAGTTAAAATCAGTGTCCAATTCGAACATAAATAGTCATTTTCTTAAATTATTTCATCTGCAGTAACTCAAAAGTGTAGTACATTCTGCCACCTGGTGTCTGTAGTTTCATAACTGCAGACCACAGAAATTATTGAGTTCTATTTTCATTGAAAATTTGGGGGAAATGAACCATAATTTCCATTGGAAAACCATATTCTATGCTTGTCCTGCCAGTTGGAAGGTCATATAATTTTGTACCTGCTTTTGTATTATTATAAATGTCCAACCAGATTTCCATAAATATTGCCTGATAGAATTTCAGTGTCTTATTCAGACTCACTATGCTGAATAGTTAACTTGTTTTTCTCAACACTTTGGTAATCTTCCATAGAGATCAAACTTTATGAGCTCTTTGTTAAACACTTATTCTCTCTTACTCAGTTTAATCTTAATGATTTTTCCTGCCGCGTCTGCTTTCCTTTTCTGTCTGCTGCTTCTGTGAATAGTTTTATGGGTATAGATGAAACTTTATCTTCACCATCTTAACTTGGACTTGATTGTTGTTAAAACTGAGTGTCTGGAATGAAAGGGAAAAAGAATTGCTGTTGATCATGATGCTTGCATTGGAGTGCATAATTTGAAAAATATATCATTACCAGATTCATTCGTGTCAAAGAACTGAATAGTTATTCGATTAATTACTCTCTCCTACATTTGAAATACAAGCTTCATCAAAGATAAAAAAAAATTTCTAGAAGTCGGATTTATTTATAATGACTTACTACTCAACAACATAATAATATTCTCTCACATCTATACAATGAATGCCCTTAAAATGACTCACATGAATTGAGCTTAAAATTTTGTAAGACTGTGATACAGTTTTTGGTAGCTTGTACTACAGTAGTTCTCTTAAAGACTACAAATAATATATGAGGGGCATTTGAAAAGTCCGTGCAAAAATAAAAACTACTTATGTGTTTGGGGTTAACCTTTTTTTATTTTTTGACATAGCCTCCTTTTAGACTTATGCACTTCGTCCAACACTGTTCTAATTTGTTGATCCCTTCCAAATAATAGGAATTGTCCAAGTCTGCAAAATAGCTATTAGTTTCTGCAACCACCTCATCATTTGAATAAAATCCTTGTCCTACCGGCCATTTCTTCAAATTGGGGAACAAATAGTAGTCAAAGAGAGCCAAGTCTGGAGAATAGGGAAGATGTGAAACGAGTTGGAATCCTATATCCAATAATTTTGCGACCATAACTGTTGAGGTGTGTGCTGGTGCATTGTCGTGATGTAAAAGGACATTTTGCGGTCCAATCGCCAGCGTTTTTCTTGCAGCTCGGTTTTCAAACGATCCAGTAACGATGAATAACATGCAACTGTAATAGTTTTACCCTTTTCCAGATAGTTGATGAGGATTATCCCTTGCAAATCCCAAAAGACAGTTGCCGTAACCTTTCCGGCCAAAGGAACAGCCTTCACCTTCTTTGGTGCAGATTCTCCCGTGGTAACCCATTGTTTAGATTGCTGTTTGGTCTCAGGAGTATAGTAATGTATCCATGTTTCATCCACAGTGACGAAACGATATTTTAAGTCCTGCAGATTCTTCCTGAACAGCTGCAAACCATCCTTGCAACACTTCACACGATTCCGTTTTTGGTCAAGCATGAGCAATCTCAGAACCCATCTTGCGGATAGTTTTCTCATGTCCAAATGTTTGTGCAAAATGTTATGTACCCATTCAGTCGAGATGCCCACAGCACTAGCAGTCTCATGCACCTTAACTGTTCTGTCATCCATCACCATATCATGGATTTTATCAATGATTTCTGCAGTTGAAACCTCCACAGGGCGTCCAGAATGTTCAGCATCACTTGTGCTCATATGAACACTCTGAAAATTTTGAAACCACTTATAAACTGTTCTAATCGAAGGAGCAGAGTCTCTATCAAGCTTCTCTTTAGTCTCCTAAGGCATTTTGCCTTTCATAAAGTACTGTTTAATCACCACATGAAATACTTTTTCATCCATTTTTTGACAATCGCTCGACTTCCTTGATTCACATGTATGCCAAACACATAGAAAAAGACCAATATGGCTGAAACTTGGTGTGCGTTCTTTCCAAAGATGCTACTAACTAAACATAACCACAATACACGCTGATGGTGCCATCTCTCAAATTTTGCACGGACTTCTCAAACGCCCCTTGTACACCTTTACTGTGGTCATCAAAACAAGATAACTTACCACAGAAAGGACATTAGCACCTATCACGATGGTGGTGTATAAGAAATATTAGCCAGATGGCGGAACCGAACTCCATTCATTGATTGACAACCAGGCATTTTGCCCTTTTTTATTTAAAGCTGTTATTACATACCATGTTTGGTGGAATCGAGGCCATAAACCACCTGCCACAAGGTCTGTGATCAAACATTGGAGCCTCTCATGACATCTGTTTGGTCATTAAGCTAATAAATATATTTTGAGAAAAGTGATTGCCATAAGTATGACCAGACATGTTCACTACGAGCTAGTTGCACAGCAAAGATAACACTTCTTTTGCACCACATCTAGAGCTGCTGAACAAATTGCTATGTAATTTGTGATTGCTCTTGACTTAGGCGTATAATTTTTAATTGGTATTAATTTCCATTGTTGGGTATAGTACATCTTGCTGTTATGATGATATGTTGCTGCTATAACCCTACTTGGGATTTAGTAGGGCAATATTGTTGCCACAATTTGTGACATGACTGTACATGCAGAGAATGCCCGATGTGGGACTTGGCCATTTTCTGTGTGAACAATTTTGTTTTATAGATGGTCCATGTTTAGAAATTTATTTTATTTTATTTTATTTTTTTTTTTTTTTTTTTTTTTTTTTTTTTTTTTTTTTTTTTTTTTTTTTTCCCCCCATTGAAATGAGAAGGTAGAGCAAGTATGTAAGTGAAAATGCCCCTACCCAGAAGAATAAAAACATGTAACTGACATAACCATAAGAGACTTTGGGCAGTTGGTTGTCTCATATTAAGTGAAATCACTGAAAACCGGAGAGTGAGTGAAAACATTCAAAAAGCTGTTGTGATCTTAGATACTAGTTTCATTGGGTTGTTTCAGTTGACCTTACAAAAAACAATCAGCTGACTATTCAGTTGTTAAAACCAGTTGCTTGTCCAGTCACTAGTTTTATTGACAGACCGCTCTTGCTTCAGTGGTTATTCAGTACGTGTAACAGACCTTCAGAGAAATAGATCTTCATGTATTGAATGCATCATCCATTCGTTCACACATCCTGTCCCATAAATAACATCATGAAGCAGGGCTGTGGAACGAATTAGAAGTTATCTTAGGCAGCCACTGCAGACCATGTTGATAATTATTGGACAATCATTTTACATATATAAAGTGATGAAAGAAAAGCTCTTCTCTTTACACTACCTAGAAGCCCTTTGTATCTACTACTTCATTCTAAGTATTAGCAAGTGTAAATATACTGAGATAATTGAAGCCTGTTCATATGAATGTCAGTGTTAACTGGATTTTAAATCCAAATATTGTAATAAATCATAGGAGTGGCTAATATACCCCTCTTATACCTTAGTGTTGAATATCTAGGTAATTTCCTGCACAGTTTGTGCTGACAACTTGTTAATTTTGTATGTTCCAGAATATGAAACTTCACTATAGTCCTAAACTGGGTCAAACAGTTTGTGTAAAAATTGTTTTTGCTTTTAGTGTTGATACTGCGAATTTCACATTTCATCCTGAATTCATTCTTTTTGTCAACCACAAATCCCATTAGGGAATTTGAGATGGTGGTACTTGTCCATCACCAGGGTGTGAACTCAACCTTACAAGGGAACCTCCCCATCGCACCCCCCGCAGATTTAGTTAAAAGTTGGCACAGTGGATAGGCCTTAAAAAGCTGAACACAGATCAATCGAGAAAACGGGAAGAAGTTGTGTGGAACTATGAAAAAATAAGCAAAATATACAAACTGATTAGTCCATGTTGAAGATAGGCAACATCAAGGACAGTTCGAACTTACCAGTGCCATGGTCCCGTGGTTAGCGTGAGCAACTGCGGAGCGAAAGGTCCTTGGTTCAAGCCTTCCCTCGATTGAAAAATTTAATTTTTTATTTTCAATTTATGTCACAAACTCTTATGTTTTCATCACTTTTTTGGGAGTGATTATCACATCCACAAGGAAACCTAACCAGGGCAAGGTAGAAGAATAGTTTTACCCATTCGCCAAGTGTACAAGTTAGGTCATCACTTTTTTGGGAGTGATTATCACATCCACAAGGAAACCTAACCAGGGCAAGGTAGAAGAATATTTTTACCCATTCGCCAAGTGTACAAGTTAGGTGGGTCGACAACATATTCCTGTCATGTGACGCACATGCCGTCACCAGTGTCGTATAGAATATATCAGACGTGTTTTCCTCTGAAGGAATCGGTTGACTATGGCCTTGCGATCAACTGTTTTCGGTTCCCATTGGAGAGGCACGTCCTTTCGTCTACTAATCGCACGGTAAGCGGTGCGGTCGCAAAACACAGGCACTAAACTTATTACAGTGAACAGAGACGTCAGTGAACGAACGGACAGATCACAACTTTGCGAAAATAAAGAAAATAAATTTTTTGCTCGAGGGAAGACTTGAACCAAGGACCTCTTGCTCTGCATCTGCTCTCGCTAACCACGGGACCACGGCACTGCTCAACTTACAGTGTCCTTGATGTTGCCTATCTTGCAGATGGACTACTCAGTTTGTATATTTTGCTTATTTTTCCATAGTTCCACACAACTTCTTCCTGTTTTCTCGATTGATCTGTGTTCAGTTTTTCAAGCCCTATCCACTTTGCCAACATATAACTAAATCTGAGGGGGGTGCAATGGGGAGGTTCCCTTGTTAGCACCCCCAGCTAATGGTGGGGTTAAGATGACTAGCAAATCTGGCCCTAATATTCAAAGCTTTATTAGGATATTTGTTTTAGGAGTTACATAAGAACACATTTTTTTAGCATTAAACAATGACAAATCTGTTGTGGAATAACAATTTGAATTAGGATAGATTGCTTCTTACCACAAAGAGAAGGAATGGAACAGCAGACATGTACTTAAAAGTAGACTGCCACTTAAAAGTAGACTGCTAGATTTTTTGAGCAATTAGACAAAGTCCTTCATCAGACCAATAAACATGGACAACACATTACCAGTCATCTCCACTGCTGTAGCACCACAGCACCAAGTTCTGATGTTAGCCAGACAAGTAGTGGGGACAGATAAAAGGTAAGGGGAAGATGCAGAAGGTGTTGCCTGTGGGAGCATGGAAGGTCAGGGCACAAGACCAGGATTGTGGGCTGGGAGACCTGTAGTGTAGGTGGTGGGGGAAGAGAAGCAGAGAATGTGAATGACTATGGAGGGGGGATAGTGGGAGGAGGGAAACTGATAGTAGCAGTGGGAGGATGGAGACTAGCGAAGGTTGAGGCCAGGGAGCTACAGGAATGAAGGATGTGTTGCAGGGGGAGTTCTCATCTGCACATTCCTGAAAACCTGTTGTTGATGGCAAGGATTCAGGTGGCATGGGCACTGAACCAGCAAATGCCGTGTGGCATGTTCTGTAACTTGGTGGTCCAGATGACTCTTGACCATCGTTTGGCAGTGGCCTCTCATGCAGATGGTGAGCTTTTTAATGGTCATGCGCACATAGAATGCCACGCAGTGGTTGTAAATAAGGTGGTAAACTACATGGCTGCTTTCACAGATGCCACTGCCTTTGAAGGGATAGTATATTGTCTGTGTCTTGTTTGGTATTAAAATGTTTTGATTTTAATGTATGATGTGGTCAGGATTGTTTAGAAAAAGGTGTCACGTATATTCTGCACACTCGTAAATGCGGCTTGCGTACACTGGTATCCAAAATTAAAGCAACAAACGGAAATTTTGCCAGGTTTCTTTTATTTTGCCACAAAACGGTATAATCAGATGGTAGTAAAGTAGAAACAATGCAAAGAATTCAGAACGTAAATGAATGCAACATGCATACCAATAGACAAAAATGTTCTTAGTGTTTTCCAACTGAACTGATTTGCACAAACGCATTCCAACAACTGGTTAATCTGCTCAGTATGGGGTGTGACCCCCTTCTGGCAGCAATATAGGCCTGACAGTGTTGGTGCATGCTGTAAATGTCATGAGTCTCATGTTGAGTTAATAATGCCCATTCTTCCTGCAGAGGTGCTTGCAGTCTTGGAGAGTGTTGGTGGATGCTGATGTGATGCAAGGTTGAGCATTATTGTCCATCAGTATGAAGTTTGGGCCCATAGCAGCTCACAACTGCAAATGAGGTCCCAAGTATTCGTCATGGTACCTGACAGCAGTTAAACCTTGACAGTTCACTCATATAATTTCATGAATAGGGGTTTCAATTGGTAAACATAACACCTGGCCACACCATTAGGGATCCTCCTCAAATCAGTCCCTTTCCACTATGTTTGGGTCCCAAAATCGTGTTCCACTTTCTCTCCAGATGCAAATCCATCAAGAGTCACTCTACAGACTAAGTCGGGACTTATTTGTGAAAACAACATTGGACCACTGTTGGACTGCCCAGGTGGCATATTGATGACTCCACTCAAGAAGTTCCCTTCTGTGAAAAAATGTCAGAGGTGGACATACAGCAGGTCTCTGACAATAGAGGCCACTCTGTCGAAGCTTTCTGCACACCATTTGCCTCGATACAACATGTCCAGTGGATGCTACAAGGTCTGATGCCAGTTGCTGCACAGTACTAAGGCAGTACCAGTGTGCCCTTATAACCAAATAACGGTCTTCACTTTCTGATGTCATATGTGGTCAGCCCTGCCCTTGTCGTTGGGATACAGTTTCACTCTCTGTAAACTGTCACCACGTCTGAGAAACAACAGAACGATTCACGTTAAGCCATCAGGCCACATCAGTTTGTGACTGTCCTGCTTCCATTCTTTCTAGGTCCGTTCACTGCAGAGTGTCTGGTAGGTATCAACTCTGTGGCATACTACACCACCTGTGACTGTGTACACAGCGATTGTGATATTTGAGAGAAATAAATTTAACGGCATGCTCAAATATATCGTGAAGCAAATCTAACGCTTGTTGCTTACTGCAGGTAATTTTATCAGTGCAATTCTGTAAAAATTCTAATAAAATAAACTTTAATATTTTCAAAGTTTGAACATTATTATCAGCATTCAAAATATTTATTATGGTAACTTAAGGGTGAAGCCCAATATAAATATTTTAATTAAATTGCATGCAAAAGCTGTCTGTGCTCCATTACGACAAAAGAAAGCCAGATGGGCAATCTACAAAACTCACTTTAAATTATTATTTTCACTTAAATATTTCCACAGGGAGGGAGAGGTTTTGATTAAGAAAAGGAGAATTTTTTCTTTTACTGTACATTGTCACAGAAAATATAAGGGGTGTTCAAAAAGAAACAAGCCAGAGGCTTAATTACAGAAACCACTACCTGTGTGTTAAAGTACTGACCCTGGCTATTGAGACACTTGTGTCACAGTGGGACAAGCTGGTGAATGGCTGTCTCATAAAATTCCCGGGGCTGCGATAACCAATTCCACCCATGCAGCTGGACGTTGTCATCCAAGAGGAATCGTTTGCCCCTCAGTGTTTTTTTATGGGGACCAAAAATGGTATAATCATAGGTCCGGACTGCATGGAGGGTGGCCAAGAACCTCCCGTTTGAATTTCTGCCAGAGTGCTGCGACTGTGATGGCTGTATGAGGCTTTGCAGTGTCATGGAGCAGAAAGACCCCAATGTGTGAGATTGCCTGGTCATTCTGATTTGAATGGTGACAAACAGACCCAAACTATTTGAAACAGTTAACGCAGAACAGGGAATCAGCGATCATAAAGCGGTTACTGCAGCGATGATTTCAGCCGTAAATAGAAATATTAAAAAAGGTAGGAAGATTTTTCTGTTTAGCAAAAGTGACAAAAAGCAGATTACAGAGTACCTGACGGCTCAACACAAAAGTTTTGTCTCAAGTACAGATAGTGTTGAGGATCAGTGGACAAAGTTCAAAACCATCTTACAATATGCGTTAGATGAGTATGTGCCAAGCAAGATCGTAAGAGATGGAAAAGAGCCACTGTGGTACAACAACCGAGTTAGGAAACTGCTGCGGAAGCAAAGGGAACTTCACAGCAAACATAAACATAGCCAAAGCCTTGCAGACAAACAAAAATTACACGAAGCGAAATGTAGTGCGAGGAGGGCTATGCGAGAGGCGTTCAATGAATTTGAAAGTAAAGTTCTACGTACTGACTTGGCAGAAAATCCTAAGAAATTTTTGTCTTATGTCAAAGTGGTAGGTGGATCAAAACAAAATGTCCAGACACTCTTTGACCAAAATGGTACTGAAACAGAGGATGACAGACCAAAGGCCGAAATACTAAATGTCTTTTTCCAAAGCTGTTTCACAGAGAAAGACTGCACTGTAGTTCCTTCTCTAGATTGTTGCACAGATGACAAAATGGTAGATATCGAAATAGACGACAGAGGGATAGAGAAACAATTAAAATCGCTCAAAAGAGGAAAGACCGCTAGACCTGATGGGATACCAGTTCGATTTTACACAGAGTACGCGAAGGAACTTGCCCCTCTACTTGCAGCGGTGTACCGTAGGTCTATAGAAGAGCGTAGCCTTCCAAAGGATTGGAAAAGGGCACAGGTCATCCCCGTTTTCAAGAAGGGACGTCGAACAGATGTGCAGAACTATAGACCTATATGTCTAACGTCGATCAGTTGTAGAATTTTGGAATACGTATTATGTTAGAGTATAATGACTTTTCTGGAGACTAGAAATCTACTCTGTAGGAATCAGCATGGGTTTCGAAAAAGACGGTCGTGTGAAACCCAGCTCGCGCTATTCATCCACGAGACTCAGAGTGCCATAGACACGGGTTCACAGGTAGATGCCATGTTTCTTGACTTCCGCAAGGCGTTCGATACAGTTCCCCACAGTTGTTTAATGAACAAAGTAAGAGCATATGGACTATCAGACCAATTGTGTGATTGGATTGAAGAGTTCCTAGATAACAGAACGCAGCATGTCATTCTCAATGGAGAGAAGTCTTCCGAAGTAAGAGTGATTTCAGGTGTGCCGCAGGGGAGTGTCATAGGACCGTTGCTATTCACAATATACATAAATGACCTTGTGGATGACATCGGAAGTTCACTGAGGCTTTTTGCAGATGATGCTGTGGTGTATTGAGAGGATGTAACAATGGAAAATTGTACTGAAATGCTGGAGGATCTGCAGCGAATTGACGCATGGTGCAGGGAATGGCAATTGAATCTCAATGTAGACAAGTGTAATGTGCTGCGAATACGTAGAAAGATAGTTCATTTATCATTTAGCTACAAAATAGCAGGTCAGCAACTGGAAGCAAGTTAATTCCATAAATTATCTGGGAGTACGCATTAGGAGTGATTTAAAATGGAATGATCATATAAAGTTGATCGTCGGTAAAGCAGATGCCAGACTGAGATTCATTGGAAGAATCCTAAGGAAATGCAATCCGAAAACAAAGGAAGTAGGTTACAGTACGCTTGTTCACCCACTGCTTGAATACTGCTCAACAGTGTGGGATCCGTACCAGATAGGGTTGATAGAAGAGATAGAGAAGATCCAACGGAGAGCAGCGCGCTTCGTTACAGGATTATTTAGTAATGATAGATAAATTCCAGTGGAAGACTCTGCAGGAGAGACGTTCAGTAGCTCAGTATAGGCTTTTGTTAAAGTTTCGAGAACATGCCTTGACCAAAGAGTCGAGCAGTATATTGCTCGCTCCTACTTATATCTCGCAAAGAGACCATGAGGATAAAATCAGAGAGATTAGAGCCCACACGGAAGCATACCGACAATCCTCCTTTCCACGAACAATACGAGACTGGAATAGAAGGGAGAACCGATAGAGGTACTCAGGGTACCCTCCGCCACACACCGTCAGGTGGCTTGCTCTTGGCAAAGGGTGGTCAAGGTTTTCGAGTAACGCTGAGCATTCACTGTTGTCCCATACTGCAGGAAGCGAATCAGAAGGGGGCCATCGTGGTCAAAGAAGAACATCAGCATAACCTTTCCTGCACTCATGTGGATGGTCTTGGCTTTTTTTGTGGTAGTGGTGACCCTGGATGCTTCCACTGGAGACTTTGTCATTTTGATTGTGATTTGAAGTAATGACACCATGACTCATCTCCAGCCACCACTTGTGCTAGGAACACATTCTCTTCCCAAGCATAGCGCTGCAGATGAACAAGACAGTGGGTCATTTGACATGCTGCCTGATGTGGTTGAAGACTGGGGCACGTACTGGACACACACTTTGCGCATGTGCAGTCATTCCTTCATATGAACACTTCTGACACTCAATCTGACCACGGTGGCTATGGCTTTCACTGTCACTTGGCAGTGATGTGTAATGAGTGCATCCACCAGCTGGACGATGTCATCAGTAATCCAGTGTGGTGCTCCAGACCGTGTATCATCAGATAATGACACCCGTCCTCCTGTGAAGCGCTTGTGCCATGCCCTGACCCTTGCAAGGGACATGAAGTGTTTAACGTTCACTTGTGACATTTGTCGATGAATTTCCATTCCTCCTCCTCATTCCACTGTCAGAAAACGAATAACACCTTGATGTCAGCCTGGCAGCATTGGACAATTGGTGCATGCTGCTGCTAACTGTGTATAGTCACATGACGTGCACATGTGCCCTTTAGCGATGGGTTGCGAACTTCCACACTCTGGTCGGAACCACACATTGTTACACACGCCATGATATTACCCTCTCGTCACCAGTTTGCACTTTCCAGACATCATCTCATTTGTTTTTGAACATCCCTTATACGTATATAAAATACTTACAAGGGAACCTGCCCATCGCACTCCCTTCAGATTTAGTTATAAGTTGGCATAGTGGATAGGCCTTGATAAACTGAACACGGATCAATCGAGAAAACGGGAAGAAGTTGTGTGGAACTATGAAAAAATAAGCAAAATATACAAACTGAGTAGTCCATGTGCAAGATAGGCAACATCAAGGACAGCGTAAACCAAGGAGCGCCGTGGTCCCATGGTTAGCGTGAGCAGCTGCGGAACGAGAGGTCCTTGGTTAAAGTCTTCCCTCGAGTGAAAATTTTACTTTATTTATTATTTTTGCAAAGTTATCATCTGTCCATTCGTTGATTGATGTGTCTGTTCACTGTAATAAGTTTAGTGTCTGTGCTTTGTGACCGCACCGCAAAAGCGTGCGACCATGTGATTAGTAGACGAAAGGACGTGCCTCTCCAATGGGAATCGAAAACATTTGATCACAAGGTCATATGTCAACCGATTCCTCCACAGGAAAGCACGTCTGATACATTCTATACGACACTGGTGACGGCATGTGCGTCACATGACAGGAATATGTTGTTGTCCCACCTAACTTGTACACTTGGCGAATGGGTAAAAAGATTCTTCCACCTTGCCCGATCTAGGTTTTCTTGTGGATGTGATAATCACGCCCAAAAAGTGATGAAAACATAAGAGTTTGTCACATAAACTGAAAATGAAAAATTAAACTTTTCACTCGGGGAAGACTTGAACCAAGGACCTCTCGTTCTGCAGCTGCTCACGCTAACCACGGGACCACGGTGCTCCTTGGTTTACGCTGTCCTTGACGTTGCCTATCTTGCACATGGACTACTCAGTTTGTATATTTTGCTTATTTTTTCATAGTTCCACACAACTTCTTCCTGTTTTCTCGATTGATCTGTGTTCAGTTTTTCAAGGCCTATCCACTGTGCCAACTTATAATTAAATGTGAGGGAGGTGCGATGGGGAGGTTCCCATGTTAGTGCATCACAACAGCTAAGCTAGTTCCCTGGTTACAGAGGATGTGTTTTGTTGTATATTTATTCTTTCATACTAAAATACATATTTTATTGATAATTTAACACAAAAAATGTTTATTATCTGTTGTATTAGCTACGGTTTTTATCGACAGAAATACTCATTTTTATACTTTCTTTACACTTCACATTACACATCTAGTATAGGTTTAGTTTAATTTTTATAGGGATTTCCATGAGATGTCATAATGCCCCTGGAAAGTTTAAAGTATGGTTGTTTGCAAGACCTGCTTGAAACTTTCCACAAAACATTTGTGTTACACACTATTTTGCAGGTACAGTAAATTACTATTGTCATAGTCACACTAATATTATACTAATAAATAATTTAGAATTATTGAGTGAATATCATGTCAGCACATTTGTCACGTAAGTCCTGTGACCAACACTGTTAATCCAGATTTAAATAACAATTTGCCAGGGATAATTATCTCACTTCCCCATTTGGTGCATCTCAAGGGAAACCCCAGCTGAAAACCCGGGTGGAAGCCTTCGGACTAGCTGTGTATGAATTTTGCGGTATGACAGTTAACATTCAGTCAGACAAGAAAGAAAAAAAAAATACATTATCGCTTTACAAGTTTATGTCAAATATAAAATCATTTCATTAATAGTGCAATAAATGTTCAAGTGCCTCATAAACTGTTCATGTGCCTCATGGCACATTTCTACATGGATATGCAAATCGAATGATATTATTCTTTTTCATTTCTTAAAAGTTCAGTGCTCTTTAGTACAAGAAATAAGTCTTTCAAGTGTGAATTATTAATGACATTAATCATTAGTTCATTGTCTATTAATATAAAAATAGTTTTATTGTACATGGATGCACATTTAAAGTTCAAGTTTCCAAGTTCATGGATCGCTTTGTGTACAAAAATGTTTGGTGCACACTGATACAAGACACAAGTTAATGTATATGAGGTACTGTGCAAGTTTTCTAATAATTCACTTCCTAGCAAGAAAAATGTCCAGTACTCACTGGCACTGTCAATTGTTATTCATGGTTTGAGTTATATGGTTTGTTTCTTAAAACATTAATGTTCAAAGGTTATGCACATCAGTTATTTTGTAAGTTTGTCATATACACATTTATATACTGTTAACAATTGAAATATTGAAGTTGACAACAGGCGGCATGAGTGACCAAAGTGAGTGGCTTTGATAACTGGAATGCAGTCGTCGGTGTGTGATGTGGCTGACAGTAGGAAGTGTAGATGGTCTGTGTGTGGTCATGGAGACCTGGGGAGCAATTTGAACGTGATCGCGAACATGAAAATTTTCTGAAGTGGCATCAGAATTCATTCATAACTTAATGTCTGCTGGAAAGCTCTCACATAAGATACCTAGCACATATGTCTGTGACAATTATCATGTTGTATGTGAAGTCTTTGTTGAAAGATTGCCAGTTTATCCAGTTCATGGAAGTTGCTTACATAATCACCTTAGCTCGCTGATCTGAATGCACTTAATCTAAATTTCACAGTTTGCAGTGTCTTTAGGTAAATTAAACATACTAACACCTTATAGTGGCTGCAAGTATTTACATTGTCCTGTTTGCTGCAGAAATGTTTATTTATTAATAGTACAGTTTACGGAGCACCGCTGTGCTTTCTGTGTAACAATCCTTCCCACAAGTCTTGACACATTTGTTGTGCTGTAGTACTAAATGCATTGTATTTGGCAGGTAGTTTCACTATCACTTTAACACTTGCTTAATGTCACTGACGTAGCATTGTTGATTCATTGTTTATTGAACATACAGTTTCTCGTGTCACTTGACACACTTTAATAGTCAATTAACATTTACACTTTGTGTGTACATTCTTCATCTGTACATTACTGTTTGATGAATTAATAATACAGATGTGTACATAGTTCTTTCACAGATACATATTTTGACTACATCAGCTCATACATGCACCTCTCAACTCAATGGGTTATGACAATCTGGATTATTGGTAAATACTCGTAACCACATCGAGACAGATGGCAAAGTTTAGCTGGCTTGAGATGTCTTCGCAGCAAGAAACTGTTATTCGACGCTCCATCATTAATATGACGGATAAAGATTTGGACAACGCTACGATGATGGTTTTAGCTAAAGGGCTGAACTTTGCACCCACGCCGAAGGTTTTACCAATACCAGCTTTCGTCAGTGCCATTGAAGAAGCTGTTTGTCCTCTTTCTATGTAATCAGCAGAAGAAATGAGATGCGAAACTTGTCGAGCAGTTACGAAGGCTTGCCCACAAAGGAGTAAGATATCTGTGGCCAAGAGAGTTGCACTGCGTAAACTTCGCCAGGATACCGGGATGGTGGTTCTTCCAGCTGATAAGGGTAATGCCACTGTTTTAATGTTTCATGAAGTTTATCATCATAAAATGAACAGTTTACTGAGAGACAGCACATATCGGAAGATCAGTAAAGACCCCACCAACCAGGTGGTTAGGAAGTCTGCTGTGCTTCTGAATGCCTCACTCCTTCCACCAGAAGTTGTGTGAAGATTGAAACCAAGTGGTGCAGTACCTCCAAGGCTTTATGGACTTCCAAAGATTCACAAGAATTTTGTTCCCCTGCGTCCGATAGTAACATTGGCTGTCCAACCTATGATTGTGCCAAACACTTAGCATCGTTATTAAGGCATCTGGTGGGAAAATGTGCTCATCATATGCATAACTCTGTGGACTTCATTGGCAAACTGAAATCACTCAAAGTGAGAAATTCTGATATGTTAGTTTCGATGTAGTGTCGTTGTTCACAAAGGTTCCTCTTTCAGAATCTTTGTTTCTCATTGGAAAAAGTTTCGATAAAGAGAGTTCAGCTTTGTTTGAACATGTGTTGACCTCGACATATTTTTTTTATTCAAAAACGAATTTTATGAACAGACTGACAGTGTCGCCATGGGTAGTCCTTTGTCGCCTTTGATGGCCAACTTTTTTATGGAGGACTTGGAGGAGAAGGCACCGGAATCTGCAAGCTTGAAGCCCACAGTGTTTTGGAGGTATGTTGATAACACGTTTGTTGTGTGGCCCCATGGTGAAGACAAGTTAAAAGGATTTTTAGATCTGAACTCCATCCAAAGACAAGTTCATGATGGAAATTGTAAAAGATGGATGCCTTACATTTTTGCATGTGCTGGTATGGCGTAAAGATGATGGCACCTTGGGACACGCGGTTTATCGAAAACTGACTCATACGGATTTATATTTATGCTCAAATAGCTGCCACCATCCTTCACAAACGATGAGTGTACTCAGAACTCCAGTACACAGAGCACATGTCATTGCTGACGAGAGCAGTCTGGAGAACGAGCTTTTACATCTGAGAAGAGTTTTTGAAGCCAACAGGGACTCACAACAGCAGATACATAAGGCACTACAAATGAAACCAACTACAGGTGTAAGAAAATCAGAAGAAGACAAGGAAAGTTTTAAATCGATGGCTTTTCTGCCATATGTGGGAAGCCTATCATCAAAAATAGGACGGATCCTCAGTAAGCATGAAGTGAAAGTGATTTTTCGCCCTCCACCAGACAGCTGCACTCCTGGGTTCCGTTAAAGATGTTTTGGTGCTTCAGAAGCCTGGGGTTTACAAGATCCCCTGTGAGTGCAGCCGTCCATACATCAGACGGACAACACATACTATCCAGGAGAGATGCACAGGGCACTACAGGTACACCCAGCTCTTACAACCTAATAAATCTGCAGTGGCCGAGCACTGTATTGACACTAGGCACTCTATGGTGTACGATAATCTCAAAATTTTAGCTTTGTCTTCATCCTTCTGGGACTCGGGAATGAGGAAGAAATTGAAATTTGCTTGGCAATGAATTTAATTAATAGAGATAGTGGCTTCAGCTTGGACAAATCTTGGAATTCGACAATTTCTGTAATAATATCACAAAGTCCTCGCGACGGTGCAGCTCACAGTGATACATCAATATCACCGTGTGGTTCGACTGCACAGCCATAGATCTACTTCCCTGCATATGCCACACGTCTTTGCCACTGATTAAAGTCTCTGTCACCTTGTGTATCTGTGGCCGCATGCGCAGTGGTGCAGTCCACGGCTTTAAAAGGACGGAGCAAGTGCTGGAGCATCAGTCACCTCGGGCTCACTCTTAAGATGGCTGGACGGTATTCAGCCAAAATATTAGAAGAAGAAGTCAATTTTATTTGACAAATAATCACTCATTAATTTCCTAAGGACAGGAGCTGCAGTAGTGGTTCTTGTGGAATAGTTTTAAATACTTAGTATGATTATCTTATTTATATCTCTAACATCCAGAACCAGTTTCACACTACCGTCTGCCTTTGCTATTGCCAATAGTGGACCACTATATGGGGAATAGGAAAGTTCTGTTATATCCCATTCAATCGTCTTCCTAATTTCCTTTGTTACCACTTCCTTCTTCGTCCGAGGGACAGAATATGTAGTGTGGCAATATGTTTCCCATGGGTACACCTCCACGTTATATACGTAACCTTTATAGTTTCTGGTTTTTCAGAAATTACTTCTTTATAGGTACTAACAAGTAACATTACCCAAATACCACTTGCTGATTCTGATACTTTGAATATGTTGTAGTCTAGGTCAAAATATGAGACACACATTGTTTTATACGTGCCTGTATGGCCGTTGAAGTGGTGAAAACACTCCCAAAGAAAACACAGTTATCTTTAAGAGCACACATCATCGAAACAGTAGGAGGTATAACAAATGTGGTTGCTACTGTACTGTAAAACTGTGTAATTGCATCTTTACACACTTTGATATATTTCAGAATTTTCCCCTCACCTCATAATGTTTGAAATGGTAAAAAGTTAGTATGTAGTAAATCTAATAGTATATTTAACAACAAATTCAACCATGTATGATAAAGTTACATCCTAGAGTTGCAGTTGTGAGATATAAGTTGGTGATAGCGCTGTTTGCAATTTAAAGGGCAACCATGAAAGACGGGATTTAATTGAAATAAGGTCTCGCTCTCTATCGAGTCTGGGAATAACCTACGTGGAGGTGGCGAGAGGCTATACCCATTTTGTTTTTTTTCATATTATTTGCGTGTTGTTTGTTTTGTTTCTTTGATTTTGGATATTTGTTTGACATCTACTTTGTTATTTTATAGTATTTAAGTTGTGTTGCATTATATTTGATAGTGCAATAATGAGGGGATATTGTATTATCCATTGCAAAGAAGTGCTGCATACTACACACATTGTGCAGCATGCACATCTGATAATTGCAATATTATCACACAATTTACAGCATGTATCACAATTTTTAAAGCAGTAATTAAAAGAAGGTTCACATTTATCACATTTTTCTGTCATATATCCACTCTTTGACCACGCACACCTAAGCAAGTTCATAAATCGATGGAATGAAAACTGATTATGAATCAAAGATTGAATTTTCAGGATATTATTCCTCAGGGGCAGATTTACATCACAGCTATATAGTAGGATTACATCAGAGAACTGTTGTAGAAAATTCTTTCATGGTCTGAATGTGTAAACATCAAGTGGCTGGATTACCCAGTTATTCAAGCAGGAATTGTCATAATTTTTACGTTATTATTACCTTTGCCTATGTTGCTAAATTTCTTTTCCATTTGTCCTGTCAAGGAATCCAAACACAGAACACATCATTATGCAACAGCATTATTGGCTTTGTGCATGGTTTGTTGAAGAAGGTGTCTAAACTGGCCACCTGTCTCCTGCAGGACTATGAGCAAAGGAGACTGTAAAGCATCACTTGCAGTTAGGATTGGCTGTATCATATAGCTATGGGTTAAGAAATTCAACAATTGAGCGAGATGTTCAACTTTTAGTGTTTCTTTAAAGAATAGGGTACGACCTGTGTGTGTCTCCAAATTAAATCCAGATTGGTCCTAGTTGTAAACATTGTCCTCTCCTAATGATGCAGTGTTTGATTTTATGCTTGTTCTGTAATTTTTCTTTATTTGCTAACTGTTTTTAGTAACAATTAATTAATCTTTTTGGAAATGCCTTACTTTAAAGTGGCGAATCCATTTCATAGATGCCATGAATAGGTGGCATGCAAAATTAATTTCATCTCTCACCCTCAAAGCCCATTGTTTCAGGTCCAAGTCATGAAGAGGTAGTGATTTATCACATTCCTTGTAGAATGGTTCCAATGCATATTTGGAAATGTGTAATAATTTGTCACTCCATGTCCCACCTTCAGTGACTTGAGTTTTCTTATCTATATAGTGATTTTGTACGTTTAACCTTCCTGAAATTATGTTGGACTGTTTCGAAACTCTTATTCCCTATCTTTCCATACCAAAACATAACTGCCTTTTTTTTATATGCCAAATCTGTTGCCATTTTACTCTAGCTACTGTCTTCCACAACGTCCTTATAATCCTCTTCAAGCATCTCTTTCACTGTGACAGCCTCAGAAAACACACTTGCATCGTCATAGGTCAAAGCACTATAACTGTCTACAAATATGCCGGCGTTGGTGGACTCTTTAATCAAATTCACTAAATGTAATGCAAACCATGTTTCTTCATCGGTAATGATAGAATTGATATCTTATTGCAGCTTTTGTGTAATAGGTAATTTGGATTCATCACACTGTATTCAGAATAAACGTGTATGCACTCAATCTGTTGCACTCTATATACACTATTCGATTTCAATCAGATGTTCAGTCTGCAAATTCCAGCTGCCTGTTCATGGGAGCAGTGATTACCGAATGACAGTACATGCATCTGTACGCATGCACTTGAAGTGCATGCATACCTATCCTATTGTCCAGCCATACAACACTTCCTCATCATCAAGTTTGCACCAAGCGATATCTTGTCCATACCCACCCTGCCACATGATGTGTATTGTTGTAAACACGAGGCGACCATGCACATGTGTGTGGAGGCCTTGGGTAGACCGAGGTCATCGTGCTTTCATCACTGCCCTCCCTCTAGTGTACGCAGTCACAGTATAGGCATCACCCCAGTTCACAGAACTACTGAAGACAGACAATGACTGTGGATATTGCATCACATACATAGTCCCTTTGACTGTTCAGAGATGTCACTAAACCCACTGAAAGGTGTGTACAACCATGCATGAGCAGTGCCTATTAAGGCCGGTTCCCACTAGGGCTGCCGCGCGTCAAAACCGCGCGTCAGCGGCGTAGTTGCCATGGAAACGGCGTCAGCGGCAAGGCGCGGCGGGCTCTGCGTCGCGGTTTGACCATGTCGAACCGCTTCCGCTGCCGCGTGCCGTGCTCCAGGTGCGCGCCGCCAATCACAGAATGCGCTGAGCGTGACGTTAGGTACAGCACCCCGGGCCACACGAACTTCCGCCGAAGCGCTGGCGCGGACGCGGCGGCAGCTATGAAATACTTATCATCTGATTCCAAGGAAACTATTCGGTAGAAAAATTTGATTCTTGGGCATGCTACAGCCTGATATCTTCTCTCGATAAAGGACCGAATTTCTTTTCGTTATTCATCGTGGTTACTTGCTGTATCGCTTTTACGTAAACCTTTACACGAAATTTTAATGAGTGTACAGAGGTAAAAACGCATTGCGTGGACTTTGCGTACAGTTCATTTTAGGTAATACATTATTGCATATGAAATTTAGTCAACATATCAAAATTGTTTTTAAAGCTGAGAGCAGAACGATAGCTATCACCGTTCTCGAGATATTGAATGATATGTCGGCGGACGGGCTGTGCGGTGACCGCGCGCGGGTCGCTCGCGACGCGACCGATACTTCGTCCTGCTCGTCGTAAACCATGTGGTTGTATCAACCGCAAATTTCGTAAACAGTTCAAGAAATCGAAACGTGTTTTTTCGCAAACGATAACTTGTAAAAAGTCATGTATTTCGTCGCATGATAAATATCCAAAATCTGTTTATCTACCAAGAATGGAAGTAACCACAGTTCTTCAGAAGGGCTAGATGCAGTTTTTTAAACGGCATTTAATAGAATGTGGAATGAGAAGTTAAACCGAAACTAATTTGCTGGTATGTCATAAGATGTAATTTGCTGAGTATCTACAGCTACTGATTATTTCCTTTGGTAAGTAACAAACGTTTTTTTTCTTTATCCAGTGTACTCTATTGGTTCAAGACGCTTTTCGCCTTTTACTTTAAGGCATCTTCGGTGGAATCTAGAATGATTCAGTTTTGTTTTGATATGTGATACATGAAGATTATAAAACAGTTCACATCTTTTTTTTACGTGAATAACTGATTACTTACAGTGAATCAAGTTTTTGGCGGACATCTGCATTTCCCCTCACCTGGTCACATGCTGGAGGTTGAACTGAAACTTATATTATGGAACGTAAGCACATTTTCGTGCCGGCCGTAGTGGCCATGCGGTTCTAGGCGCTACAGTCTGGAACCGAGCGACCACTATGGCCGCAGGTTCGAATCCTGCCTCGGGCATGGATGTGTGTGATGTCTTTAGGTTTAATTAGTTCTAAGTTCTAGGCAACTGATGACCTCAGAAGTTAAGTCGCATAGTGCTCAGAGCCATTTGAACCACATTTTCGTGTTCGCTCTTTTTTCTTCTGTCAATAGCTGTAGACATTTTACCGAAAACACTGATTTGAAGTCGTAACTACAGTGTGTTCACCTCATGTCCCTTCCTGTTTGGTTTGGTTGTGTACATGTTGCCAACCTAAAGAATTATATGCTGAAAACTAATGTTTGTTTATTTCTGTTCTCCTTATATCTGTATGTGTGTGTGGCTAGTCAGTGATAGTTATAGAAAGTTGAAAGTGAATGCAGTAGTTGTCAGACAGTGGTTGAAAGATTTGGTGTTCAGCTGATTTCAGTTTTGGTTTAAATGTTTTGTGGAGGAGTGCATGGAAGAGTAAATTCACTGCTTACGTTAATAGATAAAATAGTAGAATAGCATTTCAACAGACGATTATTATCAGATTACTATCACGCAACCCCTTTGTCCTCACTCTTTGACGCCTCATAATATGTCCTGTCAACTTACCCCTCTTGTAGTCAAAGCTGTGCCGTAATTTCCTCTTCCTCCTCTATTTAATTCCGTACCTCTTCTTTAGTTACACGATCCTCATATCTAATCTTCAGCATTCTTATTGATCACCACGTTTTGAAAGCGTCCATTGTCTTTTTGAGAGAAGTGTTCATCGCCCACGTTTCACTTACATACAAAGCTGCACTCCACACAAATACTGCACTCGACACAAATACCTTTGTAAAATAGTACCCAATCATTAGAATTTATATTCGATATGAACAAATTTTCTTTTTCAGAACGCTTTTCTTGCTATTCACAGTCTTCATTTTATATCCTCTCTACTTATGTCTTCTCAATTACTGCTTCCCTTTCAAGTCATTGAAGTCTTAGAAATGCAATTTGGTTTCTGTACAAGTTGTAGATAATCTTGTGGCCCTGTGTTTTATCGATGACATCTCCAGAGCTTCAAAGAATGTTTTAATTAAGATTGTCAAAACCTTTCTCTAAATATGCAAATGCTGTAAACACAGTTTTGCAGTTCTTCAGTCTGTCTACTTAGGTAAGTGGTAGGACCAGTATTCCCTTGCGTGTTCAGACATATCACAGGAATCTAACATTGTGCTTACGTTAGTTTGTACAACCCCTCCACCTCTCCTCTCTACATATTCCTTCCACTTTCTATCCTTCTCTTATTTGCTTAGTTCTGGCTTGCCAAATGAGTTCTTGACAGTTGCTTGTCCTTTGAGCAAAGTTTTCTTTGCTCTCATTTTCATTCCTCTATGTTTTCCATGCACAAAATCGCGTTGCAATTGTGGACTTTCTGTCAACGTCATGTTTAGACATTTCTATTTCCCATGGCCTACTTTATTTGCTGCATTTTTATATTTTTCCCTCTTGTCAAATTTAATATATCACGTTTTATCTAACGATTTCTACTGTACCTTCTTCCCGTTCACATACTCTGCTGCATTCAGCACTTCTTCTCTCAAAGATATCCATTCGTATTCTAGCGGATTCCTTCCTTTGTTTCAGTCAGTCGTTGCATTACGGTAACTTTAAGATTATTGAAAAACTGTGGGTCTTGACTTATTCATGTTCCATTTCCTTAATTTGCTACCGTTTACTGTCTCTTTTAGTTGTAAACTGCAGCTCGTAACCAATAAATTATTGTAGGTTAGCGTCTGCACTGGGAAATGTCTTATAATTTAAAATCTGGTTTCGAAAACTTTGTTCCAAATATGTATTATTCTTTCATGATTCTTAAGCAAGGTGCTGGCGATTATTACATTACGCTCTGTGCGAAATTCTATCAGGTGGCTTCCACTTTCATCCCTTCCCCCAAGCCTTTGTGTTCTTACTGTTTTCCTGTACATGCTACCATATCACATTTTAAATTTTTGTCTCACTTAACCATCTGAATTATCTCTTTTGTCATACATTGTTTCAATGCGTTAGGAGATAGTGAACAATCATGAACGGTAGTCCTGAAATCTGTTTATGGTGAAATGAGAAAACATGAATAATGAAATGTGAAAGAGTACATTGTACAGAAAATGAAAAATTGGTATGTCTTCACCCAACTTCGTCTTTCCTTCATGGAGGTGTAAGATACAGTTAATCAAACGCACCGGGCGTTTCAGTGGTTCCCACCCTGTACCTCAGTGGCTGTCCGTCATTGGCTACCGCTAGTGTCTGCCGCTTCCAGATGGGAACGCCAATTCCGCGAGCCACTGCGTCAAAGCGGAAAACGCTTGCCACTGCCGTTGCCGCACGACGCGCTGCCGCGCTCTAGTGGGAACCGGCCTTTAGATGGAGGAGGTCCCACAGCTGACCAGATCCAGTCATTCCACCAGGAAGGAGATACATGGCTCATGTTGTCTGTAGTTCAATCATGCCTAGATGGTCATTACCGTGGTTTGATGATGTCCGCATTGTTGCTTTGTGCCAAGAAGGGCTCTCAACAAGGGAAGTGTCCAGGCGTCTCAGAGTGAAGCAAAGTGATGTTGTTCGGACATGGAGGATTTTGCAAAAACAGACATAATGTCTTATGGGATAACATGGAGGAGATACTGGATGACTGCTACCTACGGATTATGGCTCGGAGGAACCCTGACAGCAACGCCACCTTGTTGAATAATGCTTTTCGTGCAGCCACGGGACATCGTGTTAAGACTCAGACAGTGCGCAATAGGCTGCATGATGCGCAACTTCAGTCCTGACGTCAAAGGTGAGGTCCATCTTTGCAACCACAACATCGTGCGGCATGGTACAGATGGGTCCAACAACATGCCAAAGGGACCGCTCAGGATTGGCATCACATTCTCTTCACCAGTGAGTGTCTCATATGCCTTCAACCAGACAATTGTCAGAGACGTGTTTGGAGGCAACCTGGTCAGGTTTAGACACACTGTCCAGCGAGTGCAGCAAGGTTTGGGGCAAACATACACTGTTGGTGGTCATGGAAGGTGCCGTAAAGACTGTACAATACGTGAATGCCACACTCCACTTGATGATGCAACCATACCAGCAGAATATTTGTAAGGCATTCGTCTTAATGGACAATAATTCATTACGACATCACTCAACTAGAATGGCCAGCATGTTCTCCAGACATGAACCCTATCAAACATGCCTTGGGTAGATAGAAAAAGGCTGTCTATGGGTGACATGACCCACCAACCACCTGAGGGATCTACGCCGAATCGCCATTGAGGAGTGGAACAATGTGGACCAACAGTGCCTTGATGAACTTGTTGCTACTGGGTGTTAGAGGTACCGGTGTGTACAGAAGTCTGGACCACTGCCTCTGAAGCTCTCGCTGTTTGGTGGTACAACATGCAATGTGTGGTTTTCATGAGGAATAAAAAGGGCGGAAATGATGTTTATGTTGATCTCTCTTCCAATTTTCTGTACAGGTTCCGGAACCGAGGTGATGCAAAACTTTTTTTGATCTGTGTACATGTGACCAGAATAAGTCCATATTAATGCCTGCTACATGCTCATAGTTACTGCAGCCTTTGTAATAATTTATAGTGTAGATTGGTCTTGCCCATAATACCCTCTTCTGGTGATGTATCACAAATATATGGAGTAAGGGAATAAGGACATACAATGTATGACGATTCCTACTGGAACAACAGGCACAATCCAGTCACTTGATGTTTACACATTCAGACCATGGAAGAATTTTTTAAAACATTTCTCTGATGTAATCCTACTATACAGCTATGATGTAAATTTGCAGCTGAGGAATATCATCTTGAAAATTCAATCTTTGATTCATAATCAGTTTTCGTCCCCTCGATTTGTGAACATGTTTAGGCGTGCATGGTTCAAGAGCAATACATCACAGAAAAACCTAATAAATGTGAATCTCCTGTTAATTACTGCTTTAAAAATTGCGATACATGGTATAAATTGTGCAATAATATTGTAATAATCAGATGTGTATGCTGCTCAATGTGTCTGTGAATGCAGCACTTCTTTGCAATTGATAACACAAAGTCCCCTCATTATTGCACTGATTATCTAAAATAATGGAACACAATCTAAATACTGTAAAAAAAAAAAATTAAAAAAAAATTAATTTCCGGACTCGACAGAGAGCAAGACCTCTTTGTTTCATTTAAATGCTTCAGGAGCCTGTCTTTTATGCCTGCACCTTGAAATTGCAAACAACACTGCCATATGGCAGGCAGAGCATGTGTATATCAGTACTTCCAACTTTTATCTGACTACTGTGACTTCAGGATGTAACTTTATCATTTGTGGTTGAATTTGTCATTAAATATGCTATTAGATTCACTACACATAAACTTTTTACTGTTGCAAAAATTGTGAGGTTAGGGGAGGATTTTGAAATAGATAAAAATGCTTAAAGATGTGATTTCACAGTTGTAAAGTACAGCAGCAACAATTGAAATTGTGTTTCAATATTTTTGTTATACCTGCTGTTGGTGTTTTCTTTGGGAGGGTTTTCACCACTTTATGGCCATATGTGTGCATGTAAAAAAAAGTATGTGTCTCATATTTTGACCTTGACTACAACATATTCGATGTGTATCAGAATTGGCTAGTGGCACTTGAGCGGTGTTACTTGTAAGTAAACCATTAACTGGGTCTGTTATTGCATATTTAGGCACTCTGATTCAACTACCTTTTGCTGAATCAGCTCTTTTTGGCATCTACCTTGTCACTTTGACTAAGGTATGAAGTACAGTGTCCCTGACTAGGTAGATTAGTGTCTAGAAATGATACCATGTATCTCCTCTGTGACAATTCCAGCACAAATCTTTTTTTCCATTGTCCACTGTACAGGTTCCAGGTGAGAGGTCAATTGTTGTGTTCCTCCCTCTGATGAAATCCCAACCCAGGATACAGGCCACTGATAAATTCTTCATCACCAGGAACATGCACTTAAAGGCTCCATTTCCCATGAGAAGGTCGACATGCGCCTGTGTTTTGACCACTTGCAACTTGGCACTAATAGCATCTACCATTCTACATCCTTGAACTGGAAATTATGGTATATTGTACACCCAACATAATTCATTATATTAATTGTAACTCATAATGCTTGTCCTTGCTCCTGTGTCCAAAATCACAGTCAATTGAACATCGCCTATTCCTGCATTTACTACAGCTTGCGCAATGGATTTACCTGTCTTATTGCAAAAGCTGTAGTAAGAGAGATTAATGCTAAAGAATAATTCTATAGTGATATCACAGTGAATTTTGAACTACACACTGAAATGACACTTGCTTTAATGACAATTCCTGTGGGCTTAAACTGTGTTGCAGATGTAGGCCTGAACCAAATTCTTCCTTTGGTAGGAAAGACTCCTACCAATTTTGGTATCAGAACACGCTTCAGTTAACACTGTGTCTCTCTCTCTCTCTCTCTCTCTCTCTCTCTCTCTCTCTCTCTCTGTGTGTGTGTGTGTGTGTGTGTGTGTGTGTGTGTGTGTGTGTGTGTGTGTCACGCACATCACGCACAGCACAGCACTTAACTATGTTGCTCTTCCAGTGGCTGCAGTCAGTAGTCAGAAAAGGATCACCATTCTTCTAGCTCTATTTATGTGTACTGGTGGGTGGCTGTTAGTTTACTGTTGCCAGACCATGAGTCACAAGCATTTGATAGTCTGTTACTCATTGTAGCAGTTTCAAAGTAAATATAATAATTTTTTTGTTTATGGTGAAATATTGATTTAGCCTATGTCAGTCTTATCATTATGTCAGTAAGGTATGTGTACAATATTTGATTTTAAAAACATTTGTCATTCAATTCATTATTTGCAGTATACACAAAACTTGGTATTATTTGTTTATTATGTGAAACGTAAATGTATGTAGATCAGTAACAAAAATGCACATAAAGGTAAAAATATAACTATTAGATTTTCAAGCAAATGCGTACGCCAATGAAAAGCCACAATTGGTCAGTATGAAATTTTCTAAATGCACTATTGTTAGTTATAAGAATGCCCTGCAATAAAACCCAATTACTACGTGACTGATTTCTGTAAATACCTACCTTTTTTTTCCAAATCATTGTACAGCTGTTGATCACACCAGTTCCCTGTGGAGTGCAGTCTCTGTAAATAAAAGGTAATGTACTGACTGGCTGACTCTTCATTGCCCAGCACAAACCATTAAGGATAAAAACTCGAAATTTGGTGAAGGTGTGGATCATTTTTCGAAATTCCAGTGCTAAGGGAGTGAAATAGGGGATGAGATTTTTTATGAAAATATTGCATTGTGAAATCATTCTTAAAGCTAAATCTATGAAAATTTAAATTTGGCTTCTCAGTTAGAAATTAAAAACATATTTGTTTTACTGTTTTTGGAAATTCAACCCTTATAGGGGTGAAACGGGGTGAAAGTTTTTATGGAAATATTTCATTATGCAAGAATTTTTTAAGCTAAATCTATGAAATTTTGTATTTGGCTGCTGTGTTAGAAATAAAACTCATGCACGTCACTGTTTTTGGAAATTCAAATTTTTGTGAGAAGGTAGCTTGGAGGTAAAGCTGTCACTAACACAAAGGTTGGTTTGAACATCACAGTGCTTTAAGTGCATGGCTCTATTGCAGATGGTATGCTCTTTGTTCCTTCTGGCCTTTGAACTGGTTTCCTAGCCAGTTACTGGGGGACCTAGATTTTAATGTGCTATCCAAACTATTATGCATTTCGGCATTAATAAGCACTAAACAGAGGTGGAAACAGTGACAGATAGAAATACTAGGACTGACCTGGTATCTAGGGAAGGCTCAATGTGCAAGTGCAAAACCAAGATTTTTGTCCATTCTGTACATTAGATTGGTGTGTGTGTGTGTGTGTGTGTGTGTGTGTGAGAGAGAGAGAGAGAGAGAGAGAGAGAGAGAGAGAGAGAGAGAGAGAAAACTGTTATCAAAAAACTACGTTTCCCCAAAGATACAGACACATAAGCTTGGAATGTTCAACCCTGCAGGAGAAGTGGCAGCATTAACTGCTACCTGTAGCATATACAGAGTGGCCCCAAAAAAAAATGTATCCACTGTTTAAAAGTCCATAACTTGCAAACTAATTGATGGAGTTGTCTCATTTTTGGTGAAAGTGTAGCTTAAAACTCCAACTTAAATATAACACTGTAGGTGTTCGAAATGGTCACCATTAACATCCACACACAAACGATGCTGCCGAACTGCAGCAGGAACGACTGACTGCAATGTGTTCAGTTGGATATTTGCACATGAATGTACGATGGATTCTCGAAGTTCATCCAATGTGCGTTGCTTTTGTCAATAAACGGCGTCCTTTAGTGTTCCCCACAGGTAAAAGTCCAGAGGAGTTAAGTCTGGGGAATGTGGTGGATACTGCGCAGCACCTCTACGGCCTATCCATCTTCCTTGTAGATTTTGTTGAGATACGCCCTAACACAATTTTGGTAGTGGGCTGGGGCACCATCTTGTTGAAAGTAAACTCTTCCGTCTCCATACAAGTATTGGATGTCAGGTAAAATGGATGTCTGAAGCTTCTGAAAGTACACCTCACCAGTAACTGTGCCGTTAAGAATGGCCCAATCATGCCCTGGTAAGACAACCCACACCACACATTTACTCCTGGCAAATTCACGGCTTTGTCTTCATGGACGTTCGGATTTTCAGCGGCCCAGTAGATGCAATTGTGGCAATTTACTGTACCATTGAGTTTGAATTGTGCCTCATCAGACCACACAGTCATCTCTGCAAACTCTTCATTGTTGCGCACCATGTTAGTAAACCACTCGCAATACTCCATTCTACTAACTGTGTCGTCCTCGTTCACTGTGTGTAGCAATCATGGGATGTAGCACTTCCACTTTGCTGTCTTCAAAATACACCGAACACTTGAGTGACTCACTCCAGTTTCATGGGCACACTGTCTCACAGACTTCTGTGGTGAACGAATGAATTGTTGTAACACATGACGGGAGTTAGCTGGACTTGTTACTGTTATAGGTCGTCCAGATCGTTGTTTGTGTACATCTTTAAAACAGCCTTCGGCTTCAAATTTGTCTCGATTGCGATGAATCGTTAAATGTGTCGGTGGTTCTGTTTGATACTGATTTTGCCATTGCCGTTGAACCTCATTAATGTTTTCGTAGTTAAAATACAACTTCAAACCTGAATTCCTTTCATCGAATGTAAGCCTTCCACCAGCCATGTTTACTCGAGTAACTGGGTGCAACTAAGAACAAAACACTGACTATCTGGTGACTGTCATCTGACAAAACAAAACAACGCAATACAACGTTTGTGTGGTGATTGCCGGAACTACAAACTATTACACTACCAAAGATAAACAGTGGATACATTTTTTTTGACCCCTCTGTATATTTTAAATATGAGGATTATTTATGGGATATCCACGTCAGATTATTGAAAAGTCCATCAAGTTAAAGTTGACTGAAGTCCCTACACTGCACCTTATTAAAGCCACTGCTGTAGCTGTTCCTAGTGAAACTCATAAATGTACACTTAAGAGAATAGTGCCACTGTCACAAAAGAAATGGATCAAAGCAAAAGAAGGCCATAGAGAGGATGAAATGGAAAAAAAAAATAGAAAAGTAATTAACTCTCCTGAGACAAAATCTGTGTTAAATAACAGAAAACAAAATGCCAACAACAAAAAATAGGTTACTGTTCCATGCTTTAAGAAAAAGCAGACAATGAAATCTATGACAAAGCCTTCAGATTCATAACATTACTCAACTAAAAGCCAAAGTGCTCCAAATTTTACAAAATGTCTTTACTTATACGCAAATAGAGCATCTCATGAAATCAAACAAGAGTGCCCAGGGGAGTCAGAACAATATAGGCAAAGCCTTACTTTTTCACTCTTCCTCAAAGAAAAATTATATTTGTGTAAGAAATGAAATGGCTATATCATTATCAAGAGCTATGCTCTACTAAATAGAGTGGGGCTTGTGGTTAACATTGGGAACACACTCAGGCATGAAACTCTCATGTCTGCTTGCATCCTCATGACAGTCGCCGTGTTAAGTGAAGCTGTGCATATTTAATTCTGATGAGATCATTGTGAATAGTCACATATGCTATGACCAAGAAACCAACACAATATGACCAGATAAGAAGGTACAAATTGTTATGAAACATTGTTTGTGGAAACTGGAAGCAGCCTATATACTATAATTTCAATAATACATACTTTGATGGTCAAGAGAGACAGAAAGTTGCATATGTTGTTGTAAAATGAAACTAGGAGGGCTAAGTTTTGGATGGTGATTTTACATTAAGTGACAAAAAATTAAGTAAGTATACACTCATCGAGCAGTCATTGATGAAATGTAGTGGAAAATTCAAGTTGCGCCCTAAGCTTATTGTTCATCATCTGATTATCTTTGGAAGAGGTTGACTGTGTGTTCATTTTGCGTGCCAGCTTTTTTTGACACTGCATCAAAAGCAATTTATTTTACAACATGTGAATAAAAAGACACAGCAGAATTCTTCAAAGCTGCCTGTTGGTAAATGACCTAATTCAAGTGCTTTAGAGTTAATGATACTTTTGATATGAATCCATAGGTACGTGCTGGTAAACAATCTAATTCAACTGCCTTAGGGTTGTTTTGGAGGACAAAAGATGATGTTATTTTCAGATTCTGTGCCATCAGTGAAAACATAAGAGTGTAGAAAACAACAAAACATTACTTCCTTTCCAAATTGGGTTACTCACCTCGATATTGTCACTGCTCTGTTACGTTTCTGATGTAACACATGGTTACAGTCTGAAAGTATATATTGACGTCAAGGTTCAGCCAGGACTGCCTTGCCAATTTAATTTCCAGATATGAGCAGTTGGCAGAGCCTGTTGTCTCTTAGCAGTGGCATTCAAAACCTGTTCATGAATCTTCATTATGAACAAAAGTGTTATAAACTTCTTCACCAGTCACAATGAAAACTGATGCAAATTACCTGATTTCCACAATATTCACAGGTTATGGCCCTGACAGGGAGGAAGTGCTGTGAATGGTAGAGGCTGAACAAAAAATGAGAGACATTACATAATATGATTTAACTTTCATAGAGACTTCAGTGCATTCCCTATAAAGTCTCCATTACATCATGAGATATATTGCTTCCAGATGTATCTCCGGACAAATCACTTGGACATTAAAGTGTCAAAACAACAGATGTCTCAGAATACTGAGGATTGAAAAAATATTTCTTAGTGGCTTAATTGCTCTTTCAGATGATTGGTTTGAGGTTGTGAAATGATTGGGTGTGCAATTTCTAAATTTATATGGCAGTGGTCTTTGTACTGAAGTAGACCTGGAGGTGTAGACCTACTTACTGTGCTGGGGTGCCCCAGTGGCTGGGAGTTGAGGTGAGGATGCTGGCTAGTGGAGGCTCCAGTGAGATACTTGTAACAACACAAGTTCTTTATTATTATGTATGTAGCTGCAAATGGACACTGTGGTGCAGCGGCCACAGGCCCTCTCAGCGAATGTTCAGTCATTGCGTGCAGTGTGTTAACAGCAGCCTGTGGCTATGATGTGCACCCCAAACTGTTGACACCAATGCCCAGCTCAGCAGTATGCGACCCAGTGGTGCTGCTGATGGTCAGAATGTTGGCAGGGATGCCATTCTTTCAGTGAGAAATTCTGCTTTGATCAAAAGCGGCGCAAGGCATCATGGCACCCGCTCCAGCGAAGACAGGTGGGCGGTGGCATTGCCATGGGGCCAATCAGTTGCCCCCTTGGCAGGAGTCTGCTGCTCCTGCAGTGGTCCAGGAAGAGGTTGCTGCAGTGGTACAGAACTAAGTCCACAGGAGAAGAACCAGTACTAAGAGATGACCCCATGATGGCCCCTCATTACTCAATGTAACCCTCTCATCCCAGTAGGAATTGAATATTGTGGAATATGCAAACATAAGAAATTTTGAGAATCTTCCAGGAATGATAAACACTAAATAACAAATAACTGGGGTTAGTCAGATTTGAACTGGTGACCGACAACACACCAGCCGGTAATGCTAACCCATTACACCACACTGCATGGAGCACAGCTGGTGGCATTGCTCTTTTTCCTTGAAAAACAAGAACATGCCGTTTCAGAAGATCTCACTTGAGTTGACTACAGCACTCTGGATCATGATCTTATCAATGTTCTTCTATATGGCTTCACTGGCAAATCCTCGCATTCTGGTTGTCATGTCTGTTCGCTACAATGAGTATTGAAGGCAGCACCCCCCCTCCCCCCCATCAAAGAGCTTCGTGATTCTCAAGTGGGCCCTCAGATCCTTGAAAAAGAAGCTCCCACAATTATAGGCCCCTCAAGACTGTAGTAGAGCTTTATAGTGAGGACATTAATGACTGTCTCTGCATTTTTTGTCTTTTGAAGTCCCTGACTTTGTGTGTGATGTCTGATAAGCAACAAACAAGATAATACAGCCCAAAGTAGCATTTTAGTGACTTTTCCAACAGTGCCACCTTCCACACAATCATAAAAATCAGTACCAAGTATTATGAGCTTTGTTTCACTAAACGGTGCTTGGTGTTATGATACTCTCTATCTTTCTCCTGAATATTGAGAGTCCACATGCAAGCCACTTGTCTTGCTTCTACATTCCAGGTGATGAGCGTTGTTGTCCTAGGTGTGGTCTGATTGAAATGGGAACAGTGTATACATTGTAATTTTGGCCTTGTGTTCATGGAGCAGAAAGAATTATGTGAACTCCTAGTGTACTGCTTCACCATGCTGTATGCGAATGTCACGATGGGCAGTATTGTATCCCAGTCTTCCTCTTCAGCATCAACGCATACTGAGAACGTATCTGCCAACGTCTTATTAAAGCGTTCTGTGAGGCCACCCATCTGTGAATGATAGACAGTTGTCATCTTGTGGGTGACGTTGCAACATAAAATTACCTCTGATACTAGTCTTGATTTGAAACGTTTCCCAGATGAGATATCATTACACTTGATGCTCTGTGCTTCAAAATTATTTCTTCTATGAGGACTCTTGCAATATCTGGAGCTTTGGCAGTCAGCACAGCAATGGTAAGGTAGTGAGTGCAGATTATTTCCCATATTCTCAGATAGTGTCTAACATAGGGGTGGCCAAGATTTCAGCTCACGAGCCATGCCAAGGCATGAGTGCCATAAAGCTCAGCCTTGCTGCACATTTCCCTCACTGTTACACCGTCTGAATATGAGGTGGGGGAAGAAGGGATAACTGTGTCACATTCGAATGCTAGCGCTATCATACTGCATATGATTTGCCTTATATTTCATATTTCTCAACAACATAGCTAACAAACAAAACAGATTTTCAGTATTATTTCATTATTTTTGGTATACTGAAAACGTAATATAATTTTAACTTGTACAAAGTGTCAATATATGTGCAGATGCAGACAATTTCACAGATTTTTGCCTTGTTATAGTTACGTATTTAGTGTCATAATCTAGAAAAGGTCTTTCAGCAAAATATGTCAATCAAAATATTGTAGCACTTTTCGACCTCATTTTGAAGATGTGTGAACTGTACCTGAGGAAAGCTATGTAGATGCCCTGGACTGTTACATCTGCGTATGCACAGGGGTGCTTATAACTGAAATGGTAAATGGTCTCAAGATTCCTCAAAATGGTTGGGAGACTCCTAGTAATTCTTTCAAAGCCACAATGAATTCCTCAAACCTCACATTTTTTTAACAGCTGTAACCGCAGGGAACTGTCCTGTGTTTGGCAGAATGTGTCCCTTCTACAACGTGATTTTCTTTTTAAATGCATACCCATCAAATTAGAAAGAAATTGTTTTCCACCTTGCAATGTCTTCAAGTGTGCAGTCAAGTCAACTTAAAATGCGAGGTCTGCAATCCATTCTGGATGTTCGAATTTTGCACTCCTTTTTTCTCTGTCAATTCAACAATAGCAAATTTTAAATGGAAAAAATCATTTCAGGCAGCCCCTTGACTTTGCAGTAATATATACAGTCTTGTTGCGTGGTATTGCAACAATGTTTCATAGCAAATTTGCAGTACCCATTGCTTGTGCTGCATACTGGGTACCAAGAATTCTCATCTGTCATTTCTATTCTTTTTTAAATGCTTGTGATGATAGATCATTAGACTGCTTCTTTCTGTGCAAACATCCACTGATCCTACGAATGCCCTTCATACCATGAAAAAATAGTGAAGGGTAAACAGTGCTGACGCCACAATTCTGCTGAACTGAAGTCTGAAAAATGCCTCTCCGAAAGGTCACGCTGTACCAAGTATTTCTGGGAAGGAAAGATCAAAGCCAAGACAGGCCAACAATCTGTGGCCTGCACACCTGGCCCATGTGAAGTTTGGCATCCCATGACTGGCCCTGGTCTAACAAGTCAGTATAGACTTGACCAGTGACACCTGCATCTGATTCTGTCAAGATTTATATAAATTCGAGGTGTCCACACATTCATTTCTTCTTTCTCAAAAGCTTCTATCATTTTCCAGCAATGCTGGATCTTGCCTGTGTTCAGTAGGAACATCATTTAAGGCAGTGATGACTGAAATTTTCTCCACACGGTTGTACTCTACCAAAGGATTCCTTGAAAAGCAGTTGGCATCCTTTTATTTGCATCCACTCTCGTATATCACTGTGACATTGCACTCCTGGAGCCTTAGTGCCCATCTCGCAAGACGACCTGATGGACCCTTCAGACTAGTCAGCCAGTATAGACAATGGTGGGCCATCACTATGGTGAATGGTTTGCCAATAATCTGCGAGGAAGTTTCATATCAGCACACACTCCGCTGCAGAGTGAAAATCTCATTATGTTTGAAACTTGTTGATGGCCCAAACAACTGTAAAGCACTCTTTCTCGGTCACAGATTATTCCTCTGAGACCTGTAGAGTACTGGAAGCATAAGCTATCGCCTTTCAGAACCTTCCTGAATTTGTACAGTAACTGCACCTATCCTATCACTTCTGTGCCATGGAACTTAACTACTCAAATTAAACTTGTAAAATGGGTACAGAGTGACAGTTATTAAAGCATTAATATTACATTTATCTAGTATGTTACCACAACCCTCATAACAAAAACTTCATAGAAAACATAATAGGATTAGGTTCCAGAGCAGGAACAATTTATGGACAACAAGCCATTACAGAAAGTCATTGAAGTGCATGATGCTTCAACTCCATTTAAGTTCAAAAGCAACATCACACAGCATCTCAAACATTTATTTCCTGACATTAAAGTTATCCCACATTTCAGAGCGATAATAATGACCCTGTAATACTAACAGAATATATATGGGTCCCAGTAAGCCCAGCTTAGAATTATTGCAACACATATGTTAGTGTATGCCCAGTTGTTCCATGTTCACATAAGTCAATAATATTTTCTACAGATGGCCCCATGCACTCTTATGTGGAAATTTTCACTTAATGCCAGTAATAGCATTACTAAAATCTGAAACCAACAATAGCGTTAATAAATCCAAAACTACAAATTAATTAATTCATTGATAAATTTAAAAGCACAGTAATTTAAGTTATAAAGATACAAAACAAATGTTTACATAACTTGTGAACATCAGCAAAGTGGTTCTTATAGTTGCAGCTCTTGTCAGCAGCATGGTGCATTTCCACTCATCTAACCACCGTTAACCCCCTGAGGGTCCGGGGCTTAGAATAGGCCCGAGGTATTACTGCCTGTTGTACAATGTGACTAAAAGGAGTTTCACACATTTCAGCCTTTATGTGATTGTCCCTGTGGGATTTGACCTTGTCCCTGCGAGATTTGACCTCCATTCTTCAAAATTTTTCCGAAGAGCGAGCCAATTGGGGAAGGGTACCTTACGAGGTGCATCGTGCATTGAGATCTTTAGCCCACTTTCCCGCCATCGCATTGCTGTCCTGCCCATTCTCCATCTCTTGGACAAGGACACCTTCCTGGGTGCATTTTCCACCATGCACTATGCAGTGTTGATTCCTGCATCGACAATGACCACAGACTTCTTTGCACTGATATCCAGCACAGTAGCCAGTCCATTGTGGTGGGGCTGCCATGTACCCTGTTGGTTGTAGATCCCTGACCACACAGGGATCGCTCTGCTGATGCCTGCACCGTTAACTCCCCACGTATGCCAAGGGGTAGTTGCCCATCCCACTGGGCATTGGGACTCCTGGCAATGGCCATCCTGCCAGGCGGCCTTTGCAGTGGCTGAGTGGCGCCCATGGGGAGGGCCCCTGGTCGGAGTGGGTGGCATCAGCGCAGATGACACGCAGTGAGGTGTAGTCCATCATCTCTTGCTGGTGGTGAAACACCAGCATGCTCTAAGCAAACACAAGCTCAATTAAACGCACAGAAGTATGACCCCAAATTGTTCCCCTCCCTGGCCACACCATGGGAGGAATGTCAGGCTAAGGATGGCAGCAGATCTTATTCGCCCCGGTACCTTGTATGTTCAAGAGCTGAGGGGGAATCTTTCATGACAATGAAGCCTCAGTTTTTTATTGAGCATTTAGAGGACAAATTCGGGGAAGAGGAGGGCTTGTCCAAAATGAGATCTGGGTCAACCTTGATCAAAACAGCATCCTCTGCCCAGTCAGGAGTTACTTGCTTGTGACAAGCTGGGGATTGTTTCTGTAACCATCACGCCCTATAAGAGCTTAAATATGGTCCAAGGTATCATATTTCACAGAGACCTGTTGCAGTCCGACGATGAGCTGCTCGCCAATTTAGAGCGGCGAGGTCTACATTTCATCCGGCGTGTCCACCAGGGTCCAAAGGATAAGCAGGTTGCCACTGGTGCCTTCATCTTGGCCTTTGAGGGTGATACATTGCCCAAGAAGGTCAAGGTGATGGTCTACCGGTGTGATGTAAAGCCCTATATCCCTCCCCCAATGCGGTGCTTTAAGTGCTGGAAGTTCAGCCATATGTCTTCCCGCTGTACTTCCAACATCACATGCCGAGATTGCGGACGCCCATCACATCCCAATACTCCAGGTTCCCTGCCTCCCATCTGTGTCAACTGTGGAGAGCACCATTCACCCCGCTAGTCTGACGTGCAGAATTCTCCAGAAAGAAAGGAAAATTATGGAGAACAAGACCCTGGACAGACTGACCTACGCTGAGGCTAAGAGAAAATTTGAACGCCTGCATTGTGTGTGTATGACATCGTCTTATGCCGCCGCTACAACAGTTCTGGCACCATCAGCTCCACCAACCCAGGTCACCCCCCAGCGCCGGAAGACTACACCTGCCCCTGTGATCCTGGGTGGGGGGCGCATTTCCCTCCCTGTTGCTCCTGCACCACCCACTTCAGGAATAACACCTCCCCCCAACCATCGGGGACATCCGTCCCCACTTCTAAGCCGTAGAAGTGTAAGTCTTCTTCCGCTTCTCTCACTAGGAAGGGGTCACTCACTTCCCAGGTTTCTTCTAGTAAGAAAGACAACACCTGCCAGTAGCTGAAGCGCCCAAAACCAGCTGGTCATAGGGTTTCATGGCCATCCTCAGTCCCGGAGACTGAGCCAGTGAAGCCTGCTCCCAAGGAGCAGTGAAATAAATCCAAAAAGAAAATCTCTAAGACCAAGGAAATTGTGGTGGCACCCACAACACCACTACCTACAAGCTCTGCGGCTGAGGATGAGATGGAGATTTTGGCCAGATCTCGCCAGACCCTCAGACACAGTGGATAAATCAGTGGCAGCACGTGACTCTGAGACGTAAACTGCCTCATTGAATGTTCCATGCCTTCCCAGTCTCACAATGTAATCCTCCAGTGGAACTGCGGTGGTTTTTTCCACCGCCTGGCTGAGCTATGGAAACTGTTAAGCTTTACACCTGCTATCTGCATTGCCCTCCAGGAAACCTGGTTCCCAGCATTGCAGACCCTATCCCTCCACGGTTATAAGGGATATTGCAGGAACCGTAGCGACTATAATCGAGTGTCAGGTTGTGTTTGTGTTTATGGCCTAAACTCGGTCTGTAGTGAACATGTGCCCCTTCAAACCCCTCTTGAAGCTGTTCACACACTCAAACGGTGGCTGGAAGGGAACGTACTCTCATTCACTACACGCTGCAATGAATCCTATAACACCCCATTTACAGAGTGAGAGCTCCTAAGTGCCCTTACACATTTCCCCAACACACCTCCGGGGCCTGATCACATCCACAGCCAGCTGATTAAATATATCTCATCTGACTACAAGTGACATCTTCTCGTCATCTTCAACTGCATCTGGTGCGATGGCATCTTTCTGGTGCTCAAACCCAGTAAAAACCCATTTGATGTGGATAGCTATCGGCCCATCAGCCTCACCAATATTCTTTGTAAGCTGCTGGAATGTATGGTATGTGGGTGGTTGGGTTGGGTCCTGGAGTCACTTGGCTTGCAGGCTCCATGCCAGGGTGGCTTCTGCCAGGGTCACTCTACCACCAATAATATTGTGTCCATCGAGTCTGCCATCCAAACAGGCTTTTCCATACGGCAACACCTGATTGCCGTATTTTTTGACTTACGTAAAACATATGACACGACTAGGTGACACCATATCCTTGCCATGTTGTATGAGTGGGGTCTCCTGGGACCACTCCTGATTTTTTTCCAAAACTTCCTGTCGCTCTGTACTTTCCATGTCCAAGTTGGTGACTCCCGAAGCTCCATACATATCCAGAAGAATGGAATCCCCCAGGGCTCTTTATTGAGTGTGTGTCTATTTTTAGTGGCCATTAACGGTCTAGCCAGAGCTGTCGGGGCAATCTGTCTCACCTTCTCTGTGTGCAGACGACTTCTGCATTTCATACTGCTGCTCCAGTACTATTGTTGTTGAGCAGTGCCTCCAGGGAGCTATCCACAAGGTGCAGTCATGGGCTCTAGCCCACGGCTTCCAGCTTCACCTGCAAAGTCGTGTGTATGCAGTCCTGTCGGCGTCGTACCATTCATCTGGAACCCGTACTTTACCTTAATGACAATCCACTCACTGTAGTGGAGACACATCAATTCCTAGGACTGGTTTTCGACGCTCGATGACTTGGCTCCCTCTTCTTCGTCAGCTTAAGCAGAAGTGCTGGCAGCACCTCAATGCCCTCCATTGCCTGAAGAACGCCAATTTTGGGTGCAGATTGCTGCACGGTGCTGCAGCTGTACAGAGCCCTTGTCCAATCCCTGATTGATTATGGGAGTGTGGTTTATGGTTTGGCAGCACCTTCAGCATTGCATTTACTCCACCCTGTGCACCACTGTGGGGTTCAATTAGCGACAGGAGCTTTTAGGACGAGTCCAGTGACCAGCGTACTGGTGGAGGCTGCTGTCCCTCCACTGCAAATCAGACGTGTGCAACTGCTCTCCAGTTATGCAGCACATATTCATAGTTCACCTGAGCATCCGAATTACCAACTCCTTTTCCTGCCCGTGGCAGTCCGTCTCCCACATCGGCGACCCAGATCGGGGCTAACAATTGCGGTTCACATGCGGTCCCTTCTCTCAGAACTGGAGCCCATTCCTTTACCACCTCTACTTGCAGTCCGTTCACATATGCCTCCATGGTGTATGCCTTGGCCGCAGCTTTGTCTTTACCTTTAGCATGGTCCTAAGGACCCCGTTAACCCCGCCGCTGTCCGCTGTCACTTCCTCTCGATTCTTGACGTGTTCCGGGCCTCTGAAGGGGGTTTACACCGATGGCTCAATGGCTGATGGTCACATAGGCTTCGCATATGTTCGTGGAGGACATATTAAGCAGCACTCCTTGCCAGTTGGCTGCCGTGTTTTCACTGCAGCACTGGCAGCCATATCTCGTGCTCTTGAGTACATCCACTCATGCCCTGGCAAGTCATTTCTCCTGTGTCCTGACTCATTGAGCAGCCTACAAGCTACTGACCAATGCTACCATCACCCCCCTCTGGTAGCATCAATTCAGGAGTCCTTCTATGCCCTGGAACAGTCCCGCCATGCCGTGGTGTTTGTGTGGACCCCAGGACACGTCGGAATCCCCGGCTATGAACTTGCTGACTGGCTGGCCAAAGAGGCAACACAAAAACCGCTTCTGGAGATAGGCAACTCTGAAGCTGACCTGCGTTCTGTCTTACACTGCAGGGTTTTCAGGCTTTGGGAGATGGAATGGCATAGGAGCACGCACAACAAAGTGTATGCCATTAAGGAGACTATGAATGTGTGGAAGTCTCCATGCAGGTCTCTCGCAGGGTATCAGTTGTCCTCTGCCAGCTTCGCATTGGCCATACGTGGCTAAGGCGTGGTTACCTACTCCGTCGCGAGGACCCACCTCTGTGTCGCTGTGGCTCCCAAACGACAGTTGTCCACCTCTTGCTGGACCGACCACTTTTAGCCGCTCTGTAGCAGACTTTTACCTTTCCCAGCACCCTGCCTTCGGTGTTGGGTGACAGTGCCTCCACAGCAGCTTTAGTTTTACTTTTTATCCATGAGAGTGGGTTTATACTTCTATGTAGGCTTTAGCGCATGTCCTTTGTCCCTCTGTGTCCTCCACCCTAGTGCTTTTAGGGTGGAGGTTTTAATGTGTTGCAGAGTGGCTGCCTTTCCCTTTTTATTCCCACTGTTTGGCCAGCCACTGTAATCTGCTTTCATGTTTTTCTCTCTTCTGTTTTTAGCATTTCTCTGTTGTTTTCTCATCCTCCTTTGTTCCTTTTAGTGTTTGTTGCCTTCCCTTCGTTCTTGTGGCTTTTCCTTTCTTTCTGTTTTGTGTTATATAGTTTCATCCATTTTTTATTCTCACACTTGTGGCATTGTTTTATTAGGAGCAAGGGACCGATGACCTCATAGTTTGGTCCCTTCTCACGCCTTTAAACCTTTAATCACCGTTACTTGTTTGGGCCTTTCTGTTTACTTTCCACACAGGTAATATAGTCACCATACCTAAGGTTCATCTAAAATACAGGTACTTTATGATACAGCTCCTGCTGCCCAGCAAGCAAGATACAGAAAAATCCACGTGAGGTCCAATGACATGGTTAACACTCCACAGTTAGGTGAAAATGATTTGATACTAAAAATACACCATATCCCAGTCCCCACATCATGATAGTGTGGACTTTGTTCTCACAACACAGTATACAGACTAATCTGATAGGCAAACAGTCACCAACAGCATCTGTTCCATTATGTGAGATCTATAATACTTATGGGGCCACAAAGCAAAGACCAACTATACCCCTCATGAGTTTGAGGCAAAACCCAGTGACAACAAGCAATGAATAATGTCAGTTCAGAGCAGCAAATTCCCTTCAATATGAAAGGCCTACCACATAACAGTTCCTTGACTTAACCCATCCATACTCCAAAACAGGAAGCTGCTCCCATCTACAATGTTCCACTGAAAGCAATATACAATCATGTCCACACTACACGGTCCTAATTCTGCTCTGAAGGCAGTGTCTCAAAATCTTCACAGACTTAACGACAATAATCAGTGCAAATTTCCATGTAAGTCACAGAATACTAATTGCAATAGTCCCACATGTTACACACATGTTCCATTACATCCTACCCTGCATGCAGCCTGCACTTTCTTGTTATCTCCTTGCATGGTCCTCCATGTAAAAACCGTCCAAGCTGCTGTCACCATCCTTCCATTGACATGACGGGCAGCCCTCAGCATTTTCTTCATACAATGCTAGGCAGATTTGACTGTTGGCACAGGTTGGTGATGAAGATCAAGTGTTCTGTTGTATTTTCTTGCTGAAATTAATCGGTTATTGTGATGTCCTTTATCATAAGGACTTGGTACATGTCTTCTGTGACTCCTTTCATCATGTGTGAGATTTTGTTGCCTGTCATATCAGGATTCAATGTGGCATAGGGCAAAAACATTCTGCATGCGAGACTGTGTCATTTTCACATGATGTTGGACCTTTTTATTCAGTTCTTCTGCTATGAGGACCTTTTGCTATCACCAATGTTTTCTTCAGTTTGGCTTGGAATCCGTCCCAGCCGTCATTGTTCTCAAACTGCTGCTGAGCCGTGCCATTCAAGTAAAAGTACACATCTGCAAATACATCATATTACCCCACTTATTGCGTTTGGCAACTCAGTTGAATTCTTTCAGCCATATCTTTGGGTCCTGACCAGCATCCCCAGAAAACACTCATGGGCACCTAATGTGCAGCTGACTTGTTGCTGTTTTGGAATCCATTGGTCTCCTGAATATATGTACCTTTCAAATGATGTACTGCCTTTATTCTGACTCCTGGCTGTGTAGGCAACAGCTTCTACATTGCCTGATCAGAGCTAAGGTGATGTAGATGTCTTGAAGTTCCTACTGTCTCCACCAAAAAATATCACATTGTAATGACAATTGAGATGAAATCTGAAAGCAAGGTCTTCACTGAAGTGCAACACTTGACACTGAAAGCACATTTAATACAAACACCGATGTAAAGCCAGAACCATACTGAACTCCCAGATAGAAAGTATTCCTGTTTATACAAATGTAAGAAATTCTTAGAATCATCCAGAAATGATAAATATAAAATAACAAACAACTGCTGGTGTTCTGGTTTGAATTGGTTACCTGCAGTATGGCAGCCAGCAATGCTAACCACTAAGCCACACTGTCTGCAGCACAGCTCACGGAAATGTTGAGTAATAGAATATACACAGTGTGTCCTTATATCCTATTTAGAATTTAATAACTTGAAAACTATACTAGGTAACACAACTGATTTTAACATTTGTCATGATAGTCAATTTTTTTTCATCATTCCTACATATCCAGTTTGCAGGCAGTGTCCAGTTGATATTCACTCTTTCTCCTTGCACACTCCAGTAAGTCCCCAGCGGCATGTTCAGATGCATTATGAATGCATATCTTCAAGTCCTATAAGTCTGTAATGTTGATTTTGTAGCCTGATCCTCTACAAAACCTCATTAAATCTAGTGGTTTGAGATCCGGTGATTATGGCAGCCAGTGCCCATCCACCGACACGAAATCTTTTCATCCAGAAATTGATGGACATTTAGCAATGAGTGAGGTGGTGCCCTGTCCTGGTGGAATATAAAACCATGTGTTGTAATTGTAGCTTAATGAACTCGTGTAACATATACAGATATACATCATTGTTGGCAATAGGCTCACAGAAAAAGAATAGACCAATGATGCAACTGTGCATACATCTGCATCACACATGGATCTTGGAACTGTCTCATATCACTCCACATGTGAGGACAGTTTGATCACTGTATGTTAACATTATGATGGTTTAGTTTGCCAGTTACCAGAAAAGGTGAGTCATTGGAGAAGAAATATTTTCCAAAAAGTTACTGTTTGCATTTATCTTGGTTATCTTATCCATTGCAAACCATTCACACTGTCTGTCCACAAGCTTTAGTGCTTGAAGCAGCTACACATACTAGGCATAAAAATATAACTTCTTATGCAAGACTTGGTGCACTGTTGATCATGGCACTTCCAACACTTCGGCTGCTGTATTTCACAGTGATTTTGTCGGGGCACTTGCAAACACCTACCATACGGAGTCCATGTTAGCATCAGAAACAGATAAAGAAACCCAGCCCCTTTTTATGAAGAATACAACTTGTTTCTGTAAATGACATATGTCAAATAGTTGGACAAGGTAGTGATTTCCTTCCAACTGTGTCTGAAATTTTTGCTGCACTTCGGTATTGAACTCTATGGACTAGGCTACACTGAACTTACTCCTGTACCATCTACATTTTTAGTGATATCTACAGCAGCCAGAACATAAAAAGAATCTTTATGGGTTATTTTATCACATGTTGAAAAGCTATATAGTATAGTTTTGTAGTTATTAAAATATGAAGTTGTAAAGGTAATTTATGGAACCCCTTATATCAAGAAGATTTGTAATGAATGGTTTCGCTGTTTTCATTACTAGGGAGACAAAATATGATCTTCATGGTCCTGGTAAGAATCAACATTCAGTCTTTTTGGTATGATTGTATTATACCTGTAATTCATTACACTGGTCTTCAGTTTTCGTAGATTAATGTTATTTTAAGTGGAATAGTGTCACACCCAAGTATGAGAATATATATTACACTGCTACCACTTCTTGACAGGTATGTATCATGGACATGCCCAAATGCTGCTGAAAGCATTGGATTTATCTTTTATGTAGTAATCATATGGGTTTCAAAAACAAGACTATTGGATCAAAATTCTAGTACTGAACCACTCAACTAAGTGTTGCACCACCTTTCTGACAACAACCTTTTAACAGATGCTTAGCTTGGCTTCCATGAAAGGTTCTCTATAGAGGAAGCAATGTACGATCTCACAAACTGAATTCTGGTAGTATACAAGAAAAGTTACCCAGTTAACATTTCCTGTGTCCTTGCCAAGATGTTCAAGCATATATAACAAAGTTCCACTAGGGAAACTAAAATGCAACGGTGTGAAAGACATTCCTTTTGCATGGATGGAGTCACATCTTAGCAACAGAAACCTGATAGTCACATTAACAAATGATAACCACAGGAATAAAATTTAATTCAGAATGGGAAAACATTAAATGTGGTGTCCTACAAGGTTTGACACTTGGGCAATTCCTATTCCTGACTTACATAAATAATTTACCACAGGCATTGAAGGATTCTTCAAAAACTATGGTATCTGCTGATGAAATAAGTATACCAATAATGGACCCAAACATATCTATTCCAGAAACAGCCAGGAGAATAATAGACCAGGCTTACAACTTGCTCATACCTGTAACTTTAACCTTTACTCATACAAATACCCACTTTCAGTGGTGTACACTCAGTGCTTACATGGGATAAACTGGAAACAATGGTGAAACTGATGAAAATATTAAAGTTTAAAAAGCATCCTTTAGATAGCCAGACAAATGTGGTATTATATAGTATTTTTTGATTAGCACGTCTGATTTTTCATTATTACTATTTGCAGCCAAAATCATAAGTTCACACTCACTATTAGTTATGAAAATGCTGTACAAGTGGTGGCTGGAGCTCTCAGACATGTGGCTACCTTTTGCCACCACCACCATCAAAGCCTCCAGTGCTTTGATTGAAGATCTTAGTGTGAGGTTGTAACAGGTAAAAGTTTTAATTTCTTTTTTGGTGCTGTGGAAAACATATAAATGACTAATTACACATGTGGTATAGTTTTTATATTATCTCAATGTCATAAATAGCCTCAACAATTTATAATAACCATCATATAGGTATACGCCCCCCCCCCCCCCTTCCATGAACCATGGACCTTGCCATTGGTGGGGAGGCTTGCGTGCCTCAGCGATACAGATAGCCGTGCCGTAGGTACAACTACAACGGAGGGGTATCTGTTGAGAGGCCAGACAAACGTGTGGTTCCTGAAGAGGGGCAGCAGCCTTTTCAGTAGTTGCAGGGGTAACAGTCTGGATGATTGACTGATCTGGCCTTGTAACAATAACCAAAACGGCCGTGCTGTGCTGGTACTGCGAACGGCTGAAAGCAAGGGGAAACTACAGCCGTAATTTTTCCCGAGGGCATGCAGCTTTACTGTATGATTAAATGATGATGGCGTCCTCTTGGGTAAAATATTCCGGAGGTAAAATAGTCCCCCATTCGGATCTCCGGGCGGGGACTACTCAAGAGGATGTCGTTATCAGGAGAAAGAAAACTGGCGTTCTATGGATCGGAGCGTGGAATGTCAGATCCCTTAATCGGGCAGGTAGGTTAGAAAATTTAAAAAGGGAAATGGATCGGTTAAAGTTAGATATAGTGGGAATTAGTGAAGTTCGGTGGCAGGAGGAACAGGACTTCTGGTCAGATGACTACAGGGTTATAAACACAAAATCAAATAGGGGTAATGCAGGAGTAGGTTTAATAATGAATAGGAAAATAGGAATGCGGGTAAGCTACTACAAACAGCACAGCTAACGCATTGTTTTGGCCAAGATAGATACGAAGCCCACACCTACTACAGTAGTACAAGTTCATGTGCCAACTAGCTCTGCAGATGACGAAGAAATTGAAGAAATGTATGATGAGATAAAAGAAATTATTCAGATAGTGAAGGGAGACTGGAATTCGAGTGTAGGAAAAGGGAGAGAAGGAAACGTAGTAGGTGAACATGGATTGGGGCTAAGAAATAAAAGAGGAAGCCACCTGGTAGAATTTTGCACAGAGCACAACATAATCATAGCTAACATTTGTTTTAAGAATCATGAAAGAAGGTTGTATACATGGAAGAACCCTGAAGATACTAAAAGGTATCAGATAGATTATATAATGGTAAGACAGAGATTTAGGAACTAGGTTTTAAATTGTAAGACATTTCCAGGGGCAGATGTGGACTCTGACCACAATCTATTGGTTATGACCTGTAGATTAAAACTGAAGAAACTGCAAAAAGGTGGGAATTTAAGGAGATGGGACCTGGATAAACTGAAAGAACCAGAGGTCGTACAGAGTTTCAGGGGGAGCATAAGGGAACAATTGACAGGAATGGGGGAAAGAAATACAGTAGAAGAAAAATGGGTAGCTTTGAGGGATGAAGTAGTGAAGGCAGCAGAGGATCAAGTAGGTAAAAAGGTGACGGCTAGTAGAAATCCTTGGGTAACAGAAGAAATATTGAATTTAATTGATGAAAGGAGAAAATATAAAAATGCAGTAAATGAAGCAGGCAAAAAGGAATACAAATGTCTCAAAAATGAGATCGACAGGAAGTGCAAAATGGCTAAGCAGGGATGGCTAGAGGACAAATGTAAGGATGTAGAGGCTTATCTCACTAGGGGTAAGATAGATACTGCCTACAGGAAAATTAAAGAGACCTTTGGAGATAAGAGAACCACTTGTATGAACACCAAGAGCTCAGATGGAAACCCAGTTCTAAGCAAAGAAGGGAAAGCAGAAAGGTGGAAGAAGTATATAGAGGGTCTATACAAGGGCGATATACTTGAGGACAATATTATGGAAATGGGAGAGGATGTAGATGAAGATGAAATGGGAGATATGATACTGCGTGAAGAGTTTGACAGAGCACTGAAAGACCTGAGTCGGAACAAGGCCTCCGGAGTAGACAACATTCCATTGGAACTACTGCCGGCCTTGGGAGAGCCAGTCCTGTCAAAACTCTACCATCTGGTGAGCAAGATGTATGAAACAGGTGAAATACCCTCAGACTTCAAGAAGAATATAATAATTCCAATCCCAAAGAAAGCTGGTGTTGACAGATGTGAAAATTACCGAACAGTCAGTTTAATAAGCCACAGCTGCAAAATACTAACACGAATTCTTTACAGGCGAATGGAAAAACTAGTAGAAGCCGACCTCGGGGAAGATCAGTTTAGATTCCATAGAAACACTGGAACATGTGAGACAATACTGACCTTACGACTTATCTTAGAAGAAAGATTAAGGAAAGGCAAACCTACGTTTCTAGCATTTGTAGACTTAGAGAAAGCTTTTGACAATGTTGACTGGAATACTCTCTTTCAAATTCTAAAGGTGGCAGGGGTAAAATACAGGGAGCAAAAGGCTATTTACAATTTGTACAGAAACCAGATGGCAGTTATAAGAGTCGAGGGACATGAAAAGGAAGCAGTGGTTGGGAAGGGAGTAAGACAGGGTTGTAGCCTCTCCCCGATGTTATTCAATCTGTATATTGAGCAAGCAGTAAAGGAAACAAAAGAAAAATTTGGAAAAGGTATTAAAATACATGGAGAAGAAATAAAAACTTTGAGGTTTGCTGATGACATTGTAATTCTGTCAGAGACAGCAAAGGACCTGGAAGAGAAGCTGAACGGAATGAACAGTGTCTTGAAAGGAGGATATAAGATGAACATCAACAAAAGCAAAACGAGGATAATGGAATGTAGTCTAATTAAGTCGGGTGATGCTGAGGGAATTAGATTAGGAAATGAGACACTGAAAGTAGTAAAGGAGTTTTGCTATTTGGGGAGCAAAATAACTGATGATGGTCAAAGTAGAGAGGATATAAAATGTAGACTGGCAATGGCAAGGAAAACATTTCTGAAGAAGAGAAATTTGTTAACATCCAGTATAGATTTAAGTGTCAGGAAGTCATTTCTAAAAGTATTTGTATGGAGTGTAGCCATGTATGGAAGTGAAACATGGACGATAAATAGTTTGGACAAGAAGAGAATAGAAGCTTTCGAAATGTGGTGCTACAGAAGAATGCTGAAGATTAGATGGATAGATCACATAACTAATGAGGAAGTATTGAATAGGATTGGGGAGAAGAGAAGTTTGTGGCACAACTTGACCAGAAGAAGGGATCGGTTGGTAGGACATGTTCTGAGGCATCAAGGGATCACCAATTCAGTATTGGAGGGCAGAGTGGAGGGTAAAAATCGTAGAGGGAGACCAAGAGATGAATACACTAAGCAGATTCAGAAGGATGTAGGTTGCAGTAGGTACTGGGAGATGAAGAAGCTTGCACAAGATAGAGTAGCATGGAGAGCTGCATCAAACCAGTCCCAGGACTGAAGACCACAACAACATAGGTATACTGCTGTTAGCAAGAAGATAAGCAACAGAGCCCACTGCATATCATGCTGCTGAGTGGCGAAATATTGGAAATCCAAGTATGGTGGCACCACTTTGAATGAGGGGCTCTGCTGAACAACTTGGCTGCCCTCAGCTTCAAAGAGGACGAGAACAGAATGGAACTGGATAGACCTACAGCTGAGTCATGCATCATAATTAGAAATCTTGCTTACGTCATTTCTATATGCAGCTTAATGATAGAAATCAGTGGCTCTCAGGACGATCTAATATGCAAAAGCTGAGTAAATGCAATTATGTTGAACTCTCACATCGTCTCAGTGAATATGGTGGAAAGTTGAAACATCATTTAGAACTTTCTTCTGGGTTTACAGGAGTGTTAACTGTAACTCAGAATGACCTGACTGTTTCTGTTTCAAAGACACTCATGAATAAATTAAGAAAAGTTAGTTGAATTTTGTCTCTATTATTCTGGATGAAGGTAATGTGTACTTCACAATGTCACTACTATTAGTGAAGTCAATGAAGGGTTTCCAAAATTCATGAACAAGCTCAAAATGAGGATGGAAACATAGTTGGCTATTTTATTCAAAGTGTGAGAAACACATTTTCTACTGCAGTGTTTGTTAACTGTTTTGGTCACTGACTGAATTCAGTGCTATCAAAAGTGTGTCAAAGAGTGCAGATTTTTTTCCCCACATTTTAAATAGTCATACTGCTTTTTTCCCTTTATGACAATAAAATGAACCTGATTTCTAGAAGAGAAAGTAAAGAAATGACTGCCTAAACCCTATTGTGATGGCTGTACATTGGAGTTCTCCATTTCATTTGATAAGAACTTAACTGTAGCAGTGAACTGGTCTTACTTTTCAGGAATATAATATATCCAGATAACTGGTATGAAAACTGTACTGCTGACCATGGATTTGAAATCACAATGCAAAATGTTGATTTAAATTTCATCCTGCTTCTACATACTTATGCAGATATTTTCCCTCTCACTGAAAGAAATGTTGAAAACCAAATGTGACAAATATATAGCGAAGAATCATTCATAGCCAAAAACATGTGGATGAACCAGTAACTAAGTGTCCTAGGAATAATACTGCAGTCAGTTTCAAAACAAACTTATTATATCATAATTTGTTTTGAGTATACTTTAGAGAAGTTACCTGCAGTGAGTGGTGCCATTTACTTTATAACTTGGCTTGTTCAACATGTCTAATGGTTCTCCCGTGATGGGGTGTAGAAAAAACAATGTACATACGTATTTCAAAATTTTTATATGGACAGTATAGATTGGTAACAACTCATACTGACAGTGTCACCACCTTTAATTTGGAAACTATATATAAATGGGGATCTGTTCTTCCCCTCTGTCTCCTCTGAGGTAAAAACTAAACTACAAAAGGGGAAAACTGATATGAGTTGCTAGGTTACTCAAGCAAACTTCAGACTATGCACTGAACGCTTTTTTTAATGCAATGTTTTGGTTTCTGTTGCCGAACAACAGAAACCAAAACATTGCATTAAAAAAAGCGTTCAGTGCATAGTGCTGTGGAATGCAGAAAAAACAGCAAATTGACGCTCATAGGAAGAAGAACAAGACCAAAAATGCAACAGGAGCATAATATGTAAGAAACTGTCTACGCAACCTGCCACTGATGATGCCTTGCAGAAAATAAAGGCGAAACGCGTATGGCACTAAAATTGTGTTTTATTCAGTTGCTGTCAGACGGTCCATAAGTGAAAATCATCAACATACCGTAGTAATTAGGATCAAGTTTCTTTACAATTTTCTTCTCCACTTCTAGCTAAATATTTCTCCTGAGGAGGGTTTGCATGTGTAGATGACTTTTTCCTGCATTGAAGCAGCTCTCAAACTTTAACTCCCAGTTTCAGATCAAGATATCCAGACTGGTTTTATTATGTTGCTAATCTTTCATACAATGAGGTACAAAGACTGCTGAGACCATTTAAGTTCTTTTGCTTTCTTTCTCACATGCTGTATTTAAACTGTTCTCTTACACTGCGTGTTTTCACCTGTCACACCCCTCTTGTTCAGTTTTTCAGTGAAATGACACAAATGCATGTATATATGTGTAATTATGTTCTGTGTTTCATCTTTTTCTAACATAAAACTAAATTTGTCACCATCATCTTCCTTACCGTTGTGTTTTAGTAAATGTTCATTGTATGCACTGAAGGTCCCAGAATTGCTTTTTGAGCCCTTTCAGAAAATATTTTCTCAGAGACAAGCAAATTATGGCACACTGTTACAAACTGACAATTAAAGAGTTCTATGAGGAAAGAACAGAAGATGTATACAGCAACATTGGAATAAATGAACATGATACAGATGACTGCCCCTCAGTCGGGCGCTTTATGGCTGGCTAAAGCAGCAATATTTGCAACAGAATTCTTTTCCCTTTATTTTTATATTAAGTTTAAGGAAGATATTTTTATGTATACCAATATGTGCATTATGAAAATTTGACAGATCTCATTTCACAATGCTTATCTGGTCTCCTGCTACAAACAGGAACTTCTCAATTTTTAAAGACCAGTGGGATATGTATGGCCCTAACCTATTTATGGTTACAGTGTCATATAGAAGAGCCCTGTTTTTACTTTACTATATTCATTTTGATGCAGCTATGTATAAACTTACCACACGATAGAAATCTTGGTAGATTTTTAGTCCTGGAGATTATGTGACAATGATGAACAACTCATTCCATTTTGAGGATGAAGTCTCTTCCATCAATACCAGCCATAAAAGTCAACAAAATACAGCAAAAAATTTCGCTATTGTACAGTCCCGAACAGTTTACCTAATGAACTTTGAAGTTTATGTAGGCACGCAGCCAGTCAGTCATTTCAACGAACCAAACTAGCCATCATAAATTGCATGCAATAACTCTGTTCAAAAAGAGATTGAGTTAGAATATTACCACAGAAACCAGAAATACCCGAGAATTTTTCCAGCACAGACAAAGAATTGTGGGTTCCAGACCATTTTATTTAGATACTAGCAGATACACCAATGGAATTAGCCGAACAGTTATATGTTTTATTCATCTGTAACATTTATAATGAAGGAAATCTGAATGAATACTCAGGATTCCTACAACTGTACAAAAGCCTAAGTAAACACTTGGGATCAGTTATGTATTAATTACAGTGTCTGTAGAATAAGACATTTATTAGTAGTGTTTTTCTCATTTGCTAAATGTGTCTGTCCTAAATTCACATGGGTTTCACAAAATGAGCTCAGGTAACAAAGTTGTAAGATGAGAATTTGTGAAGTATATGGCTAAGCGCTTTCTCATCAACTATTTACTTAAAAAATGAACATCTCTTACATACATTGCAATCTATGACCAAACAAAATGAAGCTTTACCTGGTAGGGAGACATATTGGTGGCAGCACATGAGGGTAATGAACAAAAATACCCATTGAAAGAGGAAGTCTGACACATGCCCAAGTACAAATGATATAAGATGCATTCAGAAATAAATGAGCTGGAGGCTGTAAAATGAGACCTGCTGAAGTGACAGTAATGCCATTGCCAACAGAAGCTAGTGTGGTCCTTAGCATCAGAGCTAGCATCTTGAGTGCCCCCAGCAAGGTTTGAACTTGGCTTTTTCCAAGTCTTATTTCTAGGAAAAGAAACAACACAGCTTTGAAAATGTAATTTAAGTGACGTATAAATTTCAGCATAAAATTAGTTCTTTCTTACTATTATGTAGGAAGAATACAGTACCAGTTTGTTCACTTAGGAATTATAAAATCTTTTAAAAGTTTCCTTTTCTGAGGCCAATTAATATGGTCTACATTAATACTTTTTGCAGTTCCCTATAAAAGAGCCGAGACTCCAAATCTTGTACTTGAGGGTCATAGGTACACAATCATGTGACAATTGAGCAAGTATGTTCACGCATCGATCATCCATTGCACTCACTCATTAGTGCTGAAAACTGACAAATGGAGGCTTCTTTTAATACACCTCTAAGTTTTCAAGACCAATTTTTATATTTTTCCATAGCTATGTAATGCTTAGTCTCCAATCAATTTTGATTGATTTTATGACAAAATCTACAAAATTTGACAATATATGGGGTGTAATGAGGCCTAAATTCTGAGTTTAAAAAGTGATATTAAAATGAAAATGGTGTATGTGAACCCATAAATAAATGTACCAGAATCTGATAATATAGTTAAGTGTAAAATGTAATACAAAAAAGTTACAGGAAAGCTAGAATGAAACTAGGTTGCAAAGGAAGTAAAATATTTTTAATAAACATTTACATTAGGGTGGTGGTTTGATGCAGTTAGAGAGACCAAACTATGAGATCATCAGTCCCTTAATCGTTTGTGTCATGCTGGCAATAGTCCCCAGAAAGGAAGGACACAAAAGATAAATCCCAGTAGATTCAGTTGTATTTGGGAATCAAGAAAGCCATGAGAAAGAAGCAAGTAGAAGTGAGAGAGGGATAAAAGGGTGTACATAGGAGAGTTGCCCCAGTCAGAAAGCAGCTGGAGACCCCCCAGAAAAGTTACGTGACCGGAGACACACACACTGCATTCAGTTGGTGCTTCCACACCCTTCACTACCACAAGAAAACTACATAGACAAGATAAAGTCTCAGGAAAGAGAATAATGATGACAACAGCTGTAAAAGAACAAGAAAAGGTGGGAAGGGCATGAGCCAGGCTGGACCACCAAGCAAGGGCGGCCATGAATCCCTCGAGCCAGAGCAGGCAACGGGGCCCTCTTCCAATCCCTCATTTGGTCAATGAGTCTAATGTGCCTTACATCACAGAGAGGAGTAAAAACTGCTTTCACGGGCAAAATGTAAAACCAGAGCAGCTGCCTTGGGATTGTTCAGTAGCACCAGAGGTTGCATAGCAACAGGTTTAAGGGTTCGCTGTAAGGTGGCCAAATTAGGGCAGTCCACTAAGATGTGGCCACCATGTGACATGCACCATGCTGACAGTAGGGTGGATCCTCACATCAAAGGAGGTAGCTGAGGGTCGGCTAAGTAACGCCAGTGTGAAGCAGATGGGAAAATTGATTCCCTGTGAGAAGTGGAAAGGGAAGACTGCCACATGGTTGTGGTATCATATATGGTTCACAGTTTATTTGGAAAAACCAGGACACACCAATTGGCATTCCAAGCCTCTAACAGCTGTTGGTGTAGTGTCAACCAAAGGTCTGGTTCCAGTACCCATCTCCAAAGTCAGTATCCTGGTAGCCAGCTTGGCCAGCTGGTCAGCATATTCATTCCCTGTGATTCCAACGTGACCACAGTCCGTACACAAATGACCCACCATCCATTGTGGTGAAGTTTGTACAGGAGATCCTCAATAGTCACAACCAATGTGTGTCAAGGGTAGCACTGGTTGACAGCCTGAAGACTACTCAAGAAGTCACTGCCAATTGAGAATGGCTTGTCAGTACAAGAACAAAAATGGCTAAGGGCTCAAGCAATGACCACCAATTCTGCAGTGAATACACTGCATCAGTTCCACATAGAAACATAGTTCACATCTTGCATGTGTGTAGGCAAAACCAGTTCATCTGTCAACCTTTGAGCCATCAGTGTTTAGCACATCTGAGCCTGGAAATGTATCAAGGATGTCCAGAAACGGGTGGCGATGAACTATAGGGACTATTGAGTCTTTCGGTTCAAGGGAGAGGTCGAGTCAGAACCAAGGATGGTGTACCCACCACAGGGGCACGCAAAGTTTCTCCCTGACAATATGTAACAGTGGGGAAAGATGAAGTTCAGAGCTGAGACTCTATATACTAACTGCAATTGTGAATCCAGACCTTGGCCTCTGTTGAGTAGGCAGATCTCCCCACCACGAAAAAAGACACAGCAGTTTGGACACTCTGGGGAGCAGTGAATGTGTACTGCATAGTTGAACAGCAGTTGTTGGTGCCTGATCTGTACGTGAGTGATACCAGCCTCCATGAGTAGGCTGTTCAAAAGGTTGGTCTGAATGGCACCTGTTGCAGCTCAGACCTCACAATGATCTATCAAGTACAGCATCTGCATACACCACACTCCCACAATCAAGATGCAACAGGATCAGAGCTGTGTAGAGCCACAAAAGTGTAGAACAGTCTACACCTCAATTGATGTTACTGAGACAGTGAAGAATACTGAAGAGGTGACTAGCATGCTTGCTTAAGTTGACGAAGATGGGGAAGCCACGTCAACTGGGCACTGAAGACCAGTCCCAAAAAAACGATAAGCCTCCACCACATTCAGCATCTGTTCCTTGAGGCAGAGTTCTGGTTGGAGATGGACAGTATGATGGCAACAGAAGTGCATGGCACATGTCTTGGCGGTGGAAAACTGGAAGCCGTGGGTGAGATCCTGGGACTACTACTTTCGTATGGCACCCTGTAGTTGGTGTTCAGCAACATCCACAGTTGAGGAGCAACAGTAGATGCAAAAGTTGTCAGCATACAGGGAAGGTGACAGTGTAGGCCTTTAACGAAATCGTCGAAATGAATGGAATTGATTTGAAATTTCGTTAAAGAAGAATAATAAATTTTATCTTTTGCTTTTAAGTTAATTTTCTTTCGTGCGAACTTTGTTGTAGAACCACTCTCTTATTTTCGTGTGGTAATAAAAATTTTTACTTTCTTAAGAATTACGTACATTTAAAGAAAAAATAATATTTACGTGAACTCATATGAACTGGTTAAGAATATTAGGTTGAGAATTGAGTCCTTTAAATCTTTCGGCCTTGGCATACACTTTCCAGATGCAGTGGGTTTTTTGTTAAATATTTTTACTGAATTTTATCCCGGCACTAGCCATAGAACACAAGATTACCTCTATTAGCAGAAAATGTTTTAATTATTGCCAAGCCGACATTTATCACTGATCAAACCTACTTCACTATGCATTTGAGTTATTTTAAAGAACCAAACTGTTTAAATTTCAATGTTAACTAACATTAACTATCCGCCTACGAATGCACAAACGTATAATTAATTCAAATTTTATCAGCCACAGGATCACTGAAAAAGAAGAACAATTTCTTAATTCACTATTAATTTTTATGCATCTGTTCCCGATTTACGGGTTTGATAATTTTTTAAATGTGCCGCCTCTGCTATTGTTGGTCGCGGCACAGCCCAGCAACACCGCTAAAAAATGCTGAAAAATTCTTAAAGAAATTTTATAGATGACGTGGGCAAGCTAATTTACATAAATAATTCACACATTTGATAAATTCTAATATATTTAGATCAAACAACAATACAACTCACATTAATTCGTAACGCATCGTCTAATGGCGGCTAAGTCCAGACAGAGACAAAAGAAGTCTACACATTCGTAAAAAACTCTTTCACAGTGTCCTACCGCAATGACTTCTGAACAGAGAAGACCAAAGAATACATAATGCATTGTGCTTAAATAGTATTGCTGACTATTAACATTTCTTTGCAAATTGACGATATTATTCTCTTCTGGCAACATTTTATATCTCTGCTATCGCAAATACTGACACATTTTACAATCACATAATAAATACAGAAAAATTCCTATCCTAAATACAGAGAAATATTACAACAAAAAATATAAGGAGAGTAACAAATGTCTTTTACACCACATTCAGTAATATTTTTGTTCAATAATTTCGATATATACAACTTGCTCAGAGCGGCGTATATGGTACAAATAAACTCTTGTTCTTTAATAACGTGAGTTTGCCAGGGAACGTTACATTGCCCCCTGGCAGCATTTGGCAAAGAGTTTTTACACTTTGACACAATGGTGCCAGTAACGTTCTTTACACTTGTATATTTTACGGAATGGCTCTTTTATTTAGTCCCAGGGTTATACAAGTTCATGGCTCCCCCATTTGGGCGTAGGCAAACAGGAAACCTGGGCAAAACTGTGCCGGAGCCCAGCCATCCCAGTTGGTTCATGGTCAATATTGTCTCTTTAGCAGTTATTCATTTGAATTAAATTAGCAGTTCGTCACAAACGGTTACACAATTACACAATATCATAGTCACATACAGTTCAACGGAAGTTTTTGTGTGTGACACTATTATTCTTGTGATACACTACAAGGTCACTTGTCCTAGGATATATCACTTACGGACATACATAGTAAATGTTCAATGTTTATCGAAATGAAGTCATTGACATGTTATTCAGTTTATGTGAACATTTCAAAAAAAAAGTCAATAATGCTGTATTTGGTGAGCGGTGCGGAGTGATTGTTGAGCGGCGCTAGGCGCGGCGCGCTGACTCCGTGTAGGTCACCGCCCCCGGCGTTGACAGCTACGGTGCGGAGGGGCGTGGCTGTCTGTCTGGTCTGCTACAGGCTGCTGCGGCCGCTGCATAGCTGATGTAGCCGGATGCGCGTTGGATATCAGCTCGCCCGTGCGACGTCTTCTTGCAGTGCTCCAGGAAACATGCAACAAGTTCACAAACAGTGTACTATCCTTATAGGCATTTTTGGTGCTGTGGGAAAGAACGCACACAGTTAGTGGCAGTTATTACTCAGTAGGCCTTCACTAGTCTGGTTTGCACAATGTTTCGTTGTCACAGTAACACGTTTTATGGGCACACAATATTTTTCACCATGTCATGACTTGTCATTAGTCACACGCAAGTTTTCACCTTTGGACAAAATGTATCTTTGTAGTCAATGCGCTTTCCTAGCGTCCCTTGACACACAGAGTTAAAGTTTGACATTAATTTGATCCACCGTCCGTTATCGGCTCACAGTTCGTGTCGTGCTAGTTCCTTGTCCACTTGCACACACGGCGATGATACAGTTTTTTTATTACTTATACTCAACTATTCCATGACGTATTGCTGCAGGTTTAACAGTCACTGTCTGTCTCTGCCGCACAATACTGCACTTTTGTTTAAGTTCCTTTATTTTTATTTACAATGTCCGCTGTGCAATTTTTTTTTTTTTTTTTTGTAATAGCACATTCGTAACTCTTTACCAAGGTGTGATATTTGCGTACATGGTAACAAATATTCAAAATTTGGTATTAGTTTGCCCAAAAGTCATCTATATTCGTGTTCGAGTAGATTTTATTTGTGCATTCCAGCCGGATTCAGGCATATTGTTCAATAACTCCTTTGAACTCATGTCACACTTTACTATCAACGTCCTACGTAACTACAGTGTAGTCTCTGTAGGCAAAAATTGACTTGGACTGTATCTGGCTAGCTCTTTTTTACTGTTTGAATCTGCACATGCTTCAATTGAAGCTTCTTTGTGCGTAACTTTGCATTACATAAATTTGCAACAAGTTTGCCTCCCGTGGTGCCCTCGGGTCACTACTGGGTGCATTATTTTCTCTAATAACATTGGTGAGATAATAAAGTTCTCAGGGCCTCATATTATTGATATTATTCTGGGTTCGAATCTGTCAATCTGACAGCTACACATATATACATACATACACATAATAGAAAAGATTGTGCCAAGAAATATTTCAAATTTGGGCTCATAGAAAATTATGTAGTACACTAACTAATCATTACTAAAATGTTCTTTTTGATTGAACTCTGTCACAGCTTAACACTACAAATAATTGCACTAATCAGATTATCTGTGCAAACATTTAGAGCATGTTCTAGATAACACAAATTAAAAGAGTACATAACACAAATATCCATACACATGAGAAAGTCAATCATATTCTTATAACTAAACACTTCTACACTAGTACATTATCTCTAAAGATCACACATCATTAATGTTCATTATTTACAAAAGAATGGTGTCCACATAGGACTATTAGTCTTTTACTGTAGGAATGCTTTTACATCCTTACGCGGATACAGTCCCCGTACTCTCCCTGAGTGGGGATCTGCTAAGAGATAGCTACACTCATGTGGCACACTTACTACTCTAAAAGGTCCATTGTACACCAATTGCCACTTGCTATTCTGTTTCAAGGATGCCGAGGACTTAGGATGATTGCGTAAGAGTACCAAGTCCCCAACACTAAATTTTTGGTTATTCGTCACATGTTGATTATATTTTTCTTTCCTTTTCTGAGCGCACCTGGTAAGGTTGCACCCTGCTTTTCTTATCTTCTCTTCCTTAGGATCAGGAATGACTGGGACCTTAGGCAAAGGTGCCAGCCACTCATTCAAAACTCTATTATTATTCATTATAATCTCGTTTGATGGATACCCCGTAGAAGCATGCGGGGTTGCGTTGTGAACTTCTACAAACTTAGGTATCAGATCTGGCCATCTTGTGTGTTTATATGCAATGTATAACCTGAAAAATTTATTTAACTCTCCAAATGTTCTCTCTACTAAACTTGCTTGTGGGTGAAAACGGGAAATTAGTATATGCTTTATATCTTGTTCATGTAAATAGTTTTTCCAGGTATGGCCTGTAAAATAGGAAGCATTATCCGATATTATCGCTTCAGGCTTACCCACTTGTGTAAAATATTCCTTCCCTAACCATTTAACTATTCCACGAGCAGTGGCTGATTTAAGGCAGTATATTTTTAAATATTTAGAGAAAAGGTCATACACCGCTAAAATGTACTTCAATCCACCCCTGGCTCGTGGGTAGGGTCCTGCTATGTCTATAGATACTAACTGAAGTGGCCGATGAGGCACTATAGGATGCAGTTCAAACCTTGTGGACTTATTTTGAAACTTAGCTTTTTGGCACAGAGGACAAGTCCTGATAATGGTGCGAGTCTGCTGGCTTATCCCCTTAAAATAACAGAATTTGGACAAAATCCTTATTGTTTTGCGTATCCCAGCGTGACCCCATGCTAAATGCGTGTGCCACACTACAGCTGGGATAGCCTGTTGTGGTATACACACGACTCCATGGTCATTTGACACACCTGTTTTATAATACAGAATATTATCTACTATTTTGAAATTCTGAACACTTTTAAGATTGGTTCCTTCTTTAATTTGACTAATGATATCTCGCCAAATCGGATCAGTTTCCTGCAATATAGACATATTTTTACACATATGTAAAAAGTCCCTCCTATGTACCTTATCTTGTACTAATAGTATTCGATATTCCTCCGATTGTTCCAAAATATTTGACATTGAGGATTGCCCTAGTGGAAGCCTCGACAAGGCGTCTGCTACAACATTATCTTGTCCTTTTAGGTACATGATTTTAATTTTATATTCCTGTAATGCTAACCTCCATCTTAGCAAGCGGGTATGGTATAATTTGCAAGTCATTAAATAGCTCAGAGCCTGGTGGTCACTGAATACTTTGACTTCTTTACCATAGATGTAATAGTTAAATTTCTTTACCGCCCAAACCACTGCAAGAGCCTCTAATTCGGTAGCGGAATATGCTCTCTCGCAGCTGTTTAGTGTGCGGCTGGCAAATCCGATTACATTGATTGTTGTGGGGTCGTTGCTCCTGTCCCACTGAAATAAACACGCGCCCAGACCGTATGAACACGAATCTGTCGCTATACAAAAATCTTTTGTCATGTCTGGGTGTCGCAGTATGTTTGCGTTCACCAAGGCATTTTTGATAGCGTCGAATGCGCGTTGACATTCTTCTGTCCACACCCAGTGCGCATTTTTACGCAACAGGCTCAATAAAGATTCGTTATTCATTAATTGGTTGGGAACAAACCGTCTAAAAAAAGATGCTAGACCTATAAATGCTTTGAGCTGTTTCTTAGTTCTCGGACTAGGAAACCCACGAATTACATCAAGTTTTTTGCTGTCAGGCTTGATGCCTTGTGGTGTTATTATGTGACCTAGAAATTTAATCTGATTACGTCCAAATTTGGATTTATCAAGATTCGCTGTTACTCCCGCTTGCTTAAACCTTTCTAAGACTTTACTCAGTAGTTCTACGTGCTCCTCCCAGGTGGCAGTGGCAATCACTAGATCGTCTACATACACCGTTACCCTTTGCAGCAAATCCGGACCTAAAACCGCGTCGAGGGCTGTTATGAAAACTCCTGCACTTACATTCAAGCCGAAAGGTAGTACCCTAAATTGGTAGCTCCTTCCCCCAAATATAAATGCAGTATATTTCCTCGACTCGGGTGTGAGCAGGATTTGCCAGAAAGAACTTCTCATATCAATAGATGTCAAATATTGCACTCCATGAAATTTTTGAATTTGCTCATCAAGATTTTCCGGATGAGTCCTAACAGGTACAATAATTTCATTTATGTCTCTCGCATCTAGTACTAACCGTACCTGTCCGTCTGCTTTTGCTACCGCCACCAAAGGACTACTATAAGGGGAGAAAGACGGTTCTATTATTCCTCACTCGATCAGTTTTCTTATTTCTTTAGCTACTATTTCCTTCTTGGACCAAGGAATGGAGTATGAGGCTCGACAGTAAGTTTTGTGAGGCTTCACCTCGATATTGTACTGATATCCCTTAACAATTCCTGGTCGTTCTGAAAATACATCTGCATAATTAGATAATAACTGTACCAAATCCTGCTGTTGCATAGAGTTCAAATTTTCGGACTGTGATACTTTGTTCACAAGTGCGTCCACATTTGCTTTTAATTGATCACCTTGTACGTCAGGATAATAGAGATTCTGACCTAGACAATGATTGTCTAAATGTAGTATCCACTGATTCCTACACCTTATGTTAATAGCGTTACAATTAGGTACAGGTACCTCTTCAGATCTGAGCATGGACAATTCTATTCTCCTACCAGCATTCATCAAACTTAATTTTCCCCGAGAAAGGTCGATTATTGCGTCCCTTTCTCTTAAAAAATCTACCCCCAAAATGCAGGCTACCTTTAAACCCTTTACTACCAGGAATGAGCACGCTATGGCTTCATCCCCTAAATACATCTCTACCCGCACTTGGAGTTTAATTATTTGTCGCTGTGCACTTATGGCTCCAGTGACTTTACAATTATTCACGGGAAAAGTCAGCATACGCCTTTCCTTCCCCAGTACTTTGAATAAGTCCATACTCATAACACTGACAGTAGCACCTGTATCTACGACCGCTTGCACATCAATATTGTTAATTTTGATCTCTATTATCGCTTGTACTTTGTCTTTGTGCTCCTTTACGCACGTGGATGGTTCAGTTATTAATTCATCCCCCATCTGTACCCCGTCATTATACCTAAGGATACAGATGTTGTTCGGTGTTTTGTTCTGTGTCGGGCTGCTCTCACTCCAAACCTCAGCCGACGATGGAGAGCGTATCTCGGCTGCATCTAGTTTGTTGAATTATTGCTAGTGGATGGGTGTGGCTGCTCTGTGTCACTGACCTCCACTATGTGCACGTTGTGTTGCGTCGGCCGCCACGGTTGCGCAATTGGCGCATTTTGTGGTGGCGGTCGGTTTATTAGTATTGCTCGGCCCCCTGGCATTTTTCCATCTATTATTGCTTGGTGGGCCTGTCTCATACCGGTCATCGAACCTCCTTTTCCGGTCATTATTCACCTGCGGACTATTGCCGTTCCGGTCTCTACCTCTATTTCCGTTTTGTGCATACTCTTGTCTCCTATTATTACCTCCGCCGTTTCCATTACTTGGTGGAGGCGTGTTATTTCTACCATTTCTATAACCATTTCCGTTACTTCTAGCCTGTTCAGAGGCTGCCTTAACATCCTCCTGAATCAGGTCAACTGAGTCCAGAACAGACAAGAAATGTTCCATATCATTTTCGGGCACGTGTATAAGTTTTTCCTTTACATGTATCGGCAAGTGTGATTTCAAAAGTCTGATCAAATCCCGGGATGAAATCTGTTCGTCCCAGTAACGGGTCTTATTAATGTACTTCTCGAAATATTTTCGCAAATTGCTTAGTCGTGGAGAATACGGCTCTGGATTATATACCTCCTTCCGTAATCTCTCCTGGATACATGTTGACCAATATTTGGCCAAGAATGCTTTTTCAAATTGCTCATATGTATCGCAACTATCAGCTGCTTCGGTTGCCCATAATGCAGCATCTCCTTGTATGTAAGACATAACGAACTGTATTTTCTGGGTATGACTCCAAACGCTAGGCAAAATGTTTCTAAATCCCTTGATAAACACTACAGGGTGAACAGATTTCTTCTCCGTTGTAAAGATCTGAAACTGTCGGTTCCTAATCAAGCTTTCTTCAATCACTACTTTGGAATGACATTTATTTGTTTCGCTTACATTGGTTGCCTGTTCTGTCTCGCAGTCGCAATTTTTTACTGCAGTATTTATATGCCTATCATTGTTGGACCTGGCTGGCGTGACATACGCCTGTGCCTCGTCATGCCGCAAGCTAAGCTCCATTTCGGCAAGACGACGGTCCACACTCCGCTGCCACAGCAGAATGTCATTGTGCACTATCTTTTTTAGATCCTGCACATCCGCACTTGAGCCCACATCTCTGGCCTCAATTGCGGCGTGCACTTTCTGATCTATTTCTTTCATGACTTCATTTTCTACTTTGTGCACTTGTTCGATCACTTTGTCCTCAATTACTTGAGTTGTGTCAATTTCCAATTGCTCGACTCTGTTAGTCAGGACACTAATTTCCTCTACGATATTGGCGTTAGCCACTTGAATACTGTCTACTCTTTTGCTTAATTCATGCACTGTTTTGGGTATGGTTTCATATTTTTGTTTCAAACTAACAAGCTCACTTTGCATAACTTCTAAAGTTTGCATCAACTGCAAGTCCCTCTCATGCAGGCGTCGGTCACGCTTTGCTTGTTTAGCATCACGTTCTTTATCACGCTCTGCTTGTTTAGCATCACGTTCTTTATCGCGTTCTGCTTGTTTGCATGCAAATTCAGCTACCAATCTCTGGTCACGCTCTGCTTGCATATGTACAAATTCAGCTTGGAAATTGAGCATGCGCTCGAACATAACTCTTAACGATTGCACTTCTGACATCACACCACTCTCTGGTCCGTGTCCAGTACTTGCGGATGGCGCAGTATTTCCGCTATCAACTGAATCACTGGGTGGCAATGGCAACATTTCTTGCCCTTCTGCCCCCAGATTTTCACATTGTACTTCCTGAACTACGTCACTAACATTACTTTGTGTCCCACTTTCTAACTCAGTATCACTACTTACTGACTGTTGCTCATTATCCATGTTGATATCTTTCTGACTACGCAATCTAACCATAGTAAACAAAAGAAATAAAATCTGAACTAAATATCCTAACACTTAGGTTTCACTGACATAATCACACAAGAAATGGACATTAACTAATACACACTTACTATATACTACAATGACTAACTACCTAAATGTCCTGTTATTTTAAAACAAAGTACTAACAACAAGCACACCACTAATGATCCGAGAACACTGCACTGAGGCTACTGTACTACCCACAGGACAACTACACTGTAGCTTTACCTTTTAGTTATCTATCTTGGGTGCAGCTGCCCCCTGATATTGTGGTAGGTAATTAATTTTTCGAAATGTTGAGCTCTCTTCTTCAGCTTGCCTCTGGGTACATAGTGTTCTCATGCAAAAAATCATACACAGGTATTACCACACAATATTGGTTATGCAATACATACAATACATAGAAAAATTATTAAATGTTCTGCAACAAAGTTCGACTATATTAATTCCCTAGTTATCTCACGGGTATTTAGTGGCCACTGCATATTCGGGCCCCACGTTGGGCGCCAATTTAACGAAATCGTCGAAATTTCGTTAAAGAAGAATAATAAATTTTATCTTTTGCTTTTAAGTTAATTTTCTTTCGTGCGAACTTTGTTGTAGAACCACTCTCTTATTTTCGTGTGATAATAAAAATTTTTACTTTCTTAAGAATTACGTACATTTAAAGAAAAAATAATATTTACGTGAACTCATATGAACTGGTTAAGAATATTAGGTTGAGAATTGAGTCCTTTAAATCTTTCGGCCTTGGCATACACTTTCCAGATGCAGTGGGTTTTTTGTTAAATATTTTTACTGAATTTTATCCCGGCACTAGCCATAGAACACAAGATTACCTCTATTAGCAGAAAATGTTTTAATTATTGCCAAGCCGACATTTATCACTGATCAAACCTACTTCACTATGCATTTGAGTTATTTTAAAGAACCAAACTGTTTAAATTTCAATGTTAACTAACATTAACTATCCGCCTACGAATGCACAAACGTATAATTAATTCAAATTTTATCAGCCACAGGATCACTGAAAAAGAAGAACAATTTCTTAATTCACTATTAATTTTTATGCATCTGTTCCCGATTTACGGGTTTGATAATTTTTTAAATGTGCCGCCTCTGCTATTGTTGGTCGCGGCACAGCCCAGCAACACCGCTAAAAAATGCTGAAAAATTCTTAAAGAAATTTTATAGATGACGTGGGCAAGCTAATTTACATAAATAATTCACACATTTGATAAATTCTAATATATTTAGATCAAACAACAATACAACTCACATTAATTCGTAACGCATCGTCTAATGGCGGCTAAGTCCAGACAGAGACAAAAGAAGTCTACACATTCGTAAAAAACTCTTTCACAGTGTCCTACCGCAATGACTTCTGAACAGAGAAGACCAAAGAATACATAATGCATTGTGCTTAAATAGTATTGCTGACTATTAACATTTCTTTGCAAATTGACGATATTATTCTCTTCTGGCAACATTTTATATCTCTGCTATCGCAAATACTGACACATTTTACAATCACATAATAAATACAGAAAAATTCCTATCCTAAATACAGAGAAATATTACAACAAAAAATATAAGGAGAATAACAAATGTCTTTTACACCACATTCAGTAATATTTTTGTTCAATAATTTCGATATATACAACTTGCTCAGAGCGACGTATATGGTACAAATAAACTCTTGTTCTTTAATAACGTGAGTTTGCCAGGGAACGTTACAGGCCCCACTGTTGCAGCTAGACCATTGATAGCCATTAGAAAAAGGGCCACACTCAATACACTGCCCTGTAGAACCCCATATACAAGAGTATATGGGGAGTACTGTGGGAAGCATCAACATAGACTACAAAAGTTCAGTGAGGCAAGAAGTTCTGGAAAGAAATTGGGAGTTGGCCATGGAGACCCCTTTCATGGAGGGTAGCAATGATGTGGTGATGCCATGTGGCGTTGTAAGCCTTATGCAAGTCAAAGAAGACAGCAATAAGGTGCTGATGTTGGGCAAAAGCTGTCTTTATAACAGAATCCAGGCAGACTAAATTGTCATCAGTAGAATGGACTTGGTGAAAATCACCCTGTGACAGAGCCAAAAGACCACAAGACTCAAGGTACCAACACAGTAATCATCGAGGTAGGGTCACATTGACCGAAAAATTATCATTGTCACACAGGTCATCATGGACTTTCTGGTGGATGGATGGGATAAGATTTGGGGTGCAAATTGAAAGATCAATAACTGAATAACACCCACATGCCACACTGAAGCATGTGGGAACACTAGTATTCAAGAGGCAAAGATCAGGCTCTGGAAGCAAGTTTTTCACAGCTTTACTGCAGTCAGTGGATGTCTTTACATAAAAGCCACAATCTCCAAAGTCATGTTGAATTACGTGTTTTTTGTAGACATAGTCCAACACATATGTGCAATCACCACCCAATGCTGTTTAAAAGTCAGTGCAATTCTTAAAACAGCCCCAATAGATGTAGGGCTGCAGGAGGGTAGGTCTGCATTATTGAAAAAGTAGTTTGCTGGAGGACGATGCAAAAAACAGGGGAACCACACAAAAGATGTCATAATTCAGCCGAGTGGTGGTGGTGGTGAGGGGGGGCAGGGGGGGGGGGTTTCCAGGACCACAGGGGGCACCCAAAAATGTTGCCTAGGATAAAGAGACAGAATATGCAAGGGGCCACCAGAATCTTCCTCTTTTTGGTGGACTACTTCTTGTCCTTAGATGGTATAGACTGCTACAAGGGCGTGTCTGCCCCTGATTCAGGGACAGAGGAGGACTCTAAACCCTACAATCTGCAACCTGTGGCTCTTTCAGCCACTGGCTGGCATCCAGTTGCATGTCAGCAGAGTCTAGGGGAGGAAGTGTCCCAAGGGAACCCTTTCTGGTAAGGGGTGCCAGCGGAGGGCATTGCTTCTCCAGCTGGGTTTGGGGACTGACATCCCCAGCATACAGGAAGTTGACACTTCCAAAGGGGGTGTGAGGGAAGCTATAGGAGGAGGACCTCCAATCACCAGGGGAGCAGGCATAGTTGGGTGACCCCAAGAGAAGGCACAGTCACTAAAGATGACAATGTCATTGGAGCAGTGACATACATCACTGTTGTATGTGTAGGATTTAGGAAATCATATTTCTTCTTGGCCTCTTGATATGTGAAGTGGTCAAGTGTCTTGTATTTCTGGATTTTCTTTTCGCCTTTGAAAATGGCGCAGTCTGGTGTACAGGGAGAATGGTTTTCCTCACAGTTGACATCAATAGGGAGGGGTGCAAGGAGCGTTTGTGTACAACAGACAGGGCTGGCTTTGCAATGTGAAGACATATGTCCAAATTGGATGCATTCACAGCACCTCATTGGAGGAGGAATATATGGCTTGACAGCATAGTGATACACCACCATCGTGACCTTCGCAGGCAACAAGTCACTTTCAAAGGCCAAAATGAAGGCTCCAGTATGACAGTAGAAATGCATACCTCGTCTCTCCAAGTTAACATGCAACTCATAAAGGATATCTTGGTGGAAAGTGATATCCTGTACCTTATTCAGATTTTTATGATGGGTTATAGTGACAGGAATATCATCTAGCTTGCTGCAGGCAAGCAGCGCCCATGACTGAGAAGCGGAGGTTATTTTAAGCAGAACGGAGCCTTTTCATTTTTGAAACTATTACTACTTCACCAAACCTGTCATTGAGGAGTTCAATGAAGAACAAGTGCTTTGTAGTCAAAAAGGAATATCTGTCTGTCCCAGAACAAACCAATTATTGGAGGGAGTATTCCTCGCCTTGTCTCTGAGCCCTATGTTCCTCCCATGGTGTAGCAAGGCGTGGGAACATTTTGGGGTCTCCTCATTGTTGTACGTCTTAGCTTCAGAACAGACTGCTGGGGCTGTGTGGTCACCGGTAGAAGAGAGTTTAATTCATTTCACATGCGTATCTACTGCCATGGTACCACCCACTTCAAATGGGATCTTCGTATGGGTGCCACCCAGCCACAGCAATGGTTACCTCGCCAGTAAACCATTGCCCTGAGTCCCTGTGCCCCAGCCGTGATGGGCACATATTCCTTGGTTTGTGTGGGGAGTTTACAGCTCAGGCACCAACAGTGTGATTCCTGTGTTGTCAGGGGCTACCACCATGCAGCTACTTGATGATCCCGTCCACAACAGAATGGCTGCTGCACTGGATTTTGGGCATAGTACTATTTCAAGAAAGAAAGGTGCAGAGAGAGAGAGAGAGAGAGAGAGGCACAAAGGTGGAATACATGCCATGCTGGGCGACCTTCCCTGCTCAATCCACTCTTTGGTAAAATTTAGGAAAGAAATAGCAAGTCAAACCAAGTAAGTGGACCATATAATTAATAATGAAATGTTGTATAAGAGTGGGGGGTAAGTAAATGAGTGTCCAAAATACAAACCAGATACTAGCACAAATAGCACCAAGAAGACTATCCAGTGGAAAGTTAGAGAGGAAAAAAGAATAACAGAAAGATAAGACTTGCAGCACAGAAAGGGAAGTATTGCTCCAAGTGCTGGGGCCTCATGGTGGCCAGCCAAATACTCACAAAAGAGATGGGAGCCCCCTGAAGGGCATTTCCAATAGGAACAATAAGCTGTTGGGAGCATGCACTGACATTATTTATTGCAGTAAAAAATTACGCTTTTTACAAAGAGATCTAAGAATAAAATTCAAAAACAATTTTGGAAGGAATAGTAATAGACTAGTTTAGTATGGACACATACATGAACATTAAGTCACGAGCAGGTCCTTTTTAATAACAGAACTACTTCAGTCTGAGAAATCTCTTTCTCAGTACTTTCCATTAGTTTAGTCTTCATACTCTGTAGCACTCATAACTTTTCTCTATTATTTTCCTGTCTCTCATTTTCTTCTGAGGGCTTCTCAGGTACCATTTTCCCTCCTACTGTTTCACTGTAACTACCACATGCATTTCAGAAGCTGTGTATTAGCTGCCTCATGAAGGTTACAGATCCAACAATGGTAGTGATCTTAACTACTTCATGCAGTTGTGATAGAAACCTCGTTCAAGGCTCCCATTGCCATGGAAGAGAATTCAAGCAAGCTTTATAAATCTCTTCAAATGTTCATGTCCACTCTTAACCTCAGAGACCATCATCCAGAATTGATTCAAGGGCTCCCATACAGTAGTTTGTAGGGAGGTTAGATCTCAGGGTATGGTGTATTTTTAATAGTTTGGGAAAAGAATAGTGACTTATAAGTAGCCATAAAAAACTTTCAGATCTGAGCTTGCTGAAAACCTGTGTAATACAGGCTTTGAAATCATCTTCTTGAAAGAAAAACACCTGAATACTCTACATTTTCCCCCCTTTCCCTTGGCCATAGGTATGGGCAGCCTTGAATTGATAGTCACCAACATGATCTCCACAAAATGCTTTAATGATTTCCTTTACTGCCCTGGTCTCTAATGGATTTCAAAACTCACAGGCAATAGCATAAACCTCATGACCACAAAAGCAATTTAAGTGTTGCCCATCAAAACAGTTCAATTTTGGAAGAAAGAAAATTGATAAAGTCATCAGCTGAGCATTGCATCTGCAGCGAGGCCAAGTGCATCAGTAGTCATGGTGTATCTCGTAAGCGGGTATGCTTAGTGAGCAGGACAACAGAAACTGCAAGCTCAGCAAGGCAGTGTCCGATGAAGACAGAACTAGGTGAGCCTCACTGCACCTCCATAACATTATCTAAGAAGCATGATTTACTTCACAGTGTCACTCACTGTGGGTTTGTCAAGAATGCTAATGTACCAAAACTAATCACTAAGCAAATGTAGCAATGAGAGAAACTGCTGACGGCTGGGAAAAAATGAGGGTGGTTTGGTCATTACAAATTATGTCTAATAGCGAAACCCCTTGCTTAACTGTAATAGGCACCCCAGCTGACAGGCCAGTAGTCACTCAATCAGAAGAATTGATGGTGTTAATCTCATTTGCCCTTGATTCCTTGATTATTCTTACACATTAATTTGTGCAAGATTGTTCTTCTGTGAGCTGCCTAGGATGACAACTGATGATCCATTCATGAGACTGCCATCACAACACTGAGCAGAGCATGAGCTCCTATAATGTGGCAGCCTCTAATCCATCACCAACTTGCTGAAGGGCAGGTCAGAATCAGCACACAACAACACAGTCATCTGATGGGCAGCAGTGTTGGTCATCATGACAACCAACAACACAGTAACATGCAGTGCATGGTAGGGCAATAGAGTCAGGCATCATAGCATCTGACAACTCTGCAATGCAGTATGAGAAGGCAAGAGATGCTGCGGGAGGAATCAAGCACTCCCTCATCCTCTCAGAGGACCACAGTAGCAGAAAGACATGACAGTCCTTCCCCAGGACCTGGGAGAGAACAGAAGATGCTATCTGGATTATAAAAATTACTGAATTAAGATGTCTTACAATTGATTCTTCTGTTACTGTGTCTGACAATGTATCCAGAAACGTACCATGACCATATTGAACACACTAGTGACACCAGCTGGAAGAACCCAACTGAGGCAGTAAATCTATCTCAATCCTATCTCAATTCAGGGGGAGTGGTTCTCACGATTATTCGATGCCAACTAGAAGTGTGGTTTATAATGTAATGGGTCACATTACTTCCTGTGATAAGTTCATACCTGCTACATGTACCACCTGTATGAGATATGGCCAGGTTGCAAACAACTTTTTGGGGTGTCACTGGGCTGTGATTAGGTGCAATAATTGAGTTATATCCTTGTTGTGGTTTGCTATTAACATGTTAATTGATGATTACATGGGAAAAATGCCAGGAACACTGTCAGCCGGAACTAGTGATACAGTAAGCATTTTGACAAATCAAATGAATATACTGATAGCATAACATGAGCTGCAGAAATCACTTTCATGTGTCTAGCAGCAGCTGCAGTCATTTTAGCAATAAGAGACAAGGGTTGACAAAGTGAAATCAGAGGTAACTGTTTCTTCAGTTCCTCTGGATCCGTCTGCTGTGAACACTTCTTTCTCCAGTAAAATGTCAGAGGATGTGAATGTGCTCATAAATTATGTTCGGGCGATGGCCAAGTTTCATAATTGGTCAGAGGAGTTGTGTTTGCAGACCACCAAGCTATGACTCATAGGTGATTCAAAAACACGTTTTGTATCATGATGGTTTAAACAAAGTCTCCACATTTTGGGAATTAGCTGAGGGGTTACAGCAGAGGTTCAGGAGACAGAATAGAACTTGATAATTTAATGATAAGTTGAACAGGTTGACACAGAAAGTGAATGAAACAGTGGATGAGTTTTCCAACAGAATTCAGAGGATAAACGTACAGATGTATGAGTCAACTTGAAGTCGAGAGGGAGACAGAGGGCTACTTAAGGAGGCAAGGAGTAGGGCTTTGGATGTGTTCCTGAGGGGAATTCTACCTGATTTTTTGTGAGGGGTGTGAGAACCCTGAAGATCTAGCCACAGCACTTCAGGCTGTGATGTACTTACAAGAAATAGACAATGCGATTAGGATGTGTGGAGATCAGAAAATATTTGCATCAGGTAAGAATGTAACTGATATGGGAAACAGGGGCATCTAAAGGCACCCCAGTGTGTTAATTGCCATTGTTTTGGGCATAGGACTCAGAAGTGTAGGGACAAAAGACAAGAGGAACATGAAGAAACCATTAAACAGCAGAGAGTATGTTCCTGCCGTTGGGAGGCATTCCCAGTAAATAGTGGTGCTGGAGTAGTGCACACAGGGGCAGATTATTGCCTGAGGTTTTGATGAAAAACAAGAAGTGCAGATTTTTAGTAGACACTGGTGCACATGTATCAGTTGTCAGTTGAGCCTTGTGGACAAGGAGAGACTGGTAACTCTGAGATATAGATTGCTCACAACAGGGAATAACAAGTTAGATTTGGTATGGACAACACAACTTGAGTTTAAGATAGGGAATGTGTAGTTCCACAAGCAGATGGAAATGTTGCCAACTGTGGGGCAAGGATTTTCCACAGCACTTGGTGGCGATTATGTGTTTAAAGTGACTTAACTATTGGGTCATTGGTTCCTCCATTTTATGAGAGAAACACATAAAAAGGTGAAAAGTGATAAAAGTGGTGACTTTGCTCCAACTACATAAGCAAGTCAAAGAGTTTGAAAAAGGGCATGACAGTAGTTGTAACATGATAGGTAAAAGAAAATAGAGAGCATCTTGCACAAGAGGGCCTAAGGCACAACAAGGTGAAGGGGGAAGAAAGCAACCTGCACATAAATGAGGGAAACCCACTGCAGGAGCCCAGTCATGGACTCTCCAGACAGCCCTCTGAGATTGGCACTCAGCAGTGAGCAGTGATGCAGAGGCATAATACAGGCAAAGATCATCCACAGACAATGATGGAGAGACTGGAGCCCAATGCATCAATGTTGATAGTGAACAGCATTACACTCAGAGCTGTTCACTGAGGATTTCAGTTTCCTGCACATCTTGGTTGCTGAGAGTTGAACCTATCTGGAGCCAAAAAAATTGGAAGGATAGGAAATTGGGAATAAAAATGGGTAAACTGCCCTGGAAACCCTACCTGACAACTCAAGTCAGAATGCACAATAGCATTCTGGCTTGAAGTGCTGGGGTTGGTAGTTGTGTGCATGACGTGTGCTTGCTTGTGTGTATGAATGATGTGTTTTTCTCTGTTTCTCTTTTGCTGATGAACTGTGGTCGAAAGCTTTATGCAAGCATCTTTTAATTGTGCCTGTCTGCAACTTAATGCCTCTTCCTTATGGTAAGTAGCAATCTAACTTCTCCTACATTGTTGATATTCCTAAGTTTCAGGGGCCATTGGTTAGGAATCAATGGGGTAGATGTAGGTATACAAATTCTCTTGATTGGTGTTGTGTTCATTTCCTTTGTTGTTCAGAGAGGGGGAGAGGGACACATTCCTTTCCTTTCTCCTAGGTGGAGTCACAGATGTTGATCAGATGGGTTATCATAGGCATAATCATCTGGCAGGAATACAATGCTAGTGGAATACAGAATCTAGCGCTCAAATACAGAATCTTGTTCCTGAGGCAAACAGGTGTACATCTCACAAGCCATAAGTAGTCCTGGGGCTTATACTCAACATACAGGAGGTAAGAAATGAAATACATTAGTTGCAAGATGTGTTTTTAAATTTGATTACTGAAGTGACAAAGAATCATATGTTAGTAGGTGCATGGGGTGAATACCACAGCTATAATTTTCTTATAAATGGCTAAGAGCTCTGTTGCAGCAACTGATGTTAAGCCATTTTGAAGATATGGGTAAGGGTGAAGAGAGGTTGGTTGAATGTTTGGAACAGCCGACAGGAAAGATGTCAAAATTTGAATGACAGCATAAGGGAAGGGGGTACAGGGAATAGCAAGTAACACAGAAAAGTTAGTGTATTTGCACATGATACAGACTGTGGGTGTGATGGTACTTTTTAACTTGATTAAAAGACATGCTCTCTGACCACTAGACAGGGATGACATCTGTGCCAATGATGAAAGATAGCAAGGCCAGAGACGATTATTAATCAGAAATCCAGCACTCACTAATTAATTAGTAGCTATCTGTCTGTGTAGAGATCTCAGGGAGACTATGCGCATGTGTAAGCATTCCAAGCATAATTAACATTGTGAAAGTATTATGTAAAGGGTGTGTGTGAAAATATATTCAGGACAATTTCAAAACCTTGTTTGAATATTTATGTATCAGTCCAACAAATCCATCATAACTATTTTGGACAATCATGAGGACATGCAATGACACTTGTAATAATGGATCGAAACACCAACATTTCACCACAGCGCTGAAGAGATATAAAGAGAAAATTATTTCCCCCCTGCCGGTCCACGGGTTAGAATAGGCCCACGGTATTCCTGCCTGTCGTCAGAGGCTACCTTCCTGGGTGCGTTTTCCAGCATGCACTATGCAGGTCGATTTCTGCATTGACAATAACCATCGACTTCTTTGCACCTGAAATCCAGCACGGTAGGCAGTCCATTGTGGTGGGGCTGCCATGTACCCTGTTGGTTGTAGACCCCTGACCACACAGGGATCGTTCTGCTGATGCCTCCACCGTTAACTCCCCACGTAAGCCAAGGGGTAGATGCCCATCCCCCTGGGGCATCAGGACTCCTGGCAAATGCCATCCTGCCAGGTGACCTTTGCTGTGGCTGGGTGGCACTAGTGAGGAGGGCCCATGGTCAAATTGGGTGTCATCAGGGCGAATGACACGTGATGAAGCATAGTCCATCATCTCTTGCTGGTGGTATCTAAGCGATCACGAACTCAATTCAATGCACAGAAGTATGACCCCAAATCTTTCCCCTTCCTGGCCACACCATGGGAGGAACGTCAGGCTAAGGAATGCAGCAGATCTTATTCACCCCGGTACCTTGTATGTTCGAGAGCTGATTTGGGAATCTTTCACAATGATGAAGCCACAGTTTGTTGTTGAGCATTTAGAGGACAAGTTCGGGAAAGAGGAGGGCTTGTCCAAAATGAGATCTGGGTCAGCCTTGATCAAAACAGCATCCTCTGCGCAGTTATAAAGGCACATTTGCATGCCGAGCGTGAGTTTCCTCGGAAACGCGAAATATTAATTAAATAAATAATCAGTGACAAATAAATAAAGCCTATGGCACACAACTGCAGCGCTGTGTCGCTGATAAAACAAAAGCACAATTACGTTACTCTTATGTTTGATTAAGAAAGGGAGAGCTCTGGTTGAAGTGGTGCGAGAAGCACGTATTTTATTTTATTGTCTGGCACACCGCCATATTTCATGTTATAGAAGAATACTGCGAGTTGCAACCACACTAGGCACTCGATTCTGTAAAGAATTTATATTTATAAAAGTAAGTAGGATTATGAACTGTAGGCTTATTCATTGAATATATCTGATTTAACTAACTGTGTAACTTTTTTATGTTTAGTAGACAATCACCTCTGTACGACGTATTGGCATGGCTGGCAAATTGTTGTAATATTGAGATTTAGATTATGAGTCCGCACCTACCGCAGCAGTCTTTGGAAACGATTTAATTACGAAGTCCGATTATTTCAGTTTTATTTCACGGTCAACTACGAGTAACATTGCCTTTACGAAAAAGCCATTGTCAAGCGTCTGATAACGAATAATTAAATGTCCACGTTCCAGATAAGCAAAATATTAATTACAATTGCAATCACAATCACCATCATACAGATAGAATAATTAACATATTTAAAATAACATTTTTTATTTATTTTATATTGGCGACTGCGTGTCGGACTTGTTGTTTTGTCATTTGTTACATTGTTCTCTTTGTTTCATGTAAAAAATCAACTTTCTGGACCTGGACGTCAATGTATGAGAGATAACAAAATCTGAAGATATTTTCCAATTCTGAAATTTTGCGGGGAGACGCAATGAAACTTCCAGCAAAATAAGGTAAGACGCAGCATCTTTGCATTGGTAGGCTTGACCAGACGTATAATTCAGTGTATTAGCTTTTCAGTAAATTCTGTAGTGTTTCTTTTCTGCATAACAGTTTCAGTGATAAATTTCATTCTCAGTACTTTTCCCTAAACAATAACGTATGCAACAATACCAATACACGAGTGTACAATATGGCCGACTTCTGTACGATATCATGTAACATGGCCAGCAGCCATTACCAATAATCTCAAATTCAGTTTATATTTTTAAATTAACAGACAGCCATTGTTGCTACGAGCGATTCATGCTCAACTACATTTTATTTTAAAATCAGTGTCAAAAATTTTCTTGAAACATATATCACGTGTGGCATGGTAATAACTAGAAAACAATACGCAAAAATGGAACAGCAAGGACGTACTATTCAGACGCAATCCGACTCGGACGTGAGACAAGTGTTAGAAAATGACTTAACGACAGCAACCGGTAGTGACGATTCATCAAACATTGACGCAAGTGTTGACGAAAATTTTGACGATAGGCCGTCCACTACAAAAATTTCAAAATCTCAATCAGAGCCCATGTTAATGCATGACGTCACGTCTAATGACGCGGCGGGAGCAGAGACCTTGCAAACGGTAAACATTGCCGACATGTTACAAATGCTAATGAAACAAAACGCCGAAAACATGGCAACCTTAAAGGCACAATTAGAGACACAAAATGAACAGTTAAAAACACAAAATGACGAAATCAAATCTGATCTCATAGCAATCAAGATAGGTAATGACACTTTATGTAAGCGTGTGGAACTTATAGACGCCACACTGACCAAACAGATGACCGAACTCAGTACCAAATTTTCCCAGCTCAATACGAGACAAGAAAAGACTACAACTGACGTAGCACTTTTACAGACACAAGTAAAAAACCTTAATGTCACGTGTGAAGTTCTTACTGAACAAATTCAAACATATCCTTCAGTACATGACAATCTTGAAAAACGAATTACTGACGTACAGAATAAATTTGACAATGTTGAACAACACCTGACTGACATCTTACAATCAGATGCCACAGCTCATTTTCAAAATATTAATAAAGAATTTCATGATTGGGTTGAGAACAAAGACAAACATTTTGATAGATGCTTACGTGAAAATTTACCAACAATTGTGCACGACTCCGTAGCGCAATACATTACTAATAACAAACAGCTGATCAGTGACGCAGTACAATCCGTCACTGCACCCATGAGACAATTCACCGATCAACTACAGTCTGAATGTAACGAAAATATCAGTCAAAATGTACAGTTCAGAAACCAATATACATTCGAGTATGATACACATATTCCGCACACGACAAATACACAAGAACAAAACACACCACGACTACAACACATACCACGATGTGGAAACACAAACACAAGCTATTATCATGGTAAACCACAGCAACATTATCGTAATTACTCGCCAGCTGAACATACCAGTAATTACAGTGGAATAAATCCATATCACAATGCGAAGGAAGATGAAAGCTTAATGAAACACAGGCAATTTCAGATTTTTATCCCAGAAAAACGAACCATTCATCCGGTGATTTTTCTTAAATCTTTTAGTAACGCATTTCCACGCACTTGGAGTGACCGGAAAAAGATTTCATATATTGTCAGTTACATCCAAGGCGATGCAGCTGTCTGGGCATACAGTCAAGCTGACGTATGTACCACGTACAGTGAGTTTGAGCGTGCTTTTCTGAACAAATTCTGGTCGCAATCCGTCCAGGAGCGACTCAGAAGACAAATTTTAGAACCTGAAACTTTTAACAGTAAAAATGGTAACTTACGCAGATATTTTGAAAAATACTTGAACATGGGACATTTTTTAGACGAACCAGTCGCAACGCGTGATATACTCCGAGCGTTGAAGGCCAAATTGCCTTTCAACATTAAGGAAAAACTTCTACATATCCCGGATGACGATTCAGATTATTTTTTAACAGCTTTAGATTCGGTTGACATGTTACTTGAAGATCAGCGCTTCGCGCGGCAAAACAGCAGCCACAATGTTTACACTAGTGGTATAAAAAACATGCAGGCTTGCCAACACAATTCTGGCGCGCCCACAGTTGGATACGCGGTATAGTCCGTCTGTAAACTCAAGAGCGAGCAGCGCTCTTGGTGGGGGAAGTGGCCTTTCCCGGAAGAATCCTGCCACCGGCCTACAGGGCAACCCAAAATCAGTGGCCCCTTACCTGTCTAGCGGTGTAGTTCGGCGTGCAGTGATATACGTCATTTCTGTTCGTGGGATCTTAGTTGCCAATCTCAGTCTGTTGACTTTGTGTACTCACTGATATACTTCAGTATCCGGAAGTGATGGATAATCGCCCTGCATTGCGAGAAAATGTGCAGAATACGAAGGAGAGGAGGTATTTGCGCAGAACAAGCGTTCGATCGTCTCTAACTTTACTACAGCTTGTGTTAAGGAGGCGACACAAAACGAACTGTTGGCTAATATTACCAGTCACAATCAAAGGGCTGCAGTTTATGCAAACGTCAGCCTCGCCACAATAGGACGCATAAGGAAGGAACGCGAAAACAAGGCGCATGGTTTACTGGAATCGCCGCGAAGGAAAACTAAAAATTTAGGGAGGAAACCCATCGATATAGACAGTTTCACAAAATCGGTCATTCGACAAACGATGGAGGACTTTTACATGAACCAAATAATAATGCCCACATTACGGAAATTACTTACTGGCGTGAAACAAAAAGTGCATTTTCGTTGCAGGAAGATGTTTTACACGAGACATTGCGTGAAATGGGATGTACCTGGAAATACTTTTCAGACATGTTTATGAAGGCAATGACAAAAAAAGCAGTGCGAATCGAACTAATACAACACACGTAATTATAAATATCTGGTTACTTTTTAAACACTCTTCGTGTTGCAAGAATTGTTAAGTTTTAATGCAGCCCTTCAAAGGGAACTTCTACCTTTTAGTAGAAATAGAAAGTAAGAACAAGCCTTAAATTCTACAGACTGATTGCACTACTTCTGGTTTGTCTTACGAATAGAGGAACATACATTCATACGAATAGGCATTCGGTTCTATGTTTGTAGTAGAATCCTGATTTCCATTCTTATGTTAATATTATTTACTCTATAGTGTTTTGTTTAGAAGAAGCTATCGTCTTTTGTTTTCCTTATACTCTTATAGCATTTGTCTAAAAATAAACGCAGACGGGACGTATCTGTACACGGCGTCGTCACAGATTTAAAGCGCGCGCCGCGGTAGGTACTGTACTATGTTGTGGAACAGCCTGTAGAAGCGCCCTGTGACGTAGCAGGGTAGGCAGAGTGGGGACTCGCGCGCTCGCTCTTCAGTTTACCGACAGACTATACAACAAAAACAGCAAACTCACATGCCGTCTCAGTACGGAAATCAAAATCAACACGCGTATTCCAATACAAACAATAGTTACAACAGTAATAACATTTCATGTGGCAATCCATACAAAAGGCACCGCGGTAATAACTACAACGGTAACAACGGATACAAAGGTAATAACAAAAACACAAACAGAAATAGAAATAATAATAACTACGAGCCAAGACAGCATCAAGGTTGGACTCGTAACGATCAGTACTTTCATTCAAACTCTGCTTTACCACAGCAGCCACCAGGACAAAATTGGAGCATACCTTACGACCGACAGGTAAGTTATAATGCGCAACAGCAACAACAACCGCAAAAGTTTGGAGATCATAATAGGCAATATCCAAATGTGAATATAATAGAAATGACACCTGATGCACAACCTCAATCTGTGTCAGTACCTAGTACAAATGATAATCCAACAAACTAGAAACAGTCACTACTTTGCCCCAGGTCGTGGCTGAAGAATTCTTGGGGGGCGACTTCAATGTTAATCAGTTATTTGACACCACACTTGAACAACAGAATAATGATATGCCGAGTAATTCTAAACAAAAACTACCTGTTTTATTTATAAGATACAACCACAATAACAATATATCAGATGAACTTTTACAAGACAGTACACAATGTCGTTTAAACACAAATGAAATTGTTTTAGCATCTACTACTGGTGTAGTAGGTGGGATTCCAACTATTATTATCCTAGATACAGGTGCAGCTGTGAGCGTTTTGTCTTTTAATTTCTATAAAAAGATGTGTGAATTGGAACCTGTGCCTGAGTTTCCTGCCCAAAACTGTAAAATAACTACTGCACTAGGTAGTAAGTCATGTAGGGTTACGAAGCAAGTTTTTGTAAACGTTAAAATAGGTAATGGAACCGTACAATGGCCATTCCTGGTTGTACAAAACCTTGTGACAAATTGCATATTAGGAATAGATATTATGAGCGAGAAGGACTGCATTATAGACTTCTCCAAAGGTAAATGTATTTTAAATGATAAAAGCAGGGTAATTATTATTGATTTGGACAGGAGAACTCTAAAGCATGACAAACACTGTACAGGGTACAAGGTTCAGTTAGTACTTGACAAAGACATTCAAGACATGCAAACACACTCATCTGACACAGAGCTAATGGACTTGAAAACATTGCTTGATCATAAGATAAGTGAAGCTACAGCTCTCAGTGTACATGAACGTATAAAACTACAGGAAGTGTTATCCAAATATTTACAAGTTTTTACCAAACAATTAGGTGTTATCAACACGTATGTGTACAAGATTGAAGTTAAGCCTCACAAGATCTTCTACCATAAGACATATAACGTACCGTTATCTCAACGACCTGCTGTTTGGCAAGAATTAAAACAAATGTTAGACTGGAAGGTCATTGAACCATCCACCTCACCTTATTGTAGTCCTCTACTTGTTGTCAAAAAATCAAATGGAAGCATTAGGTTAGTGTTAGATGCACGAGCTATTAATGAAATAATTTTACCGGTTCACACAAAACCTGAAAATTTAGAAGAGCAATTACAGAAATTTCTAGATGCAAAATATTTTTCCACAATAGATCTCGCTAATTCGTTTTGGCAGGTGGGTATCACTCTTGATTCTCGGAAATATACTGCATTTATGTTCGGGGGGCGAACCTATCAGTTTTGTGTTCTACCCTTCGGACTGAATGTCAGCTCTGGGGTATTCATTACAGCCCTGGATACCGTGCTTGGCGACGATTTAGTTGAGACAGTCACACACTATGTAGATGATATACTGATAGCTACACAATCTTGGAATGAACACGTTGACACTCTTCAAAGAATTTTAGAAAAATTTGCACAAGCTGGAGTCACAGCCAACCTAAGAAAATCAAAATTTGGTTGCAGTGAGATAAAGTATTTAGGACATATCATTAATTCACAGGGCATACGTCCGGATCCCAGTAAATTAGATGCTATCAGAAACTTTCCTAGCCCTCGAACTAAAAAGCAGTTAAAATCATTCCTTGGGCGATGTTCATTTTTCAGACGTTTTTTGCCACAATCACTTTTGAACAGTAAACATCTGCTAAATCTACTCAGAAAGAATCAAGTTTGGATCTGGTCGGAACAGTGCCAGAATGACTTTAATACAATTAAACATGCTTTAGTGAATGCTAACAAATTGAGCCATCCAGATTTCAATTTAGATTTTTGTATGACTTGTGACACTTCACGTACTGGCTTGGGCTGTTGCTTATTTCAAGTTGTAAAGAATAAAGAGGAGGAACAGATAAGAATTATTGGGTTTGCGAGTCGCACTCTAACTGAATGTGAGTGTACATACTCCACTACTGAGTTAGAAACACTTTCCATAGTATGGGCATTCAAGAAATTCAATTATTATTTATTTGGAAAACATACGGTAATTTACACCGATCACCAGGCCCTGACATTTTTGTTAACTTGTAAACTTGTACATCCTAGACTATCACGATGGGCAGTTACACTTCAGAACTACTCTTTTGAAATTAAGTACATAAGAGGTAAGGACAACACCATTGCAGACACTTTGTCTAGACTTCCACAAGGTATGAATGATACCAACAGTGACTTAGAAAATATAAATGACTACAGGATTCTCTTAATGCAAGACAAGCAGTATCACCAATATTATATTGATATGTGCAGAAACATGGCTGAATTACAAAAATCTGATCCTCACTGGTATAAGATAATAACATTACTGGTAGAAAAACACAATCATCCTTTGACTAAGTATTACAAGTTACACAATGATGTGTTATTTTACCGCCGACATCCAAATGCTACTAACTGGTGTGTATGCATTCCCAAAGAGTCTGAACGTAATCTAATTTGGCACACACACTTAGTTTGGGGTCATTATGGGACGAAAAAGTGTTTGGCAAAGCTCAGTACATACTGTTATTTTAGCAATATGAGAAGAAAAATTTACAGGGAACTAAAAACATGTGTCATATGTCAAAAATCAAAACCTCAGAATTTATCCACAAAAACAGATTTACATTCTATTTTACCTAGTAAACCCCTGGAAATTCTGTGTACTGACATCAGTGGACCGCATCCAGCAAGCTCTGGAGGCGTCAAATATATCTTAGCTTTTTACGATATATTTTCTAAACATGTAAAACTTTATGCTTTAAAATCCGCCACTGCAAATGCTATAATACGAAGATTCTCAAGTGATTACCTGACGCACGTGGGAAAACCTAAAGCAATTCTATCAGATAATGCAGCATACTACTCTGGGTACAAATGGAGAAATTTCTTGAAGGACAATAACATTAAAAGTATATTTATTTCGAGGTTTAGTCCACAATGTAACGCGACTGAGAGACTTTTCCGAGAATTAAATCGATTCATGAGGACCTATATTTCATCAAAACATACTAATTGGGTGTCCTACCTAAGTCTTTTCGAAGACGTACACAATAACTTAAATATTTACGATACGAATTACACACCTAACGAGATCATGTTCAATTGCAAACAGAACGATCAGTGGATAGAACCATTACCTAAGTTGTCAGACAAGGAAATCACACCTGAACAGAAAATAAAAGAAGTATTGACTACATTGACACATCACGCACAAATACGAAACAAACATCACAGAAACATAATAAAAAGAAAACAAAAATTCGAGGTAGGAATGCTTGTACTACTTCGTACTCATCATAAATCTGTAGCACTCAAACGACGCAACGCTAAGTGGCGTCTGCAATATGAAGGACCTTATATAATTGTTAACATACCGCATCCTGGTGCGTATCTGTTACAACATCCTAGAACTAACAAAATTATTGGGCTATACGCACACCGAGATCTTAGAGCATTTCATGCTGAATAATGTCAAAGTCATACCCATCAAAATATTGCTAAGCAACTCGAAAAACTCTGTTGTTACAACACAGATAATAAGTAGTATAGAAATTTTCAATTCAGCGGTTCCAGTGATGCAGTTGAAGACAGAAGAACTCTTCTTTCAGCGCGCGCCTCCACCTGAAAGACGGAATATTAAAGTAAAATTTATGATTACGTAGCAGTGGATGACATATTAATTTTTCACGGAACATTTGTTACTGAAGGTATCACTGACTTGGTGTGACACCTGACGAACTGACAGACGTCATCTGTGAAGCGATCTTTTACTTTGAGAAATAGATTAGACGCACATCTCTCAACACGAAAAGCATCTATCAGTAGTCAAGGCCACACAGACAATTTACACACACGCACAAAATGCGAGGAATCGAACATTTTCTCTCTCTCTTACTATTTTGAATATTTATTGAGTAGTGAAAACGCCTGTTCTTGCCTACTGATGTAATGAATGTTGTGTCTGACCTATCTTAATTTCAGATGACATCACAAAAAACATCGATAATATCCCAGCAAAACCGCTAAAGAGGATGTAAATATCTGCAATTCATGTAATCAAATGTGACACAATGTAATAACCTATAGCGATGTAATGATGATGTAAACATGTTTATGTACAACTATATTATGTTTATGCTAAGAAAATATGTGACGTGTGTATGTATAATTACTTATTTTTTTAACTGATGTATAGTGTAACTGTTACTATGTAAAAATTTGAACAAAACGAGTGCCAAAAAGACATTGCATAGTGAACCACTGTTCACGGACATTAACGAACATTACTAACTCTGCAACTACGCGGAAACCTATGTGAAAGAAACTGTTAATGCCTTTCATTATGCAGCGTATCTATGTGAACGCGATGAATGATTTCCTTGATTAATAACTACGAACATTTAGGTGAATTGCTCGCCTGCAGGTGTGTCCTTTCGCCTCGCAATTCAGGGGGCAATATAAAGGCACATTTGCATGCCGAGCGTGAGTTTCCTCGGAAACGCGAAATATTAATTAAATAAATAATCAGTGACAAATAAATAAAGCCTATGGCACACAACTGCAGCGCTGTGTCGCTGATAAAACAAAAGCACAATTACGTTACTCTTATGTTTGATTAAGAAAGGGAGAGCTCTGGTTGAAGTGGTGCGAGAAGCACGTATTTTATTTTATTGTCTGGCACACCGCCATATTTCATGTTATAGAAGAATACTGCGAGTTGCAACCACACTAGGCACTCGATTCTGTAAAGAATTTATATTTATAAAAGTAAGTAGGATTATGAACTGTAGGCTTATTCATTGAATATATCTGATTTAACTAACTGTGTAACTTTTTTATGTTTAGTAGACAATCACCTCTGTATGACGTATTGGCATGGCTGGCAAATTGTTGTAATATTGAGATTTAGATTATGAGTCCGCACCTACCGCAGCAGTCTTTGGAAATGATTTAATTACGAAGTCCGATTATTTCAGTTTTATTTCACGGTCAACTACGAGTAACATTGCCTTTACGAAAAAGCCATTGTCAAGCGTCTGATAACGAATAATTAAACGTCCACGTTCCAGATAAGCAAAATATTAATTACAATTGCAATCACAATCACCATCATACAGATAGAATAATTAACATATTTAAAATAACATTTTTTATTTATTTTATTTATTTTATACAGTCACGGGAGTTACTCACTTGTGACAAGCTGGGGATGTTTCTGTAACCATCACGCCCCATAAGAGCTTAAATATGGTCCATGGTATCATATTTCATAGCGACCTTCCTTTGCAGTCCGACGATGAGCTGCGCGCCAATTTAGAGTGGCGAGGTCTACATTTCGTCCAACGTGTCCACCGGGGTCCGAAGGATAATCAGGTTGCCACCGGTGCCTTCATCTTGGACTTTGAGGGTGATACATTGCCCAAGAAGGTTAAGGTGATGGTCTACCAGTGTGTTGTAAAGCCCTATATCCCTGTCCCAATGCAGTGCTTTAAGTGCTGGAAGTTCGGCCATATGTCTTCCCACTGTATTTCCAGCATCACATACCAAGATTGCGGATGCCCATCACATCCGAATACTCCATGTGCCCCGCCTCCCATCTGTGTCAACTATTGAGAGCACCATTCGCTTTGCTCATCTGACTTCAGGATTCTCCAGAAAGAAAGAAAAATCATGGAGTACAAGACCCTGAGGCTAAGAGAAAATTTGAACGCCTGCATCCTGTGCGTATGACATCATCTTACACTGCTGCTACAACAGTTCTGGCACCATCAGCTCCACCAACCCAGGTCACCTCTCAGAGCCAGAAGACGATACATGTCCCCTTGATGGTGGGGGGCATTTCCCTCCCTGTTGCTCCTGCACGATCTACTTCACGAGCAACATCCCCCCAACCATTGGGGACATCCGTCTCCACTTCTAAGCCGGAGAAGCGTAAGTCTTCTTTGGCTTCTCTCACTAGTTGGGGTCCTTTGGGTCACTCCTTTCCCAGGTTTCTTCTAGTGAGAAAGATGACAGCTGCCAGTGGCTGAAGAGCCCAAAACCAGGTTGTCATAGGGCTTCACGCTCATCCTCAGTCCCAGAGACTGAGCCAGTGAAGTCCTCCCAGCCAGGGCAACCCAAGGAGCAGCTAGAGAAATCCAAAGAGAAAACCGCTAAAACCAAGATAATTGCGGTGGCACCCATGCCACCACTACCTACAAGCTCTGTGGCTGAGGATGTGGTGGAGATTATGGCGTCCGCTGAGGATCTAGATCTCGCCAGACCTTCAGACACAATGGATGTAGGTTGCTCAGGCAATAAGTCGGTGGCAGCAGGTGACCCTGAGGCGTAAACTGCCTCATTGAATGTTCCCTGCCTTCCCAGTCTCACGATGTTATCCTCCAGTGGAACTGCGGTGGTTTTTTCCACCACCTGGCTGAGCTATGGCAACTGTTAAGCTTTACATCTGCTATCTGCATTGCCCTTTAGGAAACCTGGTTCCCAGCAATGCGTACCCCTGCCCTCTGCAGCTATAAGGGATATCACAGGAACCGTAGTGACTATAATAAAGTGTCAGGTGGAATTTGCGTTTATGTCCTAAACAGGTTCTGTAGTGAACATGTGCCTTTCAAACCCCTCTTGAAGCTGTGGCTGCCACAATAAGGATGACACAGGAAATAACTGTCTGCAATTTATATCTTCCTCCAGATGGTGCAGTACCCCTGAATGTATTAGCTGCACTGATTGACCAACTCCCTAAACCTTTCCTGCTTCTGGGAGATTTTAATGCCCATAACCCCTTGTGGGGTGGTACCACGCCTACTGGGCGAGGCAGAGATGTCGAAACCTTACTGACACAATTCGACCTCTGCCTCTTGAATACTGGGGCTGCCACACATTTCAGTGTGGCTCATGGTAGTTACTCGGCCATTGATTTATCAATTTGCAGCCCAGGACTTCCCCAATCTATCCACTGGAGAGCACATGACGACCTGTGTGGTAGTGACCACTTCCCCATCTTCCTGTCACTGCCTCAGAGTCAGGCACACGGACGCCTGCTCAGATGGGCTTTGATCAAGGCGGACTCGGGAACTTTCACTTCTGCTGTTACTGTTGAATCTCCCCACACGGTAACATCGATGTGATGGTTGAGCAGGTGACTAGCACAGTTGTTTCTGCTGCAGAAAATGTGTTCCCCTCTCTTTAGGGTGCCCAAGGTGTAAGTCAGTCCCTTGGTGGTCGCCGGAAGTCGCTGAAGGAATTAAGGAGCGTCGGCAAGCTCTATAATGGCATAAGCGGCACCCTTCCCTGGACCACCTCATAGCCTTTAAATGGCTCCGTGCCTGTGCTCGCTACCTTATCAAACAACGGAAGAAGGAGTGTTGGGAGAGGTACGTCTCCACCAATGGATGCCACACGGCACCTTCCCAAGTCTGGGCAAAGATCAAACGTCTTTTCAGGTACCAGGCCCTAACAGCTGTCCCCGGTGTTACCACAAATGGCGAGTAATATACTGACGCAAACAATTGCCGAGCACTTTGCTTGAGCCTCTGCGTCAGAGAATTACCCCCCAGCCTTTTGCAAACTCAAACTGCGGCTGGGACAGAACGTCCTCTCATTCACTACACGCTGCAGTGAATCCTATAACGCCCCATTTCAAGAGTGGGAGCTCCTCAGTGCCCTTGCACATTGCCCCAACACACCTCATGGGCCTGATCGCATCCACAGCCAGATGATAAAACATCTCTCATCCGACTACAAGCGACATCTTCTCATCATCTTCAACCGGATCTGGTGCAATGGTGTCTTTCCATCGCAATGGCGGGAGAGCACCATCATTCCGGTGCTCAAACCTGGTAAAAACGCACTTGATGTGGATAGCTATCGGCCCATCAGCCTCACCAATGTTCTTTGTAAGCTGCTGGAATGTATGGTATGTGGGTGGTTGGGTTGGGTCCTGGAGTCACGTGGCTTGCAGGCTCCATGCCAGGGCGGCTTCCACCAGGGTCGTTCGACCACTGATAATCTTGTGACCATCGAGTCTGCCATCCGAACAGCCTTTTCCAGACGGCAACACCTGACATGACCTGGTGACCTCATATCCGTGCCACATTGTGTGAGTGGGGTCTCCGGGGACCACTCCTGATTTTTTCCCAAAACTTCCTGTCGCTCCATACTTTCTGTGTCCAAGTTGGTGACTCCCATAGTTCCACCCATTTTCAAGAGAATGTAGTCCCGCAGGGCTCTGTATTGAGTGTCTCTCTATTTTTAGTGGCCATTAACGGTCTAGCAGCAGCTGTCAGACCATCCGTCTTACCTTCTCTGTAAGCAGATGACTTCTGCATTTCATACTGCTGCTCCAGTACTGTTGTTGTTGAGTGGCGCCTCCAGGGAGCTATCCACAACGTGCAGTCATGGGCTCTAGCCCACGGCTTCCAGCTTCAGGCGCAAAGTCGTGTGTATGCACTTCTGTCAGTGTCGTACTGTTCATCTCAAACCCACATTCTGTAGTGGAGACAGATAAATTCCTAGGACTGGTTGTCGACACTCAATGACTTGGCTCCCTCATCTTCATCAGCTTAAGCAGAAGTGCTGGCAGCACCTCAAGGCCCTCTATTGCCTGAGCAACACCAATTTGGGTGCAGATCGTTGCACGGTGCTGCAGCTGTACAGAGCCCTTGTCCAATCCCTAATTGATTATGGGGGTGTGGTTTATGGTTTGGCAGCGCCTTCAGCATTGCATTTACTCCACCCTGTACACCACTGTGGGGTTCAATTAGCGATAGGAGCTTTTAGGACGAGTCCGGTGACCAATGTACTGGTGGAGGCTGATTCCCTCCACTACAGGTCAGACGTGCGCAACTGCTAGCCAGTTATGCAGGAAACATTCATAGTTCCCCTGTGCATCCGAATAACCATCTCCTTTCCTGCCCGTGGCAGTCCATCTCCCGCATTGGCGGCAGAGATCGGGGCTAATGATTACAGTTCATGTGCTGTCCCTTCTTTCCAAACTGGAGTCTTTCCCTTTACCACCTCTGCTTGTGGTCCATTCACATACACCTCCATGGTGTATGCCTCGGACACAGCTTCGTCTTTACCTTTAGCATGGCCCTAAGGACCCCGTTAACCCCGCCGCTGTCCGCTGTCACTTCCTCTCGATTCTTGACGCGTTCTGGGCTTCTGGAGGGGTTTACACCGATGGCTCAATGGCTGATGGTCACATAGGCTTCGCATATGTTCATGGAGGACGTATTGAGCAGCACTCCTTGCCAGTTGGCTGCAGTGTTTTCACTGCAGAGCTGGCGGCAATATCTCGTGCTCTTGAGTACATCCAGTCATGCCCTGGCGAGTCATTTCTTCTGTGTACTGACTCACTGAGCAGCCTACAAGCTACTGATCGGTGCTACCATCACCACCCTCTGGTAGCATCAATTCAGGAGTCTTTCTATGCCCTGGAACAGTCCGCTGTACCGTGCTGTTTGTGTGGACCCCGGGACACGTCAGAATCCCCGGCCAACAGGCTGGACAAACAGGTGACGCGGCAACCGCCTCTTTAGATAGGCATCTCCGAAGCTGACCTACGTTCTGCCTTACACCGCAGGGTTTTCTGGCTTTGGGAGATTGAATGGCATAACAGCACGCATAATAAACTGCGTCATTAAGGAGACTTCTTGCTGGACTGCCCACTTTAAGCCGCTCTGCGGCAGACTTTTAACTTTCCCAGCACCCTGCCTTCGGTGCTGGGCGACAATTCCTCCACAGCAGCTTTAGTTTTATGTTTTATCCATGAGAGTGGGTTTTATACTTCTATGTAGGTTTTAGCACAAGTCCTTTGTCCCACTGTGTCTTCCACCCTAGTGCTTTTAGGGTGGAGGTTTTAATGTGTTGCAGAGTGGCTGGCTTTCCCTTTTTATTCTTGTGGTTGGCCAGCCACTGCAATCTGCTTTCATGTTTTACTTTTCTGTTTCTAGCATCTCTCTGTTTTCTTGTCCTCTTTTGTTCATTTTAGTGTTTGTTGCCTTCCCTTCATTCTTGTGGCTTTTCCTTTCTTTCTGTTTTGTTATATGTTCCAAACTTGTGGGACTGTTTTATTAGAAACAAGGGACCAATGACGTTGTAGTTTAGTCCCTTCTCCCGCCTTTAGACCAACCAACCAACCAACGAGCCAATTGTGGAAGGGCGCCTTACTCAGTGCATTGTGTCCATCATGCATTGAGACCTTTAGCCCACTTTCTCGTCGCTACATTGCAGTCCCATCCGTTCTCCATTTCTTGGGCGAGGATAAGCCATGCACTATGCAATGTCGCTTTCTGCGGAGACGACGACCACAGACTTCTTTGCGCCTGATATCAAGCACAGTAGCCAGTCTGTTGTGGTGGGGCCGCCTTGTACCCTGTCAGTTGTAGCCCCCTGACCACACATAGATCGCTCTACTGATGCCTGCGCCATTAATTCTCCATGTATGCCAAGGAGTAGATGCCTATCTCCCTGGGGCATAGTGACTCCCGGCAATGGCCATCCTGCCAGATGGCCTGTAGTCAGAGTGGGTGGCATCAGAGTGGAGACACATGATGAAGTGTAGTACATCATCTCTTGCTGGTGGCGAAACACCAGCAGTCTCTAAGTGTTTGAGGGCTCAATTTAATGTGAACACGTATGACCCCAAATCGTTCCCCTTCCTGGCCACACCATGGGAGGAACGAAAGGCTAAGTTTGGCAGTGAAGCTTATTTGCCCTGGTACCTAGTCTGTACAAGAGCTGACGGGGAGTCTGATGACGATGAAGCCTCAGTTCTTTGTCGAGTATTTAGAGGAAAGTTTGGGGAGGTGGAGGTCTTGTCCAAAATGCGCTCTGGGTCAGTTTTAATAAAAACAGCATCCTCTGCCCAGTCATGGGCATTACTCGCCTGTGACAACTTAGGAAATGTTTCTGTTACCATTGTGCCCCTTAAGAGTTTAAATATGGTCCAGGGTACTATATTCCACAGGGACCTGTTGGAGTGGCGTGGCATTCATTAAGTCTGGCGCATTCATCGGGGTCCAAGGAATAATCAGGTTGCCACCGATGCCTTCATCTTGGCCTTTGAGGGTTATATATTGCCTGAGAAGGTCAAGGTGGTCTACCGCTGTGACATCAAGCCCTGTATCCCTCCTCCGATGCGGTGCTTTAAGTGCTGGAAGTTCGGCCATATGTCTTCCTGCTGTACTTCCAGCCCCACATGTTGAGATTGCGGACACCCATCACATCCAAATACTCCATGTGCCCTACCTCCCATTGTGTCAACTGCAGGGAACATCATTCACCTTGCTTGCCAGACTGCAGGATTTTATAGAAAGAGCGTAAAATCAAGGAATATAAGACCCTGGACTGACTGAGCTACACTGAGGCTAAGTGGAAGTTTGAACGCCTCCATCCTGTTCATATGACCTCTTACGCCACCGCTACCACTGTTCTAGCTCCATGAACTCCACCTACAACAGTCACCTCTCAGAGCTGGAAAATTACACCTGCCCCCTTGCTCATGGGGGGCACTACACTCCCTGTTGCTCCTGCACCATCTGCTTCGGGAGCAACACCCCCCACCCATCGGGGACATCCGTCCCTACTTCTAAGCCAGAGAAGCGTCCAATTTCTTTGGCTTTTCTCGCTCGGAAGGGGTCCCTTGGGTCCCTTTCGTTCCAGGTTTCCACCAGTGGGAAAGATGACGTCCGCCAGTGGCTGAATTGCCTACAAGCAGCTGGTCATAGGGCTTCTCGCTCCTCCTCCATCCCGGAAACTGAATCAGTGAAGTCCTCCCAGCCAGTGAAACCGAAGGAGCAGTGAGAAAAGTCCAAGAAGAAGACCTCTAAGACCAAGGAACTTGCGATGTCACCAACCCCACCACTCCCTACAGGCTCTGCGTCTGAGGATGAGGTGGAGATTCTGGCGTCCGCTGAGAACCTAGATCTCACCAGACGCTCAAACACAGTGAATGTCGATTGTGCATGTCCTCAATCGGGGGGGCAGCAGGTGACCCAGCGGCATAATCTGCCTCCTTGGTCCCTTCACGCCTTTTTTAGCCATGGATAATGTCATTCTCCAGTGGAATTTCAGTGGTTTTTTCCATCACCTTGATGAGCCCCAACAACTTCTCAGCCTTCACCCTTTCTTCTACATTGCTCTCCAGGAAACTTGGTTTCCAGCGATGCGAACCCCGCCCTCCGTGGCTATCAGGGTTATTATAAGAATCAGGCAGCTTATGAGAGGGTATCTGATGGTGACTGCATCTATGTCCTTAACTCTCTTTACAGTGAGTGTGTATCTCTTCAGACGCCTTTAGAGGCTGCCACTTTTCAGGTGTGGAGGCCTCAGGCTGTTACCGTCTGCAGTATCTATCTTTCACCAGATAGTGATGTCCCACAGCATTTATTGGCTGTGCTGATAGCCCAGCTGCCGCCACCTTTTCTGTTACTGGGCGATTTTAACGCTCATAACCCTTTGTGCCTTCTCCATGAACCATTGCCTTGCCGTTGGTGGGGAGGCATGCGTGCCTCAGCGATACAGATGGCCGTACCGTAGGTGCAACCACAATGGAGGGGTATCTGTTGAGAGGCCAGACAAACGTGTGGTTCCTGAAGAGGGGCAGCAGCCTTTTCAGTAATTGCAGGGGCAACAGTTTGGATGATTCACTGACCTGGCCTCACAACATTAACCAAAACGGCCTTGCTGTGCTGGTACTGCGAACGGCTGAAAGCAAGGGGAAACTACGGCCGTAATTTTTCCCAAGGGCATGCAGCTTTACTGTATGGATAAATGATGATGGCGTCCTCTTGGGTAAAATATTCTGGAGGTAAAATAGTCCCCCATTCAGATCTCCGGGCGGGGACCACTCAAGAGGACGTCGTTATCAGGAAAAAGAAAACTGGCGTTCTATGGATCGGAGCGTGGAACGTCAGATCCCTTAACCGGGCAGGTAGATTAGAAAATTTAAAAAGGGAAATGGATAGGTTAAAGTTAGATATAGTGGGAATTAGCGAAGTTCGGTGTCAGGAGAAACAAGACTTTTGGTCAGGTGAATACAGGGTTATAAACACAAAATCAAATAGGGGTAATGCAGGAGTAGGTTTAATAATAAATAAATAAAAATAGGAATGCTGGTAAGCTACTACAAACAGCATAGTGAACGCATTATTGTGGCCAAGATAGACATGAAGCCCACACCTACTACAGTACAAGTACAAGTTTATATGCCAACTACCTCTGCAGATGATGAAGAAATTGATGAAATGTTGTTTGTTGTTGTTGTGGTCTTCAGTCCTGAGACTGGTTTGATGCAGCTCTCCATGCTACTCTATCCTGTGCAAGCTTTTTCATCTCCCAGTACCTACTGCAACCTACATCCTTCTGAATCTGCTTAGTGTATTCATCTCTTGGTCTCCCTCTACGATTTTTACCCTCCACGCTGCCCTCCAATACTAAATTGGTGATCCCTTGATGCCTCAGAACATGTCCTACTAACCGATCCCTTCTTCTGGTCAAGTTGTGCCACAAACTTCTCTTCTCCCCAATCCTATTCAATACTTCCTCATTAGTTATGTGATCTACCCATCTAATCTTCAGCATTCTTCTGTAGCACCACATTTCGAAAGCTTCTATTCTCTTCTTGTCCAAACTATTTATCGTCCATGTTTCACTTCCATACATGGCTACACTCCATACGAATACTTTCAGAAATGACTTCCTGACACTTAAATCTATACTGGATGTTAACAAATTTCTCTTCTTCAGAAACGCTTTCCTTGCCATTGCCAGCCTACATTTTATATCCTCTCTACTTCGACCATCATCAGTTATTTTGCTCCCCAAATAGCAAAACTCCTTTACTACTTTAAGTGTTCATTTCCTAATCTAATTCCCTCAGCATCACCCGACTTAATTAGACTACATTCCATTATCCTTGTTTTGCTTTTGTTGATGTTCATCTTATATCCTCCTTTCACGACACTGTCCATTCCATTCAACTGCTCTTCCAAGTCCTTTGCTGTCTCTGACAGAATTACAATGTCATCGGCGAACCTCAAAGTTTTTATTTCTTCTCCATGAATTTTAATACCTACTCCGAATTTTTCTTTTGTTTCCTTTACTGCTTGCTCAATATACAGATTGAACAACATCGGGGAGAGGCTACAACCCTGTCTTACTCCCTTCCCAACCACTGCTTCCCTTTCATGTCCCTCGACTCTTATAACTGCCATCTGGTTTCTGTACAAATTGTAAATAGCTTTTTGCTCCCTGTATTTTACCCCTGCCACCTTTAGAATTTGAAAGAGAGTATTCCAGTCAACATTGTCAAAAGCTTTCTCTAAGTCTACAAATGCTAGAAACGTAGGTTTGCCTTTCCTTAATCTTTCTTCTAAGATAAGTCGTAAGGTCAGTATTGCCTCACGTGTTCCAGTGTTTCTACAGAATCCAAACTGATCTTCCCCAAGGTTGGCTTCTACTAGTTTTTCCATTCGTCTGTAAAGAATTCGTGTTAGTATTTTGCAGCCGTGGCTTATTAAACTGATAGTTCGGTAATTTTCACATCTGTCAACACCTGCTTTCTTTGGGATTGGAATTATTATATTCTTCCTGAAGTTTGAGGGTATTTCGCCTGTTTCATACATCTTGCTCACCAGATGGTAGAGTTTTGTCAGGACTGGCTCTCCCACGGCCGTCAGTAGTTCCAATGGAATATTGTCTACTCCAGGGGCCTTGTTTCGACTCAGGTCTTTCAGTGCTCTGTCATACTCTTCACGCAGTATCATATCTCCCATTTCATCTTCATCTACATCCTCTTCCATTTCCATAATATTGTCCCCAAGTACATCGCCCTTGTATAGACCCTCTATATACTCCATCCACCTTTCTGCTTTCCCTTCTTTGCTTAGAACTGGGTTTCCATCTGAGCTCTTGATATTCATACAAGTCGTTCTCTTATCTCCAAAGGTCTCTTTAATTTTCCTGTAGGCGGTATCTATCTTACCCCTAGTGAGATAGGCCTCTACATCCTTACATTTGTCCTCTAGCCATCCCTGCTTAGTCATTTTGCACTTCTTGTCGATCTCATTTTTGAGAAGTTTGTATTCCTTTTTCCCTATTTCACTTACTGCATTTTTATATTTTCTCCTTTCATCAATTAAGTTCAATATTTCTTCTGTTACCCAAAGATTTCTACTAGCCCTCGTCTTTTTACCTACTTGGTCCTCTGCTGCCTTCACTATTTCATTCCTCAAAGCTACCCATTCTTCTTCTACTGTATTTCTGTCCCCCATTCCTGTCAATTGCTCCCTTATGCTCTCCCTGAATCTCTGTACAACCTCTGGTTCTTTTAGTTTATCCAGGTCCCATCTCCTTAAATTCCCACCTTTTTGCAGTTTCTTCAGTTTTAATCTACAGGTCATAACCAATAGATTGTGGTCAGAGCCCACATCTGCCCCTGGAAATGTCTTACTATTTAAAACCTGGTTCCTAAATCTCTGTCTTACCATTATATAATCTATCTGATACCTTTTAGTATCTCCAGGGTTCTGCCATGTATACATCCTTCTTTCATGATTCTTAAACCAAGTGTTAGTTATGATTATGTTGTGCTCTGTGCAAAATTCTACCAGGCGGCTTCCTCTTTCATTTCTGTCCCCCAATCCATATTCACCTACTATGTTTCCTTCTCTCCCTTTTCCTACACTCGAATTCCAGTCACCCATGACTATAAAATTTTCGCCTCCCTTCACAATCTGAATAATTTCTTTTATTTCATCATACATTTCTTCAATTTCTTCGTCATCTGCAGAGCTAGTTGGCATATAAACTTGTACTACTGTAGTAGGTGTGGGCTTCGTATATATCTTGGCCACAATAATGCGTTCACTATGCTGTTTGTAGTAGCTTACCCGCATTCCTATTTTCCTATTCATTATTAAACCTACTCCTGCATTACCCCTATTTGATTTTGTGTTTATAACCCTGTAGTCACCTGACCAGAAGTCTTGTTCCTCCTGCCACCAAACTTCACTAATTCCCACTATATCTAACTTCAACCTATCCATTTCCCTTTCTAACTTACCTGCCCGATTAAGGGATCTGACATTCCACACTCCGATCCGTAGAACGCCAGTTTTCTTTCTCCTGGTAACGACATCCTCTTGAGTAGTCCCCGCCCGGAGATCCGAATGGGGGACTATTTTACCTCCGGAATATTTTACCCAAGAGGACGCCATCATCATGTAATCATACAGTAAAGCTGCATGCCCTCGGGAAAAAGTACGGCTGTAGTTTCCCCTTGCTTTCAGCCGTTCATAGTACCAGCACAGCAAGGCCGTTTTGGTTATTGTTACAAGGCCAGATCAGTCAATCATCCAGACTGTTGCCCTTGCAACTACTGAAAAGGCTGCTGCCCCTCTTCAGGAACCACACATTTGTCTGGCCTCTCAACAGATACCCCTCCGTTGTGGTTGCACCTACGGTACGGCTATCTGTATCGCTGAGGCACGCAAGCCTCCCCACCAACGGCAAGGTCCATGGTTCATGGGGGGGTGATGAATGTATGATTAGATAAAAGAATAACTATTCAGGTAGTGAAGGAAGACGAAAATTTAATAGTCATGGGTGACTGGAATTCGAGAGTAGGAAAAGGGAGAGAAGGAAACATAGTAGGTGAATATGGAATGGGGCTAAGAAATGAAAGAGGAAGCCGCCTGGTAGAATTTTGCACAGAGCATAACTTAATCATAGTTCACACTTGGTTTAAGAATCATGAAAGAAGATTGTATACATGGAAGGATCCTGGAGATACTAAAAGGTATCAGACAGATTATATAGTGGTAAGACAGAGATTTAGGAACCAGGTTTTAAATCGTAAGACATTTCCAGGGGCAGATGTGGACTCTGACCACAATCTATTGGTTATGAACTGTAGATTAAAACTGAAGAAACTGCAAAAAGGTGGGAATTTAAAGAGATGGGACCTGGATAAACTGAAAGAACCAGAGGTTGTACAGAGTTTCAGGGAGAGCATAAGGGAACAATTGACAGGAATGGGGGAAAGAAGTACAGTAGAAGAAGAATGGGTAGCACTGAGGGATGACGTAGCGAAGGCAGCAGAGGATCAAGTAGGTAAAAAGACGAGGGCTAGTAGAACTCCTTGGGTAACAGAAGAAATATTGAACTTAATTGATGAAAGGAGAAAATATAAAAATGCAGTAAATGAAGCAGGCAAAAAGGAATACAAACGTCTCAAAAATGAGATCGACAGGAAGTGCAAAATGGCTAAGCAGGGATGGCTAGAAGACAAATGTAAGGATGTAGAGGTATATATCACTAGGGGTAAGATAGATACTGCCTACAGGAAAATTAAAGAGACCTTTGGAGAAAACAGAGCCACTTGTATGGATATCAAGAGCTCTGATGGAAACCCAGTTCTAAGCAAAGAAGGGAAAGCAGAAAGGTGGAAGGAGTATATAGAGGGTCTATACAAGGGCGATGTCCTTCAGGACAATACTATGGAAATGGAAGAGGATGTAGATGAAGATGAGATGGGAGATACGATACTGCATGAAGTGTTTGACAGAACACTGAAAGACCTAAGTCGAAACAAGGTCCCGGGAGTAGACAACATTCCATTAGAACTACTGACAGCCTTGGGAGAGCCAATCCTGACAAAACTCTACCATCTGGTGAGCAAGATGTATGAGACAGGAGAAATACCCTCAGACTTCAAGAAGAATATAATAATTCCAATCCCAAAGAAAGCAGGTGTTGACAGATGTGAAAATTACCGAACTATCAGTTTAATAAGTCACAGCTGTAAAATACTAACGCAAATTCTTTACAGACGAATGGAAAAACTGGTAGAAGCCGACCTCGGGGAAGATCAGTTTGGATTCTGTAGAAATGTTGGAACATGTGAGGCAATACTGACCTTACGACTTATCTTAGAAGAAAGATTAAGGAACGGAATGGACAGTGTCTTGAAAGTAGGATATAAGATGAACATCAACAAAAGCAAAACGAGGATCATGGAATGTGGTCGAATTAAGTCGGGTGATGCTGAGGGAATTAGATTAGGCAATGAGACACTTAAAGTAGTAAAGGAGTTTTGCTATTTGGGGAGCAAAATAACTGATGATGATCTAAGTAGAGAGGATATAAAATGTAGACTGGCAATGGCAAGGAAAACGTTTCTGAAGAAGATAAATTTGTTAACATCGAGTATAGATTTAAGTGTCAGGAAGTCGTTTCTGAAAGTATTTGTATGGAGTGTAGCCATGTATGGAAGTGAAACATGGACGATAAATAGTTTGGACAAGAAGAGAATAGAAGCTTTCAAAATGTGGTGCTACAGAAGAATGCTGAAGATTAAATGGGTAGACCACATAACTAGTGATGAAGTATTGAATAGAATTGGGGAGAAGAGGAGTATGTGGCAAAACTTGACAAAAAGAAGGGACCAGTTAGTAGGACATGTTCTGAGGCATCAAGGGATCACAAATTTAGCATTGGAGGGCAGCATGGAGGGTAAAACTCGTAGAGGGAGACCAAGAGATGAATACACTAAGCAGATTCAGAAGGATGTGGGTTGCAGTAAGTACTGGGAGATGAAGAAGCTTGCACAGGATAGGGTAGCATGGAGAGCTGCATCAAAGCAGTCTCAGGACTGAAGACCACAACAACAACAACAACAACAACAACCCTGTCACTGCCACAGCATCACTCTTCTGGGCTCCCCTCCAGATGGGCTATGAATAAGGCTGACTGGGACTTGTTCGCCTCCATTGCCACTATTGAGCTTCTTTCTAATGATGCCATTGATGTGGTGGTTCACACGATCACCACCGGCATCGTTTCTGTCACGGAATCTGCAATTCCCTGTTCTTCTGGGTCCCCTCGGCGGAGGACTGTGCCTTGGTTGTCACCTGAGATCACTGAGGTGATTAGAGACTGCAGGTAGGCCCTCCAATGTCATAAGCGGCCTCCATCACTGGAACACCTCCTTACCTCTGTGCCCGAGCCTGATGCCTTATTTGCCAATGGAAGCAGGAGTGCTGGGAAAGGTATGTCTCCTCCATTGGCATCCGTACTTCTCCATCACAGGTTTGGGCCAAGATTAGGCGAGTCTATGGCTATTGTACCCCCATCAGCGTACCTGGGCTTTCCCTGAACTGAGCAGTCTGTACTGACTCAGACATGATTGCAGAACTCTTAGTAGAGCATTATGCCCAGAATTCCATTTCTACAAATTACCGCTGCCCTTCCGCTCAGTGAAAGAGTGGTTGGAACATTGGAGTCTTTCATTCCACATGCGCCACCCTGAATTGTACAATGCTCCATTCAGTGAGTGACAATTCCAAAGTGCTCTAGCCGCTTGTCCTGATACGGCTCCCAGGCCGGATCACATCCACTATCAGATGCTCAAACACCACTCGGTGAACTGCCAGCGACACCTCCTAGACCTTTTCAACTGTATCTGGGTTGAGGGTGAGTTCCCGTCTCTATGGCAGGAAAGCATTATCATACCAGTGTTGAAGCCTGGCAAGAACCCACTGGAGGTGGACAGCTACCACCCCATTGGCCTCACCAACATTCTGGGTTGTTTAGGGAAGAAGACCAAACAGCGAGGTCATCGGTCTCATCGAATTATGGAAAGATGGGGAAGGAAGTCGACTGTGCCCTTTCAAAGGAACCATCCCGGCATTTGCCTGGAGCGATTTAGGGAAATAACAGAAAACCTAAATCAGGATGGCCGGACACACCAGTGTTCTGTGCAAGTTGCTCGAACGCATGGTGAGCTGGAGGTTAAGTTGACTACTTGAGTCTCGGGGCCTTCTGGCTCCATCTCAGGGTGGGTTCTGTAAGGGCCGCTCTGCCACCGATAATCTGGTCTGCCTCGAGTCTGCAATCCATACAGCATTTTCCCGCTGTCAGCATCTGGTTGCTTTCTTTTTTGACATGTGGAAGGCATATGATACCACATGGTGACATCACATCCTCACCACACTTCATGGGTGGAGTCTTAGGGGCCCGCTCCCGATTTTTATTCAAAATTTCCTGTCGCTTCGTTCCTTCTACGTGCAAGTTGGTTCCTCCCATTGTTCCTCCCGAGTCCAGGAGAATGGGGTCTTGCAAAGCTCTGTGTTGAGTGTCTGCCTCCTTTTAGTTGCTATCAATGGGCTAGTTGCAGCTGTGGGAATGTCCATATTGGCTCTTTGTTTGCTGATGACTTTTGCCTGTACTATAGCTCCACTGGCATTGCAGTTGCTGAATGGCAGCTATAAGGCCCATTTTTGGGCTTGCTTTTTGATACCCAGTTGACTTGGTTCCCTCATATTCGACAGCTTAAACAAATGTGCTGGCGCCATGTTAACGCTCTTTGTTGCTTGAGTCACACCAGCTGGGGTGCCAATCAGTCTACCCTTCTACGACTGTATCAGGTGTTGATTCAGTCCTGTCTCCATTATGGGAGCCTGGCTTATGGTCCAGCATTGCCTTCCATGCTGCGGTTGCTTGACTCCATAAATCACTGCAGGATTGGACTCGCACAACTTGAGCTTCCCGCACAAGCCCTGTAAAACAGCATACTTGTGGAGACTGGTGTCCCTCAATTGCAGATCTGGTGCCTACGTCCACGGACCACTTATGCTGCATATGTTTGTAGCTTTCCCGGGCATCTAAATTACCATCTCCTGTTCCCCAACTCAGTCGTCCATCTTCCAGAACGGCGGCCCCGGTCGGGGTGTACAATCACAGTTCGCGTCCGGGCTATTCTCTCTGGGCTTGAGTTTTTCCCTCTCCCACTTCTTCTCTGGGCTCATAATCATATACCCCCATGGAGTGTGCCCCGTCCATGCCCTCAGCTGGATTTGGCCCAGGGCCCGAAAGACTCAGTCCCTCCTGAGGCCCTCCACTGCCACTTTCTTTCCATCCTCGCCATGTTTCACGGCTCTGACGTGATCTATACCGATGGTTGCTGGTCATATTGGTTATGCTATTACTCTTGGGGATCATTCTGAACACTGCTCATTACTGACTGGCTGCAGTGTTTTCACTGCAGAGCTTGTCGCCATCTCTCATGCCCTAGAGTATATCCGCTCCTGCTCAGGTGATTCCTTCATTATCTGTAGTGACTCCCTGAGTGGTTTACAGGCTATCGACCAGTGTTTCCCTTGCTCTCGTCTGGTGATGGCTATCCTGGAGACCCTCCATACTCTTTCCCATTGCGACTACTCCATGGTCTTCGTGTGGACCCCGGGTCATGTTGGCATCCCAGGTAATGAACGTGTTGGCACGCTGGCCAAACAGACTGTCGGTGCACCGGCCTTGGAGATTGGTCTTTTGGAGTGTGAGCTCCAATCAGTTTGGAGGCAGAAGGTCCTTGGCACCTGGGGTGATAAATGTCACCCTGCCTTCACCCAACAAACTTCAGGTTGTCAAGGAGACTACAGGCGTGTGGCGTTCCTCCTTGTGAGCCTTCCACAAGGACTCAGTTGTTCTCTGCCGGCTACATATTGTCACACCTGGCTGATGCACAGTCATCTATTGCGCAGCAAGGCCTCACATCTCTATGTCACAGTGGTTCACATTTGTGCTGCCTGATTCGCTCCCTGCACTTTTAACAGATGACGCTTGCAATGGCAGACTTAGTTTTGAGTTTTTTTTGTGCAGGGGGCTTTTGTTGCTCGATCTAAGGATTTGTCCTTTTTTGTGTTGAGTCTGGCCTTTGGCCTACAGTTTTAAATTCGGGTTTTTAGTGTGTCTTTTGGTGGTTGGCTTTTCCTTTTTTGTTTCCGTGGTTGGCCAACCACCTCTGTGTGCTTTTAATTCCTTTTGTCTGTGTCTTTCTTGTTCTGTGTTATCCCTTGTCATCTCCGTTGCTTGTTCCGCCCCCCCCCCCCCCCCTTGTGGGTGCTTCATGGTCGTGGAAAAAGGGACTGATGACCTTTGACCTTTGCAGTCTTGTCCCTTCAACCCCCACAAACCAACCAAAAATTATTTCGAGAAGAAACATAAGAATATTTTTAATTTTTATATCTATGTATCCTTATCTAATTCTAATTGTTCAACTTTTTCCTAATTAGTTACCCGTGACTGTGTGGATAGCCGAACCCCTCCTTTATCCAGTAATATATTCCAAAATAATCTTAAAAAACCATTTACCGCTTTAAACAATATTTCCTTGATCATTTCCAAATCCTTTTCCCCCAATTATTACCCTACAAATGGCGACTGAAGAGTGACCGCGATCTCCAAAAATTTTACATGTAAGTACAATAGAAATTAGAATGCATTATTGGAGATCAACAATGTACTAACAATTAGTTTTTGTTTTATATTTATGTTATACAAAGAAGAAAGACGGAAAAGACAATTAATAATTACTGGGAACAAGAAACATTTAAGCCATCCAAATATACTGGAAATTACAAAATTCCAAATTACGAGGAAATGTGAACAAGACAACTTTCAAGTTCGGATCAAGAGTGTTATTGAATCTTATTCATATGAGAGCAATTCCACCATGATCCCACCCTTTGTTCAATTTCCCAACCTTTGCAGCAAGCAAGAAAGTCCAACCTTGTAATGTTCATTCTTGTGGTGTTTGTGACACAATAGTACCACAATTACATACAATCTAGTTGCAAGCAAAAAGTAATTTCTAAAAAGACAAGAAAATTTTCAGTAATATTTTAACATTTTTTTATATATTCAAATATTACGTGTGTTTTTTCAAGAATGGAACCCAACAACAAGCAACAAATAGCTATTAATAATAGTGAAAATGTCAAAGTATGGATAAATTTGCCAATAAGGGATGACAATAACGAATCGTAACAAGCCGGTAATTTGCCAAATAATGAGAATATTCTATTAATTTCTAGTATTATCAGTGAATCACACATGCAGTTTGGGGATAATAAATGGCTCATGCTTGATGAGACTGGTCTGAATTCAATATCAGAAGGTGAAATTTTGGAGAAAAAAGTAATGAAACTGACAATGAAAATTTTCGTGACTCAATTTTGAGTGAACAGAGCGAGTTCGTAAGAATGAGTAATATAGCAATATAGATATAAGGGAAAGTAGAAGAAATGTAAATGACATGGTTAACAGCCTAAAGTCACTAAACTGCTATTGTATAAATGAAAAACCTACTAGACTAGATGCATGCCTTGACAATGTAATTAGCAATGTAAATCAGGATCAACTAAAGCATGATGTGATTGAGTTAGAGTTATCTGATCATGACGGGATATGGGTCAGAACGGGCAGTATGAACCCAGAGAGAACTAAACAGTTAGTCACTTTCAGAATACTAAAAAGAGAGCAATATTGTACAATTGAAACATGAACTGAAGGTGGTAGATTGGCCATATACACTACAAAATATAAAAAATCTTGATGAATGTTTCTCTGTTTTTATATATTATTAAAAATGCAGTAGATAGTCACTGTCCACATATCACAAAAAGATGCATCCCTAACTACAGAAAAAAACCTCAGCACTCTAACAAGTGGTACACTCCAGAGCTCAAGCAAATGAGGACACTGCTACTTATAGCAAAAAATAATAGTGATAAAAATGAGGAAGCCAGGAAACACTATGTGACCCTTAAGAAGTTGTACAAATATGAAATAAAATCAGCTAAATGTAAAGTATGTGATGAATATATTGCAGGCTCAAAAAATGCCTGTCAAGCAGCTTGGAATATAATAAAAAGTGAAATCAATATGAGCAAACAGGAAACCACAATGCCTATAGATTGCAACATCCTTAACGAATATTTTATAAATTGTGCCATCTCTCATTCTTCCTCTTCTTCTTCTTCTTCTTCTTCTTCTTCTGGTAAAAATAATTCTGATAATATTTCAGCTGCTGTAACCCTTCTTAAACAACAAGCACCAGCAACCAAGAAATTCTCTTGGTCGAAAATCACCTCCGGCCACATTATCAAATCTATAAAGAAACTTAAAAACTCAAACACAGGACTATTACGGGCTTAGTAACAGTATTGTTAAACACATAGCCACTGCAATCTTAATGCCACTAACATATCTGATGAATCGCATACTTGAAGAAGGAATATTTCCATACTTGAAGAAGGAATATTCCCTGAATGTCTGAAAATGAGTTACACTCCCAATCTATAAGAAAGGTGACAGAAAAATGTCAAACAATTATAGACCTATATCAATAGTTCCCATTGTATCAAAAGTAATAGAAAACTGCATACATATACAAATTTACAATTATTTTGAAAGTAATAAATTATTGAGTGAGAACCAGTTTGGCTTTCCATCTGAACTATCGACAACCAAAGCAGTTGAATGCCTCCTTAGTAATATATATGAAGGATGTGAAAAACAAGAAACTCACTTGTGCTACACTGTTAGATTTAACAAAGGCCTTTGACTTAGTCACACATGAAATAATGATAAAAAAACTAGAACATTATGGTATTGTAGATAAACCATTACAATTTTTTCAATCATACTTAAGCAATAGGGTACAATTAGTAAAAACAAACTATCAAAAGTCAACACCCACGAAAGTAAAGAGAGGAATTCCACAAGGCTCAGTGCTTGCCCTTTCCTGTTCATAGTTTACATCAACGGCTTCTCAAATTATATGCCATGCAACAATGTACTGTATGCTGATGATATGACACTAATAACAGATGGAGAATATATGCAATATGTCGTAGAATACAACAAAGTAGTAACTGAAATGAGCAGTGACTGGTGCAGAGCAAACCTTTAATCAATAAACAAATTGAAAACTGAAGAAATTTACTTCACCCTGAAACCAATTGAACAGAATACAAAAAATGTCAAGTTACTAGGTTTACATATAGATCAAAAACTTACCTGGGGCAGACACACAAATTATCTATGTGGCAAACTTGCTCAAACTCTCTTTCTATTACACAAACTGAGACACATTATCAGTAAAAATCTGCTAATCTCCACATACTTTGCTTTTTTCCATTCACAACTGCAATACAGAGTACTTCCTTGGGGCAACTCAGTGGGTTCACGTACCATCTTCAAGTGGCAGAAGAAAGCAGTCAGGTGCATTTTAGGACTAGCACCAAGACAAAGTTGCAAAAATCATTTTAAAGAACTAAAGATAATGACACTACCTAGTATATACATTTATAATTGTTTAATATATGCTAAAGAGAACATAAAGAACTTTAATTTAAGATCTGAAGTGCATGTTCATAATACTCGAAATAATAGTAACATAGACCTACCATATACAAGGCTGACATCAACACACAAGAGCCATAAACACCTTAGCTCGAAATTTTATAACAAACTCCCAAAGGCTGTGAGCGAACTACTGATGAATAAGTTTAAGCAAACAATAGAAATGTGGCTCAAATGTACGCCATATTACTCACTTGATGAGTTTCAAAACAGTGACACAAAAGAGATACGCTACATGAAGCAAAAAAACTGCCATATGAATTATACCTATATGTTAGTGACAGTAATGTACCAACAAAGACTTTTTACATGGATACGTAAGATGTACCATAAATAAATTTTGATACTATTGTATATTTAACTGTTATGAATTATTATTATTATTATTATTATTATTATTATTATTATTATTTCTTTCCTTCCTCAGACGTTATGTCTGGTTAAAAATGGAAAGTGACGTGGACCTTGATCAAGCGTGACTTCCTTTTAACTGTACGGTATATGTTACACTGCATTTAGGAACTTTCAGGTAATTGAGCATGCATCAATAATTACATATTTCTGTAGTTGTATATATAAGTTTGGATGTATCTGTATTGCATTGATGTACTGGTGGATATTGTGCGGTATGACTCCTGTAGTTGATAGTATAATTGGTATAATGTCAACTTTATCCTGATGCCACATGTCCTTGACTTCCTCAGCCAGTTGGATGTATTTTTCAATTTTTTCTCCTGTTTTCTTCTATATATTTGTTGTATTGGGTATGGATATTTCGATTAGTTGTGTTAATTTCTTCTTTTTATTGGTGAGTATGATGTCAGGTTTGTTATGTGGTGTTGTTTTATCTGTTATAATGGTTCTGTTCCAGTATAATTTGTATTCAACATTCTCCAGTACATTTTGTGGTGCATACTTGTATGTGGGAACGTGTTGTTTTATTAGTTTATGTTGTATGGCAAGTTGTTGATGTATTATTTTTGCTACATTGTCATGTCTTCTGGGGTATTCTGTATTTGCTAGTATTGTACATCCGCTTGTGATGTGATCTACTGTTTCTATTTGTTGTTTGCAAAGTCTGCATTTATCTGTTGTGGTATTGGGATCTTTAATAATATGCTTGCTGTAATATCTGGTGTTAATTGTTTGATCTTGTATTGCAATCATGAATTCTTCCGTCTCACTGTATATATTGCCTTTTCTTAGCCATGTGTTGGATGCGTCTTGATCGATGTGTGGCTGTGTTAGATGATACGGATGCTTGCCATGTAGTGTTTTCTTTTTCCAATTTACTTTCTTCGTATCTGTTGATGTTATGTGATCTAAAGGATTGTAGAAGTGGTTATGAAATTGCAGTGGTGTAGCAGATGTATTTATATGAGTGATTGCTTTGTGTATTTTGCTAGTTTCTGCTCGTTCTATAAAGAATTTTCTTAAATTGTCTACCTGTCCATAATGTAGGTTTTTTAAGTCGATAAATCCCCTTCCTCCTTCCTTTCTGCTTAATGTGAATCTTTCTGTTGCTGAATGTGTGTGATGTATTCTATATTTGTGGCATTGTGATAGTGTAAGTGTATTGAGTGCTTCTAGGTCTGTGTTACTCCATTTCACTACTCCAAATGAGTAGGTCAATATTGGTATAGCATAAGTATTTATAGATTTTGTCTTGTTTCTTGCTGTCAATTCTGTTTGTTAGTCTTTGTCTATATTTTTCTTTTAGTTTTTCTTTAATATTTGTATTATCTATTCCTATTTTTTGTCTGTATCCTAGATATTTATAGGCATCTGTTTTTTCCATTGCTTCTATGCAGTCGCTGTGGTTATCCAATATGTAATCTTCCTGTTTAGTGTGTTTTCCCTTGACTATGCTATTTTTCTTACATTTGTCTGCTCCAAAAGCCATATTTATATCATTGCTGAATACTTCTGTTATCTTTAGTAATTGGTTGAGTTGTTGATTTCTTGCTGCCAGTAGTTTTAGATCATCCATGTATGGCAAATGTGTGATTTTGTGTTGGTATGTTCCAGTAATATTGTATCCATAATTTGTATTATTTAGCATGTTGGATAGTGGGTTCAGAGCAAGGCAGAACCAGAAAGGACTTAATGAGTCTCCTTGGTGTATTCCATGCTTAATCTGTATTGGCTGTGATGTGATATTATTTGAATTTGTTTGGATATTAAGTGTGGTTACCCAATTTTTCATTACTATGTTTAGGAACTGTATCAATTTAGTATCTACTTTGTATATTTCCAATATTTGTAGTAACCATGAATGGGATACACTATCAAAAGCTTTTTGGTAATCAATGTATGCGTAGTGTAGTGACCTTTTTCTAGTTTTAGCTTGATATGTCACCTCTGCATCTATTATCAGTTGCTCTTTACATCCTCATGCTCCTTTGCAACAGCCTTTTTGTTCTTCATTTATAATTTTGTTCTGTGTTTTATGTGTCATTAATTTCTGTGTAATGACTGAAGTTAATATTTTGTATATTGTTGGTAGGCATGTTATGGGGCGATATTTTGCTGGGTTTGCTGTCTCTGCTTGATCTTTAGGTTACAGATAAGTTATTCCGTGTTAAGTGTATCAGGGACTGTGTATGGGTCTGCAATGTAACTGTTAAATAATTTATATTTAAAAACAAAGATGATGTGACTTACGATACAAAAGCGCTGGCAGGTCGACAGAAAAACAAACAAACACATACATACACTCAAAATTCTAGCTTTCGCAACCAATGGTTGCTTCGTCAGGAAAGAGGGAAGGAGAGGGAAAGACGAAAGGATGTGGGTTTTAAGGGAGAGGGTAAAGAGTCATTCCAATCCCGGCAGCGGAAAGGCTTACCCTAGGGGGAAAAAAGGACAGGTATACACTCGCACACACACACATTTCCATCCACACATACACAGACACAAGCAGACATTTGTAAATGCAAAGAGTTTGGGCAGAGATGTCAGTCGAGGCGGAAGTGCAGAGGCAAAGATGTTGTTGAAAGACAGGTGAGGTATGAGTGGCAGCAACTTGAAATTAGCGGAGGTTGAGGCCTGGCGGATAACGAGAAGAGAGGATATACTGAAGGGCAAGTTCCCATCTCCAGAGTTCTGACAGGTTGGTGTTAGTGGGGAGTATCCAGATAACCCGGACAGTGTAACACTGTGCCAAGATGTGCTGGCCGTGCACCAAGGCATGTTTAGCCACAGGGTGATCCTCATTACCAACAAACACTGTCTGCCTGTGTCCATTCATGCGAATGGACAGTTTGTTGCTGGTCATTCCCACATAGAAAGCTTCACAGTGTAGGCAGGTCAGTTGGTAAATCACGTGGGTGCTTTCACACGTGGCTCTGCCTTTGATCGTGTACACCTTCCGGGTTACAGGACTGGAGTAGGTGGTGGTGGGAGGGTGCATTGGACAGGTTTTACACCGGGGGCGGTTACAAGGGTAGGAGCCAGAGGATAAGGAAGTTGGTTTGGGGATTTCAAAGGGATTAACTAAGAGGTTACGAAGGTTAGGTGGACGGCGGAAAGACACTCTTGGTGGAGTGGGGAGGATTTCATGAAGGATGGATCTCATTTCAGGGCAGGATTTGAGGAAGTCGTATCCCTGCTGGAGAGCCACATTCAGAGTCTGCTCCAGTCCCGGAAAGTATCCTGTCACAAGTGGGGCACTTTTGTGGTTCTTCTGTGGGAGGTTCTGGGTTTGAGGGGATGAGGAAGTGGCTCTGGTTATTTGCTTCTGTACTAGGTCGGGAGGGTAGTTGCGGGATGTGAAAGCTGTTTTCAGGTTGTTGGTGTAATGGTTCAGGGATTCCAGACTGGAGGAGATTCGTTTGCCACGAAGACCTAGGCTGTAGGGAAGGGACCGTTTGATGTGGAATGGGTGGCAGCTGTCATAATGGAGGTACTGTTGCTTGTTGGTGGGTTTGATGTGGACGGACGTGTGAAGCTGGCCATTGGACAGGTGGAGGTCAACGTCAAGGAAAGTGGCATGGGATTTGGAGTAGGACCAGGTGAATCTGATGGAACCAAAGGAGTTGAGGTTGGAGAGGAAATTCTGGAGTTCTTCTTCACTGTGAGTCCAGATCATGAAGATGTCATCAATAAATCTGTACCAAACTTTGGGTTGGCAGGCCTGGGTAACCAAGAAGGCTTCCTCTAAGCGACCCATGAATAGGTTGGCGTACGAGGGGGCCATCCTGGTACCCATGGCTGTTCCCTTTAATTGTTGGTATGTCTGGCCTTCAAAAGTGAAGAAGTTGTGGGTCAGGATGAGGCTGGCTAAGGTAATGAGGAAAGACGTTTTAGGTAGGGTGGCAGGTGATGGGCGTGAAAGGAAGTGCTCCATCGCAGCGAGGCCCTGGACTTGCGGAATATTTGTGTATAAGGAAGTGGCATCAATGGTTACAAGGATGGTTTCCAGGGGTAATAGATTGGGTAAGGATTCCAGGCATTCTAGAAAGTGGTTGGTGTCTTTGATGAAGGATGGGAGACAGCATGTAATGGGTTGAAGGTGTTGATCGACGTAGGCAGAGATAAGTTCTGTGGGGGCTTGGTAACCAGCTACAATGGGGCGGCCGGGATGATTGGGTTTGTGAATTTTAGGAAGAAGGTAGAAGGTAGGGGTGTGGGGTGTTGGTGGGGTCAGGAGGTTGATGGAGTCAGGTGAAAGGTTTTGTAGGGGGCCTAAGGTTCTGAGGATTCCTTGAAGCTCCACCTGGACATCAGGAATGGGATTACCTTGGCAAACTTTGTATGTAGTGTTGTCTGCAAGCTGACGCAGTCCCTCAGCCACATACTCCCGACGATCAAGTACCACGGTCGTGGAACCCTTGTCCGCCGGAAGAATGACGATGGACCGGTCAGCCTTCAGATCACGGATAGCTTGGGCTTCAGCAGTGGTGATGTTGGGAGTAGGATTAAGGTTTTTCAAGAAGGATTGAGAAGCAAGGCTGGAAGTCAGAAATTCTTGGAAGATTTGGAGAGGGTGATTTTGAGGAAGTGGAGGTGGGCCCCGATGTGACGGAGAACGGAACTGTTCCAGGCAGAGTTCAATTTGGATAGTGTCTTGGGGAGTTGGATCATTAGGAGTAGGATTAGGATCATTTTTCTTCGTGGCAAAGTGATATTTCCAGCAGAGAGTACGATTGTAGGACAGTAAATCATTGACGAGGGCTGTTTGGTTGAATCTAGGAGTGGGGCTGAAGGTGAGAGCTTTGGATAGGACAGAGGTTTCGGATTGGGAGAGAGGTTTGGAGGAAAGGTTAACTACTGAATTGGGGTGTTGTGGTTCCAGATTGCGTTGATTGGAATGACTGCATCAGCTTGCAGACAACACCACATACAAAGTTTGCCAAGGTAATCCCATTCCTGATGTCCAGGCAGAGCTTCAAGGAATCCTCAGAACCTTAGGCCCCCTACAAAACCTTTCATCTGACTCCATCAACCTCCTGACACCACCGACACCCCACACCCCTACCTTCTTCCTAAAATTAACAAACCCAATCATCCCGGCCGCCCCATTGTAGCTGGTTACCAAGCCCCCACAGAACGTATCTCTGCCTACGTAGATCAACACCTTCAACTCATTACATGCTGTCTCCCATCCTTCATCAAAGACACCAACCACTTTCTCGAACGCCTGGAATCCTTACCCAATCTATTACCCCTGGAAACCATCCTTGTAACCATTGCTGCCACTTCCTTATACACAAATATTCCGCACGTCCAGGGCCTCGCTGTGATGGAGCACTTCCTTTCATGCTGATCACCTGCCACCCTACCTAAAAAGTCTTTCCTCATTACCTTAGCCAGCTTCATCCTGACCCACAACTTCTTCACTTTTGAAGGCCAGACATACCAACAATTAAAGGGAATAGCCATGGGTACCAGGATGGCCCCCTCGTACGCCAACCTATTCATGGGTCGCTTAGAGGAAGCCTTCTTGGTTACCCAGACCTGCCAACCCAAAGTTTGGTACAGATTTATTGATGACATCTTCATGATCTGGACTCACAGTGACGAAGAACTCCAGAATTTCCTCTCCAACCTCAACTCCTTTGGTTCCATCAGATTCACCTGGTCCTACTCCAAATCCCATGCCACTTTCCTTGACGTTGACCTCCACATGTCCAATGGCCAGCTTCACACGTCCGTCCACATCAAACCCACCAACAAGCAACAGTACCTCCATTATGACAGCTGCCACCCATTCCACATCAAACGGTCCCTTCCCTATAGCCTAGGTCTTCATGGCAAACGAATCTGCTCCAGTCCGGAACTCCTGAACCATTACACCAACAACCTGAAAACAGCTTTCACATCCCGCAACTACCCTCCTGACCTAGTACAGAAGCAAATAACCAGAGCCACATCCTCATCTCAAACCCAGAACCTCCCACAGAAGAACCACAAAAGTGCCCCACTTGTGACAGGATACTTTCCGGGACTGGAGCAAACTCTGAATGTGGCTCTCCAGCAGGGATACAACTTCCTCAAATCCTGCCCTGAAATGAGATCCATCCTTCATGAAATCCTCCCCACTCCACCAAGAGTGTCTTTCCGCCGTCCACCTAACCTTCGTAACCTCTTAGTTCATCCCTATGAAATCCCCAAACCACCTTCCTTACCCTCTGGCTCCTACCCTTGTAACCGCCCCCGGTGTAAAACCTGTCCAATGCACCCTCCCACCACCACCTACTCCAGTCCTGTAACCCGGAAGGTGTACACGATCAAAGGCAGAGCCATGTGTGAAAGCACCCACGTGATTTACCAACTGACCTGCCTACACTGTGAAGCTTTCTACGTGGGAATGACCAGCAACAAACTGTCCATTCGCATGAATGGACACAGGCAGACAGTGTTTGTTGGTAATGAGGATCACCCTGTGGCTAAACATGCCTTAGTGCACGGTCAGCACATCTTGGCACAGTGTTACACCATCCGGGTTATCTGGATACTTCCCACTAACACCAACCTATCAGAACTCCAGAGATGGGAACTTGCCCTTCAGTATATCCTCTCTTCTCGTTATCCGCCAGGCCTCAATCTCCGCTAATTTTAAGTTGCTGCTGCTCATACCTCACCTGTCTTTCAACAACATCTTTGCCTCTGCACTTCCGCCTCGACTTACATCTCTGCCCAAACTCTTTGCATTTACAAATATCTGCTTGTGTCTGTGTATGTGTGGATGGATATGTGTGTGTGTGTGTGTGTGTGCGAGTGTATACCTGTCCTTTTTTCCCCCTAGGGTAAGTCTTTCCGCTCCCGGGATTGGAATGACTCCTTACCCTCTCCCTTAAAACCCACATCCTTTTGTCTTTCCCTCTCCTTCCCTCTTTCCTGACGAAGCAACCATTGGTTGCGAAAGCTAGAATTTTGAGTGTATGTATGTGTTTGTTTGTGTTTCTATCGACCTGCCAGCACTTTTGTATGTAAGTCACATCATCTTTGTTTTTAAATATATTTTTCCCGCGTGGAATGTTTCCCTCTATTATATTCATGTTAAATAATTTAGTTAGATGTGAATGTGTTGAGGTGAACTACTTTAGCCAGAAATTTGCTATTTTATCTTTTCCAGGGGTTTCCAATTGTATGTAGAATTAATTGCTTGGATGACTTCATGTTGCAAAATTATCACTTCAGGCATTTGTGGTATCATCTTGTATGTGTCTGTTTCTGCTTGTATCCACTGTGCTTGCCTGTATTGTTGTACCAGGTTTGACCCTATGTTGCTCCAGAAGTGTTCCATGTCTGTTACGTTTGGTGGATTGTCTATTTTAATGTGTGTGTTATCTATTGTCTGGCAAAATTCTTTTGGTTTGTGTTGAATGTTTGCTTTTGTTTCCTTCTATTTTCAGTTTTTTTTGTATCTTCTAAGTCGTTTGGCCAATGCTTGTAATTTCTGCTTCTCTTCATCTAATTGCTCTATCGCTTCTTGTTGTGAGATTTTACCTAACCTTTTTCGTTTTTTGTCTGCTATTTCATTTCTTATAAATTGTGTTAGCTGTCCAATGTCTTTTCTCAGTTTTTCTATTTTGATCTGTAGCCTGTGTTGCCATGCTGGTTTTGTGGGTTTCTTCTGTGTGTTGGTTGGTTCTGATCTCTGCCTAGTGTGTATATTTAGTGTAGTGAGTGCTCCTATATAAATCAGTAGTTATAACTCTTCCATAGTTGTATTTTCATTTATTTTGTTGTGTATGATTGTGTTGATAGTTGTTATTGTTGTTTCAACTTGTGGGTTATTTGGTGGTCTATGCAAGAATGGTCTAATGTCTGTATTTGTGTCTTTGTATTCTATATATGTCAGCTGAAATTTTTCTTCTACATCTAACATGTGTGTCACTTCGTGTTCTATTTGCGCTTGTTCTGGTGGCTGTCTTAAGATTTCGTTTTCCTCTGATTGTTTAATTGATGCGTGTTGTTCTTTGTTTGCTCTGGGATGTTTGAGTCTTATTATTATTACTATTGTGAATGAATAATTGTTGTATTATCAATATTACTTTAGCATGCATATCTGCTTGCCCTGCACAGGCACAATTATGTACAATAATAATTATTGCAATTTAAACAAATGTATTGAACATATGACAATGACAATTGTTTGGAAAACATACTGAAAGGCAAATAAAGATTCTATTCTATTCTAGTGTGGTACTGAAAGCCCCCCTCCCCCCCATGCAAAAAAAGGGGGGGAGGGGGGCGTCATCATTCAGAATGAGTCGTTGAATTGAAAAATTAAACACGCTTTCTCATTATGGTAAAAGCCCATATGCAGTTATGAGGTGCAATTAGGTCGGTTTTAGTTCAGGATTAAGTGTATTTTCTTGAGTAAGCAATTTTACAAAATTCTTAAGTGACTTAATTTTTTGTAATTCATACTTGTATAGTTATAAGCAGAACTCTGGACATTGCAAAAGGCAGGACATGTTTTTTAGTGGGGTGTGTGATCGCAATGTATGGCTGTGCATCCTCTGCATTGTGCTACCTTTTACAGAGTTCTTGTAATATGCATTCCATTTCTCTACCAGCACAGTTGACAGTTACGGGATGGTCACTGGTGCATGTGGATGTACTGCAACATGTCTCCCCACACAGGTGCTAGAGGGGAATTATACCTCACAATACAAAGAGTGTGGTGTTCTTTTGCCCACCCTTTGAAAATATTGCAGTCTAGTCAATTGCTGTATACTTTACACTTTAAAACTGTGAAAAAAATATTTATTGTTGAATTATTCTACCAGATTCCATGTATGTTTTAAATTTTTCTTTTAAACTTCATCAAAAAATTTAAATCTCAGTAGTAACCAAGATACTTTCCCAGTGAATATTGTATTCAGTATTCCTAGGTTCAGCACCTTGTTTACACACCTGTCTTCCTTTAAAAAGTATGTTGAGAGTAAGTGTGAATAACAGTGAACCAAATTTTAACTTTTTTTTTCATAGTTAGTGGAACACATCAATGGAAATGTGTTGCTATGTTTAAGTGTGTGCTAAAAGGTATTTTCAGGTTCTGGACCATACTTACAAATCAGTACCTCTAAAAAGTAAGTTGTTAATATAATTCAACAATTAATGAATTTTATTAAGGGTGGGGAATATAAAAGTATCCCCCTCCCACCCCCCTCGATAATGCACATTATGGAAAATGCCTTGATATTGGTAGGGTTAGGGCAGGGGAATGGGCAGGCCGGTCCATTAACCTAATATCTTCTTGTTCTGACAGTTCCTGTAACTGTGTTGGTTGTTGAAGTTCCCCATCTGGTTGATGAAGTTCCGCATGTCATCCCTGAAAATGAGGTCCAGGACGACAGTAGTTCTGGAATGACAAACGTCAGGAAGGAACAGAATGTCACACGGATATGAAAGTAGCTAGGATGGTTGCAGGTACTAGTAGATGGGAACAATGGCAGGAGGGTGTCCACAATGAGGAAATCAAAGAAAAACTGGGAATGAACTCTATAGATTAGATGTAGCAGTCAGGGCGAACAGGCTTAGATGGTGGGGTCATGTTACACGTATGGGAGAAGCAAGGTTACCTAAGAGACTTATGGGTTCAGCAGTAGAGGGTAGGAGGAGTCGGGGCAGACCAAGGAGAAGGTACCTGGCTTTGGTTAAGAATGATTTTGAAGTAATAGGCTTAACAGCAGAAGAGGCACCAATGTTAGCACTGAATAGGGGATCATGGAGGAATTTTATAAGGGGGACTATGCTCCAGACTGAACGCTGAAAGGCATAATCAGTCTTAAATGATGATGAGGAGGAGGAGGAGGAGGAGGATGATGACGGATGTTGACTGGTGAGTGTACTGTGTTCAAACATTTGGAGGAAATATGCCCAAGCAACATTATTTCTACCCTCACCACAATACCTGAATTACCAATGTCATCACGTTCGACAATGTTCCTGGATGCATTACATGTTGCATCATATGGCAAGAAGCAGGAACACATAATGCACCCAAGAACATTGTTGTTTGGTGGACAAGGCATTAAGGTTTGGAGGGGTATAATGTTGCATGTGTTTACTGTCCCCAAATCTTTGAACGTAGTACATTCACCAGTCAACATCACTGTGACAATTCACTCGCTCCCAACGAGTTGTCCATTTGGCCCTGACACTTGTATGGAAGACAATGCACGACTGCTTCAAACAGTGCAGATGCAAGAGGTTCTGGAGCAAGAGAGTATTTGACAAATGGTCTCGCTTGCCCATTCCCTCATCTTAAATTACGTTGTGCATGTGCTGAATGTAGTGGAGAGACATATTACAGCACACTCATGTGTACCAGTGACCACCCATCTGTTGTCATCTGCATTGGTGGAGGAATGAAATGCCGTTTTGCAAGAGAACTCCTTGCCAATCTTGTGACCAACATGGGAGCACGTTGCAGAGCATGCATTGCTATCCGTGGTGATCACATCCACTACTAAGAACCATGTCTTGCTTTTTTTAGCAAGGACCTTCATAAATCGTGGTGACTTCGGTGCAATTATTGTCCTTGAATGAAAGCATCATGTCTGTTCATCTCATTGTGTATTTCTTTCAGATGCCTTTTTTATAATACTGTAGTAATTCTTATGTATGTTCAGAGTTTGACCGAGCTACGTTACTTGGCAGCAACATATAATGCGAAAGTTGCTTAAACACCAGTGTAGTATGAATGTATGGGCCCATGAATGCTTCCAGGAGAGCCCTGTTGTCATTTACTATAGGATGAAACTATGTGTTGTACAATCTCTTACATCACCACCACCGTCACAAGATCCTGAAGGGTATGCAGATCTGTATTCCTATTGCCACCTCCATAATATCAACAAATTGTTGCTGTTACCAATCCAATGCTGTCATCAGCCTTCTGTAATTGACACCCTGAAGCAGTCCTCAAGACACTGTATTCCATTGTAAATAAGTTCTGGACTGAGTCTACATTTCATCAGTCTTGTTAAAATTATATACTGTAATGTAATTGGTGTATGTACAATTATTGGTACAATAAATGTGAAAAGTCTTGTAAAGAGCGTGAAAATCAATTTTTGTGTTTTAATAAAGAAGCTTTCAAGCTGTTAGTCAACTGTTCTATTTAAGTTAAATAAACATTATGCACCTCATTATTTCATACAGGTATAGGGGAATAATCATCCCACAGCTAAAAACCAAAAGTGGTGCCTTGGTGATAATTGATTTGGATGTAAACATGCAAAATAATGTTCCACAATGAAAACATTTTGCGACAAAGAACATTGATCCATCTGCAATAGTGAATGGTACTTATGTTGTTAGAAGCTTGCAGTATATTGAAATATAAATCTAATTAAGTCCTAATGAAGCATTAATGACACCTTATGACTGTTGCTAAAAGTGCTATTTGGTTTCACTATTGAACAAGTTTATGAAATATGCACATATACACTAAAAAAATTTTTTTTTATTGATATTGAGTACAGAATACACTTTATGTATTCCCATAGTAAAGCGTTCAGTTCAGGGAAAAGCATGGGAGGGACTTGGCATCCACGTCTATTTACTTACAACTTGAATTTATCGTGAATTACAGTGTAAAAAGAAATAATGTAAACTAAGAAAATTGTAATTGTAAAAACTTCATACTTAGTTGAAAACACACATGCATATAAAATTACATGTGGGTAGCTATAAATTGAACTGAACCAACTGAAAGGAATAAAATACTTGATTTGAGGACGTGACTGAACAAACTTAAAAGTACTCACATTTATGCGAGATATCTGAAAAGTATGCTGTACGAAAGTAAAATTCTATTCATTGCATTGTCTGTACAAATGAACACCAAACCATAAGGTTTATGTAGATTTGAAAAAATTGGTCATATATAACACTTTTAGAACTGAGGAATCATTAACTCACATTGGCACAAGTCAGCCAGTTTGTTAAAAGAATAACTATGCCATATTTAGTCTTTCTTTCATATGAATCATTTTTCTGCTGCTCCTTTTCTGTTTTGTTAGTCTCAGTACATTGAGGAATAATAATCGTTTGCAAAAACCTGCATGAAATTGATAGGTACTTCATCTTGGTAACAAATGAAATATTTCATAAAATTTGATTGACTGCTCATGTAACATACTAAAGCAGTACCTGAACAAATCCTCTAAGTGCACATTTGCATGTACAGTACCATGAAGTATGTTAACCTATTCCTTTCAAGATGGTTCATGGAACAGTAGATGATATTGTGTTGTCTGTGGTAGTTGCCACTTTTGTTCACCCAGTCAGGGGCTAAAGAATTTAACTAGTAGGGCACTTTCAAAATAATGGTATGACCATACTAAACACCAAACATGGTATGTGTGCATTCATCATTTATGGTATAAAACATCCATCAGGCTTATGGCATCAGGTAGAGGTTCATTGTTGCTTCAAAAGCAATGTTTAAATGTGATGATATTCAGCCATTGTAAAACTGTATGACATCAATTTCTGACTTTTTGTATAATATGTGGTCTGTCATTAGCAAGCTTCCCATTTCAACTAACAAAACAACTACATATTAAATGATCTTTCAAGTGGAACCACATGGGATCAACCAACCAAAATAGAAAAGTGCTGATAGTCTACAACTGCATGAAATCTTGCAGCAGCACACACTTTCTGACATGTGTGAATCTTCATCAGGTTTGATTCCACGATAATTTTTGTCCTACATCTGCTATCAAGTGGTGGCTCACTTCCAACAGAAAACACACTGACCTTCGGTATTTGAAAGCAAATACATTTTTGTTGCCTCTAATTGCACTTTCCACCAACACGTCCTTATTTTTCCACCAACAGTACAAGGAAAAGCATAGATTGCAGCTTACCGTAAAGGTGACACGTTGAGTTGCAGACAGGCACTGCAAAAAGACTGTTACACTTTCAGAAAAGGAAATGAACCCCCACCAGATGCCATAAGCCTGATGGGTGTGGTTTTATACACACATACAGTAATTAGCACAAGCAAACACACCTCACACACATATGAACATCATCTCCGGCAGCTCGGACTGGAATGCCATGAATTCCGGTCCGAGCTGCTGAAGATGGCAGCAAGTGAAGAGAGCTTGCTTGCATGTGTGTGTGTGTGTGTGTGTGTGTGTGTGTGTGTGTGTGTGTGCGCGCTTTTCCAAAGAAGACTTTGGCCAAAAGCTAAACGTGTAAGTGTCTCCTCATTGTGCCTATTTGCAAAGTGTCATCTTTGTGATGAATAGAAATTTATGCATTTCTTACATTGTCAATATTCCAACCTTAAGTTTCCATTGGTTGCTCATTATTACACCCATGTGTGATAGTTCTTAGTCTGTTATCTAAATGTTAGTTAGGTATACGTTTCATGGATCATTTTGCACGATAGATCGTAATGATGTGGCACAAGTCATTTATGTTCAAATCACAAATTAATTTGTACATATGGTTTCGTTCTGAACATGTCTAAGTTGGTATTTTTTTAATTTTATTTTTTAACAAAAAGAAAAAATTATATACAGATGTGAGTTAGTAATTGCTACTCACCTCCCTTTACACATTACAGTAATAGAAATTTTTCTAGGAATAGGAGGAGTTGACAAGGAGAAACATTCTCAATTTATTTTCAAATTTTACTTTGCTGTCTGCCAGACATATAACTGTGTAAGTGATCAAAATTACATCTTGCAGCATTGTGCACACCTTTTTGTGCTAAGGACAACCTTAATGTGGAGTAATGAATATCATTTTTTTCCTGCTGGTATTGTAATTATGCACATCATTGTCCCTTTTTAACTTTATTGGATTATCTAAGTGCGGAAATAAATATACTGTGAAGCAGCAGTCAGAATGCTCAGATGTCTACAAGATGATTGTGGATGAGCACAACATACTATTCTTGCTGCACATTTTTGCACAATGAAGACTTTTACCTCTCTGATGATGAGGTACCCCAGGACATTATTCCATATGACATTATTGAATGAAAATTGCAAAATCCTCAACTTACTAATTTGCCTCTCCCCAAAATTTTCAATGATTCTAAATGCAAATGTGACTGAACTAAGATGTTGTACAAGTCCCAAAATGTGCTTTTCCAATTTAAATTCTCATCAATATGGACACATCTACCTGAATACTCTGCAAATCACATGTACCTGACATAGGGTTAATTGAACCACCTTCATAATAATTTTCTGTTATTCCACTCTCAGTGTGCAGAAAGAACAAACAACTATAAATTTCTTTCTTAAGAATGTCGAAGTTTCCACCATATTTATTATTCCCTCACAAGGTATTACTCTTATCATTGGCATAGTACTCCTAGATGTGCAGAACTGAATATGTTATGTCTTTTTAAAATTGAGGGTGATACCATTCACAGAAAACCAGTCAACAATACTTTTCACAACTATGTTTATCATTTCTTCTGTTGCTCTATATATGCTTGGACTGATTACAATACTAGTGTCATCTGCAAAAAGAACCAGTTCTGTTGTACATTAGTCAGATGATCATTTAAATATAGAGGACATGAGATTCAGCCTTGGGAAACCCCATAAATGACTTCCCCCCAGTCAGAATTATTCCCCGGACTACATTTGTTGAATTACTAAGTACGACTCACTCCATTCTTTTGGTTATGTATGACATTTTCATTGGTTGGCTGTACCATCAATCCTATTAAACGTCAGTTTATCTGAGAGAATGTGAAACCAATTACAAGTTACAAGAATCTCAAACCAAAAACTAAAGATACACAACCTCTCATCTGAAGATAACTGATTTGTCATGCACAGGTATTCATAAAAATATCTGACATCTCAAGTTTCAAAGCTATAGATAGCTTCGTAGCATGTAGGTTCTAGGTATTTATATTTTCACACTTAGATTGAAACATGAAACTTATTTACATTTTCACACTTAGATTGAAACATGAAACTATCTGCTTTGTGTGCCAAAAGCAGGAAGAAGATCAAAGGCAGTACTGACACACTGACCAAAATTTTGCACCCTATAGCCAAGGCTATAGATTCTGTTATTGAACAGAGTTATAAAACAGCAGGAGCAATACTGATGACTGAAATGTAACAACTGGTATTAACTTTAGCAAGGAAATGCAAAACTACATATGTAATGCCACCATTGCCCAGAGTGCTAATCAAATCTTTATAAATGTATTGCTGCATGAGAAGTACATAAAAATATTCAAGTGTTCCTGGTGTCATGCCTCCATTAAACAATGCACCTTCATATGAGGCAAATGTTAGATGCTCATTTATTTGTTTTTAGGTTCGAAATGGTTCAAATGGCTCTGAGCACTACGCGACTTAACTTCTGAGGTCATCAGTCGCCTAGAACTTAGAACCAATTAAACCTAAGGACATCACACACATCCATGCCCGAGGCAGGATTCGAACCTGTGACCAGAGCGGTCGCTCGACTCCTGACTGTAGCGCCTAGAACCGCACAGCCACTCCGGCCGGCTGTTTTTAGGTGTGTAAAGCACCTTTCAATAATGTATAGGTAGCACACATGTTTCATAAGTATGCTTTTGACATATTCTCTCTTTTTTTTATATTTGCTTTTTTCCTTCTGCAGTATCTTGTCCTTAAATATTTTAACTAATAAACTGATATTACTAATCTAAATACCTGGTAATTTCTAACATTAACAACAGGTTATGGGCCCAGGTGTCAGGTTTTACAGTACAACAAAAAAATAAACGTGGCAATACTAATCACCGAATTCAATACGTAATTCACAGTCATGGGACAGGAGATGGAGAAGTACAGGATACCATTGTTTGATGACATGAACTTTAGCAACTGGAAATTTGGAATATTTGAGTCTTGTTGGAAAAGTCCTACACAGAAATGTGTGCAGATGACACAGCTGAACAATATGTGCAGAAAAAGGTTTTCTGGGAGAACTTAGCAAAAATGATAAGAAGCGTAAGTCACAAATAATACAAAGAATTTCAGACAGTTACTTGGAGTATGCCAAGAACATGGAAACTGACTATCATCTGTGGAAATCGTTAACTCAAACTTTCGATTGGAAAGGTAGGGCTTACCAGCTTCTCTTAAGAAAAACTCTGTTGACAACGAAGTTTAACACAAGTGATAATGCTATTGAAAATATTCTATTTAAGTTAGATGAGTTAATACATGATTTGAAAGCATCAGGTCCCAATGTTGTTGAAACTGTTACAGTGTGCAGTTTGATGCTAACAATGCTTCCACAATATGAAGTTGTAGTTGCTGCTCTGGAAACCTAGTCAAGTGAGCAATTGAAATCAAGTTTTGTAAAAGGTAGAATATTAGACAAAGCAGCAACATGTAATAATTCTGAAGGTAAAAAAAGGTTGTTAAATGAACTGTCTGCCTCAACAGCAATTGTCCCTCAGCAAAGTCAAAGGAAGTATCAAGTGACAATCAAACAGATGCAGCCACCACCACCACAGAGGTGGAGAAGTTGATGTTGAAAGCACTGTCTCTGGAAGGAAATTTCAAATATTAATAAAAGATGTTTTTGTAGTATAACACTTACTAAATAATTTGTCTGTGTGTGTGAAATAGAAATGGCTGTATTCTACATTGTTTGTGAAAATTCAGTGAGTTCAATTTGAAAGGGTGATAAATTTTCAGCTTGGATCACAGAAAAAATTCAGACTTGTATAACCTTTCTTTCAGACATACTAAGAATTTTCTGTGCAGTGCTTGTGTTTCAGACAGAAGTGTAGAGTTATGGAATCAATGCTTAGGATACAAGAACCTCAAAAATATGAAGAAACTTCATTATGTAGCAGAGGGAATGGACACACAGAATTTTTCTAAACCCGTAAATAAATACTTCGCCTTCATAGAGTGCAAACAAACACAGTTACCACATATCGAGTCTCGTGTTTGAGCCAAACAACCACCTGAACTGATATATAGTAATGCGCCTGGGTCATATGAAGCCTGTTTCTTTTGATGGAAAGAAATATATAGTGACTGTAACTGATGATTATACTCACTTTGCAGAAGCTTACACTCTTCAATTAAAGTCTGAAGTGTTTCATTATTTTAAAGTATGCTATGGAATGGCTACTGCTCACTTTAACATGAAAATCAGCAGATTTAGATATGACAATGGTCATGAATACATTTCAGATGAAATGTCACAATTCTTGGTAAAAGGACAGTGCAGTTCTAATTTACCATAAGGTACAGCCCTCAGCAAAATGAAGTGGCTGAATGACCATCTGTACTATTATTGCTAAGGTTCACTGCATGATTCTTGGATGCAAACTTGGAAAGCAGTTTGGTTGCGAGTTGGCGAAGCCAACCATGGTGTAAACGGAGACTCTGGTTGTGGTAGTAATTGAAATGTAGTGAAGCCTAATGTTTATATCTGCACCATATTGAAAAATCCAAGGGGGTTGAAATATGTAACTTTTACTGGCAACTGTTTTCAGCATTAACTGTAGTCCTACATCAGATTTAGAAGGAGAAATTCCAGCAACACCATGGTATAGAAGGAAGCCAAATCTAATTAAACTGTGTGCTTTGGATTATTGCGTTCTTGCACGTTCCAAAGGAACTATTGACAAGTAAGTTTGACACCATGTCATTACAGTGTTTCACAACTGGATGTTGTCCCAATGGTTACAGAGTGTGGTGTGCCAAACACAAGATTGTATTTGTAAGAGATGTAATTTTTGAAGAAGATAAGCATGTATTTGAAGGTGAAAGTAGTGATGACTGGATCTGGAAGAGAATGTTCAAATGGACAACATAACACATAATATAACAGAACTGTTGAAGACAACTCAGAGCCTGTGATTTCAAAAGAAGTGGAGGAAGCAGAACGTCTGGGGAAAATCAATATAAGAACAAGTAAACCTAGAGACTTGGAGGATTATGCAGTGTTAGCCTTGAACGTAGAAGTATTTGTTGAAAAGTTACCATAGAATTTTGAAGATATGAAAGGCCAAAAACAATAAAGGAAAACACGGACTTTCTGGGTTGGGAAGGACAGGGAAGGAAGTCGGCCGTGCCCTTTCAAAGGAACCATCCCGGCATTTGCCTGGGGCGATTTAGGGAAATCATGGAAAACCTAAATCAGGATGGCTGGACGCGGGATCGAACCGTCGTCCTCCCGAATACGAGTCCAGTGTGCTAACCACTGCGCCACCTCGCTCGGTGCGGACTTTCTGTCATCAAATGGAATTTGGACTTATGCACTCCTTCCAGTAAATAAAGGAGACTTTTTCAGTGTAAAAAGAGATGCCTAGAAAACACTGAAAGGTAACCTATAAGCCACATTTAGTTATTAAAGGTTGTGCTGAGGTAAAAGGATATGACTGAGGAGACATATGCTCGGGTGGTTTGACCCACAACATTAAGAAGTTTTCTTAGTGTGGTGAATGAACATGATTTGTTTATGGAACAAACAGATGTGCAAAATGCATCTTAGTGAACTGACTGAAGAAATTTATGGGAAAGTTCCTCAAGGTGTGAAGATTATGGGAGGACTTGTATGCAAACTCAATAAAGCTCCACATGGACTGAAGCAGGCACCAAGAACTTGTAACTGTACATTTGACAATTTTATGGTGGAAATTGGGCTTCAACAACCCCAAGTTAACAGATATTCCTATGTCAAAAGCACTGATGATTGTAATACTTGCTTGGTACTGTATGTGGATGATGTTCTAATTGCTGGGAATCATAAAAGCAGAATCACTGATATGAAGAAGAAGTTAAAATTGAAATTTCAATTACAAAAACTCGGAGAGCCAAAATTATTCCGAGGAATAAATTTACAGATGACCAATGGCAAAACGTTTCTTAGTCAATGTGCTCAGTGAGAAAACTTATTGAAAATAATTAACATGGAAGACTGTAAACCCCATAAAACACCAATGGAACTCAAACCTAGTGGAGATGCTTGAGGTGATGTTGTTGGAAATAAACCAACAGAGGATTAATAAGAGTTTTTGATGTATGTAATAATGGCTACAACACCATACAAGATCATCAGTTAACTGTTTTAGTATCGTCAAAATAAACCAACAAAATTCTACTGCAAGGGTTTGGAATGAATTCTTCAGTATATTAAAGGAACATCTCATGTTGGTTTGCATTACCATAACGGGAATTCAAATGTTCTTCTCTCCTATGTGGATTCTCACTGTGGAAGTGGAGACGACTGAAGACTTAGGTTTACAACAGGATACATACTCAAGGGTTTTGAAAATACTGTTTGTTGGGCTAAGAGAAGCCCCGTGGCTGAAATTTAATCTTTTTGAAGAATATAAAATAACTGTGAAAACACAACAGTTTATGAAGATAATCAGTCATGCATACGTATAATAGTACAAAAGTTGGAACATAATATCCACATGCTTCTGTTGTCTAAGTAAAATTTCATGTCAGCTTTACAATGAAGAGCATCTGAACATTCAATACATTAGCTTCAAGAAACAAGTGGAAGATATATTGACAAAAGCAACTACGTGTGTACAGTTCAACAAGGTAGGATTTGTGAAATATGCAGATAGTTACTGAAATTATTAAATTACTTTGACTTATTTTTTCTTTCTTTTTATATGCGTACTCTTCCTTCTGTCTGTATCTTGTCTCTGTGATTGTAATTACGATAAGAAATAAATTTATATTACTTATCTCAATGCCTGGTGCTTTCTATCTTCAACAGCAACACATTTTTCACCACAAGTTGTGTTTATACCGGTAGAACACAGTCAAGTAAGTATGCGTCCGCAATTTATTTTTATCATTGCCATTTTAAAATATTTACCGAAGCCACAAGAGGACAGAAATTCAAAGGTTTCAACAAGGCACACTACAACCACTATATATCCAAAGTTTTAATAACTTAAACAATAGAAAATCAAAATCAGCCTGCATACACAAAATATTAAATTTCATGGCGAATCTTAGTCAGAAGCTAATTTCCTGTTGATTTCTGCCGAACATTCTCATTGGTTCATAGTAACCCCATTGTCATTGGTTGACTGCACTGTGCAGACTTTCCTTTAGGATGGAATGCATTGTTGATCGAGGAAATAAATGTACGTCCAACAAGCATATCATCCATATGCAGCACCTCAGGGATATAGTGAGGACCGTAATTTCGGAAGCAACTGAAGAAACGGTAACAGGTAACAGAGGCCGGCAGGGGGTACAATCAAAGAAATCGCGGTTCTCAACACTGTAACAACCAGAATGGATGGAACAATGGGTATAGCCTGAACAGGAAGCACAACAAAATTTTGGTAATAGTAGTAATCAACCACTGAGTAACTAAATAATGTCAGTTACGAGTAGGGGAGAAACACAGAACAGGGTCATGCCGTCCCCAGTTAAGTACAAGGCCATATGTGGAACAATTCTGAAGCCACGGTACGCACGATTAACTCCCCAACCCCGCCACAGGGAAATAACAATCAGTCGGGCCAAGCCCCTGCCAACGACTGTGAATGGAAATGGGGCATAAGGCTTTTGAATAGCTATTTTATAAGATATTATAAGGAAAATGACATGAGGGATGACCTTTAAACAGATTAGAGGACGAAGTACGAGCTATTATAAAAGCCAAAATTGGCAACAGCTACAGTTTCTGCTAGGCACTGGCGAATTTAATTTTGCAAAGTTTGTTTGATGAGCTGTGGAATGAACTCAATTTGTCCGCTTTACCAGTACAAAGTTGTCACTTTATAACTGCACTGGGTTGTAAATCAAAGGTTGTCAGGCTGTAAACTTATTTACCTATTAACATAAATGAGAACATGTATTTTTTAGCAGATTTGTAGTAATCGAAAAATTAATAGTTAACTATCTGTTAGCTTGATACAGGCAAAGCTAAGTGCCATTTGTATACTGACAAAAATCCTATTTCAGTTGATTTGTTGAAAACAAAGGCAAATGTCTACACTCATTTGATAAACAAGGTTAATATATTCAGTTGATGTATCTTGACATTTTATATAGACACGTAACATTTAAAGATGTAAATTTGGAGCAAGTGACCACCCCATTCAAAATACATCAAAAAGTTGAAGAGTCAATCCACGGACGTATGTAAGAGGGGTGGGGGGTTCTGTGGGTCCGATCCCCCCCCCTTCCTTAGTTGACACAAAAAACGCCAACGTTAGAAGAATACCCGCTTTTGAAAACTCATGCCACAAAATAGTTGCGCACTGCGCTTGGTTGACGTAGCGACAAGCCACGGAGAAATGAGGCTGCAAAAAAATAGCTGTGCCCTGCGGCGGGGTGTCTACCCCCACCCTCAGTATGTGTGCAACGAAATGAGTGCAATTTTGCTAATCGTAGCGGAATTCCGCTATGCGTATTGGAGTTTTTTGGCCTTCGTGGCGTAGCGGCGAAATTCTGAAATTGCAAAAAATGTAGCGGAATTCAACTTTCTTTGGCGAAATGTAAAACCCTCGTAAATTTTCACTGCCAAGTACATGTAATATATGCACGGGAATGCAGATACCGAACAGTCTTTCTCCATGATGACAGACATTAAAACTAAAAGACTTATTAAGTTACTCGCAGAAACGTTAAGTGACTTGTTGAAAGTATGACTAGACATCCAAAACAAGAACCGTTATTGATCATTATTATATTTCGTACACAGTTACGGAGGGGCATTTCCGTAAGTTTGAAAAACGTATCAATTATTATTTGAGAACAAGGTGATCAAAATATTGCTGCATCAATAAATTCATACATTTCACTGTGATTTTAATAAACATTGAAACGTCTCACACACACAATGCTAAAAAAACCTTGTAAATTAATTTCTTACGCCTTAGCCAGTTCAGATTCCATATAAAGAGGAAAAATACCTGTCGCATCAAACTACAATTACTATATTAACAGTAACTATTTGAATGAAGCACGATATTAGGTCCATCACTGGACACTGTCGTCCTAGCTGTCGCTGATCGTAAAATGCCCCAGCTGGAAAGATATGGAATATATTTGTTTATAGCTTAAATTATTTATTTAGCCTGTATATCGTCAGGAATTATATAGACTATATCATAAATTACATTTGAAACTGTAGTGGAATTTGGATGTGCTCGTAGCAGAATTAACTTATTAGTGGCTGGCAACACTGAACGGAACCAATCCAATGTGTTCTGTCGCTTCCCCTTGAGCAGTCACTAGAGATGGGTCGAACTCGTTCATTCCCGCGAACTACTACATTCATTTCACTCTTTGCCGTGAAGCGTTCAAATGAAGTAGTTCATTCATGAAGGACGGTACAGTAGCCTGGCGAAGTTGCCCAGTTCGCCGCTCAGCCGCGGCTACTCTCGCTTCGCCTCGCTCGTACAATAAAGCTTCGTAATACTTCATAATTTTACCAACAGATGACCGAACGTCCACGCAACGTTTTACGCTCCTACAGCGCCTGAGTTAACTTAAATAGAGCATGATCGAAGGGGACAAAGGAAAGATAAACAGAGAAGCCTGTCACATATAAAGAAGGTATTACATTTAATCTTGCTCGACATTTTCTCATGAAGCGCCCAAAAAAGTCTTTATCTGCCAAGTGAAACCTTATTTGTTGTATTCATGGACTGAAAACTACGGCTACCAACGAAATGCCGTCCAATTTTATGTTCCTTTTAAAATTTAATCCAAAATAGAAAGAGTATGTTTAACACTGTCACGAAGTCTATTGCCTACGTTAAGTAATTATTCAGAAGTTTTCCTGATGATTTTATTTTTGTGGAGAATAATAACCCTCCAAATTCAAAACGTAAACTGTCATTGGTACGATTTCAGGTAAAATCCCTCTTTATTTTATTCGGAAAGCAGTTTTTGTGTCTGTTCACTCTTATACAATGGCTAACAACTCGCGATAGCGTAAAAGTAGTGAAATTTGGGGTTTCTTCGCCGATTTAGGTGATGGGAAAGCAAAGTGCAACTGTTGTTCTAAGTGTATTTCATATAAAGGAGGAAATACATTTAATCTAGCGCGTCATGTTCGAGTGCTGCATCCAACAGTGTCATTGTCAGTCAGGCGTTTAGCGCCCCCTGCTCCTGCATCTTCCGATATTTCTTGGACAAATAACCCGACAATCCGGAACCAACATCAGCAATTACCAGAAGCGAACAGCAGTCGGTGCCAGAAAATAACAGTATCACTTCATTATCAGACAGCAGACATCAATATCACGGAACATTACCTATGTATTTTGCGAAACCTCTTTCGAACAAAAGAAATGAGGAAAAAGATTTCGCACTTCTGCAGACTGTTGTAAAGGATTATTTGCCCTTCAACGTAGTGGAAAGCAAACATTTCCAAAGTTTTGCAGGCAAACTGAATTGTGCTTACAGAATGCCAGCTCGGAAGACCATTTCCAATACACTTCTACAACAACAGTACGCCACGATGAAAGAAATTGCGGAAGACCACTTCCAATACACTACTACAACAACAGTACGCCACGATGAAAGAAATTGCGGAAGCTGTTGTGCTGACAATGGATGGGTGGACCTCAACCACAAATGAGAGTTATTTGTCGGTGACAGCACACTATGTTAAAGACCTGGAGCTGGCGTATTCCCTCCTAGAGTGCTTTAAATACGACGAAAGGCACACGTCAGAAAAACTCTCTGAAGAACTGCGACGTGTCACAAGGGAAGGGGGCATTCAAGAAAAAGTCGTGTGTGTTGTTCGCGACAATGCTGCTAATATTGTGGCAGCTACGACTCACAGCCTGAAAACACATCCCCTGCTTTGCACACACACTCAATTTAATTGTTCAGAATGGGCTTCCGCACATCCAACCCATTCTGAATAAAGTAAAAAAATTGTTGAATTTTTTTAAAGAAGTTCGCAGGCCTGCACGAAACTGAAAAAGATGCAGGAACAGTTAAAAGAGCCAGTTCTGACACTGATGAAACAGGACACTGTTACAAGATGGAATTCAACCTATGATATGCTGCGAAGAATAATCGAGGTTAAGAATTCCCTAATGAGAGTTATCACTCTGAATTATCCGGGTCTTCCAAATCAGACTGCAGAGGACATTGCAAGTGTAACACAAGCCTGTGACCTGTTGAAAGTTTTCAAAGACTGCACCGAGGAAATGTCAAGAGAAAATGTCACTGCTTCAAAGTTATACTCCTTAGTCGCTCGTTGAAAAAATGGTGTTGCAGGTTTGTTAATAACACTGAAATTCATGTAGACGTGCAACAGATGGCAGAAAAGTTAGCTGATGACCTAAAACGACGATTTCGAAATATAGAGGAAAATTCCATTTTCGCAGAAGCAACTTGATTGGACCCCCGGTTCAAATTACATGGTTTTTCTGATAAAAATTCTGCTGAAAAGGTGAAATTAAACCTGATCAGGCACTGTGAGAAATTTGTGACGAACACATCCACTGCTACTGCAACAACTCAGTTCCAACCACTGAATCTACTTCTAGTCTCTGGTTCGAATTTGATGAAGGCTGCAGAGTAATACACACCCGAGGGCAGCTGCAGTAGTGGAAGTGGACAAATATTTACAAGAGCCCCTGCTACAGAGACAAGGCAATCCACTTCAGTAATGGTCTGAACGGCTGTCAGTATACCCCTCGCTCTTTGAACTTGCAAAAATACGACTGTGTACTGTTGCAACCTCCACGCCGTGTGAAAGAGTGTTCTCGAAGGCAGGACACCTTATAAAAATAGAAGAAATCGCCTGACAGGAAAAAAGTGGAACAAATAATGTTTTTAAACGGAAATCTCTGAACATTCGCCAAATCCGTTGATGTTTATTCATAAATATATATGTATTTTTTTTAATTTAATTAGGACAATCCTCAAATTGACTTTTAGTGTAATTATTTCAATAATGTGTACGAGATAAACACTCCTACATGAACGATTATCGTTCAAGCGTGGATTCCACGCATGCTTCAGTTCCAGATTCACAAGGTAATCATTCTATTTTCATGTTGGCTGTGCGTGCTCACACAGCCAGCCTCTTCGTTTGTATCTTTAATATTCATTTGTCTGCAAGCGCTGCCATCGGTAGGCTACCCGTAGACGCGAAGTATAACTGCACAGATAATCATGGGTAATGATGTCAGCACTGCAAGCAGCAGCTGACGCTGCCTTCCCCTCGCTCCTCAGCATTTGAAGTACCAGTTAATTGAAATTGAGTGGTTAGTTCACGCTTCACTGAAGCGTTCATTTGAACCACTCATTCACGAGCTCCCCATCACTAGCAGTCACAATTAGAGTGACGGAAGTTTAGGACGTCGTGTGTTAAGCCAGCTTAAACTGTGCGTGCGTGTGTTTAGTTGTTAAAAAAGTCGTGTTTGAAAAAAAAACCTATGAAACGGACAAATCCCTTCTGTTTTTTTTTTCTAAAAAAGAGACACAGAATTCTGATGCACTTCTTTCGAAAGAGAGTGGCATGTCACCACGTGAAGCGGAATCCCAGCATGAAGAAGCAGGACCATCCAGGAAAACTGAGGATGAAGCAAAGAAGGGTGTCTCTCATATTTACCATTATAAAAAGGGTTATATGATTTTTAGCCGCAGGTTTGTAAAAAATAAAGAAGAACCTTCTAGTTTAACATTTAATTACAAGTGAACAAATGGGCCTATCGCAAAATACGTTACACAAATTTTTTCTAGTTTAATTCTGCGTTAGGATATTATATGAGAGAATTTGGTTATAATGTTTAATAACTATTTTCTATTTATATTTATAGTAACAATTGCCTGGATTATGTGCGTTTTCCCTAGGAACTACTCACTTCAAAACTCTTGAAACGTGTTAGTCTGATGTTAATGAAATTTCATGTGGTTACAGGCACATGTATTGGCAGTGTAAATCTCAACTTACAGAATTATTTAATCACTTATTGAAAGTTTCTTATAATTTTTCTAAAATAAGTTTTCCATGGCCAATATAAACATAGAAAGCGTGTGATTGTTTTCGAGCTCTCTTTTTGTGGTACTTAATCTTGAAACTACGATCACTGAGACTGTACAGTGTGGTATAATTTTATGAAGTTTAACATCGAATAATGGTTGCAACTTTGCCCATGTTGAGTAGCTTCTTTTTGCCAGCAAAAATGGTGACTGTTCATTGGCTGAAAAGTAAACGTGACAAACAGTGGCTGATAAAAAAAAAAAAAAAAATTTGCTCCCCTAAACACAACGTAATATATGTGCCCCACTTAATTTTGCACGTTTGTTTTTGTCACTGTTATTCACGTTAAAGACACTTACACAACTGTCAAGCAACACCAGCACAAAAAAGTTTGTAAATAAAAAGTTCCAGTTGAAAATCGTACCACACTGTACACGAGCAGAAAGTTTTTTACTTTAAACACAACACTGACAAACTGACTAGTTTGGATTACTTGACCAAAATGTGCTATGAGATAAAATCGTTAAGACAAGAATGACAATGCAGAATAATTTGATTTCATTGTCGCCTCTTTCTCTATTCTCAATGAACGTTAACTTAAAAGCCGACAGCATTCTGGCAATAATAACTTTTCAAAACTCGATTCCAGACGGAAAATGAGTATTTAAATTGCCATTGAGTCGCCAAGTAAACTAAAAATATTTCAAACTTATATTGTCTATTGTTGTTACGGCTTGTTCAAACTACCAGGTTATTTCACAATATTAATCATTCTTGTCATGTGTTAGAGCAGTTATTTTTAAAACATGAAATATTAAATAGAATGCAAAAAATGCCGCACAAAGCTACCGCCCTTATGCCCGTGCCTAGTGGGCCTATACGTAAATCCATCTCTAATGACGAAGGTACAGGAAAGTCAAGTTCACAGGAGTTGAATCGGCAGTAGCAAGTACAAGTTGGTCGACTGCGACTTACTCATGTTCTTTGTCTAACTGCTGCCATCCTCAGTGATCTAATACAGAACTTTGCATATGTCGCTACTGAGAAGAGATTGTTGAGCCAAGTTCTTTTCATTGACACAATGTAAGTTGTACAACTGTAGTTCTTTTAATTTCGAATTGTCTATGAGAACTGATACGAAATTAGCAGCTACAAGTGCCATCATTCAACATGAAACTATCAATTCCGCAAAACCTGCAAACTTTTGTACACAAATGGCAAATGTAGTGTTAACACTTAAGGTCGAAAGAGCGGCTTCTTCCTCTCGCAACGCCCCTGACACCTCGCTCGGCTAGGGGGTGGTAAGCGGAACTTACTTCCCCTTTTGTGTTCTTTGTGAACAAACTTTATTTTAGGTTCTAAAAAGGGGACCACATGGGTAGTGGATTTTAGAATTTTTTGATATTTATGTACGTGAAGTTCACAACTCAAATAACAATCAGCCAAAGCCATTCGACGCAACCCTCAAAAATTATCGAGGAAATCGACTTTGGAGTTTTGCAATTATATGTAAGTACCAATAATTAACACCGCTCTCTCAGCTGTAAGTGTAGCTGAGGTGGTAGTGTACTGGCCTCACAACCATAGAGACGGTGTTTCGAATCCTGCTGTGATAGTTTTTTTCCGTTGCGTTCAAATACTTCAACTATTTTAATATCTAATGGCAATTTTTACGAAAAATGCACATATTTTTTTGTTTATTCGTAACCTATATTTTATAGATTGCCCTCTTACGCGTCCAACATCACAGTCGTTTTTTCTCTTGTCAGAAGGGGATCTAGCGCACGCCTCGTGAAAACACAATCTGCTTCGGCAACGTTCCGTAGAGCGCATAAGCCAACACCTTAAACACACAGGCCTTACAAGAGCCGTGCGACGTCACGCCGTTAGCCGACTGGCTGGCCGCTATGAGAGCCACCCAACAGTCACCAGCTACGCGAGTGACGGCCCAAAGGCGTGACGTGCACGGCTGGTAGGGAGGCCTGTATATAGGAAATTACAAATAAACAAAAATATGTGCATTTTTCGTAAAAATTACCATTAGATATTAAAATTGTTGAAGTATTTGAACACAGCGAAAAAAATTGAACTGTCGCGGCAGAATTCGAAACACCGACTCTATAGTTGTGAGGCCAGTACACTACCACCTCAGCTACACTTAAAGCTGAGAGAGCGGTGTTAATTATTGGTACTTACATATAATTGCAAAACTTCAAAGTCTATTTTCTCGAGAATTTTTGAGAGTTGCATCGAATGGCTTTGGCTGATTGTTATTTGAGTTGTGTACTTCGCGTACCATAAATATCAAAAAATTCTAAAACCCACTACCCATGTGGTCTCCTTGTAAGACCTGGGCAGACACCGAGCGAGGTGGCGCAGTGGTTAGCACTCTGGACTCGCATTCGGGAGGACGACGGTTCGATCCCGTCTCCAGCCATCCTGACTTAGGTTTTTCCGTGATTTCCCTAAATCGTTTCAGGCAAATGCCGGGATGGTTCCTTTGAAAGGGCACGGCCGATTTCCTTCCCAATCCTTCCCTAACCCGAGCTTGCGCTCCGTCCCTAATGACCTCGTTGTCGACGGGGCGTTAAACACTAACCACCACACCACCACCACCTGGGCAGACAGAACGCGGCCTGGCGCGCGGCTCACGTCACAGCGTATGGCTGCGGCGTTCACTGACAATGGGCAGCTAGGCCACACAGCAACAACAGCTGGCCGCTACGTCTGCTGTTGCTGCGAAAGGTCAGATGTCACACAGTGGAAGTAGCCGAACGAAACCACAAATCTACTGCCTCACAACCGCCAGTGTCAAAACACAGCAGCAGTCATATGGGCCCGCACAAGTGCAGCGAATTTCTGTTCTGAAACAACCTGCCGATGGTCGCTGCGTCAAAGTCGCCCTCTACTCCGTGTTCTTGTATACCGTACTACTGTATTTGTTTAATCTTGAGCTACATAGAAAGAAATCTCACGAATTGGTTAGATGAAGAACTGCAAAAATTAAAATATCTTTTAAGTAAACAGTACAAAAGTTTGATTTCAAACGAATTCACACTACATAAAATACAGATATTAAAAATATCTAAAGCCAATGGTACCAAAATTTTAACAGAGCCCTTTCACATAATCTTGTTGAAACCCTTGTACATATTGTAAGTAAGAAAGCAGACTGTCTGCATTGAACAGGAAATTCCAAAAAGTTCCTAGCACTCATTTAAACAAATTGCTTAGATTCTTTTGCAGAAAACGGAATACAAATTATATAAAGATGTCAAATAATACTATACATGTACTGTAGTACCGCCATCGTTGTTATTTAAGAAGAGCTGTACAGCTATTATTTTGTATTATCAGTTTCGTGGAGATTATTTTGGGCGATATTATCAATAAAACAGAAATTGCACTAGTGCTGGATGTTAATGGAGGACTTTTATGACTGTCACATTTATAGTCTGTCACAGCTCAATAACAAGCATTAGTTTTGACACTGACCACTATGTAACAGGTATGCAGTATCCTGTCACTGGTATTTCAGGAAGTGTGTCAAAGACATAACCATGACACAACAACATCTGCAATAAAGTAGCAGGGTGTGATTTATTGTCCATTACTATTTCTAGTTGTACACCAGCGGAAATGGATGCGTGTTTTGGTAGTGTTTCATTTTCTTCTTCTCTTTTACAGCTACGGTGGAACTGTCTCCAGCTAAATACATAGATTTTGACATTGGGAGATATGTCTGTCATCCTCCAGCCAATGATGAGGAAAAGCTGCGTGCGTTAAAAGAGCCTTGGACCCCACGGGATACTTTCAAGCTTCCAGTCACTGGCAAGAAGAACCTTTCTTATCAACGTCATTGGACTACCAGGCACTCAAGGCTTGTGTATTCAGACATCATGCAGGGAGCATTTTGCAAAATATGTGTTTTACTTGGAAAAATGCAAGGCGGCTGTGGTCATCAGGAACTTGGAGCCTTTCTTAGTAAGCCATTTACCAACTGGAATAAAGCTTTAGACAGCTTTAATCACCACGCTGATACAAAATATCATAAATTTTCTGTCGAGCAGGCAGCAAACTTTATAAAGGTCATGGAGGGAAAAGCTCTTGATGTTTCAGAGTCCACAATGTGGAAAATAGTAAAATTGCTGAAGAGAACAGAAGAAGATTGAAAGCTATTGTAGAAACAATTCTTCTCTGTGGAAGACAAGAAATTGCCCTAAGAGGGTGCCGTGATTCTGGAGTAGTTGGAATAAACGAACCTGCACATAATGACGGTAATTTTAGAGCGCTACTTCGTTTTCGTGCTCGATCCGGTGATGAAGCACTTAAGAATCACTTACTTACGCAAAACATCCACAGTAGAGCCATGTATACCTCTTCAGGAATTCAGAATGAAGTTAGTGAACTGTGTGGTAATGCTATTCAACCACAAGTACTGAAAAGGGTCAAGAAGGCAGGTTTTTTTACTGAACTGACTGACGAAACAAGAGACATATCACGCCAAGAACAACTAGCGTTATGTTTACGATATGTAGACTGCCCATCTGGAAAATCGAGTATCATGGAGGATTTTCTTGACTTTATTTACGTGGAAGATGTTTCAGCGCAAGCATTGGGAAACACAATCATAACACATCTCTTATCTTATAACTTGGATATGGACAAATTGGTAGGGCAAGGCTTTGATGGCGCTGCAATAATGAGCGGCCAAATACGAGGCGTGAGAACAATGATTGCAGAACAATATCTGACAGCACAATTTGTACACTGTGTGGCACATGTTCTTAATTTAGTTCTTGCGCATTCGTGTGAAATACCTATGATACGGAACTGTATTGGAACAATAAAAAGTATAGTAAACTTTTTTCGACAGTCTCCACTTCGGGACAACCTTTTGAAGAAAATTTCAGATCAAACTGAGTCATCTCATTCAACGCTGATCTCCCTTTGTGAGACACGATGGACCGAAAAGCATGTGGCTGTTGAGAGATTTGCAGAAATGCTTCCTGTAGTATGCGCAATACTTGAGGCCCTTCAAGACGCTGTTAGTAGGGATGTCGCCACTGAAGCATACCAACTGCAGACTGCCATGGAAAATAGCCAATTTATCATGTCGCTTGTTATATTACGAAAAATTTTTTCGTATACAGCGAACCTGAATAAAGCAATGCAGAAGGTCAGTGTTGACCTGATGAACACTTGCAGTTATGCAAAAACAGTTAAAAGTACTTTACAAAATATTCGGAATGAAAGTGAGTTCTTAGTCGTTTTCGAGCAGGCAAAGCAGATGAGCTCAAGTGACATAACTGTTCCAAGAACGACTGGAAGGCAAACCCAGCGCAGCAATGTACCAGGAGAAACTGCTGAAATATATTATCGTCGAAATGTATTTTACCCTTTTCCTGAACATGTGATCACAGAACTTGATGCTCGTTTTAAACCACATGAAGCAACAATCGAAGAAATTCAGATGCTTCTGCCTGAAAAAACCAATAATGACTCCAGGACAAAAGAAAATCTTAAGAAGATAGTGCAAACATTTCTTGGTGAGAATGTAGGCACAACAATTCTGAGTGAATACGAGATATGGCACAATCACTGGAAATCTGTAGAGTAAAAACCCGTCACTGCTATAGAAGTTATTGATCAGTGTGATGAACTATTTTTCCCTTCGATAAAAAAGTTTATTATCATATTAGCCACACTCCCAGTGTCAACGCCAACCCCTGAAAGATGTTTCTCGACTATGAAGAGGCTAAAAACTTATATAAGGAATAAAATGGGAGCTGAAAGACTTACTGGTCTTGCTCTAATGAGTGTTCATCGTGATCTGGCGGTGTAACTAGATTGTGAAGAAATTATTAGTAAGTTAGCAGCAAGACGTAAAAGGCTAAATCTAATACTTTAAATTAAATTAATTAATGTTTATTTTTAAATTATCTTACTACCTGAAGTTACAGCAAAATGCCAAAGAGTCACAATTTAAATACAAAGACTAATATAATAACATTATTGCTTAATATAAATGATTAAGTATGATATTCAAAAATATATAATTACCTCCAATGTTAGCTTACAATTAGTTGCTTTTTCATAAATAAATACCTCAACAGCTACAATACATGTTTTATTTAAAGACGCTTGGATCAATTAGCGTTTCTCTACAGTTTTACCTGCATGTAATATGGATGCTAACGTATTTGTGTTTTTCTTTTTTTTTTAATTTCTGCTTGATTGACTCTATTGGCGCTAACAGCAAAACCTTTTTATGTGGTGGGCGAAGACAGGTTTACCTTCCTAAAAGATAGTGTTACCCCCCCCCCCCCCTCCCCATGCACAAGCTGTAGGTACGTTCCTGAGTCAATCATACTTACACCAGAACATACGCATGATTTACATGCCATATTGAAATAGTTCTCTCACGTTTTTGAAGAAAAACTATAGTTATAAAGGGATACGTGTATCAAATGAAGGTACACCCACATGAAACTCTCTGTCGCACGCTATATGCAATTTCATGAATGAAAAAGATGGCAATAGTCAAACCTGATGTTAGTGTTCGCCTTGTCCTTGAAGCTAGGGTAATAAATAAAATCATCATACCCATAAGAACCAGGCCAGACAATACTGAAGAGCAATTGTTAAAATTGCACGGAGTTAAGTATTTATTGCAGCATTAGATACAGTGCTTAGGCCAGAACATTTGAGTCAAATCACTATATTATGTGGATGACCTTATCGCTACATCCACGTGGGAAGCACATGTACAAATACTTAGAAAAGTCTTAGAATGGTTCTCTGAATAAGAAGTTACTGCTAACTTGTAAAAATTTGAGTTTGCGCGGGAAGAGAGAAAATTTTTAGGCTGCATCATCTCACCTGCAGGTATTAGACCAGATCCCAAAAAGCTAGACGCAATCAAACATTTTCCTTGACCACAGACAAAGAAATACTTAAAGGCATTCCTAGGGTTAGCATCATTTTTTTTCGAAAATTCGTGCCCAATCAGTTATTAAATAGCGATGCTCTGCCAAATTTATCAAGGAAAAACACACATGGTTATGGATGCCCAAGTGCCAAGAATGAAGGCAATGAAACAGGTTTTAATAAACTCAGACACATACCCAGTCATCCCAAGGACTGGGGACAATATTGTTTCAAACCACATCAGAACAGGGACGTCAACACATGAACATCATCAGTTTCGCAAGTCGTACAGTTACAGAAAGTGAACGAGCTTATTCAGTCACAGAAACTGAGGCATTGGCAATAATATGGGCTTTTCGAATGTTTCAGTATTTTTAATGGGGAAATCACACTAAGATATTCTGTGGTAATCAAGCGCTTTCATTCCTATTAACATGCAAATTATTACACCAACAGGTAGTCTGATGATGCCTATTTTTACAAGAATTCGATTTTGATGTAATTTATGTCAATGGTGAACAGAATTAAAGTTGAATCAAATGAGCCCCTGGTCACAATTTTTAGCCTTAGTAACCAGGTTTCAACATTTCTAAGAGTGCCTTTATCAGAATTTAAACATTGAAAGTTACGGATTATGGGAAAAGAAATTTTTTACAGCCAGCTGTACAGGTATGTCTCGGTCTTGTATTGTTAGTCAGTACTAACACTTTTTTATGTATAAAATATTTCTTTTCCCATTAATTTGTAATTACGTTATAAGTCACATTAAACGTTTAAATTCTGATGAAACCTGGTTAATAAGACTAAAAATTGTGACCGAGTGCTCATTTGTTTCAAGTTTAATTTATAAACCGTCACCGAAAAAATCAGCCATGTTTAAAACTTGGTAAACAGAATATTTTGGTAGACGCTTTGTCTAGGATTCCGCAAGGATTGAGAGAATATGTGGAACTCAAGGAGCAAACCTCAGATTTCAGACTAGTACTTATGCATGACAATTCTCTTAGACCTTATTATCTTAAAATGGTGCAGGAACATGCCTCAGTAACAAGGAGAGGATGAACAGTGGCATAAGCAACATACAGTTTGTGAACAACAATTCTAAATTAGGGAAACGACACAAATAGAAGAACGGAGTATTATTTTACTAAAGAACACATGAATCTCAGAAGTGGTGTGGCTGCTTGCCAGAAAAATGCATTGACAGCTTTACACAGTTCACACACAATGCATGGGGACATTATGGCATGACAAAGTGTACTAGTAAAATCACATCTTACTGTTATTTCCCAAATATTAGAAAACGGCTACTGCAAGTAATCAATTAATGCATTATATGTCAAAACGCTAAACAACCAAATAAATCATGTCTGAATGAACTGTCTCCAATCCTACCAACAAAACCCAGAGACCTCGTGTCTATTGACGCGGCGGAACTGTTTCCAACCGCCAGAGGAGGTGCAAAACACGCAATCGCCTCATAATCACAGATTTTCAAATATATTAAAATTGTATGTTACCAAATCTCTTGTAGCGGGAGCCATAATAAAGAGAATAGTAGGAGGTTATTTTGTTTAAGTCTGCAAGCTGAACGCCATACTCACTGACCATACTAGCAATTTTACAGGCTCTAAATGGAAAGAATGTGTTAAATCTCAAGGCATAAAACATATTTTTGCTATCGAAATTCCACCCAGAAACAAGCCCCATTGAGCAGGTATTTCAAGAATTCAATAGACTCATCAGAACATACATCCCCACTAAACACAGTACACGGATACAGTATGTAACAAATTTCGAACAAATAATAAACAACTTGCCTCACTTATCTTCAGGATACACATCTTCCTAAAATAATGTTTGACAAGCTTTAAAGTGATGATTGGGTGAAGCCTTTACCAAAATTATACTAAAAAACTGTATCTTTGGAAGAAATGGTACGACAAGGATTGATAGCTCTAGAACAAATCACACAGTACAGGAAGGCGGAGTACTATAAAAAGATTGGTCATACGACTGCCTTTCATGTTGGGTAAGAAGTGTAGTTATGGTCACATCCACTATCAACAAAACATAGGATACTTAACCGAAAATGCCAATTAGTGTATGTAGAACCTTGTTGTTGTTGTGGTCTTCAGTCCTGAGACTGGTTTGATGCAGCTCTCCATGCTACTCTATCCTGTGCAAGCTTCTTCATCTCCCAGTACCTACTGCAACCTACATCCTTCTGAATCTGCTTGGTGTATTCATCTCTTGGTCTCCCTCTACGATTTTTACCCTCCACGCTGCCTTCCAATATTAAATTAGTGATCCTTTGATGCCTCAGAACATGCCCTACCAATCGATCCCTTCTTCTAGTCAAGTTGTGCCACAAACTTCTCTTCTCCCCAATCCTATTCAATACCTCCTCATGTAGGACCTTATGTCATACATGAAATATAATATCCAGGATGTTACTGAGTAATACGAAAATCGGGAAAAACGTGTGGATTGTACCCACATAAAGATGTGAAAGTATTTATACGATAAGACGGAGGTCATGGACAGACTACGATTAGGAAAGAATCATTTCCAAATAACACATGAAAGCGAAATATGAAGGTGGTCATAAAAAGCACAAATTGTTTTTAGGATGATATTTATTCCATACTTTAGCGACTTGTATATAAGGAAAGAAGGTGAAGGAACTAAGTGAAAACACACACTTCTATATAGGTTGGGGTGTAATATAATGTAAAGTAAGGTAAGTAATATGACTAGAAAAAATTAGTTTGTGAGAGAATTTATGTTACCTCTTAGAAAAGGTAAAAATTATAACCATTACACTGTGTATTATTTCACATTTGCTGGAACCTCATTAGAATTCGTTTCACGTGGAGCGGATGTCAAGCTGCCTCTAGAACAGTCAAGTAAGACAATGAGGATACGTTTTATGCTGTGCGTTACGCGTACGTACATCGACTCAGATGATACGGGGCGACAGCTTTGCAGGCACATTGAACTTGGACAGAACTGGCCAGGAAAGTGATCCAAATAAGCTGCAGTTCTGCGAACAGTTGTAGTAAAGATGTAAAAAGAAACAATATAGCTTTGGATTTAAATAAACAATATAACTTTGGATGTCACTTAATTTTTAAACAGAAGCAAATAATGTGTGCAAAACCTACAATTCTTAGGTGACCAGTATAAAACATAAAATGCTCTCGATCTAGCTAACCCTGTATTGCAATTAGACACAAGAATGAAGAAAATTCCTGACTTTAACAAGGGTAATTTTTCTGCATGAACTGTGTGTGGCGTAAAAGCGCACTTCTCTTTCCCATGTAGTTAAATATTGAAGTCACTGAAGATATTACTCTCAGTAGTCTGGTAGCCTCTGAACTCATTTCGTATCGGACTTCGAGGAATACGGTACAAATCAGTACTGTTACGTTGATAACGAGGCGATCAGTTACAGAATCCAAATACACTAAAAATCCACATTTCCTCCTCCTTTTTTATGATGTGTTGTTCTACATTTCGCCATCGTTCGACAGTGACGTGTCACAAAGCTTCGTACATCAGTTTCAATACCTTTGGCAGGTTAAATGTCTTGTTATTACTCGCGAAAAATCCCTTAACTTGGCTCCAGATCAATTCTACTGGATCTAGATTGCAGTTTTACCGCGAAAATGTTTTCCATGTTTTTATGATGTTTAATCAGTCTGGGTCGTGTGAAACCACATCTGTCCACAAAACAATGGGAATATTCAAATAAAGAGTATTTCATTTTCCATTTTTCTCCAAAAAATTTAATTGTGTAATGTTTTCTTAACTTCAACAATATTTTATAAAATATTGTCATGTAGAAGGAGGTGCAATTAGATGAATGACGAAAACTAACTTCACTTAATGAAGGTTTATTCAGGACTTGCACATACAGGAGCGCGGAGCGAACTGCCTCTGGCCAGAACACATACAGTATATATACAGATACAGAACATTCCAGTACAATGATTCTGGACATTTGTGGATACTTCTAGAATGTACTCGAATCGAATATAGAAATTAAGATTGTACAGTTCAGCTGAGTTTCGAACTCACGCCCCTCGATTCAACAGTTTGTTATCATAACCACTACACCACAGTGCAACTCATCTTCTTTTGTGACATTGCTCCCTCCTTAAGAGAACAGTGTCTCGGTGTTATGTCCTCCTAGTCTGACAATGAGTCATCGGTCCTGCATACTCTGACTCCCAATGACTGGCGGTGATCTTCTTAGAACTGCTGCTACGCTCTTCATCATCTTTCAACTTGTTGCCTGTCGCTGGAGCTTCGAATTTACTCTGGGTTGCAGGATCCTTGTAAGGCTTCATTCGAAGTATGTGGACTGTATCTCTGGTCTTTCATCGTCTTGTGTCAGGGTCGAAATCTTACAACTTCATAAGTAACATCATACAATTGTCTTACAACCTTATAAGGTCCAAATTAGCGCTGTAGGAGCTCCTCAGGGAGATCAATCTTCCAAACAGGAGTGAAGATCCAGACACGGTCATCAGGCTGGTGGCTCACATCATACCTTCGGCGATCTTTTACTTGAGTCTGCAGCATGTGGAGTCGAGCTAACTGGCGTGCTTCCTCATCTCTGATTAACACCTGACCGATGTAGTCGTCGTCGTCCACATCATCAGGATGTAATGGAAACACAGTGTCCATCATCGTAGTCGCCTCACGCCCATGCACCAGGAAAAATTGCGTACATCCTATGGTGCCTTGTTTGGCAGTGATGTAGGCAAACGTCACGAAAGGTAGCACCTCATCCCAGTTGCTCTGCTCAACACTGGCAAACATTGATAGCATGTTGGCCAAGGTCTTATTAAGGCTTTCAGTAAGCCCGTTACTTTGTGGATAGTAGGCAGTCATCATGTGATGAGTTATGTTGCACCGACAATTTATCTCTGTCACATGATTCGATTGAAAAGCTTTCCTTTGATCCGTAATTAACGACCTTGGAGCACCGTGTTTTAATACAATGTCTTCCACGATGAATTTGGCTACCTCAGAGGCTTCGGCTATTTTTGCGGCTTTTGTAATGGCATAGCATGTCAGATAATCAGTGCAAACAATAATCCATCTATTGCCACTAGCAATCGTTGGAAATCGTCCAAGGAGGTCAAGCCCAACACGCTGGAAAGGCGTTTCGGCTGGAGGAATTGGTATGAGTCGGCCAGGTGGTTTCTTAGGAACTGCCATTCTCCTCTGGCACTCTTGACAGTGCAACACATAGTGACGGACACTCCTAAATAAACCTGGCCAGAAAAATCTCTTGCGGATTCTATCGTATGTCTTAATAAATCCTAAATGTCTGGCCTCGGGTATGCCATGGAATTTCTGTAGAACATCTAAGTGCATATGTTTAGGAATCACTGTTGCCACCTCTTTCCAAACGGATCAAAGTTTTTCTTGCGAAGTAATCCATTAACTACCTTAAATTGTCCTTTCACATCCTCTGACCGATTTAAGGCAAGCATAATTTGAGATATCTTGGCGTCCTCCTTCTGCTCAGCTTCGACCCTGACTACTGGAGTGCAGCAAGACAGTCGCTTTCTTAATCAAACTCTTGATGGTCTTGCGCAGGGTTTCTTGAGAGACAGTCGGCATCTTGGTGTTTTCTTCCACTTTTGTACACTATGGTAATGTCATACTCCTGAAAACGCAGTGCCCACCTTGCGGGTCGTCCTGTTGGATCCTTAAGACCTGTCAGCCAACAAAGTGAATAATGGTCCGTAACAACTGTGAATGGCCTTCCATAGAGATATTGTCGAAATTTTCACACGGCCCAGATCACAGCAAGACATTCTCTTTCTGTAGTTGAGTAGTTTCTCTCAGCTTTTGTAAGTGTTCTGGAAGCATAGACTATAACCTTCTCTTTTCCATCACAAATTTGCACCAGAATAGCACGAATCCCATACCAACTGGCATCTGTGTGTAGTTCTGTAGGTGCTCTTTCAACATACAGACCAAGTACAGGGTCAGTCGTCAGAGCTTTTCGCAGCACATCGAAAGAATCTTGTTGAGCACCAGCCTAGATAAATTTAGCATCACCTTTTAGCAACTCCTGGAGTGGCCCGGCTTCGATATAAAAGTCTTTGATAAAATGATGGTAATAAGAACATAATCCGAGGAAGATTCTCACATCTCTAATACTTTTAGGAATAGGAAATTCCGTTATAGAGCTCACCTTTTCTGGGTCTGGCTGCACACCTTCGTTTGACACAATGTGTCCAAGTACAGTAGAGCGTCGATTATCCGAAGTAACTGGGGGACATGGGTGTTCGGAAAACTGGTTTGTTCGGATAATCGAACTGTACATGTTTATTTGCCAAAAAGAAGTACTGTACAGTAAATTTATTCATAAAAACAGGCATCTCTTTTAGTATTACAAAGTAACATACAAAGGCAACTTCAGTAGGAATATATAGTATGTGGCACAGTTTATTAAACAAAAACATATACATATTACATACGCATTTTGCATGAACAATACACACAGTATACAAAATTAACGTTTAAAAAATCCTTTATTTTGTTCTGTCTAAGCAAGCCTACATGCTTACTAGTAGCTAAGTCACGTACTTTTTTCATTACAGGCATCAGAAACTGGGCACTTTCAACTTAGGCTTCAAACCATCAAAAGGCAATATCTAAACAAGTGAACGCCTCAGAAGCTGTTGGTATACTTTCATCTTCAGTTTCTGGTGCACTGATTGATGAGATGCTGGCGGCGTCATCTTTATCAGTGACGACGTTTACAATCTCGCTGTCCTGCCTGATTTGGTGTCCTGGATTTGCATCATCGATATTCATCCATTCATGAACGTCTTCTTCATCACATTTGTGGCAATGTATTTCTTTTAGCATACCGATAATTTCGAACATATCATTCTGTTCGCCATTTTCAATCATACCTTCTGAATTTTCTTCTGTGTCCAAAATTTTATTCCAGGCTTTCATGTAGGACGCGTCTTTCAAGTCAATATTCTTACGATTTCTTAAGAGATTTTCTTCTCTATCCTCTTCTCTTTCTAACAATAACTTACGTAACAATTCTTTCCTGTAATATCGTTTGAAAGTCTCAATAACGCCTTGATCCATGGGCTGTAATAAGGAGGTTACGTTAGGTGGAAGAAATATTACCTTTATGAACTCGTCTTTTTCGTTTAAAATATCACATGACGGATGAGTTGGTGCATTGTCAAGGAGTAGTAGTGTTTTTTCCCTCTTCCCATTCTTTAGCTGATGAGCTTTTACAGAGGGTACGAAAACGTCCAGACACCACTTCATAAAAATCGCACTATCCATCCAGGCACTCTTTTGTGAGGTGTACACAACAGCAAGGCTGACGTATTAACGTGCTTGAAACAACGCGGTTTTTTGCTTTTACCAATGACGAACATAGGCAGTCGGTGACTTCCAGTAGCCTTAGCACAAGCCAAAGCTGTAATACGGTCCTTGCTTGTTTTAGGACCAGGTGCTGCTAATTCATGACGTGAAACAAGAGTTTTTCTTGGTAAAGCTTTCCAGTAAAGTCCAGCTTCGTCAGCATTGTAAACGTTTTCGAGAGCAAAATCTTCTTCCCTTAAATCGTCCCTTAGTTCGACTTTGAAAGAATCAGCTGCTGAAGAATCCGCCGACAGTTTTTCTCCCTGTATTGTAAGCTCATGAATGCCGTGTCTTGACTTGAAGCGTTTTAACCAGCCCATGCTCGCTTTAAAGGCCCTCCAAGTTTTTCGTTGAACTGCATTGCCTTCTCACACAGAATGGGACCTGATATAGGTTCGCCTTCCGATCTCTTTTGTGTAAACCACTTGTAAACATCATCATCTAGATCTGTGTTAGTGGCGAGCTTCATAGTTTTACGGCTTGTTGTTGATCCATCAGTAGAATCAAGCATACCTATAAAATTTGCTATGCTCGTCTTTTGTTTTTTTATGTCCGTAATTGTCGACTTCCCCACCTTGTACTCATTGGATAAAGTGGTTGCAGAATTACCTTCTTCTAACCTTTTAATAATCTCGTACTTGTCCCTCATATAAAGGACAACAAGTTTACGTTTAAGCATTTTGTATCGTCAAGTTCACTTCTTCACGCAGCAGCACACGAGTGGTCGTAACAGACAACAGAAGGTGACTGTTTGCACCGTGAGAAGCTCTTCTTGGGGGCGCGCACTCCTTCAAACTGTGCGGAGCGGCACGCTTCAACTCTTAAGTTGGCGCAACTGTTGCTGTGAACAGCTTTGATACTGCCGCTGCTTCTACTGCCAATGCCAAGCCGACAGAAGTGTGCTGATTGTTGAAACAGAGCGACTGGCGGCTTGGCCGGTCAGCAGCGCCTTGTGAAGGCCCCATTAGAAGCAATGTTCCGCCAGCGGTGGCCCAGTGCTGCGACTACTGTGGGATACTTGGTTTGGGAGTGAGGGGGATGATGGAAGGTAGGGTGGGAGAGTAACAGGTGCGAGCGAGTACACAGTTCGGTTAAGCTGTCGTTCGGTTGACCGACGTTCGGATAATCGACGCTCTACTGTAATTTGATTTCTTTTGCTCCAAAGAGACACTTTCTTGGATTAAGTTTCAGTCTGCCTAATTGGAGACATTTAAGAACGGGCCTCAGTCTTTTTATATGTTCATCAAATGTCTCCGAGAACACTATAATGTCATCTAAATAACAAAGACACATCGTCCACTTCAGGTGAAGTAGAAGATTATCCATCAACCGTTCAAAAGTTGCTGGTGCATTACACAAACCAAACGTCATTACCTTAAACTCATACAGACCATCAGGGGTGATGAATGCAGTTTTCTCACAATCATCCTCATCTACCTCAATTTGCCAGTATCCCGAGTAGATGTCCATGGTTGAGAAAAACTTAGCAGCCTTCAGCCAATCTAGTGTATCGTCAATTCGTGGAAGAGCGTAAACGTCATTTTTAGTTATCTTATTAAACTTCCTGTAATCAATACAAAAGCGCCAACTGCCATACTTCTTCCTGACGAGAGCCACTGGTGACGACTGTGGGCTCGGCAAAGGCTGAATGATGTCATTCTTCATCATTTTCTCTACGTGGTCACGAATTATTCGACTTTCTGTTGCTGACACACAGTATGCTCTCTAGCTTATTGGTTGATGGCCTCCAGTGCTAATCCAGTGCCTCACCATCGATTTGCCTAATTTGCTCTTCACCCGTGGATTGAAGCACTCAGAGAACTGGAAGAATGGCAAGTAGCTTCTTCTGTTGTTCCTTAGTGGAATCTGGTGATAGTCGAGCTAGAAGATCTTGTCTCCTAGTGGTAGCGCTAATTTCGCCCACAGACTCGGCATGGAAGGTTTCTATGACACACACAGCTGTTCTGCAATTAACGGCTCAGCGTTTGCTGTGCGCATGCGTCTTGGAAGGACATGTTGTTCATAGTGACAGTTAACTACCCGCTCTTCACTGAATCCATTATTAAACTAGACGACAGAGGCTGGGATGACCAAGTTATTCTTCAGTAGTATGCTTCTCTTAGATTCCAGTACAAGATCCATGGGTTGATGCATGGCATGACACATGACAGTTACCTTTCTAGTGCTGACTACAGGAATGATCACTTCATCCAGCACACAGTCTCCACACACTCGGATGCACGTCTTCCTGTCCACAGTATCTCACCCCGTCTAGCATAATCTTTGAACGACCACAATCTATAATTTTCTGAGAAGCTTTCAAAAAGTCCCATCCGAGAATGACGTCATGACTACGCTCTTGTAAGATGAAGAATTCTAAGGGCTGTGTGTGGCTACTTATACCCACACGAATGCTACATCTTCCTGTAGGTTTTACATATTTTCCATTAGCCACCTTCAGCAGAGATGTTTTGTTGTCGATTAATATGGTTTTCTGCAACTGGGGACAGTACTTCTCCGAAATGACTGAATCTGATGCTCCAGAGTCCACAAGAGCTTGGGCTGGTCCGCCATTTATGAGGATATCGACGTAGTTTCCTATCACTTTTGTAGTGATCGACGGCGAAGGATTTTTCTCCTCTTCGGCCTCACCTCCAAGGAAGGTCGCACCCTTTAGTTTTCCAGGTTGCGGCGGCCAGGTGATCGGCTGGAGCTTCTAAACAGCGATGGAAACCTTGATCGGCGTGTTGAGGAGCGTCCTCTCCAGCAGCTAGCTTGTGGCGATGGTGACCTACGTCGTGCTGCACCCATATCTTATTGTTCATCTTCATCGTACCGGAGTTGCCATCGGCTAAGATCGATCTGCTGTCTTCTGGCGCGGGTGTCATCAAATATCCGCCGCCTTTCTTGACACTAGCGCTCCACATGTCCCCGTTGTCCGCAGTGGAAACATACTGGTTGGTTATCCAGGATGCTCCAGACGTCAGTCTTCCTTGGTACCCAAATAGGTTCCTCATGCAGCATTACGAGAATGTAACTTCGCCTGGGTCTCGACTTTTTTACCGTTTTAAAGAGAAATGAAGGACGAGAGATTGGGTTCAATGTCTGTTCCACTTCCCCCTTTATGACCTCTTGAAGCGTCTCGGTTTTTTGCTCGCCTTGCAATCCAAATGCCTTTTGAACTTCCTCTCTCACTATCTGATGAAGAACACTTATGAAATCAGTTGCTTCCTCCATCACAGACATCGATACGACGTTTGGAAGCCATTCAAACTTCTTGCATGTAATTCTTTTTTGATTCATTGTCTCGATATATTGGTACATTTTATGAAGTCGTCTGCAATCGAAACTTCCTTCAGGAGTAGGGCTTGATACATGTCTTCAGCAACACCCTTCATGAGATGTGCAACTTTGTCTTTCTCCTTCATTCTAGGATTCACTATTTTACACATCTCCAAGACGTCTTGAGTGTAGGATGCTGTAGTTTCTCCTGGGCGCTGTGCCCCGCACTTTAATTTATCTTCAGCCTTTCACTTCTGTCGTTGTGTGTCGCCGAAATACTTGTGCAGTTCCATCTGGAATACTTCCCAGCTTGTGAACTTCTCCTCATTGTTCTCATACCATTGCCAGCCGGAGTGGCCGTGCGGTTCTAGGCGCTGCAGTCTGGAGCCGAGCGACCGCTGCGGTCGCAGGTTCGAATCCTGCCTCAGGCATGGGTGTGTGTGATGTCCTTAGGTTAGTTAGGTTTAATTAGTTCTAAGTTCTAGGCGACTCATGACCTTAGAAGTTAAGTCGCATAGTGCTCAGAGCCATTTGAACCATTTCTCAGACCATTGCTTGGCAGTGCCCTCCAACTAGAAAAATACGTTACCCAAACACATGGTGGCACCCCATTTGTTAAATTTGGCTATATGCTAATATACCTTCAGCCACTTGTTTGGATCTTAGCCATCGTCACCAGAGAACCTGCAAGGATGTGTCATGTGCTGGCACACAGTCTCTGGTAGATTGCGATCTGTTGAATATGGCTCGAACTCGGGTTTCTCGCCACGTAAACGGCAACTCTGTCGTGGCGTGATGGGAGCTGCTGTGTCGTCGATAATGTGCGCTATCACAAGTTCCAATACCCAGCGCCTCCACCGGAATAATGTCACGTAGAAGACGATGTAATTAGATGAGTGACGAACACTAACTTCGTTTAAAGAAGATTTATTCAGAACTTGCACATACAAGAGTACGGAGCGAACTGCCTTCGGCCAGAACCCATACAGTACATCCCTTTCAGACCAGCACCTAAACTTGAAATGAAAATTTTGAAATAAATGCATTTTTGTAACTATAAAAAATATAGAATCGTGGACCAATTGCTTAGAAAATTTTATTTTTTAATTTTGATACAAATTTTGAACCCACACGATTGTGTGGGTCGGGATTATCTTACATATTTATGTCATTTCTTGCAGGGATATTCACGAAAGCAATTACTGTCTTTTGACAAACACAAATAAATATTACACTTCAGACATCTTGTTCTCGTCCTCTTCTTCCAATTTTTTTGCCTGCAGCAACGAGCTGAAGGCAAATCATCAACAATGGCCAGTGATGATATCCGTCTAGCCGCTTTTCATCTCATGGTGTGTTTGCTGGTTTGTACATTTTATTTGGTGGCTCTTCATCGGATTCACTTTCATGTTCCTGTCCTGAAGAAGAAGAAATTAGCGCTTCCCCAATCACTTGTCGGAATCCAAGAAGATCTAAAGTGATTTTCTTTTGTACTTTATTGGCCTCGCATTCAACTTTGTATTGTAACCAGGAACTGACGCAAGCCAAATCAAGTAAATGAATCAAAGCTTTTAAAGTCCACTTTTTTGTCTTCAAGAAAGTCCTGTAGATCTCCATCATTTGATCGCAGAGGTCCACTCCTCCCATACACAGGTTGTACTTCACTACGAGTGTAGGACATGGCACTAAGATGTACTTCTTTTCTGGTTTACTCCATCTCTCAACATCGCTTACAGGTTCACATCCTGTACAAGTAGAGGCAAGGGTCACAGCTTTTGAATCTTTCCACTTGTCAATTTTATCATCGGCCCTGCAGAATTCTACTACATCTCCTCTCTTCAGTCTTTTTTCTTCTGTCAGGTGAACTGGTTTCACTCTGGTTTTCATTATGGTTCCTGTTCCTTCCAGCCTTAGGTCAAGTAACTGTTGCAATAATGGTAAAGCTGTAAAATATCTGTCAAAATATAGCCTTGCACCTTGAGGTAATGTTTGAGCAAGGTGAAGTATTACAGATGGCCCAAGACCAAGACCAATATCTGGCAGAGGAGTTGATTTACTTTAATAAAATTCAAAATCAAGTACCAAACCTTTCGTTGTTGCCAAAACAAAGTTTTTAATTCCCAAAGGGCGCGATTTGTTTGGAACATAATAAGACAATGTGCAGCGTCCAGTAAATGGTACCATTTGCTCATCAATGGAATAATCATTTCCAGAAGGGCGTGGAAGTCTCAAACAAGCACTGCATACAACATTAATTGCAGATTATACTTTCCACAATCTATTAGTTTCTGATTCACATGGAATGTTGTTAGTGTCCACAACATGCAGTGCTGTTCTGAGAGTGAAGAACCTGTCTCTAGACATACAACCTGCAATAATTGGCATACGCAATGACTTCTGCCAGTACATACGTGTACAAGGATATCTAATGCATCCCATAAGTAGATGCATGCCATACAGCTTTTTTATCTCTTGAGGATTTGTATGAGGCAACTTCCCTTTCTTCGAAAAGTAGTAACTGTTAGTGCAGTCAGATGCTAACTGAAAAAAATCTTCTGGGTAGTACTCGCTGAAATAGCTCATTGGAGTTTTAGTTTCCTGTCCTACCTCACTCTCTGAGTGCGCAAAAATTTTGGAGGTGATTGGTCTTTTTCTCCAAGTGCACAAAGGACGATGTGTTTCCACTGTTTTTTTAGAATTCTTTCTACTGTATTGACTGGGAAAATTGTCCTGAACTTCTGGAGCAACTGGTAGTATTGTTGCAGAAGCATTGTTACACATTTCCTCCTTGTTAGAAGATTCAGAGCTTTCTCCAAGTCTAGGTTTGATTGTTGGAAGACTCCAAGTTGTATCTAACAATTCGTCATAACTACTGAAGACTTCCACTTCAGAGTCATCTAATATCGCTAGAATTTCCTCTCAGTAAGCCCTAAAACGAAACAAACAAACGAACTGTGAAAATAATGCGTAAATACAATAGTAAAATGACTTATCCCGTAATCTGTTCCGAATCGTAACCACAAACGTCGACCGAAAACGACAAGATGTCTGTAAAATAGTCCCAACACGCACAATTGGCCGAAGTGGCCGTGCGGTTAAAGGCGCTGCAGTCTGGAACCGCAAGACCGCTACGGTCGCAGGTTCGAATCCTGCCTCGGGCATGGATGTTTGTGATGTCCTTAGGTTAGTTAGGTTTAACTACTTCTAAGTTCTAGGGGACTAATGACCTCAGCAGTTGAGTCCCATAGTGCTCAGAGCCATTTGAACCACGCACAATTGTGCGTATGGATATTACAATCATTGTAGCTATGAAAGTATTCAAGTAATTGTGGCGGACATATTTTTGTTTACTTCTGTACACCTTACGGAATCTCAAACACATTTTTCCAAATGTCAAAACGCGATAAATAAAGCGCAATAAACATTTCCCTCGTCAGACATGCTTCCGACCCGCCATCTTGAAAATTACCAAAGATTAAGACACAATATCTCGCGTCTGTAACGAGATATCGATATAAATCGAGTTGTATACGAAACAGCAATTACTGCACACTCGTGTGACTTAGAACCTTAGACCATAGATATTGGTTTCTATGGTCGAAGCTTCGACCATAGTATCTATGGTCGAAGGGTCGAAGCTTAGAACCAACCAACGAGTTAAAATTTTAACTCGTTGCTTAGAACCTTCGACCATAGATACTAGTAGACTGGCCTTGCTGTGCAGAAGCTATAGGGCTGGTGTGGCTCCAACATAAACCACGTGACTGTTGGCAAAACATGGCGGGATTTCAAATGAGTGGTCTGACATCCTGTGTTTGTCTCGTATTCTACCCACATTTCTCAATTGACTGCCAAACGCTTCCAACAAAAATTACTTTTTTATTTGCGAAAAATTATGTCAGAACTACATTTGACCTGGATTTGTTCACAGTACCATTTATAAAATCTAAAAAATATATCGAAGGCCCCTCTGGTGGGCAGTAGGACTAAATTACTATAAACTATCAGTTAAAGTAAAATGTCGTAAAAATTCTTTTAAACAGTAAGAGTGGGATCGTGTCAAAACTTTAAATATTGGATTCGCCGCGTTTTGAGCTCTAGCACTTAAAAAAGAAAATGGGATTTTGGAATTATGTCAACTATAGGTCCCAAAATTGTCGACTTTAGGAGCAGGTCTATTTTAGAGTATCAATTTTAGGTGCACTTCAAAGGTTCAGTTCCTACTATTTTTACAAAAGTTTAAACTATCAGTTTAAAAAAAAATGATATTTTTGATGAAAGGTGAGACTGAAGTTTCAGAAAATAATTTTGGAACCTACATTTATTTAATAGTATTAGAAGGTAGAAAAAAAATGCTCTTCATGTGTCGACTATATGTGCTCTTACCTTACTATAATCTCACTTGTATATACAAAAAGGCGCGTATGTGCAGATGGCTTAAAGTTTTTCCGTTTCAGGGCCTGTATCCAAAGCTGTCTTCGGTTTTCATCCTTAGGGAACCTTTGAGTAGGAACGAGAAACACTTATACTTACTTCTGTAACCGAATTATCACAGATACTTTCCAAAATGTAATATGAGTCTGACTTTACAGGCATCACTTTCAACACTTTAATTTACGTGATACTCTATTTCAAGTGTAAAAAACATATAAAAGTCACTTCAGCAGATTTCAATAAACGTATCTGCATTATCATAGAAACACACGTGAAATGTAATGCCATTTCCCCCGACAAAACACTGAGTACAGCCATAAGCGCCACACGAAACAACCATGTTTTGCCGACATTCACGTGACTTTAGCCCAGAGATGTTGGAGCCACGAAAATGACGTCAGGGCCAGTCTATTATATTTATGGTCGAAGCTTAGAACTCAACTGTATAGCGGAATAATGTGATGCTGCAACGCAAATAAACCGCGCCACACAATTGTGCGTATCGGGTCTGAAAGGAATATATACGGCTACAGGACATTCCAGTACAATGATACTTCTAGAATGTACTCGAACCGAATACAGAAACTAAAATTTTACAGTCCAGGTGAGTTTTGAAATGACGACCCTCCATGCAACAGTTTAGTATCATAACCACTACACCACGGTGCTACTCAGCTTCTTTTGAGACAATATCGGTAATAAAGAATGTATATTTGCAATGAAAACCAGACTTTGCATCCAATATGTAATTAGAAACTGGAAGACGTGCATTTTTATTGAAGAATGATAGTTAAGTATGAGTCAGTTAACATATATTTGATGAATTTAGATATTCTAACTGGAAAAAAAAATGTTTTATAGAACACATCGAGTTTCGAACCACCGCCCACCAGCATACACTAATTTCATTCTACGACAATAGCGTTGCCCCACACATAGTAAAATACATTGTATTTATTACATAGTGTTTCTCGAAAAACGTCAGACCTGACTTTTCTCTCTAAACTTGAGAACGGTGTTCCACATGAGTGTTTCACTAGGAAGCAGGAAACTGTTGTCCACGTCCACAGTGCATAGTAATAGCGAGGCAATCAGAGCACAAGTAATATTCGCACGGACAAAGTTGATAATTGGCACGGTGGCTGATGAGAGCGACTGTAAGTGGGAAATGCCTTTACAGTCGCTCCCCTCAGCCACAGCGCCGAGTGTCAACTTAGTTTGCGTGTGCAGTAACGTTTACAGAGGCTATGACTGTACACGATTTTTGAAATAAAAATCACGTAGCTAAAGTATGATTAAGAAAAACTATGATGGTTGTTAATACATTAGAATATCTTAAAGGTTCTTCTGTAGTGACATAGTAGTAAGATATCTAATACATAAGTTGGATCTACTTCCAAGAGTGGAACAACGCCCAACTTACAAGAGGTACGGATTCCGACCAATCATCGCGTTTGTGGATGTTTATATCCGGTTTATTCTTATGATGAACGAAGTATAGCAATGCGCTGTTGAGGTTCCGACAAAGAGGCAAGCGCTACTGTGTGCAACTAAAAGAGCAATTAATCTGACCCATCAGATAAAGATTTCTTAATTCAGTTGAGAATAAATGTTGTAAATAGATCTTTGTTGGCTAGTGCTAACACATTCACCTACAGTATTAAGCAACGATAGGAAGGGCCAATTTATGTACATACAGGGTGTTTCAAAAATGACCGGTATATTTGAAACAGCAATAAAAACTAAACGAGCAGCGATAGAAATACACCGTTTGTTGCAATATGCGTGGGACAACAGTACATTTTCAAGCAGACAAACTTTCGAAATTACAGTAGTTACAATTTTCAACAACAGATGGCGCTGCAGTCTGGGAAACTCTACAGTACGATATTTTCCACATATCCACCATGCGTAGCAATAATATGGCGTAGTCTCTGAATGAAATTACCCGAAACCTTTGACAACGTGTCTGGCGGAATGGCTTCACATGCAGATGAGATGTACTGCTTCAGCTGTTCAATTGTTTCTGGATTCTGGCGGTACACCTGGTCTTTCAAGTGTCCCCACAGAAAGAAGTCACAGGGGTTCATGTCTGGCGAATAGGGAGGCCAATCCACGCCGCCTCCTGTATGTTTCGGATAGCCCAAAGCAATCACACGATCATCGAAATATTCATTCAGGAAATTAAAGACGTCGGCCGTGCGATGTGGCCGGGCACCATCTTGCATAAACCACGAGGTGTTCGCAGTGTCGTCTAAGGCAGTTTGTACCGCCACAAATTCACGAAGAATGTCCAGATAGCGTCATGCAGTAATCGTTTCGGATCTGAAAAATGGGCCAATGATTCCTTTGGAAGAAATGGCGGCCCAGACCAGTACTTTTTGGGGATGCAGGGACAATGGAACTGCAACATGGGGCTTTTCGGTTCCCCATATGCGCCAGTTCTGTTTATTGACGAAGCCGTCCAGGTAAAAATAAGCTTCGTCAGTAAACCAAATGCTGCCCACATGCATATTGCCGTCATCAATCCTGTGCACTATATTGTTAGCGAATGTCTCTCGTGCAGCAATGGTAGTGGCGCTGAGGGGTTGCCGCGTTTGAATTTTGTATGGATAGAGGTGTAAACTCTGGCGCATGAGACGATACGTGGACGTTGGCGTCATTTGGACCGCAGCTGCAACACGGCGAACGGAAACCCGAGGCCGCTGTTGGATCACCTGCTGCACTAGCTGCGCGTTGCCCTCTGTGGTTGCCGTACGCGGTCGCCCTATCTTTCCAGCACGTTCATCCGTCACGTTCCCAGTCCGTTGAAATTTTTCAAACAGATCCTTTGTTGTATTGCTTTTCGGTCCTTTGGTTACATTAAACCTCCGTTGAAAACTTCGTCTTGTTGCAACAACACTCTGTTCTAGTCGGTGGAATTCCAACACCAGAAAAATCCTCTGTTCTAAGGAATAAACCATGATGTCTACAGCACACTTGCACGTTGTGAACAGCACACGCTTACAGCAGAAAGACGACGTACAGAATGGCGCACCCACAGACTGTCTTCTATATCTTTCACATCACTTGCAGCGCCATCTGTTGTTGAAAATTGTAACTTCTGTAATTTCGAAAGTTTGTCTGCCTGAAAATGTACTGTTGTCCCAAGCATATTGCAACAAACGGTGTATTTCTATCGCTGCTCGTTTAGTTTTTATTGCCGTTTCAAATATACCGGTCATTTTTGAAACACCCTGTATTTATCTTAAGGAATATGACACATCTGGCGGCTTCAGGAACGAACTAATATTCTGAATATTTGAATGAATAAATGAAGCGCCAGTGTTGTTACTCTTCATGAGCATGTAAATAAGATGGGAAATAGATTAGGATAGAGGGAAGCAATATATACAGGAGGAAAGGAGATTATACAGGGTGAGCACAAAGTCTTGCCCTGATTATAAAAATTTATAAGAGAATAACCGTTTGACATAGTACATAACATTTATGCCGTTACAAGGGTTAGTGTTATTAGTTGTTGTGATTTGTGACCAGTAGATGGCGCTAGAGCTCCACAACGCCGACGCGGTCTGTTAGGTCACGTTAGCTGCTGGCGAAATGGCATCAAAGCAGGAGAAAGCGCAATGTGTGCTTTGGTTTCACGAAACGAAATCGCCCATTAGTGTTCAGTGTAAATTTCGGGCTTCTTACGGGTGCAGCCCTCCTGACGTTAAATCAATAAAGCGATGGTATGCAAAGTTTAACGAAATAGGCAGCGTTGAAGATCACCCTTGAAGTGGCAGACGTCGTGTGAGTGATGCAACTGTTGATCGTGTTCGGCAATAGTTTCAACGGAGTCCGTCTAAATCAACTCATCAAGCATCACGTGAACTTCAAATACTGCAAGCAAGTGTGCTGAAGATTCTGCAGGAAAGGCTTAGGTTGCATCCTTACAAAGTGCAAATTGTGCAGGCCTTGCAGCCGAATGATTTGCTGACATGTGCTGAATTTGCAATTGAGATTCTTAACAGGAATGATGGTGCTAACATTTACTTAAATCGCATATGCTTAACTGATGAATCCATCTTTCATGTCAGTGGAATGGTAAATAGGCATAATGTCCGTATATGGGGTTCAGAGTCCCCACATGCTACTGTATAGTCACAGCGAGACAACGAATGTTTGGTGCGGCCTCATGAACAACCAGGTTTTTGGACTGTTTTTCTTCGCGGAAAAATCCATTACTGCTAACATTTACTTAGACATTTTGCAACAGTCCATTGCCACACAGTTAGAAGAATATCAACCATGGATACTTTTCAGCAAGATGAAGCACCCGCCGCCCCCCTCCCCCCTCTGGTCTTTGATAGTGTGTGATTTTCTGGATGAACCATTTCTGGATCGGTGGATTGGAAGAAACAGGCCACCACCCTGGCCACCCCGCTCTCCAGACATTACGCCTCTTTTTTTTTTCTGGGGTGTATCAAAGAAAGAATCTTCGTCACCCCAGTTGCTGACGTCGACGAACTGAAGGCTAGGATACAAGCTGCTGTGGGTACTGTGACAGAACACGTTACGAAACACCTGGGGGGAACTGGAATATCGCCTCGACATTCTCTGAGCTACCAAGGGAGCACACATTGACGTTTATTGACGTTTACTAACGTAAGTGCTCTTAGTTTTTTTTTTTTTTTTTTTTTTTTTTAAGAAAAAAAACCCTATGTAACGGCATCAAATATAAATTATTATGTCAAACGGTTATTCTGTAATAAATTGTTATAATCAGGACAAGACTCTATGCCCACCCTGTATATACACACGAACTATTTAAAAACCTAGAAACACAAAGAGAAGGAAAAACTATATACAACGAGATAATTAAGCGAACAAAAGAACGAGTTATACGAAAACTAAATACGCTTTATATTCTACTAGCTACTCCTATTTAATCTCAGAACGCCACATGCTAAGTTTGCTACGAACTACAACCGATTAAGCTACTCAGCTACAAGCTACACGAAACTACGGCTAGCGAAACTTATATCTAATTGGATTACTACTACGCTAAAACGCCGAAAGGAATGTTAGCTACACACGTAAATGGATTCGACACAGCACAGTGAGCGGAAGCAAGTTGCAAAGCTAAGTTAAAACGCCACAACACAAAACGTGATCCAGAAAACACATCAATGCAGGGGAATTCACTGCCAAATATTGAAATAAGAAGGTAAAGAGCGATTTGTTCTCAGGAAAGCAAATAAACAGAGGTGTCTATCAATCTGCAGAAGTACATAGCTGCAAAATTTATACATATGTGTGTGTGGAAAAGTTGTCTATAGCCTCTCGGAGCGACATGTATACTTAAGGATTTATGTCATAATTAATATTGCATATTAAGTGTAGGCAGCAGGTACCCCAAAAAGGGACCCTCTCCCACGTTCTATTACTTTTAGGTATGTATGTTAGTGATTGTGTGCGAGTGGTAATGAGAATTGTCCAAGCCAAGTACACTTGTTCTTTTACACTGCAGCGGTAAGCTTGAACTCTTGCTGCATTACCTACTAAGGAAGAGAACCGATCCAATTCGCACTATTTACAGCCTGCGTGGTGGAATACTGACACAAAAAAATATCAAATGATCCTTGTTCACGCATTACATTAGATTATGCATAATGTATAAATGCATTAATTAATATTCTATTACTCTAGGGTACGAGATTACAAGTTTTTAGGACTATGATAAAATATACATCACCACTAATGTTTGTTCAACGCAATGACTTTTGAAGATGAAGGTAGCTATTAAGTCAGAATTTAATAAATCGCTTGACTAATCAGTTGCTTAATGAAGTCCTTTCCTATCCTCACCTCATGTGTGGTCGAAATGTTCTTGTATTTATGACGACAGTAATATTAACTATTTCCGAACTCAGCTCGCAGAAGTTCTCTCTGTTGCCTGAAGGAGAAAGCTATAATAAATACAAGGAAAAAAGGAATGGTGTCCAAGGAGGAAGTTTACCTCAAAAGTAGCTGGTAAGATGACACTAGAGGAGACCTAATTTAAATTTCAAAAATACATAAGATTTAAAAAACTCTAATCCTTCATAAAACTGTTTGTTTCCAAAATTTGTATATGTATGTCGAGTGTTCTATGTGGAAGTGCAAACATGTCTGATCAAAAAGTGTGAATTAGAGAGGGGGGGATCATGATGCAATGAATTAAGCGTCCCAAAGGTCTTAAAAACCAGGCGAAAGAATCAATTTATTAGTGACACTAGGATTTATGATCATAACAATGATGCGTTGTTGGCGAAGACATGCGGTACCCACCTCAGATACTGGAATAATTTCTTCAGGTGTGGATGTTCTGGTGGGTTCCTAAGGCAATGCACATCCGTGCTGTCGTCGGAGTCTGTATTATATAGACAAAATTAAGAAGAACTGGTCTCCGACTCCACACTGTTACCCTTAAATTGCGAGGTGACTTTTCTGTAATGTATACCACAAGATGGGGTATCTGGAGCCCCTCTGTTTAAACCAAGGTTTAAGGCAAAAATCATTTGAAATTCTTAATGTATGCTATATAATTTTTATTTTTACAGTTGCTTAAGTGTTGTTTAAATGCTTCTAGTTCATTTTATTCCACTAAACAAAGCCTGCAGCATTTTATTATTTATCACATAAAGGCACAAAATTTTGTGTGGTTCTTTTAAATAGTACTCATAAATAGACTGTTGAAGAGTACTGAATTTTACATTCTGAACAATTATACAACCTCTGTAGAAAATAGACTTCCAAATAAAACTTAATTCCTGGGTTTAAATTTTCGCATAAAAACTCCACCTGATATGTGCAAAAAGAAAGTCTGTCAAATTGACACTCACTGCTGGGAAGTACATTTTTCTTATCACCACTCAGAACGCATTCATTTTAAGACATTTTAAGTAATAAGTACTTTTTTCTCTTTTGTTTATTTTTGTCATAATAATAGAAAGCAATATTTTAATGTTAAGCTATGATCAAAGTAGTCTCCATCGTAATTGAACATATCACCTTATGTTCCCAGAGAACAGAGGTTGAAAAATAAAGCCTCTGCCCATATGGCCTCACTAATGACAACACATTGCCTCCCCCTTTGTATTTGTATATGTAATTTTTGTGATAACCAAAATCTTTATGTAAAGTCAATGATCAATTATCTGTATGTAATGTGTACTGTACATCTTTGTAAGTACCAAACAATAGGGGGAAGATGTGGCAGTACTTTTTAAGTTTATTAAAAGACATGCTCTCTGACCGCTAGTCAGGGATAACATTTGTGCCAACAATGAAAGATAGTGAGATCAGAGATGATTATTAATGAGCAATCCAGCTCGCACTAATTACTTAGAAGCTGTCTGTATGTGTTGAGAGACTAGACGTGTGTGGAAGCGCGTCAAGTATGATTAACATTGTGAATGTATTACGAAAATGTTGCCTGTGAAAATATATTCAAGACAGTTTTAAAAAGTTATTTATCAGTCCATCAATTCCAATGTAACAATTTTGGATGATCGTGAGGGTCTGCAAGGTCACCAGTAATAATAGAGGGAAACTCCATGTTACTGCAGTGTTGAAGAGGTATAAAAAGAAAATGATTCCACAAAGAGACACATTACCATAGGGGTAAAAGTCAATAGTTACTGAACATGAAAAAGGTAATGCAGAGGATGACAACAGATCTGCAACTGTACATGAAGCAAACAAGGGACACACCAAAGGGGGATCTAAAACAGATAGTCACACTTAATTACATTGGATGAGGAATTAACAATGGCCAAATTAGTCCATGACTTAATTAATAGTATAGAGGATGCTAGATTAGAGATTACTCTGTTGCAGGAAGGGATTCACCGTGCTACCCATTGGCAATTAAGTATTAACAACACAATTGTTGTTAAAGGGTCTGCAACAGGCAGAGAATGATTTTCCAGCTGGCCTACAACACAGTCACAATAGATAAGTAGCAACATAGAACTCTTTTTATCAAGGTTATACAGACCAAGCCAGACTGTACAGAAATACAGTTTCTTGTAACCATATTAAATACCCAGTACTAATGTTATAATATACATCAGAAACTTTTCAAGTGGGAACATGTCAATAAAGGGGGGCGGGTTTGAACTCACGAAATATTGTTTGGTTTGGAAAAGAGGAATACACATGTCGGCAGCAATTTCAGTAAGTGTATCAGGGAGTTAGTCACCATTTTTCCAGCCCAGGTTGTATATACTGTCAATCATGCAACTTGCAGTTGTTGGGTCAGATGGAAGCACCAGAGTGTGAAGGAATTGAATTGAATTGAATTGAATTTTATTTGATCCTGTAAGATTACATCATGTACAGTAAATGTACGTGTAATATAGGACATGTCAAAGTATTAAAATTCTTTATCAATTATTTTTCTACACCTTTAGCTTACATTTTTACATCACTGATAATGAGTAACAATATATACAAATTTAATGGCATAAGTATTCTGCAACACTGTAAAACTCTTTTTCAATGAGATAGTCTTTAAGTTTCTTTGTAAATTCATTGTGAAGTACACTATCTTGCAAGGTTTTGGGCAGACTTCTTAGTAGTCTGATACCAGAGTACTGGGGTCCTTTTTCTAGCATTGCCAGTCGGTGGGGTATGCTCCGTACTTCATTCTTCTTTCTTGTATTGTGGGTGTGTACACTAGCATTTGTAATCCAGTCCTCACTACCTTTTGTGATGTACATTATTGTTTTGTATATATATAATGATGAAAAAGTTAAGATACCTAAATTCTTGAAACAGTTTCTGCATGTTTCAGAGGTCTTTCTTCTTAAAATGGTCCTAATTGCTTTTTTTTGTAATGTGAACACTCGTTTTGTCTCTTGTTTGTTTGAGTTTCCCCACACCGTCACTCCATACTGTAAGTATGGTTCGAAAAGTCCATGATACACTGTACACAGAAGGTTCTTGTCTGAATACTGTGATAGCTGCATCATTAAGAATATGACAGAGCTCAGTTTCTTACAGACATTATTAATATGTTTTTTCCATTTCAGTTCATTATCCACAAGAATACCTAAGAATCTAGCAGATTCTACTTCTTCCAGCCTTGTTCCGTCAACCTCTAAATCCATGTCTACAGCCTTTTCCTTGTTTTTAAACACTGCATACATAGTCTTTTTTAGATTTATAACCAGTTCATTTTCCAACAGCCATTGAGCTGTGACATTTGCAGATATGTATGCTCTTCTCTCAAGCTGTTCCATATTTTGGTCACTATTTAGTATTGTCATGTCATCAGCATACAATATTTTCTTTTCTTCCTCCTCAACACCTATATCATTAACAAATACATTAAATAACAATGGCCCCATTACCGAACCCTGCGGCACTCCATATTTGATGGATTGGGTTTCTGATTGGTATGAGTTTCCTAATGATACATACTGCTTGCGGTTGCACAAGTATGATTTTATCCATTCACCTGGTTGCCCCCGAATGCCATAGTTGCTTAATTTTTGTATCAGCATTTCATGGTCAATGGTGTCAAATGCCTTTGAAAGATCCAGAAACATTGCAGAGACAACCTTTTTCTCATCTAAGGACTGTAAAATGTATTCTGTTAGACTGACAATTGCTGATTCTGTAGATTTACCCTTTCTGAAACCATGTTGTGAGGTCATGAGAATGTTATGTTTGTCCAAATAGTTAACTAATCTGGTATACATAAGCATTTCTAGGATTTTTGAGAAACCTGATATCAGTGAAACTGGTCTGTAGTTGTTGGGATCATCCTTACACCCTTTCTTGTACACTGGCACTACCTTCGTTATCTTCAGTTTTTCTGGAAAAATTGCATCTCTGAAAGAACAGTTTGCTATGTTCAGCAGTGGTGTTATTATCTCCTCACATACCAGCTTTATTACATGATTTGATATTTCATCATCACCAGCTGATTTCTTGGACTTCAGTTTCTGTATAGTTTTCCGCAATTCATCTTCCGTGACTGGTCTTAAGAACATAGTACTGCATGATCTTCTTGGTACCTTAATACCCTTCTGTTTTTGACTATTTCTTTCCAATTTTAGGTTTTCTACTACACTGATATAGTTATTATTCAGTATGTTTGCTATTTCCATACCATCTGTAGTAGTGTCACTGCTTGGGCCGCATTTCAAAAGTGTGGGGAATCACTGGATCTATTCTGTTTTCACCAGAAAGTGGCAATAAATTTTGAGACTGAGACTTTCAAGGGTTTAGCAAATGTGAAGTACAGGGGAGGGGGGGCTATTGATTAATGGTATGAAATTTGATATGGCTGAAACACAATTTAAACTTCCTATTACAATTACTGGAACTGCTACGATTACAGATTCATGACCAATGTTGTATTAGCCAGGAACACCTTTCAGTGTCGTACTTACACAAAATTTAACTTTTCTGAATAGCACTTTAGATTTCACATTGCTACCTGATCAAATCAGAAAGAAGAAAAGTGTCAATGAGTCGCATGTTACAACATGTACAGGAGTATTATATACAACGTAAACTGTACATTGTAACAATTGGTGTATCAACCACTAGTATTACTGTGTTGCTAGCATTTGTTTGTGTTTTATATTCTTAGAGAAATAATCAGGAATGCAAATGAGAGACCGATTCATGAAATTCCTGTACAATGAATTAACATAAACAAGTAACAAGACGGAGAAATGTGTGATTAAGCTGTGTAAATAGGATAAACTCGAGTTAGAAGTTAGTAATTAGAACTATTGTTATAATAACATTGTATGATGTACTAAGGAAATAAACAAAATGTGGGACGAATGTTCTAAGAGGAGGAAGGTGTTGCACAGTGGAACATTTTTGTGTGGGAAGACAAAAAACTAAGGTTATCGGCCGAGCATTGCATCTGCAGTGAAGCCAGTGTGTCAACAGCTGTGGCATTTGTCTTAAGTGAGTACACTTGGCAAATAGGCTGGCAGAAACAGCAAGCTTGGCAAGGCAGTGTGTGGCAACGAGCAATTTAGTAAGAAGTGTGCAACAGAGACAGGAGAGTCTCAATGTGCCTCCACAACATTATTTATGGAGCACGATTCACTTTGCAACTCCATTCACCATGGGTTTATCAAGAGGGCTAACATAACAATTCACCATGGGTTTATCAAGAGGGCTAACATAACAAAACAAATCGTTAAGCAGATGTAGCAGTGGGGGAAGAGTACTGATGGCTAGGAATAATGGATGATGGTTTGGTCACTACAAATGATGTCTAATAGCAAGACCCCCTTCTCCAACTAATAAATACACCAACAGACAGGCCAGTAGTCACTTGATCAGAGGGATCGACAGCTTTGTGAGCTGCCTTCAAGACTGGAAAGACAACTGCCACTGATGAGCTACTCAGGAGGCAATCATCATGACACTGAGATTGGGCACAAGCTGCTCTAATGTCGCAGCCACCAATCCACCACCGGTTTGCAGAAGGGCGGGTCAGGATCGGTAAACAGCATGACATCACAACACAGTCATGTGCTGGGCAATAGCATCAGTCATCACAAAAACCAACAACAATTAAGTGCCTGGTGGGGCATCCGACAACTCTACAACACAGTGTGTGAGGCGAGGGGAGCCGTGGGAGGGACTGAGCACTCCTTTCTCTGAGAGGTCCAGTCAGAGAACCACAGCAGCTAACAGACATTAGTCTCTGCTCCCAGGACCTAGCTTAGAAAGGAAGCAGCTCTCTGGATTGTAAAAATTACTAAACAAACATGTCTTACAATTAATTCTTCTGTCACTGCATCTGCTCATACGTCTAGGAAACTACCACAACCATCATAGACACACTAGAGGCACCAGTTGGATGTGCTGGCTTCTACAGTAGTGAGATGTATCAACTGCTATGCCTAAATGTTTCTTCTCATCATCAGCATTAATTGCCACTTCTGGGTCTAAACATGTGGTGCCCTTTGTACAGGAATACCACAGGGGTGATTTATCCACAATTTCGGATCTCATATTCTTTAATAAAAGGAAGGCAGTCATTCTGGAGTGCAAAGATACCTTTCCCTCATACTTCACATTGACAAGTAGCTTTTTTAGTTGTACATCTGATATCAACCTTTTGAGGCCACAGCATATTTATGTTGTCATGTGGATCTATTTTTAAGCTAACCTGTTCCTACAAAACTTCTAGTTTGAAAAATTTCCTGTTTAAGTGAGCTACGAGGGCATCTGATATTAGTCACAGATGGCTCAACCTGACCACAGTCTCAAAAGATGGGAGATGAGCTCTCAACAGCTTGTCTCTCAAAGCCTGACTTAGTAATTCCAATAGTGACTTAAGATTTTTGTTTTGCCTTCTTTTTCCTTTCTGCTTTTTTCACATACTTTTAAACAGCTGTTAATATTTTCCACCCACTAGAGAGGGCAAAACTTTTGTAAGACCACAGACATGGCTATAATATTGTTGGAATTAGCTGGGCAGGATGGTGGTCAGAAGCAGCCCGAAAAGCTTGCAAGGGTGTTGTCCAGAATAACTTTCACCGTTTCTGATTTAATTAGCATCAAAGTTGGCCAATCGGGTTGTAACGCATGCAAATTCAAGCAGCCTGCCAGAGACACTGATGCCAAATGTGTTCATTCTTCGTTTGGTTTCCCTACTTAAATTTATCACTTCCAAAGAAGGAACATTTTTACTGGTAATAAGCATTTGAATAAGAGGTAACTTAGGGACCCACAGGTGTCTGTACCTTACTACATTTTAGTTCATGCAAATGCTTGAACTTGTTTGCATGGCGACCTGGTTGGCTAACTTCAATGATAAATAAATCAGAAATAACAAACGCACTGAATTTTTTTCTTAACAATTATATCTCAGCTCAACCACCCCTCCAAAAGCCTTACAAGTTTTCTAACTGTTTCTAACCACCATGTAGTAAAGCTCTCAGAAACTGAAAAAGGTTCTAGTCAACACTAGGACAACCTGTCCGAAAGGCACCATGCACTGTAAGCAAGCCGTAAGTCCCAAAGCTCGGGATCCTCTGCGTTATCCTCAATTTTAAGCTTGCTCTTCAGTTCTCTTAAAAATGTCTTATTAAAATTAGGGCCATCTATGGACACATCAACAACTTGGGTTTTCAGATATATCTTATATTGGGATGCACTTCGCTCAAATCCTCCAACTAAATCTTTCACAGGACTTTTTCCAAAAATCATTGGAGCGAGGTACTTGCTCGAAACCTTGCCCAATACAATATTCCAGAAATTAAAAAACAGATCACTCTGCTGGTTTTGGCTAAGCTTATTCACACTCTCCCCAAACCCAATTATGACTATGTCGCAGGCAGCAACAGTATCCTGTAGTTTTTGACCGAGAAGCACTGTTATCAACTGTCTTTCAGTAGCAGCATATAAGACATGCACAAGAATTATTACATTTCCGTTAAGTGCCAATGGGGGAAAAAAAATCTGAACACAATACTATAATTTATTTTTGACTTTTGAAGCTGCACTTTGCAGAATAATGTTACTGTCTGGGAACAGATTCGGTAAGAGATTAAGAAGGCTGCAAGTGCCGCAAGAAGATTGACATCTCACAGCAGCCAACACACAAACGGATCTCTTTCCTTCATCACTGCATCCCTTGGTACGTAATCCAGCAGCATTGGCCATCTACCAAACTTTTCTGCAGTTGGTGCTTGATGCAAATGCTTTGGGTTAGGACCATGTTGTCGAGACATCACAACTGAATGACACATTCAGTGCCCGAGCCACAGCAGACTAAATATGCATGGGGACTATTACAAAAGACTTTTTTTTTTTCACTGAAATTTTTCTTTCCAGTGCATATACGGAGTCAAGAGCACTGTCAGGATTGTTCTTTCCAATGTCAGAGTGGATGATTGCATTTCTTCAAAACTTCTTTTCCTTCTGTTCCTCATCTGTATGGATCTTGAAGTATTGGCACCAGCCCATTAAAATAAAATGTTAACTATTGTTGCAGCTTGAGACATGTAAACTTCATATGACTGGGATGGCCCCACAATGACCACAATTGAGTGTTTTATAAAACATACGATACGCTACTGTTGTCACTGACCAGCCCCATGATTGCTGAACACAAGCTGTTCTTACAAGCTTCCAGTGCCAGTGGTTTCTTCTGGCAGAAGAGTTGAAGGAGAAGGAAGAGGAGGTGAAGGAAAAAGACTGGAGAGGTTTAGGGGAAGGGGTACAGTTCAGAAAAGTCACCCAGAATCCTGGGTCACGGGAGACTTACCAGATGGGCCTTCTCATCCCATCCGGTAAGTCTCCCCTGACCCAGGGTTCTGGGTGACTTTTCTGAACTGTACCCCTTTCCCTAAACCTCTCCAATCCTTTTCCTTCCCCCTTCTTCCTTTCCCTTCAACTCTTCTGCCAGAGGGAGCAACTGGCTCTGAAACCTCAAACAGTTAAATCCGTGTGTGTGTGTGTGTGTGTTTTTCCCCTGCCGCCACTTTTTTACCTGTATATTACTGAATTGACATCACATTTCTGTCTATTGTGATGCTTCTTGGCAGGTACACAGCACTACGAGCAGCACCACTTACCTGTGCAACTTTCATCCCCCCCCCCCCCCCCCCCCGCTCTTTTGCTTCTGTGTGTAACTCAAGAAAAAAATTCAGCAGACATGCGACTCCCAATGGTTCACACTAAAATGTCCCTACTGGGTTAACTACAAATGCCAGTGGCCTTTCTTAAGTTTGGCACTTAGTTTTCAGATATTCAAGGAAAGATAATGGACGGTCTACCAGTTTTCAAACTACTGTTGGAAAATCACACTATATGCAGTGCAGGCCACCATGCAAATTGTGGTAAGTTCTTTACAAAATCAGAATAGAGCCAATGGTGTAGGGACTTTAATCATGTGCTACCACCAAAAAGTAGAAGCACATACAACAGTTATAACATTTCCCTTTCAATGCCAATGGAACAACTATAGCAATACAAAATGTGCATTACAAAATTCACATTATAAATTATCATTTTTTGATGTTATCAACTGTCTTTTAGTAGCAGCATATAACACATGTACAAGAGTTATTACATTTCCCTTAAATGCCAATGGAACAACTAATGCAACAAAAAATTTACAACACAAAATTCTCATCAAAAAGGAATCGAATATTTCTTGAAGTTATCAGTCATCATTTACTACATCATGGCATCTTTCAATACACATTCTAGTACTTCCTTGCCCCTGTGAGACTGCTCTATCTTTAATTTAGGGCTGCTGAATCCTGCTTCAGTAAACGGAAAGTTTTCAATATTTATACTAAGTCAGACTGTGTCTGGCCCAGGACAATCCATAAGATATGAACAGTCACACTCTTTCAATATTGCTTACAAATAGCAACAACATGGTTTATTTTCCTGTGTTGAGTTAACAGCCATTACTTCTTGAGGGGTATCTTCCCCATATATTATGCTGCATAACCAGAAGGATAATTCTAGCACTATTTCTCTCTTGTGTATCTTCTAAAGAAAATATAGTTTTAAGAAATTATGTACTTAATTCTGACCATGCTCAATCTTTGCTATTTTGATTTAGAGGGGAAGAAGAGCAGAAGGAAAGCTGCTTCTAAAATAGAAGACTATAAAAGAATGGACTCTATACTAAGTGAAAAATTGACTTACAGGAAGATACCCACCAATACTGAGACTGAAATCAGTTTTCTACACACTACTTGCAACATCACACTACCATCCAAACATATATAATAGCTTTACCCTTTATTTTGAGGGGTGTTGACTTTATTACATGGAAAAAAAATAATTCAACACTTAAGGACAACAGATGAACTATATTTAAAAAGAAGTTGTTCTATCAGTAAGTCCAGAATCAAAAATGGAACAGTGGAGATATATACATGTTCTTTGTGTAAGAACACACATGTAATACACCAAACAGCAATTTTAAGAAGAAACTTAAGGTTTGAAAACAATATATTTTGAACATGTTATGGATACAGATTTAATTTACATGTACAAGCTGTAATATGGAAACCGGATCATTTTCAAGTTGGTATAAATACTGATCAAAAATGAAATTGTATAAACTCTAGAAAAGAATCATACAACAATTCATACTGCTTCAACATTGTCTCTTAGACTTACATACACTATACCTGCTAAAATTATTAAGGAAATTAATGTCACTCAGCACTGTGTCGGAAAAGGAAAACATTTACTGGGCCATAGAATAAAACAAAATGACTTTGAGAGTCTCAGACAGTGGGAACACACTCATATACCACAGAAAAATAATCATAAAGGCACAAATAATTGTATATGTGTGTTTGTCTGTGTTTGTGTGTCTTTAAACATACATATTTATATATTTGTTCACTCATTCATTCATTTATTTATTGGTGCTGAAAATTTCATCTTATATTTTCAACGTATTTACACATATTCTGAAGAAACATAAAGTCAACAGGCATAACACATTTGCACACGACATACACATATATATATATTATATAAACAACTATTCAAGATGTCATGTAGAAATGTTTTCCGTTGATATGGAGTCACAACCATCTATGTACAAAACTATCATAAGCATTACAAAATGGTATTCCACAAATATATAATAAGTACCAAGATGAAACTTTCAGCAGTAAATTTAAAAATATGACATTACAATTCAGTACAGTATTTACACACTAAGCAGTCTAACTCCTTACACACATTTTTCATTTTCCTTTTTTTTTAACCCATAAAAATTGTAACAAAATCATTTATAGATATTCAAAGCACACATCACTCACTTCATAAATCCACTATGCTGGTGACAGTCATACTGTACAAACTAAAATAAGCTGTATAACAAATTGGCCAGCGTCATTATTTCTAAAGAGGAATCTTCAAGGAGTGAGCCTGCCTATGCACAAGGCCTGGCCCACTAGAATATCACAGAAATGCTCGTTCCCCACAGTTTGTGGTGATTTTGTTTTGGGCCTTGCCAATTTATTCTCTTATCTTGTTTTACCTCAATATTGTGTACACACAGAAGCCTCAAAATAAATTCTATGGACCAGGCCATTATATCGGTGTGTGTGTGTGTGTGTGTGTGTGTGTGTGTGTGTGTGTGTGTGTGTGTGTGTGTGTGTGTGTGTTTTGTTTACATAAAAAAGGTGTCATTTCACTGCAACTAATATTTATATCATTCTAGTGCAGTAAATGACCTCTACCACTAAGTCATTACATAAATATTCACTAAAACTATGAACATTCTCTTTCATTAAATACATGGCACTTAAATAAGGCCCTCATACAATTTACATTCTTTCAAAATATTAAATTCAATATACATATTCTAGTCCAAATACTCGAGGAATGACAAATGAGGACATAGCCCTCAGATAACTGAGAATGTTCACAGTGTTCTTCTTCTATTTAAAATCCAAAGGAATCTACATGCTCAGTCACAGTAAATGTGCAATCACTACTAAGAGTGAATGATGTGGCTGAGCAAAGCTCTAAGGAAAGGGATAAGGAATTGAAGAAAATTCCAAACATCACAGAGCCTTAAAACTTAATAACAACATAGTGCACTGCACAGACACCTCAAGCACAACACATTAACAAGTTGTGCTAAAACGTGAATTATAATCTGATTGTTGGGTTAATCAATCAAAACTGCAATTTCAATAATGCTTTCAGAATATTAAATTTACAAAATTATTTTACGATGATCATTATGCAGGTAAACTTTGAAAACAGTTCTCAAATGTCTGAGGTAGAACTTTTTCCTTAGGAAATTAATGTGAGCTTCTTTATTACACGAGAACATGAATATGCAAAGAAATACAGTGTGAACTAAATTTGCATCAAAACAATTTAACTACCAAAGGCATTAATGCTTCCATCCAGTTAACACAATAATGCTTAGCGCCACTGTAGTGAGCCAATTATAAAGCATTGGCTCTTGCCTGTGTTCTGCGTACTGCCTTTTTAATTCGTCGTTGAGCAGGAGCAGGTGAATTAGCTTCAGCTCTGGAATCAAAATAAATGAATTATTTATCCTCAATAAATAGAAAACTGATATGTCTGGATTACATTTAGTTAAGATTTTTATACTAATTTGCTCAAAGTGCTAAATACAGAAACAAAGAAATTGGTTCAATGATATCTGCAAATGTCTTCCAATCGCATTATGCAAACATCTATGAAGGTGTTAGCAGACAACACAGTTGTTAACTAAATGGTGACATCATTAGGAAATTGTTATGACATGCAGATACCTAATCGTCACCACTTAATTGATGTGTTAGCACACTTTACTTATCAGCCATGGTGATTTCTGCCAAGCACCGACTAATTATCACAACTGTCAATTATCTATTAGCGTCTGTCAAAAGTGATTTAAGGCAGAACAACCACTTTAAGGAGGGTAGGATATCAAACAGGCCGACTTGGAGCAGGAGAAGCACCACAGGACACTTTAATTAGACTGTGTATACTTTTACAAATTAATTCATAAAACTTTGTCATCATGAACTGGAAGGATTCAGGATTCACACTTACAGCAGTGGAAGTTCAAAAAAACATTTCATCATTTTTTCACTTATTATTGGCTGAATTTGTTGCTATAGGTACACTTTTCTTCATAAGTATGAGAGATTCTTCGATGAATTTTGCACTGCTTGCATACCATACTTATAGGTGTATCAAACTCTAGAATTTATTTAATTTATGACTTATCTCAATTTTTACCACAGTTTTTAATAGATTTGGAAAATTCTAGACTTTCATGCACCTGTAGGTATGGCTTATATGCTGTGCAAAATTAATTGAAGAATCTCTCTTACTTATGAAGAAAAGTGTACCTATAGCAACAAATGCAGCCAATAGTAAGAGAAAAAAAATGATGAAATGTCACATGTAAAAAAAATTATTTTGTTACGTTTAGAATTTCCACTGTCATGAGTGTGAATCCTGAATTCTTTCTGATCGTGCTGATAAAGTTTAATGAATTTATTTTTAAAAGTATAGACAGTGGAAATTAAAATGTTCTGTGATGCCTCTCATGCTCGAAGTCGGCCCGTTTGACGTCCTACCCCCCTTGGTCATAAGGAAACCGCTGCCAGATTCATGAAGTATTGTTAAATTACCAAGTTGGATTAACAGAGGAGACTGAAAAAGATTTACAGACAAGCTATATTCTTTACGATGGGTTTAGTCAGCAAAAAAGTACTATAAAAATATTAAATACATTGTGCTAGTGACAAAAAAGGGTGTTGTGGAAGACTATGAACCTACTCACAAAATTTGAAGAGACCACATTCCAAAACATAATTCTTCCAACACATATCTTGTATAGTGATCGAAAGACAGCAAAATTAGAGAAAAACTGTAGCTCATACAGAGAGACGTTGATACTTTCTTTTCATATACCATATGCACATAGAATAATGGGAGGGGGCTGTCACTCACTGACTAAGTATCCTACACCACATATGAGGTATATCCACAAAGTAAGTTCTGTTTGGTTGTATAAAACAAACGTGTACAGATACAGAAAAAATGTTTATTGTACAAAAATCTACAGTGGTTAAACTACTTTTCTACATAGCTTCCGAAATTTTGAAGGCACGTGTCACAGCGTGGCACAAGTTTTTGTATGCCTTCTTCATAGAAGAAATGGTAGACATGACTTTTCGAGGTGTTGTAATTTGCTTAGGCTTACCCTTAATTGGGGGTGAAGTGTGCCTCCATTCCATTGATTGCTGTTTTGTTTCTGGGGTGTCGTGTATTCAACCATGTGGTAACATGTTCTTTCAGCTCATCATCATCATCGTTGAAGTGTTGACCACCAAGGACAGATTTTAGGTGTAAGAAGAGATGGAAGTCGCTAGAAGCGAGGTCCAAGCTGTAAGGAGGATGATGAAACGAGTCCCAGTGAAATTCCTGTACGAGTTGTTTGGTCACATTCGCCATGTGATGTCAGGCATTATCGTGGAAAAAAAACCAATACCTTTTGACAGCAATCCTCGGCACTTGTTCTGTCTTGCACGGCGCAATTTCTTAATGGTCTCGCACTAACCATGTGCATTGATTGTTTGGCCTCATGGTAAGAAATCAATCAGCAAAATGCCTTTTCTGACCCAAACAATGGTGGACATGACTTTTTGAGGTGTCATAATTTGCTTAGGCATAACCTTCGTTGGGGAGGAAGTGTGCCTCCATTCCACTGATTGCTGTTTTGTTTCAGGGGTGTCGTACTATACCCAAGTTTCATTCTCGTGACTATCCGAGAAAGAAACCCATCGCCTCCTTCATTGTACCGTGTCAGAAACTGAAGTGCACTGCCCATCCATTGTTTTTTGTGCTGTTCAGTAAGAATTTTGGGTATCCAACGTGAACAAAGTTTTCGAAATTTCAGTTTTTCAATAACAATTTCATGAAGTAGTGACTGTGAGATTTGTGGAGCTTCCATAGCAAGGGCACAAAGTGTAAACCTACGGCTGTGCTTAATCTTCTCTTCAATTGTGTGAAACAGTTCATCAGTAACCACAGACGGGCGTCCACTTCATTCTTCATCGTGCACTTGATCACGTCCTTAATTGAACAGTCTGACCCATCTTCTAACCATTGAATCACTCGTAGCATTTTGTCCGTAAATCTCGCAGATTTGCTGATTAATTTCCTTTGGTTTAACTTTTTTTGCATTTAGAAAATGAATCACAGATGTGATTTCACATGCGGCGGCATTTTAAATTACAGCACACATTATGAAGAAGCACTACAAAGCACACATCGGCAGCAGTCATCTGAAAATGGCGTACATGTCATCTCCTTGAGTCAGAGTAACTGCCGCGCATACTCGAAACTGCGGTCATAGCGATGCCGCAGATAGAAACGGAAGTTACTTTGTGGACGAGCCTAGTACAATATGATAGCTTGCAGACTACAGATATTGAGGTACAGGTGCACCACCATTTTCTTTGAATATTGAAGATTGTTTCATTTGAAGACTGTACACATCCTATCATTAAGTAACATCCAAATAACTTTTCCTTCTGCCTTGATGCTCTTTGAACACAGTGTGAAAAGTACGTGGGCTAAGCAAAATTCTACTTAAAACTACAGGAGGTTACTTAACGTAAATGAGTTCTGAACAAATAATTTTTATTTGATTTGTTACTCTGAAGTACAATGCTGTCATAGATAGAAAAAATTCAACAGCAACACCTATTTGTTGTGTAGGTGGGTGTCAACAACCCACTAAAGTTTTGATTGTCTGACTAAAGAATCTTCAAATTGGCGCCACACCAATTTAGTTTTGCCAAATAATATAGTAATAGCAAGACATAGAAAAGAGTCTGTTTGCTGGATGCTTGTTTTTCCTAAATAAAGGGTGCGTTTCAAGTGGCAAGCACATCAATTGCACTGTTTAGAAAATGAAAATAGTTGAAGCCTTTAGAATTAACAATTATTACCTACTGCTATACAGGTTGTGATGAACACACTCATTTTCTCAGTATGGGGGAGGCTTGTTCTCATGTAAACATATATTAGTATATTGTTTACACACACACACACACACACACACACACACACACACACACACACGCACACACACACACAATTCAAGCTTTCGCAACCCACAGTTGCTTCATCAGGAAGGAGGGAAGGAGAGGGAAAGACGAAAGGAAGTGGGTTTTAAGGGAGAGGGTAAGGAGTCATTCCAATCCCGGGAGCGGAAAGACTTACCTTAGGGGGAAAAAGGACAGGAATACACTCGCACACACACACATATCCATCTGCACATATACAGACACAAGCAGACATTTGTAAAGGCAAAGAGTTTGGGCCAATATATATATATATATATATATATATATATATATATATATATATAAAAAAAATCATTCCACGTGGGAAAAATATATCAAAAAACAAAGATGATGTGACTTACTAACGAAAGCGCTGGCAGGTCGAAAGACACACAAACATACACACAAAATTCAAGCTTTCGCAACAGACTGTTGCCTCATCAGGAAAGAGGGAAGGAGAGGGAAAGACGAAAGGATGTGGGTTTTAAGGGAGAGGGTAAGAAGTCATTCCAATCCCGGGAGCGGAAAGACTTGCCTTAGGGGGGAAAAAGGACGGGTATACACTCGCACACACACACATATGCATCCACACATATACAGACACAAGCTTCTCAAACTCCCTCAAAACCAAACGCAAACACCACATCGGCACACTCAACGTGAACACACTGATGAAGACAGGAAAGATGAAACAACTGACAGACACTCTCAAAAAATTTCAAATCAAAATATGTGCACTGCAAGAAACACGATTCACAGATGAAGACCATTTCAACACGGAGAATTTCAGAATATACAAAGGAAAACCATCGAGACAACTGAAAAACGTAAGGCTTTTTGGCACAGGATTTGCAGTACACAGGTCCATCACGGACAGCATAATCGACTTTTCATCACCAAACGAAAGAATCAGCACCATCACAGTGAAATCGGCCAATAAATCCTACACAATAATCAACGCACATGCACCGACTAATGACTACAACAGGAAAAACCCGAACGAAATTGATGATTTCTGGACGACAATGGAAGAAACTATCAGAAAAATTCCTGCACATAGAGTCAAAATAATACTGGGAGACTTCAACGCTAAACTCGGAAAAGAAAAGATATACAGACGTATCACAGGAAAACATACTCCACACAAGGACACCAACAAAAACGGAAAACATCTGATAGACTTTTGCAAAAGCCGCGACCTCACCATTATGTCAACAAAATTCAAGAAACCAACACGAAAACTTACCACATGGAAATTCCCCAGCGGAAAGCAAGAACTACAAATCGATCACATAATAGTCCAGAAAGACTCACAAAAAGAAATTTTGAACATAGACACCCGTAAAGGCTACTTCGACTCAGACCACCACCTACTACAGATCAGGATTCGCCTTTTGCCCAAAAAAAAGCTCCAGAAGAACAAAATTGTTAGACCAGATCCAGAATACGTTACTTTAAACCAGACACAAATATTACACAAAATTAAAATGGAGAAAACGACAGACTGGACACAACTTTCACGAAGAATCCGAGAGGCCATGAAACTAGCAAAAGCACCACGCACACGGAAACACCGTTGGTGGAACCACACATGTGACAAAGCTATTGACCAACGAATCAGTGCATGGAAAAAATTTAGTAGCCATAAATCCCAAGAGAATTGGATGAACTTCTCGAAAACACAGAAGCAATCAAGCAAAATCATTCACAGTGAAAAACGACAGTATGACAAACGGCGACTGACAGAGATCGAATCGGACTTCATGAAGAACAATACAAGAAACTTCTACAGAACGTTCAGAGAAAATATGACTGGATATCAACCACCCAACTTGTGCTTCAGAAGGCCGGATGGAACCCTAGAAACCAATACCAAAAACAATTGTGACATTCTGGCAAAGTACTTTGAAAAACTGCTCAACACGGACCCCCCCCCCCCCTTATGGAAGAAATAATGACAGAAACGAGCACATACAATCCAGATAGTGAACCTCCAACTCTAGAAGAAGTTCAAGAAATAATTAAGTCACTCAAGAATCGTAGAGCACCAGGAGAAGATGGCATCATCGCGGAAATCTGGAAGTTACAAGACCCAGAACTCACCAAAGACATTCACAGGATCTTGGAAGACATCTGGAAGACCATGAAAATTCCTGACGACTGGAAAACTGCCCTGATACACCCACTACACAAAAAAAGTGATATATAAACCAATATTCACCATTGCATTAGCAATAAGAATGAGTTTATGTACTATTTAGATTTATTAATCACACAAGCCATATATTTACACTCTCTTGTAGTATAAAAGAAACACAAAAGAAACTCGGAAAATCATTCAAAAAATGTGTGCAGAGAGAAAAAATTCATCCAAATTGGGAAAAAAAACAAAAAAATTGCAACTGTTCTTCACCAGACAGGAGACAGACAAGACAAATATCATCAGAGTCTCCCCTCAGAAAACAATACTGAGGAGAAGGGGACACATTTCAGCGAATTTTAGTTGTAATTTTTCCCCATGAAACACTATACCAAGTGTACCGGTATGAAATGAGCGTTTTTTTGTGAAAATGGAACACTAATTTGAATTGAAAAGTAAAAACATTTTATTCAAAGTACTGACCATTGCTTTCTATACATTTTGACCACCTTTCTGGCAATTTGTGGACATCACGCCAATAGAAATGTTCGTTTTTTGAAGCAAACCAATCAGACATCCAATTTTCGACTTCTTCGTAGGAATCGAAGTGTTCCTCAGCCAATGTGTGTCCCATTGATGAAAACAAATGGTAGTCGGAAGCGGCCAAGTCTGGTGAATACGGCAACTGGGGTAGCAGCTCCCAGCCAAGTGTTTTGATTGTATCCTGAACCAGTTTTGCTTTGTGTGCAGGTGCATTGTCGTGTAAAAAAAATATTTTGCCATGTCTTCTGGCCCATTCTGGTTTTTTTCTGATCAATGTGTAGTTCAAATTGATCATTTGCTGTCTGTAGCGATTAGTATTCACAGTTTCACCGAGTTTTAGAAGCTCACAATACACCACACCTTTCTGATCCCACCAAACACAGAGCATTGTCTTCTTGCCGTATCAATCTGGTTTAGCAGTCGATGTTGATGGTCCCGGATTAACCCATGATTTTTCCCATTTAGGATTCTTAAAATAAATCCATTCTTCATTGCCACTAATAGTTTGATGCAAAATTGATTTTCTTTCATGTCTTTGAAGCAAAATTTGACAAATGGTTTTTCGGTTTTCCATCTGTCTTTCATTCAATTCATGTGGCACCCATTTTCCACACTTTTGGATCTTTCCCATAGCTTTCAAACGGTCAGAAATTGTTTGTTGTACAACATTTAGCATTGCTGCCATTTGCTTCTGACTCAAAGTACCACCTTCATCCAATATTGCTTGCAATTTGGCGTCTTCGAACTTTTTTGATCGTCTTCCACATTCTTCATTTCTTACATCAAAATCATTATTTTTGAACCATTGAAACTGTCTTTTGCATGTTGCTTCTGATAAAGCACGATCACCATATGCCTCAACAGGCATTCGATGCAGCGCAGCACTTTTTTTCAAATGAAAACAAAAAATTAATGCTTTCCGCAAATCATCACTTTCTGGTACAAAATCCGACATTGTTAACACGATGAAAACATATGATGATGTTTGTTCCATGACTTGATGTATACTAAATATCTTTGACAGATGTCATACCAACCAAACAAAAAAAAAAAAAAAAATTAAGGCTCATTCACAACTAATGTTCCCTAGCGAACAACTTCATGTTATGTCTAATGGAAGTACATGCTATTCAAAACTATTTACACTCTTTCAAATCATTGCAAAACATGTTTGTACTAAGGTTAGGTATTATATGTATGGAAGAAACAATTCGAGAAGCTTTCTGCATTACAGAGCTCTCCAGCAACCAGGTTGCCGGACCCATGGAGAAGGCATTTTGTGCGATGGAGTTCTCCAAGAGTGAGTCCACAACCACAGTGTCAGAAATTTAGGACCATATTTAACAAAGCTCCACCTACCAGGAAATCCATTTACAAATGGGTGCATAAGTTCAAGGAAACAGGATGTCTTTGTAAAGACACAAGCAGTGCGTGGTCATCAACATCTGAAGAACAAAAAAACAAGTTGAGTGGACTGGGGGAACACTGCTCAGTAGTTCACGAAAGTTTTGTACCTGTCAAGAGCTAGAATCCCCCGTGCCCCCAAACGTTGTTGAACATGTATAAGAATGCCAAAAGGTTACCATGTTTTGGGCTTTGTCAATAATTACATTTTTTAACACATTTTGGTGCTCTACTGCATTGCCACAGTGACGGATGTGAGTTACCATGACGACAGATCAGTCATGCATCAAATGGCATGGGCCCCACATTCACCGGACCTGACACCACACGATTTCCACCTGTGGAGTTACATCAAAGACACCAGCTTCACGTCTTCACTTCCCCATAACATCGCTGACATACAAGGACATACGGTTGCACATACAAGGACGTAACATGGCACCTGCAAATGACATCTATGAAGACACTTTGGCCCACTTTGGCCAACTTTGGGCTGAACTCGACTATTGGCTGGATATGGATGGTGCAGCTAATGGTTCACACTCCGAATATTTGTGAACATGACACAAAAACCTTCTCAGCCGCTGCTTCCATACATATAATACCTCACTGTAATACAAACATATTTTACAATCACTTGAAAGTGCCTCGATCATTTTGTATAAACCTTTACAAAATTAAACACAAACACTGTCAATAATGACACACAGCCTGTTTTTTCATGGCATTTCAGATCAGAGCAGATCCAAAGGTTATTTAAAAAGGAAAGCATGTTATCTGGAGCACAGTCTTCTGTCTTAAGACACAAATGGCTGAGTTTAGGGATGTTGAAACTCCAATCTAAAATGCTTGGAGAGTCCCCCAATCTCTACAGTTGCTGTTTAACAGACTTCCAAAATCTTCTTAAAATACTCTCCCAGGATTTAAGTCTGAGGCTGTATCCAGGGAAATGAGCTCACCTTTGTGTATCTCAATACATTAGTCTACCAGTTCAATAAAATCAACTTCCCATGTTCATCAACACATATTTCACAGTTTGGACAGAGTCATAGGAAAGCAGCTATATTCACACTTTCACATGCATGTCCAGTAGTGTTCAGGTGTGCCTTCTATATACTAAAAGCAATTCAAAGATCACCTTTCTGACAGTCATGACATCTGGCAAAATGAGTTCATATACTTGTTATTTCTTGGCAATTTCAACAATGGGTACATAACAGAATATCCATTGTATCCTGTCATGATCTACATGACTCGAGAACAAGTTTTATTTGCGGACAGCCCAAACTGTTTCCTTACTTTCGACTTTTTGGCAATGCACAGCTACAATACATAATCTGGAGCCTTCGAGTTCTTTTATTATTCTGAGCTCACTAGTCATCATCATGATGTCAAAGTTGTTATATAGTGGCTGCTTCCATGCTGCAAATAAATTGCGCAACACAATCAGCTTAAGTATCACACAAGCAGTTGTAACTTATTCAACTATCAACGTACATTTTATCGATGTGAGAACACAGGCCTCTTCAAAGGTTCTGAATATTTCTCTTCCAGCAGTAATTAAACTCCCTCATCCATGTTTGGAGTGTTGAACAGCTGGGCAAAGGATACTACTCTCTCCTGAAGTAATTGAATGCATTGGGAGAAAACAATGGATATTGCACGAACTTTCTTTCCAATCAGTTATGCTTCAAATTAGGTGCCAATTAAACTGGTATTTCATGTTATAACAATGGCAAAGACAGAAGCTAAAACAACTTGCTTCTAAATATTTAGTTCTTTTATTCAGTATGTCCCAGTGAGGATATGGCACTCAGTACACTGAAGTACCTGGCAGGATATGTTGTCTTCAAATGCAGGAACATCACCAGTTCACTGGGCAGTCGAAGAACATATTGTCATTTTAGACTTTACTGGTTTATGATTATTTTTAAATGATCTTAGTTATTAAGCCAAGTGGCACTGTCCAAATGGTGTGATATTCAGAAAATTGACTTGTTACTATGCGGAGGCAGTCGCAATGACTGACTATATCCCACTGCATGCCATAGTGTATACTCTCTGCCCTCCTTCCTGCTGTTGATTAGAGTCAAAGGTGCCAACATGTAATTCCATTACTGAAGTGCTGGTAGGAAGCGATCATCAGACAGTGTGTCACCAAGAAGCTCATGTCACACATGGAGTGGAGAGGCTTCTATGCAGTGTGGTTGGGTTGTTTAGGGGAGGAGACCAGACAGCGAGATCGTCGGTCTCACTGGATTAGGGAAGGATGGGGAAGGAAGTCGGCCGTGCCCTTTCAAAGAAACCACCCCGGTATTTGCCTGGAGCGATTTAGGTTAATCACGGAAAACCTAAATCAGGATGGCTGGACGCAGGATTGAACCACCGTCCTACCAAATGCGAGTCCAGTGTGCTAGCCACTGCGCCACCTTGCTCAGTGCAGTGTGTTCGCTGCTCTTCAGTCAGAATGGCATAATTGGGTCTTCCTACAGATTGCAGTTGTGATCCAAGCATGATCAAGGCTGGGTCACAGGCCTTAGTTGCCTTTGGCCTTTATTTATTAGCCACCAAGTAGTTGGTTATCTACAGATTTTTTTTTTTTTTTTTTTTTCACAGAAATGCAATCCCCTTTATGCTGGCTGTTTTAGCAACTTAATGTCACCATAATCCATTCCATTACCTTTCAAGATACAGTTCTCTCTTGTTATTTATCTGTGTGATGCCGGTTCTCTGTGCAGCTTTGTGGCATGGTCTGACCTATGTACATTTTTCAGCACTGGCAGAGTATGCAGTAGATTTGTTTTCAGAATTCTAAGTCGTCCGTAAACAGACTTCAACAAGGCTTTCATATTTGTGTGGCGGGCAAAATGCATACTTTATGGTATATTGTCACAGTATTCTTCAAATTTCTAACAATGTGTTACAGATGTACGGAATAAACACTTGTTGCAACACACTTTTAACTCTTTCTATCTACTCAGCTACATAAGTATCTTCAGTTTTTCCCATTCTGAATCTGGGGTAGTGGCTGTAACCTTTCTTCCAGAACTTTTGTGTACGTGCTGCAGCTCCACTGTCTTCATGAACCCTGTTATTATCAGCAGTAGCCAAAATGTTTATGGAGGCATTTAAACAACTTCTGGTTATGCAGCACACAAACCATCATGTTTCTTAAACACACGGACAATTATGTTTGTAACCTGACCAAACAATACACAAGACTTTCTGAATCTAGGAAATTGTTGCGCCAAATCATTAGATTCGTGACTGAGACAGAAAGAAACAAACACCCTCTGTTTCCTGAGTAAGCTATTCAAGCAAAGACTGAATGGCACACTAGGCAAAGCACATACCAGGTGTAGAAGTATGAAAGTGTAATTTCCCCATAGATGGTGCTAGCCGTCAGTGTAAGGACAGTGAGGCCGCATCTGCAGCACCATCTGCTTCCTATAATGGCTGATGAATGTCGACACACAGTAACCCAAGTTTCATATACCAGTATCCGTTTCAAACCCATAAACATGTCGATTTTTGTGCCTACGAACTACGACTTGCGAACAGCACTGGTTTTCTGTTATCATTTAAAGAAAACTGGTGCAGAATCACATCGAATGCTTGTCGAAGCTTTTTGCGAACATGCTCTTGGGAAAACAGTGTTTCAAGTGGTTCAAAAAATTCAAAAGTGGTGATTTTGAGATGAGAAACGACGAGTGTGGGAAACCACCCAAAAAGTTAGAAGACAATGAATTGCAGGCTTTATTAGGTGAAGAAGATATTCAAACGCAGCAGGAACTCGCAGAACAATTGAATGTGATGCAGAAAGCCATTTCTCTTCAGTTGAAAGCTGTGGGAAAATGGGTTCCACATGAACTGAATGGAAGACAGCAACCAAACTGAAAGACCTCTTGTGAAATGCTGCTCGCTAGATACAAAAGAAAGTCATTTATCCATCAAATAGTGACAGATGATGAAAAATAGATATATTTTGAGAATTCTAAGCATCATAAATCATGGGTGAATCCAGACACACCATCGAAATCCACTGCAAAACAAAATCACTTTGGAAAGAAGACAATGCTCTGTGTTTCGTGGGATCAGAAGGATATCATCTATTATGAGCTGCTGAAACTAGTGAAACCATTTTAGCACTGATCGCTATCAACAGCAAACGATCGATTTAAATCAAGCATTACATGAAAAACAATTGGAATATGGAAAAAGGCAACACAAAGTCATATGTATTGTTCCATGATAACACCCCATCATACACTAAAAATGGCTCAGGGAAACGATCGAGGCATTCAGTCGGGAAATACTAGGGCATGTGGCTTATTATCCAGACTTGGCTCCATCTGATTATCATCTATTTGCATCACTGGGACACGCTCTGACTGAACAACGCTTCAATTCTTATGAAAATGGCTACTGGTTTGCTTCAAAAGAAGAACTGTCTTTTTGGTGTGTCATTCATAGCCTGCTGGAGAGATGAGAGAAACATATAAATAGCACTGGAGATTATTTTGAATAAAATATTGCTTATCAGTTTCAAACAACAGACAAGTAATTATTGCAACCAGATTACTGTTTCATACTTCTACATCTGGTACTGCACACCAACTCATACACATTTATAATTGTATGCCTGCAGCTATCATGGACCCTCTCAATGAGAAGGCATCCTCTGTACACTAGTACACAGCACTCTTAAAACTTCCAACTGAAACATCTTAGCAGCAGGGCTGCATACCAGAAAAGTGAAGAAGCCTAGACCACAATGTGCAGAGGAAGATGAGAAACTTGTTGGGTTGTAACATACTGATGAAAATGGGGGAGGGGATTGTCTGGTAATATAATATCAAGTGTGCGTTTCGCCCCCTCCCAAAGAAAAAGTCCTGTTGGAAGTCTGTTAAGGATGACCCAGACCTCTGAAACAAGGAGTCTTCCACATCCCAGGCCAATGCGCATACGTAAATAGGTCAGATGATTCACATGGTGGAGGAAGCATGTGGAGCATGGGCATCACACAGATAAAAAACAACAAAGTAAGCTGTTGCAGACCAATGCATCTCAAAACAGGCAACAGATTCTGGGAATGTATTTTAAAATATCTATAGAGATCGAATTACACTTTAGACTAATAAATAAAGACAGTAGCTTCCAACTAAGGCCCGTGACCCATCCTTGCACATGCTCAAAGCCAGTCTGTGGGAAGACCCAATCATACCATCCCAACTGAAGAACTGGGAGCATCACACAGAACTCTCTGCTTCTCCAGCAGTGACATGAACTTGGCAATAATGGTTCACAGGGTGCGGATTGCCATTCACGTCAAGTCATTGCACTTCCCCACAACCTCAGCAGTGGCACCATGGTCTGGCATTACAGGCCTGTGGCTGACAGGAGGATGGATGGGAGAGGGTATATGAAATGACGCCTAGCAGAAGACAGTCAGTCATCAGGACTGTCTGAAGATGGAAACAAATCAGTCTGACAAAGTATAACACCATTTGGTCGATGACTCTGAGCTGACTGCTCGAGAATATTTTGAAAGGAGTTCTCAGTCTGCAAAATAAATATTGTGAACATGATTGGATTAATGTGACTTCTAAAGGAGATGTCACAGCTTCCATCACCTGCATGGCAGAGTAATCAGTAGAATCTATCATATTTTTGTGAATGATGTTTAAAATAACATCACATTTAATTGATAAACTTGCATAACATACATGATGTGTCACATTACTATAATTTTATCATTATGATTATTATTTGACATTTATCCAGGGTGTCCAGTGATTAATCATTTTCAAATTAAAGGTTTTTTCCAAGGCTTTCAAGGTAAATTTTTTCCATCTTTTTTTTTATTAATTTGAGACTAAAACATCCTTTTTTAAAAACTTTATATTTATAGTTGTTAGAATACACGTCACTAATTACGTCATTTCTTTAGCAGTATAAACCACAGATAAAAATTAAAATATTTTTAAATCATCATTAATACTATATTTTGATTTACAGGCAATAAAAAAATATAAAATTTACAGATTTTCTTTATTTATGTCATTAAAGGGGTTTTTCTACCTTTGTTCAACTGGTTAAGAGTGAAAGTACTGCTGAATACATGAATGCATTTGAAGGAAAGTGTTTATTTTATTTAATTTCCCCTGTACTTCATGCTGGTAGGAACTACTGGCCCCAGCAACACAATCCAACAGTGTGTGGCATTGTAGTAAGAAGCCATTATACAGTGAACAGTTGCTCATTTAAACATGATCAATGTTGGTGCATGAACGGACAAATGATGAATAAAGCAACTACTTCTGCCCCATCCATATCTACGCTGCTATGGACGCAGGGTGAAGCAAGAAAAATTATTACAAATATCACACAATGTTGCAAATGGAAGAAAAAATTAACAGGAGAGTACATTAAAAAAAAAGGGGTGTGAATAATTACTTACTAATGATAATTGTATAAAAGCTACAAAATGAGACACAATTACAAATGTCTAAAATTTCATTCATCTCCTCCCGTGTGAATACAGCCTCGATTCAATTTCTTTTGCTCACAGAAGCAATGTTAAGTTGTTCATACAGTTTGATACCTCATCTCATTTGTAGTCCATCTGTATCATGAAACTTAAAAAAAGAAAAATATTTTGGCTGTAAAAATGGAGCCTGCAAGTTATCTTGTAGTTGGGGTACAAAGTAGAAAGTTCAGCTCAGATGCAAACTACAAAATAACTCTTAGTCAACAACTGGTCGCCAGCTTGAGTATTTTGAAACTTGTTCGACACTATGATCCATGTCTTTTTTTGTATCTGCATCAGCAGTTGTTCAGTCTTCATTGCAGATGGTTCACTGACGTTCATCATTATCTGTGTTCCATTTTCCTTGTAAAATAGCTAGTAATAATAGAAAACTGAGTTGCGCAGAACTTGAACAGCTAGCTAACATGAACTAAGGAGAATAGGATCAGTTTATGGATGAATCCTCTTAAGTGAGGATTCCGATGCAAACAGTGAATGGAATGAAAAATGAGCAGTTTGCACAATAGCAGGCACTATGAATAACAAGGATGAATGGGGCGACATTCGTCAAGATCCACCAGTATGTGTATTTAATGAGGATGCTACACTGAAGTTAAACTTACATTGGTAAAGACCGATCATGGGTTCAAATGTCAGTTTCTTTATCAGCGATGAAGGGGTGAGCCGAAAAAGTAGAGTAACGAATGAATAAAAAGAAACAGTGAAGTATGCGTACTCGAAGTGGTACAGTCACTGAATATAAATCAAAAATAAAGTGTGTAACATGTGTAAAGTGTACTTAAGATTATCTTTTAATAAAAGGTTGATTTGATTCATTTTTTAGACAATGCCCAAATGTAAAATAGGAGGAGATATTGCCAGTTCTGAAGCAAAACTGCAAAAACAACAAGAACAGCGAAGAAATCAAATAGCTGAAGAGTGCAAAGCATGTTCAAGTTTCCAATGAATGGGAATGAGCACCACGAGGAGCAGAGAAATGAAATAACAATGAAATGAATGAACTCAAGAATCAAGAATTGCAACACAAACTTATAAAAATAGACAGCAAATTCAAGTCAGCCATAGAAGCTATCATCCTATGAGAAGCATGGACAAGGAAAAGTAAACGGTGCAACCTAACAAATGAAGCATTCCAATACAATCCATAACAAACACAAACACATCATAATCAGAAAAATGGATAACACATGCCAATTTTGCAACACAAAAAGTTCAGGAGAGAAACACAAGGATTCTGTTGCATGAATGGAAAAATTCAATAACCACCACTGGAAGCACCTTCGCAACGAATTTTCACATTACATGACTGGGGACAAACTGAGTGTCACTTCGATCAACACTAAACAATAACAGAGATGAAATCAATTGTTTTTTCAAACCAACGACAAATCTATCACAGCATGGGTCCATTACTAGCACTACCCAATTATGAGCATAAATTTCTGCAAATATACTTCATCGGAAATGAAGAAAAAGAAATTGATCAATGATGTAAAAATATCAGTGGACTGAGACAATTTTTAGTGCAAGATTTACAGAGGAACTTACACAAAAACAATAAACTGATTCACATATTCAAAATAGAACTAGACTGAATGATTTATAATGACTATAAACATATAATTCGACCTGACAAAAAGACTTGCTGGAGAACATGAATGTTGATTTAATGCACCTCAGATAGATGAAGACGTCATCATAACTCTGGACAACAGAAACACAAGCTGTGACATAATTGTACTACAAACAAAATGACTATTACACATTGCAGAGACACACCATTCATATGATGTGCTCCAATATCTATTAATATTTCTGCACAGAGAGGATGAACATCATTTTAATGTGAAACAAATCCAACCTGAAACAGGTGTAGAAACAAACAAAAGAGTCACTTCTAAGGAGTTCAATGCTTACTGCTTGAATATCATTATTTACCTAAACATAGCATCACATTCTCAACACTGACCGTTTATTCCAACAATTCCAGTTAGATATGTATGTAAAAATAGAAGTGGAATGGATGATTTACATAAGACTGAATCAGAGGAAACTATGCATGGAAGAATACATCCACCTTCGAGACGCAATAATAAATACAGAAACAATGACAACACTGGAACAATGATAATCTTACCTGCATCATACATATGTAAGTCTGAGACAAATGCATGAATACATTCAAAATGCCATGACCTACATAAGAAAATATGGACGGCCTGGCCTCTTCATAACATTCACATGATGCAACTCGACATGGCCAGAAATCAAAGAATAACCAAGATACAGACAAGCCCCCATGCATCAACATGACACAATAGCCCAAGCTTACTGACAAAATCAAATGAGATTTGTTGAAGTCCCCATGAAATACGAATCTTTGGAGCCATTAGATGCTGGATGTACACAATCAAACGGAAAATACGAGGACTGCCTCAATTCTCACATGGCTACACGACAGACACCATCTCATGGGTAAATGGATAAACTACCAGTTGCACCACGAGATACTCAGACATTACACATCTGTGAATGGGAGGGAGGGAGGGAGGGGGGGTGGTGGTGGGGGGAGGAGGGGGGTGGAGGGGGGGTGGAGGGGGGGTGGAGGGGGGGGAGGAGGAGGGAGGGGGAGAAAATTCATTATTTTCTTGTATCATTCTGCTTATTTGCAACTTCAATTTTGTAGTTGAAAGTTCAATAGAAATAAAATCACCATACACTTGGATGTGGTCATTAATTGTCAACCCTTTACAATGTATTCAAATTGGATAAAATTCTTGGGAACCAAATAAGGACCCCTCAAACGATTACTTTAAAAAAATTAAAACTGATCAGAGAAATATACATACAAGGTAATTCTGTGATGATGCAATGAACTTTACGGGACAATGGAGAAGGGTAAATGTATCAATTTAAGGTGAAGGGCCCTGGCCCAGGAATGACTTGAGTCGAAAATTGTAAGCAAAAATTGTTCTGACACCTCTGACAATGGCGCACATATTCCTGGAACATATTATTCGTCAATGGAGGGTGGGGTTTCAAAGTAAAGCAGCCCCACCTCACTTTGGACTGAAGGCTTGTGAACATCTGGACCAGACAGTCCCTGAAAATTGGACAGCATGTTCACCTGATCTCACCCTACTTGATTTCCTCTTGGGAGGCCAAGTGAAATGTCTTATGTACGAGACGGCTGTCGAGACCAAAGAGGATCTCCTGGAAATAATTCTTGCTACCTGCAACACTGCTCAAGTGACACTGGGGATATTAAAATGGGTACAACAGAATCTCATGTGATGATGCCACGCCTGCTCTGACACAGAGCAGATGCCATTCTGAACAACTGTTGCAAATATAGCATCTTGCTGCTGGGTGGGTGAGGGGTTGGGGCCAGTGTCACAATGATATGTACTTGCCTGCAGTATACCTTTCAAAATTTTCCGATTGTGACTGAAACAATCAAATATATTTTGCAACTTTATTTGAGTTTCACTCAGTCAAGTATTATCTTGCTACCAAATGTTAGGCTATTTGTAACATTTCTAAGCCAGTCTTATACATGCTCTTAGATGTTCTACTGGATTTGGGTGTGTAGGACCAAAAGTGTTTCCCAATAACGACTGACCATCATCCTCAAGTGGGAATGTGACATGCAGAAAAACACTACTAAAATAGAAAAGTAGGGTTTCTATTCATGCCTCTCAAGACTTATCACGGCATCTTGCACTTTTGTGTCCACAATATGAACTGTTTTCTATGCTATGCTGTAAAAAGGCTTTCACATGGCTAGTCATATTGAAAGTTATAGAGACGAATACAGGGCAACACTCAAATTAAATTCAAGCCATACTGATGAGATCTTTTACAATACCATTCTATATAGCATTTCATCAAATTTCAAAAACAGGTAGTAGAGTGCAGTTACTGCATTGCCATAATATATTACCACTTAAAAAGGTGCTGGGCTCTGTAATCTTTTCATACAACATTGGATTTCCCAGCTTGATGAGTGGCTGAGAGTGAGTGAAGAGGTAAGAGGGAGCCAGGGGCACCAATAATGGGGGTGGGGGACTGCACTGAGGAATGGCAACAACAGAATACTGAGGTCAATTAGAAAATTGCATTAAGCTGATCTGACAGATGTACAGGGCTATTACAAATGATTGAAGTGATTTCATAAATTCACTGTAGCTCCATTCATTGACATATGGTCACGACACACCACAGAGACGTAGAAAAACTCATAAAGTTTTGTTCGGCTGAAGCCGCACTTCAGGTTTCCGCCGGCAGAGCGCTGGAGAGCGCAGTGAGACAAAATGGCGACAGGAGCCGAGAAAGCGTATGTCGTCCTTGAAATGTACTCACATCAGTCAGTCATAACAGTGCAACGACACTTCAGGACGAAGTTCAACAAAGATCCACCAACTGCTAACTCCATTCGGCAATGGTATGCACAGTTTAAAGCTTCTGGATGGCTCTGTAAGGGGAAATCAACGGGTCGGCCTGCAGTGAGCGGAGAAACGGTTGAACTCGTGCGGGCAAGTTTCACGCGCAGCCCGCAGAAGTCAAAGAATAAAGCAAGCAGGGAGCTCAACTTACCACAGCCGACGGTTTGGAAAATCTTACAGAAAAGGCTAAAGTAGAAGCCTTACCGTTTACAATTGCTTCAAGCCCTGACACCCAATGACAAAGTCAAACGCTTTGAATTTTCGGCGCGTTTGCAACAGCTCATGGAAGAGAATGCGTTCAGTGCGAAACTTGTTTTCAGTGATGAAGCAACATTTTTTCTTAATGGTGAAGTGAACAGACACAATGTGCGAATCTGGGCGGTAGAGAATCCTCACGCATTCGTGCAGCAAATTCGCAACTCACCAAAAGTTAATGTGTTTTGTGCAATCTCACGGTTTAAAGTTTACGGCCCCGTTTTCTTCTGCGAAAAAAACGTTACAGGACACGTGTATCTGGACATGCTGGAAAATTGGCTCATGCCACAACTGGAGACTGACAGCGCCGATTTCATCTTTCAACAGGATGGTGCTCCACCGCACTTCCATCATGATGTTCGGCATTTCTTAAACAGGAGATTGGAAAACCGATGGATCGGTCGTGGTGGAGATCATGATCAGCAATTCATGTCATGGCCTCCACGCTCTCCCGACTTAACCCCATGCGATTTCCTTCTGTGGGGTTATGTGAAAGGTTCAGTGTTTAAACCCCCTCTACCAAGAAACGTGCCAGAACTGCGAGCTCGCATCAACGATGCTTTCGAACTCATTGATGGGGACATGCTGCACCGAGTGTGGGAGGAACTTGATTATCGGCTTGATGTCTGCTGAATCACTAAAGGGGCACATATCGAACATTTGTGAATGCCTAAAAAAACTTTTTGAGTTTTTGTTTGTGTGTGCAAAGCATTGTGAAAATATCTCAAATAATAAAGTTATTGTAGAGCTGTGAAACCGCTTCAATCATTTGCAATAACCCTGTATTACTCATCCTGTTGGAGAGTTGTGTGTTCTTGCTTTCCTCAAACTTATGAACCAGCTCAACAACATTTTACATGTGAGCACTTGGATACTAGTTAGTACCTGTCACCTTCCCCAATTTTTAAAATTGCATAGCCTACAAGGGCACCTGATGATCCCAGCCATTGGTATGAAGCACTGACATGCTGAACATTCTCAAACATCAACAAAGTCACAACAATCAGATATGAGCTGTTACATTGACTGCTGGTAAGGGTGTTGAGAATGACATCCATACAACAATCTAGTGTCTAGTATCTCATTTGTGGCCTTGACACTCACTATATGATTGAAATGTAAATGTCATGCATTCTTCCCCCTAAATTCAAGACCTACTAAATACAGCTGAAAGATGTCCCTTGTGGTTTTGGTGCTCCAATTTCAACATAAACACTCCAAAATATCTGTATGGGTGAAAGAATACTTTAAAAATGAAAAATCCAGGATGGAATAATGACAATATTATGAAACGGATAGATTGCTACTCAAAGTATAGACCCAACACTGAGTTGCAGACAGGCACAAGACTGCTACAATCTTTTTGTTGCAATTGTCTGCAACTCAATGCCTCCTCTACAAGATGAGAAACATTACTTCTAATATTTTTCTGGTTTGTTGATATTTTCATGACATGACAGGAAAGTTTTTATTCTCATGCTTTGCATTATATATAAGTAATTTATTACCTTATAGCTCGAGATTTACGATTAGCTGAGGTAAAAGGTACTTACGTGAAAGTTGGTGTATTTCCACCGGTGAAATTGAATGAAGGTTTTGCATTAGGGTTGAATGTTGGTGGACCAGCAGGCTGCGTTGATGAAAAATTAAATCCCGAAGTTGCATTCTGACTTGCTTGTGCACCATTTGCTCCTTGGCTTGAGGTGAATCCAAAAACATTATTGTTTGTCTGCAAATTCTGTCCAAAAAAGGGAGATCCTGTAAATCCTGTATTCCCACTAGCCCCAAAGGCTGGTGCAGTTCCAGGTCCAAAAATAGCTGGTCCTCCAGATGATGAAGTTGCTGAGTTGGAGCCAAAATTACCAAATCCAAAGCCAGAACTATGTCCTGCAGGAGAAGAGGTGTTGCTAGCTCCAAAGCTAAAGTTTGGGGGTTTTACTGCTGGTCCAGAAGCATCTGTAGCACTGTTCTGTGTTGAACCAAATGAAAATGGCAATGAAGGTAATGATGTATTAGAAGAAAAGACAAGTGGTGCAGATCCTTTACTGCCAGTGTCAATTGTTGGTTTTGTAGTAAAAGTTCCAGAAACTGAAGAACTGAAGCTTGGTGCAGGTGTTGTCACATTACCAAAATTCTGAGTACTCGTTGCACCAAATGCTGGTGTTGTTAGAGGAAAGGCTGGTGTAGCTGCCGGTACTCCAAACTGCTGTGAAGTAGTTGATGGTGCACCAAATCCTGACAAGTTTGTAGCAGAAGCACCAAAATTTTGTGCTGAATTAGTACTGAATGTGCTTACTGTTGACACAGGGGTACCAAACCTCTGTTGCAATGATTTCTGATTACCAAAGAGGGCAGTATTTCCTGATGCAGACACTGTTGATGCATTTGCAAATACTGATGTACCACCATTACTTTCTGAAGTTGCAGTTGCAGCTGTGCCAAAATTCAGCACTGGTTTGTCACTACTGAAATTAGTGGTGGCCGTTGTTGGTGTGGAAAAGCTTAGGGCAGCTGATGAACCAAACTGTGGAGTAGTTGTGATAGGGACTGATGTGAAACTTGATGTAGAGGCAGTACCGACACCAACACTAGATGTATCACTTGTAGTCACTGCACCAGAATGTTGCACAGATGAGGTCACACTTCCAAAATTCTGAGTAGTCAAGGGCACACTGAAGTTTACTGGTGCTACAGAAACACTTGTTGCAGCCACTGATGTTCCAAAAATTTGTTGCACAGTGTTAGTGGCACCAAAGGCTAATGCTGTTCCTGATGATGAAATCTGTGAAACTGAAACAGGTACACTTGCAGCTGAAGCAACAATACCGACAGGCTTTTGTAGAATGGAGACAGATGAGCCTGAATCCTGAGTTTTGTTTGGAATATTAATTGGCGAACATGAAACTGAATTTGTCTGAGGCCCTTCAGCTAATTTTGTTAAATGCTCCTTATTGGTAAACACTGTGTTTGCAGTAGTTACATGAACTGATTTGGCAGAGGCTTGTGATGCTCCAAAAATTGAAGCATCTTTCTCGGATTTTGATGTGACCTCATGAGCACTTTCAATCTGGCTGGGTTTCATTGATTTCTTTTCACTATCACTTGCTTCATTTGTAGACACTGTCCCTCCATTATCTTCAGATGAGGTTCGAACTGCAGCATTTGACACAGTCTTGGTACCAAATGAGAACAACGAAGGTGATACTGTTGAAATACTTTCAGATGAACTACTTGGCATTAAGAATTTGAAATTCACCACTGTAGATTCAGAGGATTGTTTATCACACCCACCAGACAAATGACCAGCCAAAGATACATCAGAACTTTTCTCTTGGTTTTTGGCGTCAGCATATGGTAAATCTGATTTCTGTGTCACTTTCACTATTTTACCCTGCTTCTCACTTAATGATTCATTACTTTCTTTCGTAGCTGCAAGCTTTGCAATGTTGTCATCCGATTTACACACGCCATCTCCAGAAGCTTTGCCTACTGCTGATGCGTTTGCCTTTATCTCCACAGGAGGAGGAATACCAAAAGTAAACACTGCTTTCTTCTCTGTATTTGTATTTTGAAAGTTGCTTTTCCCATTGTCTCCCATACCAAATGTGAATCCAGATGCTACTGCAACGGCCTCTGTTTTACCAAACGAAAATCCTTTTGGAGCAGAATCAGATAGTGCTGTAGTTTGTGATTTATTTATTCCAAAAGTAAATTTGCTAGCTTCTGCAGGGATATCGACATTAAACTTCAAAGTGGACTTTGCAACAGCTGATCCAGGTTTTAGTTCCTCACAAGCAGCACATTTTTGAGCTTCATTTTTGTTTCTTATCATGCAAGTTGGACACTCCCATGTGTCCGTGGGTTTCAAAAATTTTCCAATAACTGTTGACGTTCCAGTTTTTTCTTTTGGTTTACTTGTTTCACAAGCCTGACATTTGGATAAGGTTTCAGGATTTTTTATCCAACATGTAGCACATTCCCACGTAGTTTTTATTGGCTTTGTAACGTCGTTAGATACTTTTTTACTTTCGTCTTGTAGAAGTGTTTTCTCTTCAGCCTGTTCCAGTTTTGAACTTTTGTCCAGTTCTTTGGAGGAACTGCTTTTGAGCTGTTCCATGCTGTGAGAATAGGAAGAAGATTTTTGTGGTAATTCACGTGGTTCTGTACATGCAATGCATCTAGATGCACTGGGTTTGTTTCGTATCAGGCATGTTCCACACTCCCATGTGTCATCTGAAGTTTTTAAAATACCTCCCCAAGATGTAGTTAAACTTACATTTTTACCACTTCCTGAAGGTGTCCCCAAAGAGTGCAGAACTTCTCCATTTTTAGGACTAGTTTCAGGAACATTTCTGCTAGGACCACTGTCACCTTTTTCCCCTTCTGCTACCTTAGTCTGCGGAGGTGCACTCTTTACTTTATGATCTACTGAAAAAAGAGAAGCCTGCTGGCTACTCCCAGAACCACTAGTCACAGAACCAAAGAAACGTGTTTCTTTTACATTGCTGTCAGATAGGTTTGTGTCCATTTTTGGCTTAAGAGGAATGTCCATCACTGGATACCGGCTTTTATCAGTATTTAATGAAACTGTATCAAAACAGTTTTCACTGACACTTAATGGTTCACTAAACATAAAAGGTTTTTCAGATGATGCTGTCCTTGAAAAATCTTGAATTGTAAAAGGAGTTGCAAATTTTATAGCACCAGCCGATGTAGGCGGTGGGCTGAACTGAGGAGGAACTTCAATATCAAACTTTGGAAGAACTGTGATGGGCAACGCAATACTTGGCAGATTAACTTCTTTTACAGTTTCTTCCTCTTCAATGTTTGTTTTTCTTCCAAGTACCTTTCCTGATCTAGAGTCATCTTTGCTCCTATAAAAGAAAAAGAAAATGAAGCACAGATAATACATTTAACACAATTATTTGTCAACACCTGTACTACTGTTAGAAACATCTCACCTCAATTGGTAGCTGCTATCTTTTGTTGACGTAGCTATTAATCTAGCAGACTCCAGGGAATCTTGCAATTTCTCACGACGACGTAATTTTATTATGTCAGGTACAGTAGGAATGGTCAGCTGACGCAAGGAAGATTTTTGTTCAGTTACTGGTGGATCGAACCGTGAACGCTTAGAAGCCAAAGCGGGTAAAGATGGTGAATCTATCATCATTTTTTTTGCATCCTGCACTGGGGATGCAAACTGCTCCAATGCTTCCAAGATACGACGGGTTGTTTGACTCATTGCTGCCATATCACTTGATTTACTTGAGGAGCCACTGTTTACTGGCTGGACCTCTATGCTGGATCTTCTAGATATATGTAGCTGCAAAAATAAGAAAGTGATCTGAATCAGAAAGTGATAACATACTTTAAAGGAAAGACTATCTTAATATCAATAGAACAGCTCTAAAAGCAAAGTCATTTGCACAAGTATGGAAAAATTCATGATACCCGTGTAAGGACAATTCAACAGTTGAGGAGGAGTCAGAGTAGGACACTTAACATTTTAATTGCTGTCTGGTTTAAAGATGTACAGCACCATCGTCATCAGCAAACTGATTTTCAAGATCCAAAAACAGAAAAGATCAATTCAATCCCCACTACTACTAACAAATCAGAAAACTGTCTAAATCTATACCCCTTTAACAAACCAACCTGGAATTATTTTTGCAGACTAGTCATAAAAAGTGCAGAACATTTGTTCCTTACTGCCCCTTTCATGCTACTTCACTATCAATAGCAACCTTCGCTGCCATTTTTGCTGTAATTCTGATTTACTTCCTCTCATGAACAATCTTCCTTCAAGATACAAAAAAAATGTGCAGAATAGAAACATAAAAAATATAGCACAATTATGCAATTCAAGCAAAGTGAGCTGATCAAAGTTGATCGTTCTTCATAATGAGTGCTCCACTCACTATAATGGAATTATTCTTGGAGATTTAAAAAAACATCGTCATGTTTTCTATTTTTTATTATAAAATATTTGTCAAACTTACAACACTACTCACAAATCACACATAAGAGCCATAAATATTTACCACGCACGTTTTCTCATCTCATACAGCAATAATTTCACATTTTTATGTCAATAAAAAGCAACCACCTCCTGCTTTATTCCCTTCTTGCAGCGGTGTACCGTAGGTCTCTAGAAGAGCGTAGCCTTCCAAAGGATTGGAAAAGGGCACAGGTCATCCCCGTTTTCAAGAAGGGACGTCGAACAGATGTGCAGAACTATAGACCTATATCTCTAACGTTGATCAGTTGTAGAATTTTGGAACACGTATTATGTTAGAGTATAATGACTTTTCTGGAGACTAGAAATCTACTCTGTAGGAATCAGCATGGGTTTCGAAAAAGACGGTCATGTGAAACCCAGCTCGCGCTATTCGTCCACGAGACTCAGAGGGCCATAGATACGGGTTCACAGGTAGATGCCGTGTTTCTTGACTTCCGCAAGGCGTTCGATACAGTTCCCCACAGTCGTTTAATGAACAAAGTAAGAGCAATTGGACTATCAGACCAATTGTGTGATTGGATTGAGGAGTTCCTAGATAACAGGACGCAGCATGTCATTCTCAATGGAGAGAAGTCTTCCGAAGTAAGAGTGATTTCAGGTGTGCCGCAGGGGAGTGTCATAGGACCGTTGCTATTTACAATATACATAAATGACCTTGTGGATGACATCGGAAGTTCACTGAGGCTTTTTGCGGATGATGCTGTGGTGTATCGAGAGGTTGTAACAATGGAAAATTGTACTGAAATGCAGGAGGATCTGCAGCGAATTGACGCATGGTGCAGGGAATGGCAATTGAATCTCAATGTAGACAAGTGTAATGTGCTGTGAATACACAGAAAGATAGATCCTTTATCATTTAGCTACAAAATAGCAGGTCACCAACTGGAAACAAGTTAATTCCATAAATTATCTGGGAGTACGCATTAGGAGTGATTTAAAATGGAATGATCATATAATGTTGATCGTCGGTAAAGCAGATGCCAGACTGAGATTCATTGGAAGAATCCTAAGGAAATGCAATCCGAAAACAAAGGAAGTAGGTTACAGTACGCTTGTTCGCCCACTGCTTGAATACTGCTCAGCAGTGTGGGATCCGTACCATATAGGGTTGATATAAGATATAGAGAAGATCCAACGGAGAGCAGCGCGCTTCGTTACAGGATCATTTAGTAATCGCGAAAGCGTTACTGAGATGATAAACTCCAGTGGAAGACTCTGCAGGAGAGACGCTCAGTAGCTTGGTACGGGCTTTTGCCAAAGTTTCGAGAACATACCTTCACCGAAGAGTCAAGCAGTATATTGCTCCCTCCTACGTATATCTCGCGAAGAGACCATGAGGATAAAATCAGAGAGATTAGAGCCCACACAGAGGCATACCGACAATCCTCCTTTCCACGAACAATACGAGAATGGAATAGAAGGGAGAACCGATAGAGGTACTCAAGGTACCCTCCGCCACACGCCGTCAGGTGGCTTGCGGAGTATGGATGTAGATGTAGATGTAGATGTAGAATACAGCAACACATTTGGAACTATGGGGGTTAAGTGAAAATTTTCCATACAATACCTATGGATTAGAATAGGAGAGCATATTATGACTGCTCGCATACAAGTCAGCAGACTAATGACATTTTTAAAAATCTATTATTCAATCACTTCCAAACAAAAGCCACTCATTGAAAATTTCCAGCTTTTTATACAGACATTACTAAACAAACACTGTGTTCAATGGCAGTAACTTAGGAGGCAAATAAAGATTTTTTGTGTGTAATTATTTTTCTTTGTCTTACACAAAATCATCCTCCAAATTTTAAGAGACTACACAATATATGTCCTCCATCTATATCAAAAATAGGTGGTAAGTAAATTCCTCTAAGGAACATAATTTATATGGTTTTCACACCACGAGGAGTTTTCACATGACATAAAATAGCTTCAAGCCTGCCTCAGTACTATTAGCCTTATTACCAGTCCGCGTAAACACCACAGAAAAAAAGAAAAATTAAGAGTTTAACAGTTTCTCAACAATAGTTTGGGGTTTTTAAAAATGACTGAATACCTAAATCTGCATGAACACACAGGAAATTCATCCTTGCTTCTTCCAAATGCAAGGCCAGTGACTTAATACGAAAAGTGCAACAGACTACTACTTTTGCTGCACTACACCCAGTTACTGCATACATTATACTACTGGTATCAACTACCCAATCACACATACAACATTAAACTGTTGGACATCACTAACTTTTTAAAAACCTCTCTCAAAATTTCTCCAAGCTCAAAAATAATGCTGAAAGGATAATGCCATATAAAAATAGAACAATGTGCCTGAAGATTTACGTGAGGATACTATGCCTCCAAGTGATAAAGTAATATTTTATGCTATTTAAAAGCAGAAGACAACAGCTTTACTGGGTGCAATACTTCTGGCCTCAATAAGAAGGTGGGTTTACCCAACACAGTGCTTCACTACACTTAGTCCCATATAAAGTGAAATGCACTAACCTTATTCCAATCTTTGATGGTAGACCACCATTCTTCTATAGGCCTAAAGTTTAACCCTAGAATGACAGAAAACGCTTAAGTGATCTACCTGTCATACCTTTTCCTTCGATGTCATATCTAATTTTTGTAAATTGTTTATAAAACCATTTAAACTTTCCCAATTTTTCCGCTTCTTTATAATAATATATTAGGATCTACAAAATAATTATATTTTCTTGCACATTTCATTTGCTATGCCTTGAATGGCAAGAGGGATCAATTTGACACCACTGCAATTGCTCTTCTGAATATTTGTAAATAATCCAACAACAAAGCAGCAATAATCAGCAATCACCTAGAGTTGTTGTTGCTCAGTGCTGTGCCACGGCATATGCACATTCCAAGGTGCCGTAGTATATCATGACATTCACTATTTGTCCATGAAAGACATTTTCAAACATGTCATGAAGGAAAGTTACAAGTCTCAGAGAATTCCAAAACTGAATTGAAAATTGAATGTACTGACTAAAAATGAAGATTTTATACCAGAGACAAGTGAAGACCCAGACACTGTGTTTGAGAGGAGGATTCAGATGCTGATATATGTCAATCCTCACCTCGTTCATCACATCAGGCCCAATTGAATGACTCTACAAACACAATCAATAGGGATCGAATCTGGTGGGAGATAGACAATTTTGCATCTTCTAGAAGGAGGTCAGCTGTGAACATTCTATAGAAGAGGAGGTCCCACTATTTATGTTTGTCAATGAGCAGATGACTCTTATCAGTGCTTCCCATTTTTGATGAAGCAATGCTACATCTCATGATAAAATACACAGAATGAAATGCTTAAGAAAGTACTAAAAAACATTGCATGAGCCATGTCACCTGACAAACCGGAAAAATTGACAGTCATCATATATCCTCAGGGTGTCAATTGTACAAAAGTTATGTCTGCAGATGATCTTTCACTGCATTCTTCAGCGACAACTTTCACAGGAGATTCTCAAGATTTCTCGGTTACAATTAAACGTCACCTACAGCTGAATGCCTGCCAGACAACAAATTCACTTCTTTATCTGAAATTGGGGAAGTTCAGGAAAACAATATTCATTATTACTGCCCTGAAGAAAATATAACCATAGATGAGCAACTATTACCAAGCAAAGCAAGATGGCGGTTCATTCTATTCAGGCTCAATAAATACAGTATAAAATTCTGGATAGCTGTCGATGTAGCGACAGAGTATATATGTAATGCTTTTCCCATACCTCAGAAAACAGGGCACACATAGTGAGAAGCAACCGCTCAAGAGTATGACACCATGGCTCTTGGAGCCATTTCTAAATCTAGGAAAATACATGATTACAGACAATTTCAAATCTCTTCAAATTGCCAAGAAGCATAAAGAAATGGTAACTTTATTAGTTGGTACAATGAACAAGATCTGTTGTGAAATCACAGGTGAGATAAAAAGGCCAGATGCTGAAATACATTACACCACCATCCTGCACCAGATTGGCAACACAAACTGCACCTTGACTGTATGCCAACGAGAGTAGAACAAAAATGTCATTCTTCTGAGAACACTGCATGCTGAAACAGCAATGAGGAAAGAAGAAATGCAAAACCACAACATTCTATAATTCAACAAAGTATGAAGTGTACGCCACTGATCAAATATACTACAAAGGTTGTATGCAGACGATGGCTCATGCAAATGTTCTACATCGTCTTGGACATGACAATAAATACATGCATCACCTACAAAATAGTAATAAACAAGAAAATGGAAAGGAAGCAGTTCATGCTTCAGCTGCTGAATGAATTCAAAGGAACGAAAGAGCAAGAAGAAGAATGACAAAAGAGGTTACGAAACCAAAATCATCTAGAAAGTGGTAGTAGTGCCAAATCAGACTGCAAAGGCAGCAAGACCACTGCCATCTGTGCAAAGTGCTACAGAGCCATGTGCAGAAAATATGCACATAAAATACTAGTCGCTTATGCTAAATGTGCCTAGCAGATTACACTGACTTCAATAAAAAATACAATAAAGCCCTGTGTCGAATATGTGTGAGTTAATGTGGACCACATACATTTTCGTTTTTCTTAAAGAATATATTTTTTTAACTGATCAACATCAACTCAGTCCCACTCAAAGTAACCCCTCTCAGATAATGAATTTGTGCCCGTACTTTTTCCAATCTTGGTAGCACTTCTGGAACTCACTTTTCATTATGGTATACTGGTTATCCTTCAGCAATCCTGTTTTTATCTCATCAATGGTAGCAAAACAACGTTCTTTCACAGTTCTGTTCAGCCTCGGAAACAGAAAGAGGTCGGAGGGGGGCCATGTCCAGTGAATATGGTGGCTAAGGCACCACAAACAAGCATTGAGGTGTGAGCGGGAGCATTTTTGTGATGTAATTTCCACAAGTTGTTTTGCCACAGTTCCGTTTGTTTTCTTTGGATTGCTTCATGCAAACAGTGCACAACTTCCAGGTAGTATTCCTTATTGACAGTACGACCATAAGGCACGAACTAGTGATGCACTATCCTAGTGCAGCTGAAGAAAGCATTATAAAAAAAAAAAAAACCATCACATATGATCAAACTTGTTGAATTTTTTTCGGTTATGGCTCTTCAAGTAGTTTCCATTGGGCCTTCATTTTGATGTCATACCCACATATCTATGTTTCTTCACCTGTTATAACCTTCTTAATCATTGTCAACTTCACTCGGCAAGTCACAAGTGATGTCTATGCAACACTGTTTTTGGTCAAAATTCAACAATTTCAGAACCAACTTTACTGCTACACACTTCAGGCCCAAAACACCCGAAAAACTTGCTTGACATAGGCCAAAGGATATGTCGGCACCTTCAGTGATATCTCTAGTGGTGATTCGCCAATTTTCCAGAATCTATTTCGTTACTTCTACCACACTGACATAAGTAACTGACATGCTAGAGCTTGACCCTCTTTGAAACAACACTTATACCACTCATAAATTCTTGTCTAGTGGAGTTGAATAAAGCCGTAATCATAATTTCGAATGTGGTGCTGCACTTTATTCAACTTTCAAGTAAAATTTAATGTAAATTCTTTGATCCACTTTTATCAAAAGTAAAAATTCACCGAGCATTCTAAAACATGTATAACCTTTCAAACTGTCAACAACAAACTAAATATTCATAACAACTGAAAATTTAAACATACTTTAGAAACGTGTTAAAAAAAAAAAAATATATTGAAAATCTGAAGTATGGAGCCTGCGAAATATATTTCCTGTTACTTTTTGATCACACCTCTTATACTGTGTGTTTCAGCTGGTTTCAGCAGTGTTAATGAATAATCAGCATGAGAATAACAGTAGCTTACCATTTTAGATAAGGACACTGCAACACTTTACTGACTATGTCCACCTATAAATCCAATGCAAATCAGCACTGACTGTTCTTCACTGGTGTAGGGAATCTCAATGGTCTTGAATGTGACCAACACAAATTTTTAAGCAATCTGTCTCTGGTGAACAAGGCTTAACCCAAGAAAAGCACACATATACAGAAAACTGAGGAACAACCATACAATGCTGTAGGGTCATTCCATGGAAATTTGACAAAAATGGGCATTTTCCTCATCCACTATCTTAGATTTGGATGAAACTTGGTTTACTTGTTCTCTCTACGGAGATAAGTAAATGTCTCATTCTCTCTATGGAGATAAGTGATGTTGTCATGGTCTTCAGTCCAGACACTGGTTTGATGCAGCCCTCCATGGAGATAAGTAAACATCTTCTGGATTTTATCTCCCCTCATTTCCACTTTAAAATCTCAAAGTTGTGTATTCTTTAGTAAAGGATGGTAGGGAAAAATCTAATTCTTCCAGGGAAAACCACCAAGACAGGAAAAAATCTGTAACCTTATGTCATCCATGTTGGATTGTTTTTCAAGGAAACTGCGACTGTTCAAATAAAGCAATCTACCTGTTTCAGTAACTTTTTGTTTTCCCCCAAGATGTGTTTCAAGGGTTTATACGTTCATCTTCAGGTGGCAAACAGTGATATCTTGTTACACGTGTACCAGCTGGATGCAGCTAGTTAGTTGGTTTGGTTTCTTTATGACAAACTGCAGGATTCTGTACAATGGAACAGATTCAGAATGAAACCAAAACAAACAACTAGCTGCATCCAGCTGGTGCACACATAACAAGATATCGCCGTTTACCACTTGAAAATGAGAGTATAAACTCTCAAAACACATCGTAGGAGAAAATAAAAAAATGATTGATACAGATAAATTGTTTCTAAAGAACTTTTAAAAAATATGTACTTACACTTTTGTACTTTATTGTAAAAAAACCAACAATGTTTTTTACATTGAAATCACATAAAGGGAAAAATACAGTCCCTAACATTCTTTTGCAAAAATATGCCTTATGACATGAGAAAATAAAATTAATGTGGTTTCGTTAAGTGATAATGGTTTTATTACAGAATGTACATATAGCCACCTCGGCTACATGCAGGTGAGGTGGCTATACAAACATTCTGTAATTAAGTTAACGCACTGTTGCTGAACTTCAGCCTATATAATAGTTTTAAATTTTTTCTTGAGAATAATAATAAAAAAATTAAACAAAATTTCAAAGGTACTGAACAATATACTTTCGAAATCTGTTAATCTGAAAGAGATTAAACTCAATCTGACTCAAACTCAATCAATAATCTGAAAGAGATTAAACTCAACCAATATAACCTTCTTTTAAAATCATGCTTAAGCTAATTCATTTCTTTTCATGAACACCAGATACATTATACATAGTTTAAACAGTAATACTTTTTTCTGAATGGAGCACATACACTAAGTTCTTCAGTTGATACTTTAGGACATTCAACAACAAGAACATGAGAAACTGGAACCAGACAAATATCCTCTCATTTTGGTAAAATGACTTAGATCCTGGAGGATGCATAAATTGTACAGTGACATCATGTTTTGTTGTATTTAATTAACTGGTTACCCAATAGCACCACAGATTGGAATCTTTATACACTCCATATTCTTATGGGCTCAAATTTTCCCCTCTCAGAAAGGATGTCCAACTTTGTTTAAAGATGGGCTCCACATTACTATTGTCAAACAGTTCACTAAAGAGTTGAATGGCTTAAAAATTACAGAAACTCCTGCTATCAAGAAGTGTTTGAAGTTCTGCAAAGCCAGATTGTGTCTGATATAAAGTGCCTTAAGGAATAAAGTGAAACTTAACTTTGGTGATGTAAATATTACAAAACTTAAACAAATCTACAATAGTATTTGATTTACTATGGGTCTTTGTAAACTTCAATCTTGTGCTAATCTTTTAGGTTCCTCCTATGCTATCACACTCAGTTTTTCCATAGCTCCTTGCAAACAATAACCACTCAGCACAGATATTAAAACTGTTTTGATAAAGATGTAGATGTATAAAATTAAATTTATTTTATTATCTTGTGCAGCTATCACTAAAATAATTTTTTAAATATTTGAATGTGTTCTTTGATAATTTCAGTCACAGCTTCTTCAATTTTGTGGACCACAAAGACATCATGTTTCATGTCATCAAATATAAGACACAAGACACTTAATCTTTCATTTTCAGTACATTATGATTAATTATATCAGAATGTACAGCACATGTCAAATGTCCTAGATAGTGAAATAGTGATTTTCACTTTAGTCCTTTAATACTAGGGTAACATTTACATCAGATGATTTTTTTCAAGTGTCTTACAGTATTTTAATTGAGGATGTGATATGATGGGGACACAACGGGGAGGTCTTTAGGGTCCATATGAAAATGTAATGAGAGGGTGATGATAAATCAGAATTCAAAGAATTCTGAAACTTTAACTACATTAAAAAAAACAGCAAAACATTTGTCACACACACACACACACACACACACACACACACAGAGAGAGAGAGAGAGAGAGAGAGAGAGAGAGAAATACGAAAATCATGAAATATGTCAGGTTTCAAACTTGGACTAAAAAAGAAGTTGTTAAAAGAATTAAAACAGCGTACCAAAGTGCTGTGGTTGACTGATTGATGTCCTTAATTAACATATTAAATACACATGCAGGAGTGCAACCTCTTCTGCACTGCACTAAAATGAATTACTCTGGCTCCCTGTAGGGACCAAGGCGACGAATGGTTAAAACCCTGGATTTGGGATTGTACTTTCTCCACACTACGTGACTCGGCACACATCGCACGCAGATCCGAAAGGACCTTGTTGCTCATGGACAATTGGAAAAAAGGTGTTCTAGAGGTGCACAAAGAACAATATGGTATGCAGGTGAATTTGGAGCTCCGATTAACTTACTTGCCTGATGCAACATGAGGAGTTGCCATCAGACTGTAAGACGCAGTTCATCAGCCTCAGCACAGAGACTGGGCATGGGGCTGGTCCAACGTGCACCGTGGACAGACTAATGGTGAATAGTATCAATAAACTTCAAGTAAGAAGGCCTCTGCGATATATACACTATGCACCCACAGTCTAGCCGTGGATGCATGAAAGTCTAGGACATAGCCAGGATTTTGACAAAAGGGGAGGGGTCTGATTTAGGGCTATGTTTTTCATTTATTCTGCAACACATTTGTTAACTTTGTGTACATAATTAGCTTTCAGAAGGCTTTCACACAAATAGCAAGAAAAGCTTTTCTTAAAACAGTATAACATACATTCTCAACAATATGACATTTCTGAAACCAAGTCAGAATCCCTTCAGCACATCAAAGCAGCCCAAGTTCCTCAATTCAAACTCAAATTTTATTAAAATATCTCTATTTTCATTAAAATTTTAATTGCACAATCAAGAACTTTTTTAAAATTACTATTTCAAAAGTCAACTATAACTACCAAATATATTTATAAAACAAAATGGAAAACACAAATACCATGAGCTACAGTTTTTAGATTTTAAGATTATATAACGTATTGACTTCAATTAAACTTCTAATATATGCAATCTCCTACATGAGTTCATATTTATCCATGATAATATGGTGATACAGTCTTTGATGCTAAGAAACTCCTCTACAATGTACAACAAATATTGTTGTTTATACGTCATTTATTTACAAATAAGTAAGACTCTCTGCAACAAGGATATTATGAACGAGACATTTCACAATAGAACATCAGTCTTGTAGTAAAACTTGAAGACTTGATATATCGTCGTTCCACAAGCGAGCCATCTTTATGCACAGATACGTACCACAAATTGATGATTGCTAGCACCAGCAAATGTAAATATCGCTAAACTACGCAAATTGCCAAAATGTTACTCAGACCAACATTAAAATTAAATATCGTCTTTCCAAGAAATAAATAACTTAGCCCAAAATCTAGATAAATGCTGTTACAAAACGTAACAGAAGAATTATTTTTTACCATTGTTTCTACAATGTAAAAACATTACAGTTTGAAGATAATAACAGAACACCTGAAAAAGAATAAAAACTACCAAACAAAAGTATGCAAATAAAAATAATTAATTTGAATATATTAAATCAATATTTAATCCACAGTTCCGTCACACAAATCGTTATATGAATGTCTTCCATATCAGTTATCTTTACACGATAAGAACAGGCAAATTGCAAACTGAGTTAATCAATTTCACTAAAAATATTTTAATGTCGTACAATTAAATGAAAATAATATTTCCTTATGCTATTCATGTTGTATAAAATCAGAGTATTCACTGAAGATTAGACAGACCTATAAACTAAACAACTATTTGTTTTACATGAAAGATGAACTACTTAGATAATTAATTATTTAAAAAATGGCACTTATCACCAGTTTTATTAAATAACATTACATTTGTTGTTATGATTGTATAAATACCACAGAGTTTAATTTGATAACTAAAATCTTTGCCCCCTCTTTTGCCATGAAATTTTAAAAAATCTTGATTATTGCTGTCAGGGCTTTTGGAATAAATAGACCTGACACTGTTTTGTTTGATAGAGAAGTTAGAACAATTTTTGGTGGCAAAATTGCAAAGGATCTGGAATTATTCTAGCCTACACTTTTCTACATTTCCTCATTTTAATCTCCATCTGTCACTTCTGGCAATGCAGAAAAATAATTTTCTGCATTAAAGAATGTCCTGACAGTTAAATGTTTGATCCATAATAGGAGAATTTGGATTACTACTTATTTATTGTATGGCTTTTGGTGCTGAGATTTCCCGAAGAGATATCTGACTTGCCTTTGATTTAGCTCTTTTCATTTAATCACAGTGGTTGCATCTTTAAGGGAATTTGAATCTGTCAGTAGAGAAAGGAATTCTGAAAGAATTGGCTCCGGCCTATGGTAGAAACCAACCCCAGAATTTGCCTAAACTGAATCGCAGCATTACCCTGCTAGGTAATTAGGCTATTATACTAGCTATTATACTAATTTTAACTTACCATAATGCTAGTGGACAACTGAAAAATGTTTTCCTCTTCTTTCTTGTTACATACTTATAAATAATTAGAAACCATCATAGCAGCAAGCAATACAAAAAACAGTAAACAACAGCAATTACATTAAATTTAACTGCAAATAAGAACTGAACTGACTAACAAAACAACAACTGAGCTCCAGTAAGGCTAACAATGTACTGTAGTTGGTAAGGAAGGAAGAAGGATTGGGTTTAATGTCCTGTTGACACCGAGGTCATTAGAAACTGAGCACAAGCTCAGATTGTGTCAATGATGGAGAAGAAAACTGGCCGTTCCCTTTCACAGGAACCATCCCGGCATTTGCCTTGAATGATTTAGAGAAATCTCGGAATGGCCGAACACGGGTTTGACCATCGTCCTCCTGAAAGTCAAACTGGTCTTGGCTAAAGTAAGGATAGGTGATAACAGATTGTGCTATCGATACATCAACAGATTAAGTCTATTGATGGCCTTGCTGACTATCAATACTGCATATCCTTTTTCGTCATACCTTTCAATTTCACTACATGGCAAAAGGTTGTGCCTCATTTCATTTGGTGATAGGGGCATCCAGATCTCCTGGACTACTCCTTTGACTACATCCTTCTGAAATCCCTATAAAATTGGAGCAGATGTACCCTGTCTGCTCCCCAAGAGCTGTGGCTAAGGCCTACAGGGTACTGGCTTTCATGTTCCTCAGGTGCAGCAACCATGACAATTTGGAGTAAAAAAAAAAAATGATGCCCAGAAATCTCATGAAGTCTTTAAAATGTAGAATGGTATCTCTCATACGCAAGCCAGGTAAATTAAAATTACAACAAGAATGATTAAAATCAACACACACACACACACACACACACACACACACACACTTATAGGAAGAAAACTGAAAACCTGTCTTAGCAGCCCACTTCTCTAACCTCCGCACAGCAAGCTGCAACTGACGAGTCACTGTTGCAGCAAAATCATTCATAAATAAGGAGCATTTTAAAGGGCTCTTTACCGCAAACATGATACTGTTTATAGTAAAGAGCGTAATAGTTAAGCTTGTCTCCAACGTGGACCCTAAAGAAAAAAACACTCAGGAAAGACCATACGAAGATGGTGAGGCGGCCACGAAAGCCCCATTGATGAAGTTACTCTAGAATACCATTTGTCCAAGTAGTGTCATACGCTTTACTGATGTCAAAGTAGATACCAGCACAGTAATGTTTACACAGGAAAGCCAGCCACAATCAGAGTAGCTTGTCGACATGGTTCGAAATCTCCACAATCCACATTGAGAGTGGCTAAGGAGTTGTCTGATCTCTAACAACCAGATCGGATGATGGATAACCATTCGCTCCAGGGTCTTTCCAACACAGATTGTTAAGGCGATACTCCAGTAACAAGTGGGACATGTGCAGTCCGTTCCTCATTTGAGGAAAGGGATCAAAATTGCCTCTCTCCAATGGGTGGGAAGTAAACTGTCTGTCATATCAAATTAAAACATTCAAGGAGGATTTCCTTTGATGCTGTAGGCAAATGTCAAAGCATGTAATACCAGATTTGGTTGTGACAGGGTGCAGTATCACCAGTCTCAGACAATGCCAATTCCAGCTCCCACATGGAGAGATGGTAGTTGTAAGACCCAAAATAGTTGGATCTGATGTCCACGTTGCCCTTCTCTTCAGTAGAACAATAGCAGCAAAATGCTGGATCCTGACTGGCATTAGCAGTAATCTTTGCAAAATGCTCCACCAACGTCTGCGTGATGTCTCCAGACAGTGTCTGGAGACACCACTGTTTCAGTTGTCTGGAGACACCACTGTTCCAGCACTGCTGCTATTGGCAAACAATAGTGTTTGCCAGAAAACCTGTTGATGGCCTCACATACTTTTGTAGAACAAGTGGAACGGTTGATGGAGTCCAGGAACAAACAATTGCTGTGATATTTTCTTGCTCTTCTTAATCAGGTGTCAAGTCTTGGCTCTTGCGACACAACATGCTGCGACGATGTCTGCTGTTAGGTGGTACTTAAACCATTGAAGAGTGGTACAGCTCTCTGGATTGCTGACTGGCACTTACCAGACTACCAAGGTAAATGTTACCCCCAAGAGGAGCTGACAACTTTGGGATGGATAATTCTGTGGCATGATGCAATGCGGTCCACACATTCCTGGACACTGCCACAGTGTTCGAAGACAGCCAGCTGGCTGAACAGTGTCCAGTTAGCCCTGCTTAGCATCCATTTCAGTGGCTTCTGTTCAGGTAATGTTCCATCCACAGTGGGAAGTGGTAACTGGAATTAAGGTCATCAACTGCTTCAAACTCAGAAGTCTGCCTGGGCAGGAGAGCAGAAAGAGAGATCGATGGCCAAGAACAACCCAGTAGCAGCCCAGAAGTGAGTGGGACTGCACACCACCTGAGAAATCATAAGATTCTCCAAGACTCAACCACTAGGGCAAATATAGTGTGAGCTCCATAATATATTTGACATCTCTTTATAGGAGAAATGGTTGGGGAAGTTGTTCCTTAAGATCTACTTCAAAGTCTATTCCATCTTCTGGTGTTTTTTTTTTTTTTTTTGTGGTTTTAGGGTGCACAACTACAGTGGCCATTAGCGCCCAGACTAAATTATGAATGCACTGCAAGGCACAATGTTAAAACAGCAACTAAAAAGGACAACACTATGGCTAAATGGCTCTGAGCACTATGCAACTTAATTTCTGAGGTCATCAGTCACCTAGAACTTAGAACTAATTAAACCTAACTAACCTACAGACATCACACACATCCATGCCCGAGGCAGGATTCGAACCTGCGACCGTAGCGGTCGCTCGGCTCCAGACTGTAGCGCCTAGAACCGCACGGCCACTCCGGCTGGTGACAACACTATAAAAGGCACATTAACAGGCAAGGGATTAAAAGGAAACAGCATAATCAAATGTCCTTAGACAGGTTTGTCAAGCGGATAAAACGAAGAACGCGAGCAGCTGCTCCTGGGTCATCCGCTAAAATTTCGTCCAGAGTACATGGCAGGCCAAGATCAATGCGCAGTGTATTAAAATTCAGACAGGACGTTAAAATGTGGCATACTGTCAGCAATTGCCCACATGGGCAGAACGGTGCCGGCGCAGCCGTCAGCAGATGGCGGTGGCTGAACCAGCAGTGTCCAATCTGTAACGGGGCCAAAACAACCTCCTCCTGCCGAGAAGGACGTGAAGAGGTCGTCCAAGCCGTTGGGAGAGGTTTCAAGGCCCGAAGCTTGTGTTCAGTAAGTGTAGACCAATCAGCATGCCACAGCGATAAAATGCGCTGACCAATCAGCATGCCACAGCGATAAAATGCGCTGACAAATGACCCTGCTAAAATCAGATGAGACACACAACAAGAAGCTGCCTGAGGCTGGAGGACCGCAGCCTTGGCCGCGGCATCTGTAGCTTCGTTCCCAGGGATACCGACATGGCCAGGAACTCACATAAAGATAACTGGAGAACTGTCGTCCACCAGCTGCTGAAGAGAGTGTTGGATCTGGTGCACTAAAGGGCGAACCAGAAACGGATCACTGAGGCGCTGGATGGCGCTCAAGGAATCAGAGCAGATGACATAAGCAGAATGTCGGTGGTGGCGGATGTAAAGAACAGCCTGATAGAGGGCAAATAGCTCAGCTGTGAAGACCGAACAATGGCCATGGAGCCGGTAGTTGAAACTGTATGCCCCGACAATAAAAGATCACCCACACTGTCATTGGCCTTAGAGCCATCTGTATAAATGAAGATCGTATTAATGAACTTTGAACGAAGTTTGACAAACCGCGAGTGGTGTACCAAAGCTGGGGTAGAAACCTCCTTTGGGAGCGAGCTGAGGCCAAGGTGAACGTGAACCTGAGCCTGGAGCCAAGGTGGCGTTTGGCTCTCGCCCACTCTAAAGGTTGCAGGGAGTGGAAAATCAAGTTGCTGAAGGAGGCGACGAAAGCGAACTCCAGGAGGTAGCAGGGCAGATACATACAACCCGTATGACGGTTTAGAGAATTGTCAAAAAAGGAATGATAAGACGGGTGGTCGGGCATTGACAATAGCCGACAGGCATACCGACAAAGCAGTATATCGCGCCGGTAGGTTAGTGGCAATTCACCGGCTTCAGCATGAAGACTCTTGACGGGACTAGTATAGAACGCTCCGATCGCAAGACGTAACCCCCGATGTTGTATAGCGTAGAGGCGGCATAAGATCGACGGCCGTGCAGAGGAGCTCTCATAATCCAGCTTTGAGCGGACGATCGACCGATATAGGCGAAGTAGGACGGTTCGATCCGCTCCCACGACATACCGCTGAGAACATGGAGGACATTTAGGGAACGGGTACAACGGGCAGCCAAATATGACGTGGAGACTAGCTAAGTTTCCTGTCAAATGTAAGACCTAAAAGAATGGGAGAGCAACGGGACCGAGATGTAAGGACAGTGGGAGAAATTCTTTGTAGCGCCAGAACTTAATACAGACCATCTTCTCGGCAGAAAAACGGAAGCCATTGGCGACACTCCAGGAGTAAAGACGGTCAAGACAACGCCGAAGACAGCGCTCCAGGAAACATGTACACTGCGCGCTGCAGTAAATGGTAAAATCGTCCACAAAAAGGGAGCCTGACACATCAGCCAGAAGGCAATCCATTACTGGATTGATCGCTATGGTGAAGAGAGCGACGCTCAAAACTGAGTCCTGTGGCACCCCATTCTCCTGGCGAAAGGCTTCGGACAGGACAAAACCCACACGTACCCTGAACTTTCGATCCATTAAAAATGCAAGAATAAAAAGAGGGAGGCGACCGTGAAGGCCCCATGTATGCACGATGCGGAGAATGCCCGCCCTCCAACAGGTGTCGCAAGCCTTCTCCAAATCAAAGAACACTGCCACTGTCTGGTGCTTCCGCAAGAAGTTATTCATAATGAAGGTCAACAAGGTAACCAGATGGTCAACAGCAGAGTGGCACTTACGAAATCCACATTGCACATTGGTAAGTAGGCATCGAGATTTGAACAGCCAAACCAAACGAGAGTTAACCATTCATTCCATCACCTTACAGACACAGCTGGTAAGGGAAATGGGTCGATAACTGGAAGGCAAGTGCTTGTCCTTCCCTGGCTTAGGAATCGGGACAATCGCCAGCATGTGGGAACACGACCCTCAATCCAGATGCGACTATAAATACGAAGAAGAAAACCTTTATCTGCAGGAGAAAGGTTCTTCAGCAATTGAATAGGAATAGAATCAGGCCCCGGAGCGGAGGACCATGACCGGGCAAGTGCACTTTCGGGTTCACGCATGGTGAATGAGGCATTATAACTTTCATGATTTGAGGAGTAGAAGTTAGGTGGCCTTGCCTCTTCTGCCTGTTGTCGGGGGAGGAAGGCAGGGTGATAATGAGCAGAGCTCGAAACCTCTGCAAAAAAAATCGGCCGAAAGCATTGGAGACATCCTCAGGGGCCACAAGGACGTCATTCGCGACCGTCAAGCCAGAAATGGGTGAGCGGACCTTAGTGCCAGATAGCTGGCACAGGCTACCCCAGACAACAGGAGGAGGAGTAAAACTGTTGAAGGAGCTTGTAAAAGCAGCCCACCTGGCTTTCTTTAATAACACGATGACACTGCGCACGTAATTGTTTATAATTAATACAATTCGCCATCGTAGGGTGCCGTTGAAAGGTGTGTAAAGCACGTCGACAAGCATGTATAGTGTCTCTACATGCTGCGGTCCACCAGGGGACCGGTACGCAACATAGAGAAGAAGTAGTATGAGGGATGGAATATTCAGCAGCAGTGATAATGACTTCCGTAAGGTGTGCGACCTGACTATTGCAGCTTGCGAAGTTTTGATCCTGAAATGTCGCCCTGGAAGAGAAGAGCCCCCAGTCTGCTTTGGGAATGTTCCAACTAGTTGAGCATGGAGATGAGGTATGATGTAGGAGATCGATAACACAAGGGAAGTGGTCGCTCGAATACGTATCAGAAAGAGCGTACCACTCAAACCAACATGCAAGTCGGGTAGTACATATAGAGGGGTCTAAATTGGAATAGGTGTGTGTTGTGCCCGAAAGAAAAGTAGGGGCACCAGTATTGAGGCAGACAAGATTGAGGTGGTTGAAAAGGTCTGCTAAAGGTACGTTGTCCAAGACGCGACGCACACTAGCGACTGCGACAGGTTGCTACGTGATGACAGAAGTTGCCTACTGGCGCATGCGCAGTTCGAGTTTGAGATGTGACGCGCGACTGTTGCGGCAGCACTGCACCAGTGAGCAGTGTTGCGATGGAAGTCGGACGACACGAAGAAGTACGGCTGCCAGAAAGGTGTCGAGCCAGTCAAGGAAAACTGAAATGAGCCACCCACAGGATGTGATGCTCTGTGAGTTGGTCTCACAACATCCTTGCCTTTACGATTTGAAGAACCCTAAATACAGGGACACTTTGTTTAGAGACAGAATTTGGGAAGAAATTGATGCATAGCTGAAACTGGCAGGTGAGTGAAATACATATTTTTTCCCACTAATGCAAATTTTTCAGTCCTGTTACGAAAATCAGTATAATCCATGCAGATGTAGAATTAGAATGATGAAAATGAACTTGGAGGTTAATTTTCGCATTACTCCTTTTTTGTGACAATAAAAATTGAAAACGGCAAGTACATTATAAAATGAACAATCTGAAGTACAACGAGAAAGTTACATTTTACAATACCTCCACTTTGAAAGTAAACGGTAGACTGGTGTCTTGATGATACCTTCCCGTTGTGAAAAACCACCACCAGATTGTTGTGCAGCTTTCTGTAATCAATAGGTGCTCGTTTTTGAGGAAGGCGTTTCTCAACAGATTGTGCAAACAGTATGCTGCAATAAGTAATTTGTCACATTCACTTCAATTCATTGGTAGAAGATGGTGCTCAAAAAACTTGTGCCAAAAGTGCACAACTGTTTTACAAGGCCCTTCTGGTCTGACACAGTTCACAATTGAAATTCGTCTTTTGTAAATCCTGGAGTCATCTTTTGAGTGCAGCTTGGCAAGATTGAATGTTCATGTCATCCATAACGATGTATGCTGTCAGAATATAATAATATGGAAGGTCATTTGGATGGGAATAAAGAGTCAGTCGGCTATGAAAGTTGCCTTAGCTTGTTCCAAAAGTTTCTACATGGGAGAAACTGACAAGTATAATTTGGGGAAATTTTGTGAACAAGCACGGACATTATTCCTCCCACATTTCTGCCAGAGTATACTGTAGACGTTCAGAATGAAAATTCTAGAGATGTGTAAGGTGTAACCCTATCTTGTTGTCAAGAACTTAAAACAATGCAATGACGCTAGCGTGCGCTTATTGTTAATAAACTTATCTTTCATTGGAATTTTAGGTGAAATGTGCAAAAACAGATGGGAGGAATATTCGGGACCCGTATCAGAGAAATAAACGAGAAAGCTTGGAACAGGTTCACATGCCTCAGCAAAACCAAGAAAATGGATTCTGCTTGATCACTTGACTTTCCTGGAGACAGTTCAACAGGAGAGGCAGTACATATATTTGTTGATTTTAAACACACTGCTTTCATCTGCACATCTGTTTCGCTTCTTTGCTATTGTAAATAATAATTTTTGCCTCATATTGATATATTTAACGAGCTACAACCAAAAATACTTTGTTCCAGATCTATCTCCAATATTTCTCTATCGGAAGAAACACCCGACAGTATAGTTTCTGGCATTATACCTGATTTCGAGGAGAATACAGACATTGAATCTCCTCAGCCAGAAACGTCTGAAATGACAGAGGTGGAATGCACAGTAGATTTAGGTACAACTTCCAAGCAGTTGAATCAAGAACCTTGTCCCAGCGGCACAAACGTACGTAAAAGGAAGAACTTGCGTTCTGAGGATAGAATATTTGACCTGCTCGAAAAACGACAGAGTGAGCGGGAAATGGCATTTGAAGAAATAAAAAAAAGATGCCTGGAGACAAGTGCAAAGGAAGATGATGTCGATTTGTTCTTACGCAGCATGGGCCTGACAATGAAGTCATTCCATCCTACTACTTTGGCAGAGGGGGGGGGAATCTGCATTCTAGTGATGGACATGCAACTTGAAAATGAAAAGTTTCAGACTACGGCAGAACAGCCTAAAACTATCTGAGGCGATTGTACCGTAAGCGATACGCACGGTATATTTTCTCTTTTGTAAAAATGTTGCTTCATTTATAAAAGTGTGCAGTTCTTTTTAAAATGCATGTTGTTTCATTCAGTTTCACGATTTTTTTTTTTTTTTTTTGTTATTCTAAATCAGTTACAAATATGAAAATAAACTTGCTTATAGTGTTGAAAATTATTCTTTTATTTGTGGCACTACAAACTGAAAAGACAAGTACATTATAAAATTAACTATATTAATAGGAAATATGGCTGTCCTTCATCAAATGATTATTACTATAATCATTTGTTGTTCTTGCCTGGGATTCAATATCTGTTTTGCCAAGGTACAGAACCTTCATTTGCGAAATAATCTGTAAACTGCTTTCTAACCTGGAAAACTTCAATTTGAGAGAAACCGCCATGAAGTGTAATGGCAACTAAGTTTTGCGTTGGTTGCTGCAGCGTTTTATCCTCAGTGTAGTAGGGTTCCCCATTTCTTTCAAGGTAGGCATCTCTCAATAGATTATGCGAACAACTTGCTGCAATATCTATTTTATCACACGTAGTCACTTTAACTGCAATTGGTTGGTAGAATACTCTGAAAACTTGGGCCAGGAGTGCAAAACTGTTTTCCGAGACTCTTCTGGTCCGACACAACCTGTAATTGAAAATTCTCTTTTGTGCATCCTGGCGTGCTTCACTTCTTGTATATGGTTTCATCATGTGTTTGCCAAGACTGAATGCTTCATCACCTACAATGATGTATGGTGTCACAGTATCAGAATCTGGAAGAGCAGTTGCAGGAGGATAGAACGCCGTTTGGCTAAGCAAGGTCCCTATTTTTGATTTATGTAAGATTCCGCTGTCTCCTTCTTTTCCATATGATCCAACATCTATCATTACAAACTTATATTTTGCATCAACAATAGCTAAGAGAACAGTAGAGAAATGCTCATGGTGATTGTAATAAAGTGATCCAGAATTAGGTGGGCAAATCATTCTAATTTGCTTGCCATCTACAGCACCGACACAGTTTGGAAACTGCCATTTGTTACAAAATTCCCTTGCATTTTCCAAAAGTTTCTCTTTTGAAGGTACTGGCAGGTAAAGTGGAGAAAGTCTGTTGTCAAGTGCGGTGAGTACTTCTTCCACTAGTCTACTGATGTATCCTGTGGAGATTCGGAAGGAGAATGCTAAGGATGTGAAAGATTCTCCTGTTGCCAAGAACCTGAAAATAAGAAACCCATTAAGCTACTATTTTGAATAGACTTAGCTTCCATGGGATACTAGTGAAATATGCAAGAACAGACGGAACATTTTTGGGACTTGCTTGGAGAAATAAAAGAAAAATAAAGCTTGGAAAAGGACCAGTTTTTTGCTAATGTGGTGTTGGGAATAATAATTGAAGCCTGTGGTTGATAATTTTTTGTTAAGATGACCATGTACATGTGTAATGAAATGCATAACAGTGATAGCTGAAATAATTTCATTCATACCAATTCAGTCAGTCGGTTTTGTGGTGCACCATTAAAAGTAGCTTAGGTCATATGAACGAAGGTAAATGTTGTGATGCTCCTTGTAGATTCATCTGTCTCATGTAGGATATAGATGACGTGTGATAAGTAAAAGAATATTGTTTTCCATATTCCCTGGAATACGGTTTATGACCGAATCTGATGAATTTACGTAAATGTAAATATTATAGGATACATTCTCAAGCATTTCCTTACAACTTTTGTTGATACATTTAACAAGCTGTAACAAGAGAGACTTTGTTCCAGATATGTCTGCAATATTTTGCTCTCACAGTTGAATGAAATGATAGACAATACGGTTTCCATCGCTGGGACTGATTTTAAAGACAATACGAAAGTTGAATCCATATCAACAAATCTGATAAAAGCCTGAGAGAAAAGAATACAAGCTGCATCAAAAGTTTCAGATGAACATACAATTGTTCTGATCCCAGCGCCGCAAATGTACATAAGATAATAAAATTACACGTACCTTAGCGTCACTGCGAGTTTTTCAGCTGCACTGATACGTTTCTTGACCCGGTTGCACGATTTTCTCTGTATGTCACTTTCTATAAGTTCCAAAACATGAGCAAACTGGCTGACACTTAATCTGAAATAATGTCTGAATTTCGTATCATTTAAAAGGTGCCTGTTAAACAGCCTTCATCACCACGTGTCGCAAAAAGACAATGAACCTCCTCCTTTTTCCTTTTGTTGTGGAGCCACAACAACATTACTGTGTCATTGTCTTCTTCTTGCTGTAAAATATCTAAGTACTTTAAAGTGAAATCGAATGTGGCTCTACTTCTCTCCATCATGTCAATGACAGACCGCAGCTTGGGAAACACACGCCGCTACTGACAAGTGAAGGTCAAATACAGCTGAGCGACAGATGGCATACCCATCCGTACTTATCGCATGATGTACTATGAAGCGACAATGCGATACTCACTGGAAGTAACACTCAAACCCAGTGTCGCTATGATTTACCTACCACATCACATAAAAAATATAATTGATGGCAGGGCGATATTAAACTAATTTGAACATTTTCCCACTCTGTTGAAAAACGTAAATTTTTGACATTTGTTGGTTTTGTTAGGACGTCTACTTCTACTTGGGTATCCTCGTCCAGGTTCAGAAGAAAATACTAGAGGTGAGTAATTTATCCTCTTCCCAAGAATGAGAAGAAAATATATTGAAGGCAGTATGTCTTTACTTTTAAGAAACCTACATTTCGTGGCATTTTAAATGAAATTGTCAAGAGCATATGGAGAAATATTAGTAACTCATACCGGAGAAATATATGACATAAAATGGTTTCATTAGGTCCAAATGCGTTGACGAAACAAAACAAATGCATTCTCTATCGTGTGATGACCACATGATTCATGTTGCGCACCAACATAACTGGCGGCTAGTCACAACGCTCCCGGAGATACATGAGCCCAAATCTCGGAAACGGAGATCGATATCATTCTGATCTCAACTTTAAAAATAATTTCGATATGTTAGCTTCTTTTCATCGGCAACGATGTATGACCTAACATGAGCCATATGCAAAGTAGCCAGCGACCACATCTTTCACTGTACACAATTCAAAGTTTATGCAGTAGGTTACTTGTAAATTAAGTATCGGAATAACTGACAAATATCGGAAAAACAGACACCTCATTATCAAGCTGTGATGTGAAACTGTAAGATACGCAAACATCGTATCGAAAAACTAACTCTGGGAGCCAATGTAACTTTGTTCCATTAACATACAGTACTTTTTACAGCAAGAAAATAGGAATTCTTATTTTTCTTATGTATTTGAATCCACCGCCGCCGACCAGAGCTTGGGAAACAGTGATGACTCCTGTCGTGTTGCGGCCTTGTCATCGTCTGCCAGGGTGGGAAAAGAGGAGGGGGCAGCGTTGTAGTTGCAGCCAACTGTTGCGTCTTGGACAACGTAGCTTAACAGGGAGCCTCTCGGGCAGGATGCTGTAAAGCCTCAAAGGGGATGGTGGGCATTGAAGTCTCCAGTCAACAAAAATGGTGCAGATAGCTGAGCAATAATTTGCACCATGTCTACCCTAACGGCAGACGACAATGGTGTGTAAACAGTACAAATGGAAAATGTGAAAGTGGGGAGAGTAATTCGGACGGCAACTGCCTGCAGATCGGTGTGCAATGTGATGGGATCGTAGTAGATATCATACCGGACCAGCAACATAACCCCTCCATGAGCCAGAATACCTGCCACAGGGGGTAGGTCAAAACGCACAGAGGTATAATGTGCCAAGTCAATATGATCGCATGGGCGTAGCTTCGTTTCCTGGAGAGCTACTACGAGCGGACAGTGCAAGCGTAGCAACAACTTTAAGTCCTCTTGGTTTGAGCGAATGCCGTGAATATTACAATGATGAAGAGCCATCGTGAGAAGAAAAAGTAAAAGGAGAAGCAAGAAGGGGTCACATTGAAGGACGCTGAGGGCCTGGCTTCAAGTGAGCACTGTTGCCGCTATCAATAGGCGGAGAGTCGTCGTCAATTTTTTCAATAGATTCGTAGGCCACCATCTTAAGAAGGTTGGGAGGGGGAGCGTCCTCCGCCGGTGAACGGCCAGATGTTCAGCTACCAGTGGAGCGGCCAGGTGAAATGGATGACGGCCTGGGGCGACAACTGCTGGGTGGCACAGGAGAAGAAACACGCCGTGGTGGAGAAGGAGAACTTTGCTTCCTATGAGCCTACTTGGAAGGTCGTTTAGTCAAAGTACTGGCCGATGGCTGGGAGGTAGGGGTACGTAAGAAGTCTTCATGGGACGGTTCCTTCTTGAATGCCCATGCTTCTGGGTCTTAGACTTGGCAGAAGCTGATGAAGGTGCTTGTGTCTTAGGGGTGACGGGAGGAAGAGGAGACGTTGACCGGGCGATCTTAGCACTAGCCAAACAGATGACTATAGCGCTAAAGGTCAGATCGCATGTCTGCGTCAATACCTCCCTGGTAGGCCGAGGACGGTACTGTATTTCCCCGCTGGGAGCAGCGTGGGCTTCCTACTAGCAAAAAGCTTGCGAGCAGCCGAGGTGGACACTTTCTCTTTGACCCGAATTTCCTGTATACAGCGTTCATCCTTGTAGATGGGACAGTCGCGAGAGAATACTGCATGGTCACCCTGACAGTTCACGCAACGAGGAGACGGAGGTGGACAGTCACCCTCATGGGCGTCCCTGCCACAAGTGACGCATTTAGCCGCATTAGAACAAGACTGTCAGGTGTGGTTAAAATGCTGACACTGATAGCAGCGCGTAGGTGTCGGGACATAGGGGCAAACAGAAACAACCTCATAGCCCGCTTTGATGCGCGACGGTAGCTGAACACTACCAAAGGTCAAGAAAAGTGTGCGAGTCGGTACAAGGTCATTGTCGACCTTTTTCATGACCCTATGGACAGCCGTCACGCCCTGCTCTGCGAGGAAAGACTGAATCTTCTCGTCAGTCAATCTGCCGAGTGATATAGTATATACCACACCACGTGACGAATTCAAGGTGCGGTGAGCCTCCACCCGGACAGGGAGCGTGTACGGGAGTGTGGCCCAAACGAGTTTTTGTGTCTGAAAGCCGCTCTCAGTTTCCAACAACAAGGTACAGTTACGCATCCTGGTACAAGACTTTACAGGTCTGGCTATGACATCCACGGCCTTCTGAATAACGAAAGGGTTGACAGATGAAAAATCCTTTCCATCGTCAATCTAGAAACTACGATGAACTTTGGGTCAGGCGGTAGTACTTTTGTCACTGGTGGCTGGTCAAGTTTCCGTTTTTGGGCAGAAGTCGAGAGAGAAGAAGAAGAGAAATCCATTGCAGATGAATCCCCTATGATTGCCAGCGTCTCCGATGGCGCGCTCCTTCCTTGTGGGGATCCTCTCAGAGGGCACTCCCGCCTTAGGTGAATGTTTACACCTCAGGTCACACCTCCCAAGAAACGGACAGAGGGACCAATCGGAAGGTGTCAGCTTGGGCAATCACCCCTCCCTGGGCCTGGCATTTACCAGGGGGTACGCACAGGCCCTACTCGTCTACCCAGGGCGGGGAATTACACCGGCTATGCGTGCGAACGCGTGGGTCAGCCTTCAGGCACGCACAGAGAGAAAAGAAGAATAGGAGAAAAAAAGGAGAGGGAGAGAAAGGACAGACTGTCTCAAACGCCGAGGCGGAGACCATAGGGTGGACAAAAAGGTAAGGAGAAGCAGCTAAGGTAAAAAGTAAGGAAGACAGTGAGAGAGGGAGAAGGACAAAGAAAGGAAACAAACAAAGGAAGGAAGAAACCAGAATAAGCGAAAAACCAAAATGACCCCATATGTAAGTCGCTGAACCGTCCGTCTCCGGACGCAGGTGCAAACTACCCCCTTGAGGGGGAGGGACTCCTTTCAGTTGCCTCTTACGACAGGCAGGACTACCTTGGGCCTATTCTTACCCCGGACCCGCAGGGGGGATCTTGTGGGGGTAAAAGTGAGCAAACAGTGATCCCCCAACACACGTGACTTTCAACTGTGACTGCTTGCAAGTCAGTAACTACGGGGAGAACAGGGGAGTGGTGTGCGTTACTGACCAACATAGTGACCCCTCCCTTGGCTCTTTTTCCAGTCAGGTCATCCTTGGAGTGGAGGGTATACATGTTTCTTGTAAACAAGCACAGGGGGCATTGCCTGTGCAAGGAGCTTCAGTTCCTCCATGAGACCTGAACCCATTCATGTTCCATTCTAGTATCAGAGCCATTTCACCACTTTGCACTGGGGAGGTGGGGCACATTTAGAGTGAGGGGGAGTGAAGCGAATGCCTGCATTCGATGATGCATCTAACACTATGATGTTCTCCTACGCAGTCAGGTGTGCCAGAATAACTTCTGACTATGCCCGGGCAGCTTTTTACCTGAACACTGTGACCCCTTCCGTGCTCCCATTCCCTTCGAGGATATGAGGAAAAGGGGGCATTGAGTCACTCTGCTTTCATGTGCCTTCTTGACGCTCCCTGCAGAGCTGTTGCTCGTCTCTTCTGTTGTTGCCACCAGGACTGCTATGTCTTCACTCGCTTTGCTTTGCCATATACAGGTACAAGTATAGGTGGAAGTGTCTACCTTGGGAACAGGTTTCCACCACATGCAACCATATGAAGTAGCAAAGACAGTGGATTTTGTTGCCTTATACCGTATTTACTCTAATCTAAGTCGCACTTTTTTTCCGGTTTTTGTAATCCAAAAAACCACCTGCAGCTTAGAATAGAGTGCAAAGTAAGCGAAAGTTCTGAAAATGTTTGTAGGTGCCGTCACAACTAACTTCTTCCGTCGAATATATGTAGCGCTACACAGGCATGCTTTGCAGGCACAAAGATAAATACTGGCGCCAAAATCTCTGCGTCATTTAAAAAAAAAAAAAAAAAAAAAAAAAAAAAGGAGGTGTAAAACGAGCTCTTTTTTCTCCGCCCCGAGTTTCGACCACTGCATTTTCATACATTATCCAATGAAGTAAATACACTCCTGGAAATGGAAAAAAGAACACATTGACACCGGTGTGTCAGACCCACCATACTTGCTCCGGACACTGCGAGAGGGCTGTACAAGCAATGATCACACGCACGGCACAGCGGACACACCAGGAACCGCGGTGTTGGCCGTCGAATGGCGCTAGCTGCGCAGCATTTGTGCACCGCCGCCGTCAGTGTCAGCCAGTTTGCCGTGGCATACGGAGCTCCATCGCAGTCTTTAACACTGGTAGCATGCCGCGACAGCGTGGACGTGAACCGTATGTGCAGTTGACGGACTTTGAGCGAGGGCGTATAGTGGGCATGTGGGAGGCCGGGTGGACGTACCGCCGAATTGCTCAACACGTGGGGCGTGAGGTCTCCACAGTACATCGATGTTGTCGCCAGTGGTCGGCGGAAGGTGCACGTGCCCGTCGACCTGGGACCGGACCGCAGCGACGCACGGATGAACGCCAAGACCGTAGGATCCTACGCAGTGCCGTAGGGGATCGCACCGCCACTTCCCAGCAAATTAGGGACACTGTTGCTCCTGGGGTATCGGCGAGGACCATTCGCAACCGTCTCCATGAAGCTGGGCTACGGTCCCGCACACCGTTAGGCCGTCTTCCGCTCACGCCCCAACATCGTGCAGCCCGCCTCCAGTGGTGTCGCGACAGGCGTGAATGGAGGGACGAATGGAGACGTGTCGTCTTCAGCGATGAGAGTCGCTTCTGCCTTGGTGCCAATGATGGTCGTATGCGTGTTTGGCGCCGTGCAGGTGAGCGCCACAATCAGGACTGCATACGACCGAGGCACACAGGGCCAACACCCGGCATCATGGTGTGGGGAGCGATCTCCTACACTGGCCGTACACCACTGGTGATCGTCGAGGGGACACTGAATAGTGCACGGTACATCCAAACCGTCATCGAACCCATCGTTCTACCATTCCTAGACCGGCAAGGGAACTTGCTGTTCCAACAGGACAATGCACGTCCGCATGTATCCCGTGCCACCCAACGTGCTCTAGAAGGTGTAAGTCAACTACCCTGGCCAGCAAGATCTCCGGATCTGTCCCCCATTGAGCATGTTTGGGACTGGATGAAGCGTCGTCTCACGCGGTCTGCACGTCCAGCACGAACGCTGGTCCAACTGAGGCGCCAGGTGGAAATGGCATGGCAAGCCGTTCCGCAGGACTACATCCAGCATCTCTACGATCGTCTCCATGGGAGAATAGCAGCCTGCATTGCTGCGAAAGGTGGATATACACTGTACTAGTGCCGACATTGTGCATGCTCTGTTGCCTGTGTCTATGTGCCTGTGGTTCTGTCAGTGTGATCATGTGATGTATCTGACCCCAGGAATGTGTCAATAAAGTTTCCCCTTCCTGGGACAATGAATTCACGGTGTTCTTATTTCAATTTCCAGGAGTGTACAAATGCCGTATTGTTCATCTTCGAATGTAGCAGCATTTCAATGTACTACGAAAATCCGACAGGCAAAACTGTTTGGGATGTTTGTCAATATGGCCAACTCCACGAACCGAATTTTTTCCTACCTGGAGGAGAGACGGTTGATAATAGGAACTTTTATGAAGTGTGAATCACATGCAGTATTCTCTTCACCATAAGAATAATACGAATATAAACATTTTGCCATGTATTCTTTCGTGTTTGCTGCTATCTCGTTTAAATCGTGTCTGCCTAATAAACTACAAAACTAGAGTGAGGCAACAGCAAACATGGAAGAATATACATATTATGTCATGTTTATATTTGTATTATTCTTATGCCTAATAATGATACAGTCAGAAATGAAGCATGGCAATTGACTAGAATTTTAAATCTAAGATGACTAATTGTAAGCGGCAGTAGCGTGCACAAAAGCAAGCCATGCCATGACCGACGACAGGCCGTAGACACTCATTATCAGAATGCGACAAACAATGCATGACACAGTACAGTAATGCATTTTCAGCTTAGAGTGACGTAAACACCTATAACAAAGAGAACTGCACTTATCAGAGCAAAGATAAATAAGCAATCAATTCAAACCAGACGAAGCACGTGAAAAAGGAAGGGTACCCGAATAAATATGGATGGAGCACCTGACGCATAGCAATGGCTACCTAGTAAAGCTTAACTGCTAAGCTTACGATTCGACCCAAAGTACTGTAGCTTTATCGTCATTCATTCAAGCTAAATTGTTTCTCATATTACAATGGACCAACTTTGTTTCGATTTGGAGGTGCAGCCTATAACTTTTCTCTCCCCTTGAATTTCGAGTCTCAAATTTCAGGTGCAGCTTAGATTCGAGTAAATACGGTATTCTTGTTTTGCTTCGGCGTGGGGAATCCACATGGTCACTTTTAATTTCCTGAATTTTGCATTTCTCAGCAAAAACAGGGTAGTCCCAGCTCCACACTGGGTGGCTCCCAGAGCAGTTGATACAGATCGACAGACGGGCAGTTCACTCCCAGTGTCATTGACTGCCTTTCCACACTTCAACTCCACAACTCACTGCTATACAGCCAAAACACTGGAATTTATAACACCACATAGGATCAGGGATGTAAGGCCTAACTGAAGCTGGAGGAATCCTGCCACAATACATTTAGGCAGTGTTGGAGAACTAAAGGTAACAATGAAAGTGGCAGTCTTCTCAGTTTCTCCATTATTCCTTTGCATTCGTTGCTCCACATCCATCATCAAATGTGTGTCCATTCTTGGTTCAGTTCTGCTACGTCCATGTCCGTGGTATAACAGCACATGACCATACGAGTTGAGAGAGGTGTGCATTTCAACGATAGCAGTCACCCAATTTGTACGATTTCTTAAGAAATTCCACCCACTTTGATCGGTTAGTTTCGACCAACAACGAACCATTACACACTTCTTTAATAGCTTAAAAGGTGCCACCAAGTCCTAATTCTCTATGGATATAGAAGGGGGACACTTTTTCAAACGTTCCCTACTTCCTCTTGATCACCAAAAAAACACATTTTGATTTTTGACTCCTCGAGGCCTGTTACTAAAGTCCAAATGATTCTGATTATCAGGAGAGCTAGCCTTCCTCATTTGTTTGGATGAATGGGTGTAACTATTCCCAGGTGGTACATTCATAATACTGGGAGTAGAAGGAGAAGATTTTGAGGGTTTCATCTTGGTCCCACAAACAGCTTTGGAAACAAGGGTCTATCCAGACAGAGCCATGCGTACCTGAGGAAACTTTACACAACTGAGGTGCGGCAGGTTCCCCAGAAGTTGTGGCAGGTTCCCCAGAAGTTGTCCACTAATGACTGTTCTACCTCGACAGCCATGCATCTCATCACCATGCAGCAAACCCTGATACTGAGAGATTTTACCATTCTCACGATATGGGAAGTTAAGCCAAGATACATGTTCCCTGTGATACACAATATTCCATCGCCATCCCCACAGCGGTCGTTGAGGCATGCCCAGAGCTTTTGGTAACAAGGACTGGGGGTGTCCATCAGTCCCCAGCTTAGGAACCACGGGGTTGACAAATTTGGTGTGAAATATTAAAAACAGCCACACCCATCTCTAAAATGGAATCCTTCAAGTATTTTCAATAAATGAAAGATCCTCAATATAGTTAAAAATGTTTCCAGTAGGTGTGACAATTTGTGTTGCAGAGGCCAGGTTTTTGCATACTAGCATTCTAGTGATATCTTTATGGCTTTATTAGCTCATTAGTAAATTTATGTTCTGATAAATAGTGTATATAGATAGTAAAAGGTCACCATTAGCATCTGCTATAAATCATCATTTGGGGCCAAGTGAACATAATGTACAAAAACTTACTGCATTTTCTAGACATTCTCTTTTAAAACTTGAATTATCATCATGTAAATTGTTTCTGACCAACTGTTTTCTTTCACAATACTTCTCCTTGTGCTTTTAGAATCTTTTATACACTTTAAAAACCTAGACTGTTCATTACTTTGGAAAAAAATTATTAAAAACCCATTGCTTCAAGATTACGTCCCTTAAGCTTTTTCAGGAATTATTCTGCTATGAATTCTTTTTCTTTAAAAAGAAGAAGAAGAAGAAGAAGAAGAAGAAGAAGAAGAAGAAGAAGAAGAAGAAGAAGAAGATTCTGTAGCTGCCATGCTGAGTACTCAGAAGCTTCGAAAATGTTTTCAATTTTTTTTCTGAAGCCAGTTCAGTGATGCAGGTACAGTCAGAAAATGAATTTGTTTGATCTTCATAGTTTGGTGTCAGCTGTTCCTTATGTTACAATGCATCAAGTCCTATTAAAATATGTGGAACTTTGGGGAAACTTAAGTTGAGGCCAGAATGATTTCAGGAGTGGAGAAAGAGTTCTAAGGATAACTCCCATCTGTGCAGTACAGAGAAGCTGGTGGTGGAAGGGAGGATCCTGGTGTTCCAGGTTGCGAAGCAGCCACTGAAACTGAGCATTTTATGTTCAGCTGCCTGTTGGACCACAAGTTGGTCCACTTTGCTCTTAGCTACAGTTTGGCAGTGGCCACATGTCCTGGTGAACAGCTGGATGGTAGTCATACTAATATAAAAAGTTCTGCAATGCGTACCAGGATGTATGGCCACTGCCTAGCTATGGCCACAAGCAAAAAGGACCTCCCTGTGGCACAACATGCAGCTGAACATAATGTGCTTAATTTCAGTGACTGCTTCACAACTTGGGCCGTCTGAAACCCCCTTCCAACACTAGCTTCTCTGGACTGCACAGATGGGATTTGTCTTACAATGTATTCTTCGCTCCTGAAATCATCCTGACCTCAACCTGATGCAACCTGCTATTCCCGACCCTCCACCCAACAGTTCTGCCCCGTCTGTTCTATCACCTCCTCCCAATTCACGTCCTCCACCCTCATTGTACTCCACTTTGCCAAGATCACCAATCTTTTCCTCTCTCTCTTGTTCTCCATCAGCTTTTTCCACTTTCTGCTATTTTCATTTGCCACCCCTATTGTCCCCCTCTCCCACAGCCTCCTGATGCCATGTCACGCAACCTTCTTTGGCCATCAACTAGTCCCTGCATGCTCAGTCAGGCAATGCTAATCCCCCCTCCCCCCGTCCCTCGCTGTTCCTCTCCCAGCTCCAAATTGGTGCTTTCACTAGAAACAACACCACTGCACTCTGGACACAGCAGCCGGAGAGAGCAGCCATGTATGTGTGAGGTGTGCCAATTTGTGAGAATGTGTGTATTTTCCCTTTTCTTTTCTGAAAAAGGCTTTGGCTGAAATCTAAGTGTGTACCAATCTTTTCACTGTGCCTATCTGCAACTCAATGTTTTGTCTTTATGGGGAGTAGCAATTTATCCTTTTCATAATATTGTTGATATTTCAACCTGGCCTTACTATTGTTTAATGTTTCATTTTAGCTAGACAAGAAAAAATTACAAGGTGTACAACTTTGCTTTCGCCGTTTGCCGATAGGTGGTGACAATGGTAAGTAGCGGTCGAAAGAAACAGATCGCAGAAGTCAGGCAGTTAGCTTGGACCTTGGTCAACATAACGTCATTCAAACATTAGTCGATTTGTGCCTGCATCATAAGTTGTTCTTGATTGAAAAGTCAGTTTATGAACCTAATTCTCGTCATTTGCGGGAGGTGTTACTGTTTTGTTTCAACATGAAGAAAACAGTAGCTGAGTCTCATCGAATGCTGTCAAGTGCATATGGTAAGGATGCTATTAGTGAAGGAACGAGTCGTGAGTGGTTTCAACGGTTCAAGAATGATGATTTTAACATCGTAGAACGGCACAGTGGTGGAAGAGACAATGTTTCTGAAGATGTAGAACTGGAGACATTATTGAGTGAAGAATCGCGTCAAACTCAAGAAGAATTGGCACGATTAGTGGTAGTGACACAGCAAGAAGGAACTTTGGTCCTATGTGAGCTGAAACCAAGAGACGTTGAACGGCGTTTGCATGTTTGTGAATAGTTGCTTCAGAGGCAAAACAGAAGGGATTTCTGCATCGCACTGTGACTGGAGATGAAAAATGGGGTCATTACAATAGCCCTAAACGCAAAAAATCATGGGGATATCCCAGCCACGCTTCCACGTCATAGGCCAAACTGAATATTCACGGCTCCAAGACCATGCTCCGCATTTGGTGGGACCAGCTTGGCATCATGTACTAAGAGGTGTTAAAACCAGGTGAAACAATCACAGGCGCTCGTTATCGAACACAATTAATGCGTATGAGCAGAGCATTAAAAGATAAACGGCCACAATACAGTGAGAGGCACGATAGAGTGATTTTGCAGCACGACAACGCTCGAACCCACGTTGCAAAAGAGGTCAAAACGTACTTGGAAATGTTAAAATGGGAAGTTTTACCCCACCCGCCATATTCTCCAGACATTATTCCCTCTGACTATCACCTGTTTAGATCAATGGCGCATGGCCTGGCTGACCAACACTTCCGATCTCATGAATCAATTTGTGGATCGCTTCAAAAGATGAACAATTTTTTCAATGCAGGAATCACGCACTACCTGAAAGATGGGAAAAAGTAGTGCCCAGCGATGGAAAATACTTTGAATGATACATGTGCAACCAAGCTGTTTCATTAAAGCCTCAAATGTTGGGGAAAAATGGCGGAAGCAGTCGTACTCCTTGAAAAAACAATTATTTGTTACAAAAAGCAAAGAATATCAAAGGAACAAAAACACCATTAATTGTATTTTCCCGCAAATAATAGAACTTTTGAAATGCCTTCCATTCCTATTCTTTAAGATGGTGGCACTGAATGTTGTATGATTTTCATACATTTTCTTTGACGTTAGTAATGAAACACTTCTCAATGGAACAGTATGTTGTCAGAGTGAGAACTAAAAATGTTGTGAACTTGTAGAGAGACTGGCCACAAATTTTGTGGAATGTTTGGTCAATGTAATGCACCAAATAAATCAACTGCCAAATTTCAGAAAACCAGTTTGGATATGGACAGTAAACTCTTGGGGCAACCTCATGTTACTTCTTCTGTGGAAAAAATCTCTGTCATGAATGATGAAGTTGTTGTATGTCCGGTGAAACCTATTTGCTGATTTTCCCAACACTGATATTTCCAGAACCTGTATGCAACGAGTTCTAAAATACACAATACCTTCTGGCCTATAAAATCCAACTGGAAAGAAATGAAGTCAATCATGAAAAGCACCCAGAATGTGGCCCATTAGGTGCTTACAAAACAAAGAAAATAACATTCACTAATGTGGTGCACTTTCTGTTGGAATGGCTTTGTGAACAAGCAAAACTGCAAGATTTGTGACACACAATATCATGAAGTAATTACAAAGAAGTCATTACCTCCATAACAAGTACTTTGTGGTGTGGCAGTTGGGCTATGAATGTTACAGGGTTGTACTTCTGCCAGAATGGCACCAGAAATGCATTTAACAGTGCATAGCGAATGCTACCGCAACACTTTACAGTGTGTTTTTGAGGTCTTAAATGCATCATATGAATGTTGAAAGAATTTGGTTTCAAAAAGATGGTGCAGTCCGTCACTCAGTGATTGGAACAATGGAGAGTTATCATGACTGGTTGATTTCTTGCAACAGTGGTGTGAAACGGTCACCAACATCTTACTATATGATACCACATGATGCCTTTCTGTTGCACTATACTGGAAACTCATGCATACATAAGTCACTTTCAGCACTCATAATCAAGATGATGTATGTAATTTCAAATGTAGAGGTGCAAGTACGCCAAGAAGTTATGAAAAAGTTTCATCAAAAGAACAAGAATGTGCCTGCAGAGTCATGGGCGGCATTTAAATAGCAACATATATCATACATAATCAAATGTAGTCCACATTGCAATAATAAGTGAATTATTTAATTTTGTCAATAAATTTGTTCATTATCATCCACTCAAAAGTTGTGGTCTTTATGGTACACCCTCTCCTATAATTCAGGTAGTGAAGGGAGACGAAAATTTAATAGTCATGGGTGACTGGAATTCGAGAATAGGAAAAGGGAGAGAAGGAAACATAGTGGGTGAATATGGATTGGGGGGAGACCTTTGGAGAAAAGAGAACCATTTGTATGAATATCAAGAGCTCAAATGGAAACCCAGTTCTAAGCAAAGAAGGGAAAGCAGAAATGTGGAAGGAGTATACAGAGGGTCTATACAAGGGCGATGTACTTGAGGACAATATTATGGAAATGGAAGAGGATGTAGATGAAGATGAAATGGGAGATATGATACTGCGTGAAGAGTTTGACAGACACTGAAAGACCTGAGTCGAAACAAGGCCCCCGGAGTAGACAAAATTCCATTGGAACTGCTGACGGCTTTGGGAGAGCCAGTCCTTACAAAACTCTACCATCTGGTGAGCAAGATGTATGAGACAGGCGAAATACCCTCAGACTTCAAGAAGAATATAATAATTCCAATCCCAAAGAAAGCAGGTGTTGACAGATGTGAAAACTACCGAACTATCAGTTTAATAAGTCACAGCTGCAAAATACTAACGCGAATTCTTTACAGATGAATGGAAAAACTGGTAGAAGCCGACCTCGGGGAAGATCAGTTTGGATTCTGCAGAAATGTTGGAACACTTGAGGCAATACTGACCCTACCACTTATCTTAGAAAATAAATTAAAGAAAGGCAAACCTACGTTTCTAGCATTTGTAGACTTAGAGAAAGCTTTTGACAATGTTGACTGGAATACTCTCTTTCAAATTCTAAAGATGGCAGGGGTAAAATACAGGGAGCAAAAGGCTATTTACAATTTGTACAGAAACCAGATGGCAGTTATAAGAGTCGAGGGGCATGAAAGGGAAGCAGCGGTTGGGAAGGGAGTGAGACAGGGTTGTAGCCTCTCCCCGATGTTATTCAATCTGTATATTTGGCAAGCAGTAAAGGAAACAAAAGAAAAGTTTGGAGTAGGTATTAAAATCCATGGAGAAGAAATAAAAACGTTGAGGTTCGCTGATGACATTGTAATTCTGTCAGAGACGGCTTGGAAGAGCAGTTGAACGGAATGGACAGTGTCTTGAAAGGAGGATATAAGGTGAACATCAACAAAAGCAAAACGAGGATAATGGAATGTAGTCTAATTAAGTCGGGTGATGCTGAGGGAATTAGATTAGGAAATGAGACACTTAAAGTAGTAAAGGAGTTTTGCTATTTGGGGAGCAAAATAACTGATGATGGTCGAAGTAGAGAGGATATAAAATGTAGACTCGCAATGGCAAGGAAAGCGTTTCTGAAGAAGAGAAATTTGTTAACATTGAGTATAGATTTAAGTGTCAGGAAGTCGTTTCTGAAAGTATTTGTATGGAAGTGAAACATGGACGATAAATGGACAAGAAGAGAATAGATGCTTTTGAAATGTGGTGCTACAGAAGAATGCTGAAGATTAGATGGGTAGATCACATAACTAATGAGGTGGTTTTGAATAGAATTGGGGAAAAGAGGAGTTTGCGGCACAACTTGACGAGAAGAAGGGACTGGTTGGTAGGACATGTTCTGAGGCATGAAGGGATCACAAATTTAGCATTGGAGGGCAGTGTGGAGGGTAGAAATCGTAGAGAGAGACCAAGAGATGAACACACTAAGCAGATTCAGAAGGATGTAGGTTGCAGTAAGTACTGGGAGATGAAGAAGCTTGCACGGGATAGAGTAGCATGGAGAGCTGCATCAAACTAATCTCAGGACTGAAGACGACGACAACAACAACAACAGCAACAACAACAACAACAACAACAACAACAACAACTCTCCTATAAAGTGAACAAGCACCTAAATTAACATACTTTGGACGAAAATAAAAAACTAGTAGTTTATTTTCAAAATGTTAGCTGCTGTTGTTTCATTCCATCTCAATGATAAAAACGACAAAACTTACAAATTTTGAAGTGCCATAAAATGGATACAGGCAGAGATAAAATGTTGTAATTTGATAAGTTTATTGATCTGCACAGGAAGAACAAATCATCAAAGTTAAATTTAAATTTGAAGTGATGGGTAAATGGCCTGTATGACTTGTCATGGAACGACCCTGTAGCAGTCACAGGCTCAAGAGATACAAGTGAATAACAGTTAAAATGACGCACTTTCTGTGAACAATAGGAATTTAGTTGCTGTTGCTATATTACTTTCCACAGTTATTTGTGCAATACCCATTTAATGTGTAACCAATCAAGAAATGATGGAAGGGACCACATTAATGTGAGAAATTACCGCTTCTGCTAAGTTGGGAGTATGTATAGATCATCTTCCTCGCCGATGGTCACATTGTGGTTGAATCTGACTTGCTTCTTTTAATTACTGGAACAGTTTTGGTATGCTTAAAACATATCCTACAGGTGTGCCTGGCCTGGTTCAACCTTTCAGCTTCCCTAAAGGTTCCCATTGCTTCAATATACATGAAAATAATGCCTCATAAATGCATCACCCCTCCACTAACTCAACCAATAAGATTTATTCTCTTTCTGAGTGCACAGCCATGAGTTACTGCTACACATTAGTAACTGCTGTCATCTGCATTGCACTATTGCCATACTGGCAATAAAACAGTTCCATCCATAGGGTCAAAATTATTCACTGCAGCAAACTGTGTGTGATACTTTGTGATCACTGTGTAGTTATTAGTGTGTGTCTAAATGTGCTAATGTGATCTGAAAGTAAATATCGCAGGTGATGGCAATAAACATGAAGGGCTTCCAAACATATTGAGGAGTACAACTTACTATGTTAACAAATTTTCAAACGTGAATCTGAAAGTGTGTCTCCTACATTCTGAAGACACAAGAACGGACTGCAAAAGCCTGCAGTGTCAGTAAGCGAATTGTATAGCTAATTTTGCATGAAAATATCACAGCAGTAGAATGGATTCTAGAACTAGATTTTGTGTTGCCTGGAAGCATCCAAACCACAAAGAAAACCTGTAACACTGAAATCTATCATACTCTGCTACGGAGAAGTTGCAGAGCTTAGATGTTTAAGTAAATCCACAAGACTTCCAGTTCAGTTTCTGTCAACAAGCAACTGTGAATTACTATTTTATTCATAATACAGTATGTATCACACCGAAATGATAAATATAATAAGCGATTTCATCTATTTGAAAAAATTACACGTAAGAGGAAACAAAAGTAAAGGGGCCAAAAGATAGATTTTTATATTTTTGCATATTTGAACAGCCCTCTATTCCCTCTGTAAAACCATTTTTGCTTCATATAAAGACCACAATTTGTTCATGAGTTACGATTGTTTTCCTAATGCTCTGTGTGGTCTGGCATTTAAATGCCACGCCTTCAATCTTGCACCACACACAGAAAAATTGCACCGATTTTGATGTTCCTTGTATGCCATTTGCTGCTGCTATTATTTTATCGTGTCAAGGTTTCCTATCCTGTACCTGATATCAATACCCTTCATTCCAATCATGTTTGTAATTGTTTGTGAACACTGTTGTTTATACTTACTGAAGTTTGTTATGAGTGAAGTAAGTTCTGATTTATGTTTCCTCTGATTTCAATATTTTTATAAATATGCCATGAACAAAGAAATTCTTGCCCAAATTAAAATTCAGTGGAAATAAATAGGAAACGGTAAATTAAATTCATGGGCGAAAGGAGTGAGATGTAAAGAAAATGAGCCCTCAAGAAATTGTGGTATCTTTAAAATCTCTTGTTGCAGTCAGCTAGTGTAGAGAACACTCATTTGAAAATACTGTGGTGAACTTCAGCATGCTCTCCTATTTTACTTCTAAAAATATTGTGTGCAGAATATGTTGTAGTGACATATCTTTGGGAGAGACTCTGTGACTTCATAAAGGGCTTGTGTCCAAACTGACATTGAATTAGGCTAGGCATGAAGCACCTGCTACAACAAAGATATCATAAATGGTAAATAATACTCTGTATGATGATGATAATATAAGGCCAGTTTATGATCTCAGATCAATTGGTAAAAGAATGGAAGCAGGCTAATTCTTTGTGCAATGCTAGACATTCCAAATTCACCTGCAAAATTTATTACTTTCAATGAAATTATTGGAACTGCTGTTGCTGAAGTCTATAATCTCTCAGTGAAGGAAGCAGCTGGAGAAGCTCTCAAGGAAAGTGATGATGGTGAAAGTGGTGATATTTGTGCACATTATGATGGCAGCTAGCAACAATATGGCCACACTTCACTAAATGGTGCTGTGGCGGCTACATCATTTAATACCGGCATGATAACTGATAACTTGTGGCAATGGGACTGAGAAAGAGGACGAACACAACTGTCAGAAGAATTATGATGGTCCAAGTGGTGAGATGGAAGAAGCAGCAATTCTAAGGACTTTTAATTGATCAGTGGCAAACAGAGATGTTAGATACACACCGTATTTAGGGGATGGTGACAGCAAGGTTTAGGACCCGATATGTGCAGAGAACCCAATGGTCCTAGTGTCACAATTTCCAAATTGGATGTATTGGGCATGTGATGAATAGAATGGGGAAAAGTAAAAAATAGAACTGGAAGATGGTAAGAAGGTAGTTGGTAAAGATCTCCTGACAAACAATGAAATAGATAAATTATAGAAATAAATTACAGAATTATTATGGCCTGAAGATAAGAAGAAATGTTGGGAATTGAGACAACATGAAGAAAACTGTATGGGCTATCTTTTCCCCCAAAAGGTTTCCACAAACGATAATTCTCAGCATTTTCTTTGCCCAAATGTTCCTGACACTTGGTTCCAGTACAGGAAAACAGCAATGTATGACCACAAACGTTCTTTACCTGCTGCAGTAATGAATGAAATTAAACAGACCTATACTTAGATATCTTTGTAAAGACACTTTGTTGAAAAAAATATCGCCATGGGAAAACACAAAATGTAAATAAATGTATAAATTCTGTCACTTGGTCTCTGTTACCAAAATCTGTTCAGATCACAACCCTCAAATTTGGTATTTATGATTCAGTTTTATGCTTCAATGATGGTGTAACAAACAAACCAAAGTTTTGGAAGCACTGGCCATAAAATCTAGTGGAAATACTACAAATTCCACGATGAAAATAGATAAAGAGAGAATCCAACCAGCAGAAATTGCCAATTTAAAAAAAGGAGGGACCAAGATAAGAAAAGAAGACTAGTAAGATTCAGATGATGCTCAGTATGGAGCAGGAAAACATTAATTGTACGTAGTTCTCATAATTAACTATTCTAAAATTGCAATATTGAACTTTAAATTGACTTTTCTAAAAACTACATTTATGACTTTTCAGATACCATTATTTTCTGAACTAAATGGCTAAGAAATATAAAATTTGGTCAATTTGTACTCAGATGGTAGTAAATTATTATAAGTAAACTGAGAATCACCAACCCCAACAGAAACTGTTTTATGATCACTAATGTACACTCCTGGAAATGGAAAAAAGAACACATTGACACCGGTGTGTCAGACCCACCATACTTGCTCTGGACACTGCGAGAGGGCTGTACAAGCAATGATCACACGCACGGCACAGCGGACACACCAGGAACCGCGGTGTTGGCCGTCGAATGGCGCTAGCTGCGCAGCATTTGTGCACCGCCGCCGTCAGTGTCAGCCAGTTTGCCGTGGCATACGGAGCTCCATCGCAGTCTTTAACACTGGTAGCATGCCGCGACAGCGTGGAAGTGAACCGTATGTGCAGTTGACGGACTTTGAGCGAGGGCGTATAGTGGGCATGCGAGAGGCCGGGTGGATGTATCGCCGAATTGCTCAACACGTGGGGCGTGAGGTCTCCACAGTACATCGATGTTGTCGCCAGTGGTCGGCGGAAGGTGCACGTGCCCTTCGACCTGGGACCGGACCACAGCGACGCACGGATGCACGCCAAGACCGTAGGATCCTACGCAGTGCCGTAGGGGACCGCACCGCCACTTCCCAGCAAATTAGGGACACTGTTGCTCCTGGGGTATCAGCGAGGACCATTCGCAACCGTCTCCATGAAGCTGGGCTACGGTCCCGCACACCGTTAGGCCGTCTTCCGCTCACGCCCCAACATCGTGCAGCCCGCCTCCAGTGGTGTCGCGACAGACGTGAATGGAGGGACGAATGGAGACGTGTCGTCTTCAGCGATGAGAGTCGCTTCTGCCTTGGTGCCAATGATGGTCGTATGCGTGTTTGGCGCCGTGCAGGTGAGCGCCACAATCAGGACTGCATACGACCGAGGCACAGAGGGCCAACACCCGGCATCATGGTGTGGGGAGCGATCTCCTACACTGGCCGTACACCACTGGTGATCGTCAAGGGGACACTGAATAGTGCACGGTACATCCAAACCGTCATCGAACCCATCGTTCTACCATTCCTAGACCGGCAAGGGAACTTGCTGTTCCAACAGGACAATGCACGTCCGCATGTATCCCGTGCCACCCAACGTGCTCTAAAAGGTGTAAGTCAACTACCCTGGCCAGCAAGATCTCCGGATCTGTCCCCCATTGAGCATGTTTGGGACTGGATGAAGCGTCGTCTCACGCGGTCTGCACGTCCAGCACGAACGCTGGTCCAACTGAGGCGCCAGGTGGAAATGGCATGGCAAGCCGTTCCACAGGACTACATCCAGCATCTCTACGATCGTCTCCATGGGAGAATAGCAGCCTGCATTGCTGCGAAAGGTGGATATACACTGTACTAGTGCCGACATTGTGCATGCTCTGTTGCCTGTGTCTATGTGCCTGTGGGTCTGTCAGTCTGATCATGTGATGTATCTGACCCCAGGAATGTGTCAATAAAGTTTCCCCTTCCTGGGACAATGAATTCACGGTGTTCTTATTTCAATTTCCAGGAGTGTATATGAAAGTGAACTTTTATGAGTGAAACATTAAAAAATTTAGCTGAAATCCATAAGAGACATTTTGTTCATTTTACTTATCAATGGAGGCATTTATGTTGCATACATTCAGTAAAAATTTCACTGTTCTGACACTTATAGTTCTTTTGAAAAGCATACACGTTCACAGGCTGGAATAGCATTGACAGAATTGCGATAAAAAAAATGCCTTTCATCCCTACTTAACGTCCTCATGAAGCTGTGTCAGGTGTTCAGCATCTTTCATCCGGTTCATTGGAAAATGACTGTGTGTACAGTTCTGCAGCATCATCAAGACATGAATTTCAATGTTTATCAAGCAGATGAGAAACTGTTCAAAATCAGGTACAACATTTATTATGTTTCTCGGGTATTTGAATGTATAATACGATGTACTGTAGTCAAATGAACCTGAGTGTTGGTTGCAGCAATACAGCTTGGAGATGTGGACACTTCTCCACCTCTGTTATCATGCATAAGCAAACTTTATCTCTTACTTGTTTCCCTATCAAAGCCTGTAAATGGTCACCTTCCAACATGCTGCACGCTATAGGGTTGATAGATTGTACCCTCAAAATTTTAAATACAGATAGCAGTCTTACTGACCCTTATATCAAGACTGGCCGTGTCAGTGTACATTTCATGCCATCTGCTCTGTATTAGTGCAGTTTCTGTCTCAATCCCTCAAGACGTATGATTACATTTGGGTTGGGTTTATCTACCCTACAATCCATTACTTCTTACAAACAAAGATTTGCAAGTCCTTGCATTCCTGTGGCAGTTATCTCACATCATGATTGGCTTCATCACTTTCCATACTGTTGTCTCCAAACTAGGGTTTCTTACCTCAAATTTGAACATCTGCCTTTGTTCAACATCCCTGAAAGTTTGTACTACTGTGAAAGTACAGTGTTATTTAGGCATTAGCCAAACCATATTTCTTCCATTCTTTTCTATTATTCTCTTGTAATGATTTTATGATGTACTCCACACTTAAACACTCTTCCTCTACTAAAACACTCTTCCTCTACTAAAACACTCTTCCTCTACTAAAACACTCTTCCTCTACTAAAACACTCTTCCTCTACTAAAACACTCTTCCTCTACTAAAACACTCTTCCTCTACTAAAACACTCTTCCTCTACTAAAACACTCTTCCTCTACTAAAACACTCTTCCATACTAAAACACTCTTCCCAAGTCTGGATATTACGCAGCCATAATATAATCATATATCCACAAGGTAATACCACATTTAGACGTTTGGTGACATTTAGGGAATCAAGAGATGCCAGTTTTGTAATCTCCTGAAAGATTACTACTTATGACCTGTCATCTGAAGACCATTTCAGATTTCTAAGTGCAGCATATGTTCTGTTGTCACAAACACAGAATTTTTAATTGGTGGTTTCTCCCTTTCTCCACTTACTCTTAATTATAATAAATTTACCTCTAACCGCTCTTAACTGTTCATAAAAAACAGTGTTTTTACATGGACAAATATTTTTTTCTAATGACTGACTGGTTTACTGCGCAAAATTTTAACGCACACAAACTAAATGTAAAACCAATGTCTAGTGGTGACCAAAATGATTCAATGGTTTTGCTGTTAAACCCCAGCTTGTTTAGAAAGTTGTAGTTTTGTTGTAGTGGATTGTTATGACAGCGTTTAGATATCATATGGTGCAGCAAAAGAAGATACCAGATAGAGAGAATTGCAAATTCTACTAACAGGATTTTTTTGAAAGTGTTGCAACCTAGACTTCCTGTCATCAAGTTAACATTTGATTAAGAGCAATGGGATGATAAAATGATTACACAACAAAGCTATTTTGCTTAAACAATTTCACTCGTTAAGAGCTGACTTATAAAGACTTCCTGGACCAGCTACAGGAAATGAAATGATTCTCAAACTCTCACTATGCTAGCAATTTTGCCTCTCAAAGTTGGTTTTCATGAGCTCCAGGAAATATTAGCTCCTATCCAGTGTAGTACACAATAATCACCACCAACTGATCTTCAAGAATTTTAGTAGCTTAAGGGGGTAGGACGTCAAACGGGACAACTTGGAGCACGAGAGGCACCACAGGACATTTTAATTTCCACTGTCTATACTTTTACCAACAAATTTATAAAACTTTGTCAGCATGACCAGGAAGGATTCAGGATTCACACTCATAGCAGTGGAAGTTCACAAACACGACAAAATAATTTTTTTTTTTTACATGTGAAATTTCATCATTTTTTCAGTTACTGGTGGCAGAATTTGTTACTATAAGTACAATTTTCTTCATAAGTAGGAGAGACTCTTCGATGAATTTTGCTCAGCATACAAAACATACTTACAGGTGTATGAAACTAGAATTTATTTAATTTATGAAAAAATGAAAAAGCTGTTACATTTTAAACTTCATGTTTAGAACAAACTCAAATTTTATAGTTAATTATCTCAATTTTTACCACAGTTTTTAATAGATTTGGAAAATTCTAGAGCTCCATACACCTGTAACTATGGTTTGTATGCTGTGCAAAATTTATCGAAGAATCTCTCCTAGTTATGAAGAAAAGTGTATCTATAGGAACAAATGCAGCCAATAAGTGAAAAACTGATGAAATTTCAGATATAAAAGAAAAAAAAATATTTTGTTGAGTTTTTGAACTTCTGCTGCGAAACCTGAATCCTTCCTGGTCATGCTGCAAAAGTTTTATAAATTTGTAAAAGTACAGACAGTGGAAATTAAAATGTCCTGTAATGATGCCTCTCCTGCTCCAAGTCGTCCCGTTTGACGTCCTACCCCCTCTTAATGATGCGATTCAGATAATTAACACCAGATAATTTTGTGAATTGCATATTACCATTTAGCAGCAACGTAATGCTGCAATTCTACTTCCATCTTCCACAAATACAATTTCAAAAGAATTTCACTTGAATAGACCCAACCCAAGATGGGGAGAAGGTTCTGCTGGCAGCAATTGAGTACAGCGGATCACGGCTAGCATCGGCATGAATGACACATGCTGCCTGGGTATAGAGGCCATCCCTTGTTCTTTCCTACAGGTGACTAGCTGATTTGGTGAAGACAGGTAGCCTTGCTCACATGGTGGAAGAAGCTAGCTTCACTCGCATGGCAGAAGCAGAGCTATTGTTTTGTAGCAGTTCTCACAACTGGCCGCTGTCCTCTAGTTTGGAGCCATGTGGACAGCTTAAGCCAGAGGCTGAGACCATTCTGTGATGATCTTTGACACGTATTTCTAGAGCTACCTATCAGGTGAACAAATGTAGGACCCTACAACAATGGCTATGAGGGTAGCGGAGTAAGTGTAGCATGCACACATTGGTTTTTTAGGATAGAGAAATACATCCACAGGCCTGAGAACATGCATTCTTAGTCCAGACAGGATAGCATTTGTCACAGCAGATCTGCGAAAGGAAATGTTCAGACATAAATTAAATTTCTGGGACCTATGGAAAGACCCCGGAACTAGACTAACTTATAAGCAGTTGCAATGGCCACATAGTACTAGGGACAAAAACTTGGCCAACATCAGGTGTCAATAGCAATGCAATTCTGAACTCCAACTGCAATGTGTAACGCAAATATAGGCTGAAGGCTGGTGGTAAAGGCAAGCTTATAGCAATAAAAGTGATAACATAATATCTAGTGAGATTACAACAGATTCAGAATGTGAAAATCTGGGTGAAGGTAAGTGTCGAAGGTGGACCAATATGGTCATCAGATGCTTTTATAGACCCCCTGGGCAATGGCAGAACATCTGAGGGGGGAAACTTGGGAGAACATGTGTTGATTTCCTGGTCGTGTTATAATTTTAGGTGGAGACTTCCATTTACAGTTTATAGATTGGGAGACTAGAGTGATTAGGACAGGTAATAGGGTAAGAGAATCATATGAAACTGTTTTAAGTGCCTCGTCTGGAAATTACATTGAGCAATTAATTAGAGAACAGACTCATGAAGATGCCTGTGAAGTACTGGATGGTTTAAGCAAAAGCTTTTGAACGCTAGGTGTATTTGTCGATTTAACTAAGGTGTTTGAGTTGATCACAAAATATTACTCCAAAAGTCAAACCATTATGGAATACGGGGAGTAGCTCACAACTGGTTCACCTCTTACTTTAACAACAGACAGAAAAAGGTCATTATTCACTGGGTTGAGAATGGTTGTGATGTGGGGTCCGAGTGGGAGACGGTCAGTCAAATGGGTGGTGCCCTAGGGATCAGTGTTGGTGCCATTCCTGTTCCTTATTTACATACATGATATGCAGGTAATGAATTGCAGGTAATAAAGAATAACAGGTAATTCTAAAATATTTCTGTTTGTTGATGACTAAAGGGTGTGTGTGTGCAACATTGGTTCTGTTTCAAATAGTGCAGTTCACGACATAAGTTCATGGCTTGTACAAAATAAACTAACGCCAAATCACAGTGCGCCTCAGTTTTTATAGTTTCTAACACACACTTCAACAAAACCACACTTTTAATTTCACAGAATGGGCATATGATTAGTGAAACTGAACAATTCAAATTTCTTGGTGTCCCGATAGATAGTAAACTGTCGTGGGAAATCCATACTCAGGATCTTGTTTGAAGACTGAATGCTGCCATTTTTACTACTCGAACGGTATCTGAAGTAAGCGACAGTTCGACAAGCGTCCCCCCCTCCACCGCCCCCCACACACACTTTACTGTCATTTCTTGTTAACAATGTCAGCTTATTCCCAAGAATTAGCAGCTTTCACTCAGTTAATACTACGCAGAAAGCCAATCTGCATTTGGATCGCACTTCATTAACTCTTGTGCAGAAAGGTGTGCAGTATACTGCTGAATCAGTTTTCAATAAGCTACCACAAGAATTCAAAAACCTTAGCAGTAGTCAATGTGCTTTGAGGACTCTACCCAGAAATGGTGAATCACAGCAGATTATTGCAATATCATGCAATCTGAACATAAGCTTAGCTGTGAGTTACATTGTGTTACTCCTGCATGTTTTGTAGGGTGAAAGCTGTTACAGTAACTGGTTATATCATGACTATTTACCTCGGGTGTAAAGTCGTGACTGCGTCTGTATGCTGATGCACCTCCGTAACCAGTCCGCCCAGCATAAAATGGTGAATTAATGACAGCCGATCTTGAAAGTGAGGTATCCGATTCCTTGAATGCAAGGGGAAATCATTACAGCATTGCTTATATAAACAACAAAAATTACAATGTTAAACTATACCAACCAAACTTGGAGACCCAAATGCTGATACATTAAATAAACTTCTCCTCCTGTTCAAAGGAGTGTTCATTCTTGGACTGCGTGTACGATTAAGTAACAGTAATCTCCTGCTGTTCGTGGGAGCTGCAAATAAAATGAATATCATGCCAATAACAAGCAAAACACTAAACACACACTTAAAACACATCATAACATGAAAAAAAAATATAAGCTTACTCGTGTTGTCAAAGTTTCTTTTTGTATTTGATGCACTATTATTAACGGATGTCTGATGAGCCACATGGTGTGGGAGAGATGAGCATCCACTTGTCGATTCACTACTCTCCGACACATCATCTCCTACACAAAGGTAAGAAGTACATTACAGAAATGAAAAAAAACCTGACAACATGAACACAGCTGAAATTACAGAAGTCTGCAGTCATACCATTTATTTTTCTGTCAACACTTCCTGAGCTGACAGTAGATTGATTTAAATAAGTTGACAGAGATGGACGTGGCCTGATGTTTCGATGCTCTCTGACAGAACTAATTCCATCAGTTGTAAGGCCTGCTGATGCTACAGCATTTAATTTAATTTGCTGTTTGTTAAGGCCACTAGGGCCAGGGACTGGATCATCAGTAATCCTTTGAGGAGAATATCTCGATTCAGTCTCTGGTCTTTCTGCCACCAATGCTGTAACAAAGGAGAACATGAAATAAAAGTAAGTTTCCTCAATATTACAATTAAAATAACAATAACATCATGCACACAAACAAAAATTCTCATTTTCAAATGCTGGATGGTATGGCTCAATGCAATTAATGTAGAGAACACACACACACACACACACACACACACACACACACACACACACACACAGAGAGAGAGAGAGAGAGAGAGAGAGAGAGAGAGAGAGAGAGAGAGAAACTGGGTTTGTTGTACATTTTACATAGCAGCATTGCCTTTGACTCAAATCATTTATTTGCCGAATACTGCCATTATTATATGAAAACTAAATGTCAATAACAAGGCTTCATACATGCTCTGATACAACCCAAAAGAAGAGTCGGGAGGGGGGAGTATTTCTGGCACTTACTGCTTTAGCAGCTATTAGATTCGACTGCTGCACACTATGACCATGATCACTTTGACTAAATCCTGAGAAAATTTTATTAAAAATGAAAAAAAAATATGGCTAGGAATTACCAATATTAAAGGAATCCTGATGATATAACAGCATTTCCAATAAAAGATTTATTCCTTCTTCAGGACTGGAACTGTACAGGAGGAAGTAAGGCAGGGAGAGTCTTAGGGGCAACTGACACAGGGTGGTGCTCTTTGAAATTTGGCAGCTTCCCACACTTTTCATTTGATTTTGTGAACAACCAAAACATTTATTTGAAATCTGTAACTACAGTGTTTTCTGCTTCACATTTTCCATTTATATTTTGCTACAACTCACTGGGATACAACTTCTATTTTTAAATTTTTATGCAATATTACTACATAGGTCATAGTCCACACTTAATTCTTTCGTATGTCTACAGTAAATCATCAATACTTTTATTCTCAAAATTTTTCTACAACAATTGCACTGACCACAAAATGCAGGTCACATTAATGGTCTAATTGTACCCCTTTTCTAAGCCACTCCAGTAGTTTTCCTTCACGCCTCTTCCTTCTCCTTCACCTCTTCTGCCAGAAGAAGCGCCACTGGCTCTGAAAGCCTGGGTAAGTTAAGCCTGTGTGTGTGTGTGTGTGTGTGTGTGTGTGTGTGTGTGTGTGTGTGCGCGCGCTCCCACTGCTGCCTGATGAGTACCTCTTTTTTATCTATCCAATCATATTATATGCTACACATCAGTAGGTCATCACAGTTTAGATTTGATAATAAGATTCACTGGCCTTTCCAACCCAACCGTCATCGTCCGACATAACCTAGACCTCATGCTAAGATACAGATCTAAAGTCCAAAAAATAATACAGACCAAAAACAAATATTGTCAGCATTCTAATCTCACTCTATTTGACTGCATATTATGTCACGCACCACACTGAGTTACAGGACGAAGTTGACATCTGGTACTGGTAGGTCCAGTTGACCTGATTGACATAACTGATAATGCCATTTCCTGTGAAGAATAAACTAAACTATGCTGGGTCATGAACCATGGACCTTGCCATTGGTGGGGAGGCTTGCGTACCTCAGCGATAAAGATAGCTGTACCGTAGGTGCAACCACAACGGAGGGGTATCTGTTGAGAGGCCAGACAAATGTGTGGTTCCTGCAGAGGGGCAGCACCCTTTTCAGTAGTTGCAGGAGCAACAATCTGGATGATTGACTGATCTGGCCTTATAACACTAACCAAAACGGCCTTGCTGTGCTGGTACTGGGAACGGCTGAAAGCAAGGGGGAAACTACAGCCGTAATTTTTCCCTAGGGCATGCAGTTTTACTATATGGTTCAATGATGATGGCGTCCTCTTGGGTAAAATATTTGGATCTCCGGGTGGGGACTGCTCAGGATGACGTTGTTATCAGGAGAAAGAAAACTGGCATTCTACAGAACGGAGCGTGGAATGTCAGATCCCTTAATCGGGCAGGTAGGTTAGAAAATTTAAAAAAGGAAATGGATAGGTTAAAGTTAGATATAGTGGGAATTAGTGAAGTTTGGTGACAGGATGAACGAGACTTCTGGTAAGGTGAATACAGGGGTATAAACACAAAATCAAATAGGGGTAAAGCAGGACTATGTTTAATAATGAATAGGAAAATAGGAATGTTGGTAAACTACTACAAACAGCATAGTGAACACATTCCTGTGGCCAAATAGAACGAAGCCCACACCTATCACAGTAGTACATATTTATATGCCAACTAGATTCGCAGATGAAGAAGAGATTTATGAAATGTATGATGAAATAAAAGAAATTATTCAGACAGTGAAGGGAGACAAAAATTTCATAGTCGTGGGTGACTGGAACTTGATAGTAGGAAAAGGAAGAGAAGGAAATGTAGTAGGTGAATATGGAATGGGAGTAAGGAATGAAAAAGGAAGCCACCTGGTAGAATTTTGCACAGAGCATAATTTAATCATAGCTAACACTTGGTTCAAGAATCATGACAGAAGGCTGTATACATGGTAGAAGCCTGGAGGTACTGGAAGGTCTCAGATATATTATATAATGGTAAGATAGAAAGATGAAATAGTGAAGGTAGCAGAGGATCAAGTGAGTAAAAAGACGAGGGCTAATAGAAATCCTTGGGTAACAGAAGACATACTGAATGTAATTGATGAATGGAGAAAATACAAAAATGTTGTAAATGAAGCAGGTGAAAATGAATACAAACGTCTCAAAAATGAGATCAACAGGAAGTACAAATTGGCTAAGCAGGGATGGCTAGAGGACAGATGTAAGGATGTAGAGGCCCATATCACTAGGGGTAAGATAGATACTGCCTACAGGAAAATTAGAGAGACCTTTGGAGAAAAGAGAACTACTTCCATGAATATCTAAGAGCTCAGATGGAAACCTAGTTCTAAGCAAAGAAGGGAAAGCAGAAAGGTGAAAGGAGTATATAGATGGTCTACGCAAGGGCGACGTTCTTGAGGACAATATTATTGAAATGGAAGAGAATGTAGGTGAAGATGAAATAGGAGATAAGATACTGCATGAAGAGTTTGACAGAGCAGTGAAAGACTTAAGTCGAAACAAGGCACCAGGAGTAGACAACATTCCATTAGAACTACTGACAGCCTTGGGAGAGCCAGTCCTTACAAAACTCTACCATCTGGTGAGCAAGATGTATGAGACAGGCGAAATACCCTCAGACTTCAAGAAGAATATAATAATTCCAATCCCAAAGAAAGCAGGTGTTGACAGATGTGAAAATTACCGAACTATTAGTTTAGCAAGTCTCGGCTGCAAAATACTAACACAAATTCTTTACAGATGAATGGAAAAACTGGTAGAAGCCGACCTCGGGGAAGATCAATTTGGATTCTGTACAAATGTTGGAACATAGAGTAAGAAAAGACAAGCCCACATTTCTAGCATTTGTAGACTTACAGAAAGCTTTTGACAATGTTGACTTGAGTACTCTCTTTCAAATTTTGAAGGTAGCAGGGGTAAAATACATGGAGCGAAAGGCTATTTACAATTTGTACAGAAACCATATGGCAGTTATAAGAGTGAAGGGGCATGAAAGGGAAGCAGTGGTTGGGAAGGGAGTGAGACAGGGTTGTAGCCTGTCCCTGATGTTATTCAATCTGTATATTGAGCAAGCAGTAAAGGAAACAAAAGAAAAATTTGGAAAAGGTATTAAAATACATGGAGAAGAAATAAAAACTTTGAGGTTTGCTGATGACATTGTAATTCTGTCAGAGACAGCAAAGGACCTGGAAGAGAAGCTGAACGGAATGAACAGTGTCTTGAAAGGAGGATATAAGATGAACATCAACAAAAGCAAAACAAGGATAATGGAATGTAGTCGAATTAAATTGGGTCATGCGGCAGGAATTAGATTACGAAATGAGACGCTTAAAGTACTCAATGAATTTTGCTATTAGGGGAGCAAAATAACTGATGATGGTTGAAGTAGAGAGGATATAAAATGTAGACTGGCAATGGCAAGGAATGCGTTTATGAAGAAGAGAAGTTTGTTAACATGGGGTATAGATTTAAATGTCAGGAAGTCGTTTCTGAAGGTATTTGTATGGAGTGTAGCCATGTATGGAAGCGAAACGTGGAGGATAAATAGTTTGGACAAGAAGAGAGTAGAAGCTTTCGAAATGTGGTGCTACAGAAGAATGCTGAAGATTAGATGGGTAGATCACGTAACTAATGAGGAGGTATTGAATAGAATTGGAGAGAAGAGAAATTTGTGGCACAACTTGACTAGAAGAAGGTATCGTTTGGTAGGGCATATTCTGAGGCATCAAGAGATCACCAATTTAGTATTGGAGGGCAGCGTGGACGGTAAAAATCATAGAGGGAGACCAAGAGATGAATACACTAAGCAGATTCAGAAGGATGTAGGTTGCAGTAGGCACTGGGAGATGAAGAAGCTTGCACAGGATAGGGTAGCATGGAGAGCTGCATCAAACCAGTCTCTGGACTGAAGACCACAACAACAACAACAACAACAACATGCTGGGTCCAAGGGGTACGAAGGGTTTTGCAGAACTCGAAATTACAACAAAATCATCAAATATAAAATTTGAGTGGCGCAGGTCTTCAGGACAAATTTAAGATCCAGGATGAAAATATTATGGGCTGATGAATGCAGAAGGTTAAAAATTGTGACAATGAAAGACAGTCAAAACAAAATCATATTCATACTACAAAATACTATGTGGATAAAGCAGATGCCAGACTGAGAGTCATTGGAGGAATCCTAAGGAAACGCAGTCCAAAAACAAAGGAAGTAGGTTACAGTACACTTGTTCACCCACTGCTTGAATACTGCTCACCAGTGTGGGATCCATACCAGATAGGGTTGATAAAGAGATAGAGAAGCTCCAACAGAAAGCAGCGCGCTTCGTTACAGGATCATTTAGTTATTGCGAAAGCATTACAGAAATGATAGATAAACTCCAGTGGAAGACTCTGCGAGAGAGACGCTCAATAGCTCAGTACGGGCTTTTGTTGAGATTTCAAGAACATACCTTCACCGAGAAGACAAGCAGTATATGGCTCCCTCCTGCGTATATCTCGCGAAGAGACCATGAGGATAAAATCAGAGAGATTAGAGCCCACACAGAGGCATACTGATACACTTTATTTCCACAAACAATACGAGACTGGAATAGAAGGTAGAACCGATAGAGGTACTCATGGTACCCTCCGCTTGCGGAGTATGGATGTAGATCATCATACACTTGCCAAGTATAAAATCTGACAGCTCCTTCATATTCTCAAATACTGTTAACAGTGAAGAGGACACCCGCGTTAGCAAAGATGTCAGACAGATACGGAATCAACAACTACATAGATGTTGGACAACTTTTTTCTCCATAAATAAACAACACAATTTAGATTTTTAGTGCAACAGTTATTTTTTGACCTATTTTAAGGTCACTGAACTACATCACCACACAGGACCACAAATTCAATTCTACTGCTCATGAATTCTTGAAAGAAGCTTATTCAACCATTTATGGATAAAATTGGGATTATTTCAAGTTAAGCTGGGAGCAACACATCTTTCACAGCTCTTCTCCATAGTGATTGGATATATATTTTGCAATGAAATTTACGAGGGCATGCCTTACTATATTCTTTATATGCTGAAATTCATTATGCTGGCCGGTAATATCTTTATGCAACATCAATTTCTCCTTGACAGATTAATTCCAAAGAAACAAGCTTTGCTGTGAGTAAATTATATTAACACTTGAGGTTTAACACATCATTTTAGGGAAAATGATGTGTTACACTCTCTGTCCTTAAAGAAGATGAAAGAAGAATGTGACATTTAATGAATATTTGTATTAGTGAAGTTAAGTTTCGAATAAAATACTGTCAGAGAAACAGTATATTATTATTGCAGGCAATGCAAGTTACATCGCAATAGGAAAGCATAGCCCCCACAAACACACATATGATAACAGACACAGAGTTGTTCAATTTGCACTAGCACATAATACGGTTGAAGGTAGCACTATGTTCCCACACAAAAGGAGTTATGAAGCAAATGACGTAGCCCTAATCAGCATATCTTCAACCAAAATGATCAATAATTATTGATGGCAGGCATTTCTCAAACTTACTAGATGTACATACCTACAGAGGAATAATGAGGATTCAGACCACCATTATGTAATTGCTAAACTACGTGCTCAAATATCTAATGCAAGAAAATTGAAAGGAACACCTCGAAGAAAATATATGCTGTCAAAGCTAAAAAATAAAGAGATTGTTAAGACATACTCTATGAGAACGTTACTGAAAATCTTGCGCTAAACACTTCTAGTGTAAGTGATACTCTGAATCAGAAATGAAGTGCTTGCAGGGACACAGTCATTAAGGCAGCAGAAGTAGTGCTATGGAAAGAAGGAAAACAATCAAAGAATTCCTGATTTGATGAGAGAAGAGAATAAGTTATGAGGAAAAATCCTGGCTTATTGGAAAATGTTTGAGAAATCTTATACACATTTAGTGGCAAGAAATTATCAAAAGGAAAGAAGAGAAGGAACTGCATCGGAAGAAGAAAAGGGAATGGGAAAGAAAGCTGACTGAAAAATTGGAGTTAACTGGAAAAACAAATGATGTCAGAAAATCCTATCAGAAAACTGACAGAGAAAGAACAACATTTAAGCTGCATATTAATACATGTAAAAGTAAAAATGGGGAATTACTTACTGACAACCAAGAGAAATTGCAACGTTGGGTAGAGCATTTTGGTGAATGGTTGGATGCTCTAGAGCCCCCTATTGAAGAAATCCTAATCCACTCAGAAGAAGTTGTTGATGCCGTAGTCCCCACCCCTCAAGGAGAAGTAGACAAAGCAAATGCATGACTGAAGAACAACAAAGCAACAGGGACTGACAACATAACATCAGCAGCTATTCAAAGCCAGGAGTTGAGTTAAATTGTAGGGTATTCAAAATTTTGTGTCTCATCTCAGAAAAGAAAGAGTTGCCAGAAGAATGGAACATAGGGATGGTGTGTTTGATACACACAAGAAAGGAGATATATTTACATGTGGCGACTACAGAGGCATATCACTCCTAAATATTACATGTATTGTCAAATATCTTGTGTAGTAGACTCCCGCCCATAGAGGAAAACATCATTGGAAGTTATCAATGCGCTCAGAGCAGGAAAGTCAACTGTGAACCAGATATTTACTTTCCGACAAATAGTAGAAAAAACCAATGAATTTAATGTTGGTGTGCACCATCTTTTCATTGATTTCAAATCTGAGTATGAAACAATAAATCACGCTAAACTTTATGAGGCAATGCGGGAACTTCGAATGCCTGGGAAGTTGATGCGTTTGATAGAGGTTACCCCAAGGCACCCCCAGTGTACTGTGTGAGTGCAGTCTACGCTATCACCCCAGTTTTCCATACGAAATGGACTAAGACAAGAGGATGGGATTTCTTGCCTACTCTGGCACTCAAAAAGAGTGGTACGTGAATCAAGTATCCAGACAAGAGGTACTACCTACTATAAGTCTGTACAACTGCTGGGACATGCAGGTGATTTGGACCTAATGAGCAGAATGCATTCTCAGCTCTAAAACTGAATGCACGGAAGATGGGCTTGAAAATTAGTGAAGGAAAAACCAAGTATATGTATAATGGTACAAACCAACCCTTATAGCCCACATTAACCTATAAAATGACTGTTGAACGAGTGGAATGTTTCACTTATCTGAGCACAAAGATAGGAGCCAAATGGCAGCACTTCGACCGAAATTACAGAACACAAAAATGGTTCTAATCAATGTTATTTTGGAATACTACAACATTTAAAATCCAAGCTTCTACACGAGAGACTAAGTGCCGAGTATAAAATGCGGATAGGCCCAGAACTTACATATGGCTCAGAAACATGGACGATTACAAAGCAGGGTGAAAGCAGATTGAGATCAGACAAAAGAAGTATAGTGACAAGAGTCTGTGTGCGCAAATGGGAGTTGGAGAAGGTAAAGGAATGACGAGCTTTACGAGTGCTGTAAGGACGATGATGTGGTCCAGTTCATCAAGTTGCGTTGATTGAGATGGGCATGTAATATGACTCTGAGACAGATCATGTAACGAAAGCCAGCTCCAGTGAACCTAGAGGAAGAAGCACAAGAGGACGACTGAAGTTGAGAGGAAGTGACGAGGTTGGAGAAGACACCACCCGAGTTGGTTGCCAGAACTGGAGGCCTACAGTAAAGTCCATGGAGGAATGGAGGAAAATTATTGAGGAGGCCAAGTCACATCCTGGGATGTAGTGCCAATGGAAGAAGAATGCAAGGTACATGGCCACAGCAAATATGTGCACGATGGGTCATCAAGCTTGGAGTGTCTACCTGCTGTGAGCTGCCTGTTCCTACATATCGTGGCTTGGAGGTGTGTTGCAGCCATGGAAGTATGGAGCTCACAATAACAATAGTGATGCCATAGAAGACAGAACAAAAGTAGTTTTAATACTGTTACTTCTTTGTCTGAAAATGGAGAGAGAAAGTGTGTGTGTGTGTGTGTGTGTGTGTGTGTGTGTGTGTGTGTGTGTGTGTGTGTGTGTGTGTAAAAATAAAAAAAATGACAACTCAATGTATAAAGAAGTTTAAACAGATTAATTAGCGTTGAAGAAGAAATACTGTTGGGCAATCTGTAAAATTGAGGATCCAGCTCTCTTTCAGCCTACAGCACTGAAAACACTGCAACGAGAAGTCCACTAGCAAGAGCAGAACACTGTTATTTGGATTTTGATTAACTGGGGTGGACAGTGAAATAAGTGACCACAGAGAATATATTACACAACAAGACAGAGTAAACCAAAAAATAAATAAATTACACTCAATTTTGTCTCAATTCCCTGACAGGGCTGAGAAATAAAACTGACACACCACACTAGACATCACTTGAAGTAGTAACAGCAATGTATTTCAGTTCACAAAATTCATATATTCATCTGACAGGACAGGACACGACAGGACAGGACAGTACATCAAAGACGGAAATAAAACAGCTTGACATTGATGGAATTTTATCTTCCACTAGCATCCAAAGTTATCCTATTCATGTTAGAGTGTCTTCCTCATCTTTGTTCTTGTGACAAGTAACAAAGGTTTCAGCCGAATGTTACATTTCTAATGAGCATTCCCTCACAATAGACTCAATACATATTTCAAAATTAAGAGTTACTTAGATTTACTGTGCTGTAGAGACAAATAAAAACAAATGTAGGTCACAGATACCGCAATCAGAATCATTGAGGGAGAAAGTTATGTAGGACTTTGAATGAAAATAATGTGTAAAAGGTGAAGCTGAGGGCCAATTCTGTATTGGCTTTTAAAAGACGTTCACTTTGCATGTATTTATTACTGCAAGTGAATAAATGCCTATATTTAGTACACCAATCTTTTATTAGTTCAGTTTAAAGGAAATGCCCTTAATCGGGCAGGTAGGTTAGAAAATTTTTTAAAAGGGAAATGGATAGGTTAAAGTTAGATATAGTGGGAATTAGTGAAGTTCGGTGGCAGGAGGAACAAGACTTTTGGTCAGGTGATTACAGGGTTATAAATACAAAATCAAATAGGGGTAATGCAGGAGTAGGTTTAATAATGAATAAAAAAATTGGAGTGCGGGTTAGCTACTACAAACAGCGTAGTGAACGCATTACTGTGGCCAAGATAGACACAAAGCCCATGCCTACTACAGTAGTACAAGTTTATATGCCAACTAGCTCTGCAGATGATGAAGAAATAGATGAAATGTATGATGAGATAAAAGAAATTATTCAGGTAGTGAAGGGAGACGAAAATTTAATAGGCATGGGTGACTGGAATTCGTCAGTAGGAAAAGGGAGAGAAGGAAACATATTAGGTGAATATGGATTGGGGGGAAGGAATGAGAGAGGAAGCCGCCTTGTAGAATTTTGCACAGAGCATAATTTAATCATAGCTAACACTTGGTTCAAGAATCATAAAAGAAGGTTGTATACCTGGAAGAATCCTGGAGATACTAAAAGATATCAGATAGATTATATAATGGTGAGACAGAGATTTAGGAACCAGGTTTTAAATTGTAAGACATTTCCAGGGGCAGATGTGGATTCTGACCACAATCTATTGGTAATGAACTGCAGATTGAAACTGAAGAAACTGCAAAAAGGTGGGAATTTAAGGAGATGGGACCTGGATAAACTGAAAGAACCAGAGGTTGTAGAGAGTTTCAGGGAGAGCACGAGGGAACAATTGACAGGAATGGGGGAAAGAAATACAGTAGAAGAAGAATGGGTAGCTCTGAGGGATGAAGTAGTGAAGGCAGCAGAGGATCAAGTAGGTAAAAAGACGAGGGCTAATAGAAATCCTTGGGTAACAGAAGAAATATTGAATTGATGAAAAGAGAAAATATAAAAATGCAGTAAATGAAGCAGGCAAAAAGGAATACAAACGTCTCAAAAATGAGATCGGCAGGAAGTGCAAAATGGCTAAGCAGGGATGGCTAGAGGACAAATGTAAGGATGTAGAGGCTTGTCTCACTAGGGGTAAGATAGATACTGCCTACAGGAAAATTAAAGAGACCTTTGGAGAGAAGAGAACCACTTGTATGAATATCAAGAGCTCAGATGGCAACCCAGTTCTGAGCAAAGAAGGGAAGGCAGAAAGGTGGAAGGAGTATATAGATGGTTTATACAAGGGTGATGTACTTGAGGACAATATTATGGAAATGGAAGAGGATGTAGATGAAGACGAAATGGGAGATAAGATACTGCGTGAAGAGTTTGACAGAGCACTGAAAGACCTGAGTCAAAACAAGGCCCCGGGAGTAGACAACATTCCATCAGAACTACTGATGGCCTCGGGAGAGCCAGTCATGACAAAACTCTACCATCTGGTGAGCACGATGTATGAGACAGGCGAAATACCCTCAGACTTCAAGAAGAATATAATAATTCCAATCCCAAAGAAAGCAGGTGTTGACAGATGTGAAAATCACCGAACTAGCAGTTTAATAAGTCACAGCTGCAAGATACTAACGCGAATTCTTTACAGACGAATGGAAAAACTGGTAGAAGCCGACCTCGGGGAAGCTCAGTTTGGATTCCGTAGAAATGTTGGAACACGTGAGGCAATACTGACCTTACGACTTATCTTAGAAGAAAGAATAAGGAAAGGCAAACCTACGTTTCTAGCATTTGTAGACTTAGAGAAAGCTTTTGACAATGTTAACTGGAATACTCTCTTTCAAATTCTGAAGGTGGCAGGGGTAAAATACAGGGAGCGAAAGGCTGTTTACAACTTGTACAGAAACCAGATGGCAGTTATAAGAGTCGAGGGGCATGAAAGAGAAGCAGTGGTTGGCAAGGGTTGTAGCCTTTCCCCGATGTTATTCAATCTGTATATTGAGCATGCAGTAAAGGAAACAAAAGAAAAATTCGGAGTAGGTATTAAAATTCATGGAGAAGAAGTAAAAACTTTGAGGTTCGCCGATGACATTGTAATTCTGTCAGAGACAGCAAAGGACCTGGAAGAGCAGTTGAACGGAATGGACAGTGTCTTGAAAGGAGGATATAAGATGAACATCAACAAAAGCAAAACGAGGATAATGGAATGTAGTCAAATTAAGTCCGGTGATGCTGAGGGAATTAGATTAGGAAATGAGACACTTAGAGTAGTAAAGGAGTTTTGCTATTTAGGGAGTAAAATAACCGATGATGGTCGAAGCAGAGAGGATATAAAATGTAGACTGGCAATGGCAAGGAAAGCGTTTCTCACGAAGAGAAACTTGTTAACATCGAGTATAGATTTAAGTGTCAGGAAGTCATTTCTGAAAGTATTTGTATGGAGTGTAGCCATGTATGGAAGTGAAACATAGACGATAACTAGTTTGGACAAGAAGAGAATAGAAGCTTCCGAAATGTGGTGCTACAGAAGAATGCTGAAGATTAGATGGATAGATCACATAACTAATGAGGAAGTATTGAATAGGATTGGGGAGAAGAGAAGTTTGTGGCACAACTTGACCAGAAGAAGGGATCGGTTGGTAGGACATGTTCTGAGGCATCAAGGGATCACCAGTTTAGTACTGGAGGGCACCGTGGAGGGTAAAAATCGTAGAGGGAGACCAAGAGATGAATACACTAAGCAGATTCAGAAGGATGTAGGTTGCAGTAGGTACTGGGAGATGAAGAAGCTTGCACAGGACAGAGTAGCATGGAGAGCTGCATCAAACCAGTCTCAGGACTGAAGACCACAACAACAACATAAGGAAAATAATTTATGTACCATATTTATTTTGTCAATAAAGAGCATTTTTAACTTTGTTATAATACAATCATTTACTACCACTCCTAGTTCCATAACACAAGTACTATAAATGCACCTTTCTGTAAGATAGGCAGTCCCTTTGTAAGATAGGTAGTCCCTTATAAGTTCATTTACAGTGTTCAGTTCTGAACTGTGTGAAGCGATAATAATCACCTTTTGACAGGACATGACATTGCACCGACATTCGGAGTAATTTGGCCTCTACTTTTGCAACATTCTTGAACATTTCATGGTTTTAATCAATGTGGTGTTGTGGTCTTCTGTCCAAGGACTGGTTTCAGGCAGCTCTCCATGCTAATCTATCCCGTGCAAGCCCCTTCATCTTCGAGTAACTACTGCAACCTACATTCCTCTGAATCTGCTTAATGTATTTATCTCTTGACCTCCCTCGACGATTTTTACTCCCCACGCTTCCCTTAAGCACTAAATTGGTGATCCTTTGATGCCTCAGACTGTGTCCTACCAACCAACCTCTTCTTTTAGTCACATTGTACCACAAATTTTTCTTCTCCACAATGCTATTCAGTACCACCTCATTAGTTATGTGATCTACCCATCTAATCTTCAGCATTCTCCTGTAGCATCACATTTCAAAAGCTACTTTCTGTTCTTGTCTAAACTGTTTATCGTTCATGTTTCACTTACATACACGGCTACATTCCATACAAATACTTTTAGAAAGGACTTCCTGACACTTAAATCTATACTCGATGTTAACAAATTTCTCTTCTTCAGCAACACTTTTCGTGCCAATGCGTCTAAATTTTATGTCCTTTCTACTACATTCATTATCAGTTATTTTGCTCACCAAAAAGCAAAACTCTTCTACTACTTTAAGTGTCTCATTTCCTAATCTAATTCCCTCAGCATCATCCGATTTAATTCTACTACATTCCATTATCCTCACTTTGCTTTTGTTGATGTTCGTCTTATATCCTCCTTTCAAGGTATTGTCCATTCAACTGCCCTTCCAGGTCCTCTGCTGTCTCTGACAGAATTACAATGTCATCGGCAAACTTCAAAGTCTTTGTTTCTTCTTTCTGGACTTTAATTCTTACTCCAAATTTTTCTTCGGTTTCCTTTACTGCTTACTCAATATCCAGACTGAATAACATTGGAGGTAGGCTACAACACTAACTCACTCTGTTCTCAACCACTGCTTCTCTTTCATGCCCCTCGATTCATAACTGCCATCTGGTTCCCATACAAGTTGTAAATAGCCTTTTGCTCCTTATATTTTACCCCTGTCACCTTCATAATATGAAAGAGAGTAGGTTTGTTTTCCCTTAACCTATCATCTACGGGAAGTCATAGGGGCAGTACTGCCTTGCATGTTCGTACCTTTCTCCAGAACCCAAACTGATCTTACCCAAGTTCAGCTTCTACCATTTTTTTCATTCTTCTGTAAAGGATTCGTGTTGGTATCTTGCAGCTGAGACTTATTAAATAGATAGTTGAGTAATTTTCAGATCTGTCAACGCCTTCTTTCTTTGGAATTGGGATTCCTATATTCTTCCTGAGGTCTGAGGGTATTTCGCCTGTCTCATACATATTGCTCACCAATGCTATCAGTAGCTCTAAGATAGGCTGTCTACTCCCAAGGCCTTGTTTCAACTAACGTCTTTCAGTGCTTTATCAAATTTTTCATGCAGTATCATATGTCCCTTATCTTCCTTTACATCTTCCATTTCCATAACACTGCCCACAAGTACATTCCCTTGTATAGACCCTCAATTACCCCTTCCACCTTTCTTCTTTCCCTTCTTTGCTTAGGAATGGTTTTCCATCGGAGCTCTTGACATTCATACAGGTGGTTCTCTCTTCTCCAAAGGTCTCTGATTTTCCAGTAAGCAGTAACTGTCTTACGCCTAGTGACACATGCTTCCACACCTTTACATTTGTCCTCTAGTCATTCCTGCTTAACCATTTTACACTTCCTGTCAATTTCATTTTTTAAAAGTTTGTGTTTCCTTTTGCCTGCTTAATTTATTGCAGTTTTGTATTTTCTCCTTTCCTCAATTAAATTCAATGTCTCTTTTGTTACCAAAGGATTTCTACAAGCCCTCGTCCTTCTACCCACTCAATTCTCTGCTGTGTTCACTATTTCATGTCTCAAAGCTACCCATTATTCTTCAATTGTATTCCTTTCCCCTGTTATCAATTGTTCCATAATGCTCCCTCTGAAACACTCTACAACCCCTGGTTCTTTCAGTTTATCCAGATGCCATCTTCTCAAATTCCTGTTTATTTACAGTTTCTTCAGTTTTAATCTGCAGTTCATAACCAGTAACTTGTGGTCAGAGTCCACATCTGCCCTTGGAAATGTCTTACGATTTAAAATCTGGTTCCTAAATCTCTATCTAACCATTATATAATCAATCTGAAACATTCCGGTTTCTCCAGGTCTTTTCCACGTATACAACCTTCTCTCATGAGTTAGCAATGAATAAATTATGCTCAGTGCAAAATTCTACCCAGCGGCTTCCTGTTTCATTCCTTTCTGCCAGCCCATACTCCCTACTACTTTTCCTTATCTTCCTTTTCCTACTATCGATTTCCAGTCCCTGATGACTATTAAACTTTCAGCTCCCTTAACCAACTGAGTAATTTCTTTTATCTGATCATACATTTCCTCAATCTCCTCTTCATCTGCGAAGCTAGTTGTCACATAATCTTGCACTACTGTCGTAGGTATGGGCTTCACGCCTATCTTGGCTACAATAATGCGTTCACTATGCTGTTCACAGTAGCTTATCCATGTTTCTATTTTTTTTACTCATTATTAACCCTAAACCTGCATTACTCCTGTTTTATTTTGTATTTATAACCCTGTATTCACATGACCAGAAGTCTTGTTCCTCCTGCCATTGAACTTCACCAATTCCCACTACATCTACATTTAACCTATCCATTTACTTTCTTAAATTTTCTAACCTACCTGCCCGATTAAGGGATCTGACATTCCACGCTCCTATCCATAGGACGCCTGTTTTGTTTCTCCTGATGACGACGTCCTCTTCAATTAGTCCCCACCTGGAGATCCAAATGGGGGTCTATTTTACCTCCGGAATATTTTACCCAAGAGAATGCCATCATCATTTAACTATACAGAACAGTTGCATGTCCTTGGGAAGAACCACGACTGTAGTTTCTCCTTGCTTTCAGCCATTCGCAGTGCCAGTACAGCAAGGCCGCTTTGGTTGATGTTACAAGGGCAGATCAGTCAATCATACAGACTGTTGCCCTTGCAATTACTGAAAAAGACTGCTGCCCTCTTCAGGAATCGTATGTTTGTCCGACCTCTTAACACATACCCCTCTGTTGCACTGACGCACACAAGCCTCCCCACCAACGGCATGGTCCATGGGGTGGGGTATTCCATATACATTATAAAAGAATATATATCTAAAACAAAGATGATGTGACTTACCAAACGAAAGTGCTGGCAGGTCGATAGACACACAAACATACACACAAAATTCAGGCTTTCGCAACCAACGGTTGCTTCATCAGGAAAGAGGGAAGGAGAGGGAAAGACGAAAGGATGTGGGTTTTAAGGGAGAGGGTAAGGAGTCATTTCAATCCCGGGAGCGGAAAGACTTACCTTAGGGGGAAAAAAGGACAGGTATACACTCATGCGCGCGCACACACACACACACACACACACACACACACACACACACACACACACACACACACACACATCCAACCGCACATACACAGACACAAGCAGACATTTGTAAAGGCAAAGAGTTTGGGCAGAGATGTCAGTCGAGACGGAAATACAGAGGCAAAGATGTTGTTGAAAGACAGGTGAGGTATGAGCGGCGGCAAATTGAAATTAGCGGAGATTGAGGCCTGGCGGATAACGAGAAGAGAGCATATACTGAAGGGCAAGTTCCCATCTCCGGAGTTCTGACAGGTTGGTGTTAGTGGGAAGTATCCAGATAACCCGGACGGTGTAACACTGTGCCAAGATGTGCTGGCCATGCACCAAGGCATGTTTAGCCACAGGGTGATCCTCATTACCAACAAACACTGTCTGCCTGTGTCCATTCATGCGAATGGACAGTTTGTTGCTGGTCATTCCCACATAGAATGTGTCACAGTGTAGGCAGGTCAGTTTGTAGATCACGTGGGTGCTTTCACACATGGCTCTGCCTTTGATCATGTACACCTTCCGGGTTACAGGACTGGAGTAGGTGGTGGTGGGAGGGTGCATGGGACAGGTTTCACACCGGGGGCGGTTACAAGGGTAGGAGCCAGAGGGTAGGGAAGGTGATTTGGGGATTTCATAGGGATGAACTAAGAGGTTACGGAGGTTAGGTGGACAGCGGAAAGACACTCTTGGTGGAGTGGGGAGGATTTCATGAAGGATGGATCTCATTTCAGAGCAGGATTTGAGGAAGTTGTATCCCTGCTGGAGAGCCTCATTCAGAGTCTGACCCAGTCCCGGAAAGTATCCTGTCACAAGTGGGGCACTTTTGGGGTTCTTTTGTGGGAGGTTCTGGGTTTGAGATGAGGATGTGGCTCTGGTTATTTGCTTCTGTACCAGGTCAGGAGGGTAGCTGCGGGATGCGAAAGCTGTTTTCAGATTGTTGGTGTAATGGTTCAGGGATTCCAGACTGGAGCAGATTCGTTTGCCACGAAGACCTAGGGTGTAGGGAAGGGACCGTTTGATGTGGAATGGGTGACAACTGTCATAATGGAGGTACTGTTGCTTGTTGGTGGGTTTGATGTGGACGGACGTGTGAAGCTGGCCATTGGACAGGTGGAGGTCAACGTCAAGGAAAGTGGCATGGGATTTGGAGTAGGACCAGGTGAATCTGATGGAACCAAAGGAGTTGAGGTTGGAGAGGAAATTCTGGAGTTCTTCTTCACTGTGAGTCCAGATCATGAAGATGTCATCAATAAATCTGTACCAAACTTTGGGTTGGCAGGCCTGGGTAACCAAGAAGGCTTCCTCTAAGCGACCCATGAATAGGTTGGCGTACGAGGGGGCCATCCTGGTACCCATGGCTGTTCCCTTTAATTGTTGGTATGTCTGGTCTTCAAAAGTGAAGAAGTTGTGGGTCAGGATGAAGCTGGCTAAGGTAATGAGGAAAGAGGTTTTAGGTAGGGTGGCAGGTGATCGGTGTGAAAGGAAGTGCTCCACTGCAGCGAGGCCCTGGACATGTGGAATATTTGTGTATAAGGAAGTGGCATCAATGGTTACAAGGATGGTTTCCGGGGGTAACAGACTGGGTAAGGATTCCAGGCGTTAGAGAAAGTGGTTGGTGTCTTTGATGAAGGATGGGAGACTGCATGTAATGGATTGAAGGTGTTGATCTACGTAGGCAGAGATACGTTCTGTGGGGGCTTGGTAACCAGCTACAATGGGGCGGCCGGGATGATTGGGTTTGTGAATTTTAGGAAGAAGGTAGAAGGTAGGGGTGTGGGGTGTTGGTGGGGTCAGTAGGTTGATGGAGTCAGGTGAAAGGTTTTGTAGGGGGCCTAAGGTTCTGAGGATTCCTTGAAGCTCCGCCTGGACATCAGGAATGGGATTACCTTGGCAAACTTTGTATGTAATGTTGTCTGAAAGCTGACGCAGTCCCTCAGCCACATACTCCCGACGATCAAGCACCACGGTCGTGGAACCCTTGTCCGCCGGAAGAATGACGATGGATCGGTCAGCCTTCAGATCACGGATAGCCTGGGCTTCAGTAGTGGTGATGTTGGGAGTAGGATTAAGGTTTTTTAAGAAGGATTGAGAGGCAAGGCTGGAAGTCAGAAATTCCTGGAAGGTCTGGAGAGGGTGATTTTGAGGAAGAGGAGGTGGGTCCCACTGTGACACACAACACTAGACCTATGGAACCAATTATTGTTTTGTAGAATATGGCTGGCCACTGAGAGAGCCACAGATTCTGCCTGACAGAATTTCAGGGCACTTATGACTAAAGCACATTGTAGCTTCTGCAAAGTGTCTTCTTAGTGGTGTGCAATGATTATGGTTCCAGGTTTGAGGAACTCAACGTGCAGAGGACCCCTGCAGCCGAAGAAGGAAGTCATCATGGCCTTAATGAAACTTGTATGAACAGCCGGGACCCTCTGCCAGGGGAGATGTGGGATGTTTGCACTTTGGCCGCCGTTTGCCATTGGGCTTGAATTTGTGGCACCACATTTCGTCCCCAGTTACAATAGAGGACAGAAAGTCATGTCCATCAAAGTACTGCAGATGACTCATTCTGTCATCTTTTGTTCTCTGTCAGGTGATGCGAGACCCACTGCATATAAATGCTGTGGTTGTTGATGATGGCATGCAGGGAGCCATGGCTTATTCAGGCCTTAACATGAATTTCATCCTCCTTGATTTGTCAGTCAACCTGGATAAGGCTATCAATCCCCCCCCCCCCCCACACACCAAAGCGTGTCAAGGGTAGTGGCTTGTAGGGCCTGTTATGGGCATGAATTGTTTTTTGGTGATGTGTGCCCTTCCCGGGATCTTCTCTGCCACCCATGCATACAAGTCAGGGACATACAGTGTTTACTGTACACTGCGGTACTCCAGCATCCTCAGCCACCAGAAAACAAACCACACTTCTCTGCTCGTTGTCAAAAGCCGAACAAACACACTAAACCGTTCTGCCAAAACAAAGTCATAATTCCACAAATGCGTGCACTTGGATAAATCCAATGAAATGGTCCAATGGGGTTGCTTGACCATTTCTTAATATTTTGATTTTGTTTATGTGATTACCCTATAATTAAGAAGTTCAAAACAGTTAAAAAAGTTACTTTGCACCATTACTGAATGGCAGCCATTTTTATTTGTAAGTGCACGATGGTTTTTCAGTTTGGAGACATTAGCGTTAATTTTAATACCTCTACACTAGGTTAAGTTACAACATTGCAATTGACATGACTGTTTCTAGGGTGAAGAGGGGGGGGGGGGGGGGGGTCAAAATGGCCTCCAAAGTTTCCTACTGAAAATTTAGAAAATTCACTTTTTAAAGCCAAAAATAACAACCAAGCAATGATTTTTCAGAGTATATATATATATAGTAGTTAGATATTATAAACTACTAGCTTTATATACAGCTAGAACAATGACAAATGTTTCCTTAACTTTCAATATATTTTTGAAATTTTAAAATCTTTATTTTTTGTAAAGTTTGGGGCTAGTTATCACTGGTGGGACTGAATATAAAAATTTGATTTTTGCATATTTTGTACACCTATAAAACAGCAAAGTACTGTAAAAATCTCAATATTGATATTTGACTGTGAACAAAGGTATGAATTTTTGAAAACAAGGAAATAATTCACATTACACTACAACTGATTTTATAGTTGTTGCCTATTTAAATCGTTTATTGTTTCGCTGCAACAAAAGTTAGTAGTAACCTATATTGAGTTAGCACTATCACCCTATATTTAATTAGTATTATTTATTTTAATAATAGAGTATCAAATAATAGGAGTTTTTGCTTTAGTTCTACGTCAAAAATTTCTCATTTTATCTAGGTTTACCCTCAATTAAGTAGCTCATAATTGCAAGTTCAAAACGATACAAGCAAAACAATAAACATATCAAATTTCTCTATTGTTGAGAAGGCTACAGTTTTCTGCACGAGTTTAGTCCTTAAGACAAGTGTGTACAAGAGCTCAGTGGGCAGAGTAGCAAGTCTGCACAGGAGCCTGCAGTCATTGACAACTTGGTACATGAACTGGGTCCCCCACTAAATTCGTTGTGGTCTATTCAGGAACTTCTGTTAGAGTGGATGTACATACATCATTGAGAATGTAGGATATTTTATGTGTTATTGTCGTGAGTGTGATTTTTAACTAACTAAAATAAGTTTAAAACTTAATAGTAAATAAATCTGAAAGACTAATTGGACGCAATAAAATGAACTAATAGTGCTCTATTTGACAGATCGTGAGGTGCGTCACAAATCAGTTTATGGTTATGTTTCAAAAAACTTAAAAATGTTAATGACTTTGATGGAAATAGACAAACTCTGTTTAAATTATGAGAAAGTTCTTCTGTCTCACCAGTTTGAGAGTACCAGAGAAAAAATACCTTCTGAAGTACACTCATTTTTTGAAGAAAAAAAAAAAAAAAAAAAAAAAAAAAAAAAAAAAAAAAAAAAAAAAAAAAATTTCGAGGGAAATAAAACTTGAACATCTGCCTTGTTAAGTGTGAAGTAAACAGCTTCCCGAGCAACAATGTGAATTCTGGAAATTTCCTGTGCCCAAATTGTTACTCAGAAATATTTTACTTGAATTCAGAACCAGAGCCATGTAACCTTATTAATGACATTGTATTACTAATGAGGAAGTGATCAGCTAATGGAAATTTGCTTGTTCTAATTTAGAAGTATCTCCTGCTTTGAAAATACAAAAACTGAGTGGCAGAAAAAGAAAAGCAGCTATCGAAAGCAAGATACAATGAATTTAAGACAAAATTAGAAAAGACTTAGGATCACGCTTTAATAATGCATACACCCATATACCATCAGCACTTCTAAAAAAGAAGAAAACCTATCTCTAGAATCATCTGACACTGAATTTTTGAGCTTAATCAAGAAATGAAAAGTATGTGTTTAGTGACACCGACAGAGGAAAAAAATAAAATTTTAAGTTTTCTGCCTGACTCATGGTTAAGAGCAAAAACAGTTCACGAGTTCATTGTTTCTGATTGTTTGGTTAGACTAACATAAAAATTGGTGACAGAGCAAGGCATTTTACCAGTTTTAGGAAAGAAGGAAGGAGTAGGTATAAATGAAGAAACAAATGATAAGATCCAGCATTTTCCTGAAGATGATGAAAATAGCAAAATGTGCCTGGAAAGCAAATACATTATAAAGAGTTGTTATACATCAAGTTAAAGTAACAAAGGAGAAGCGACTAGTGGTGTCAAATTTAAATGAACTTTATGTAGCTTTCATAAATGCTCATCCTGAATGTAAAATTGGAACGTCAAAGTTTTGTGATCTTCACACTAAGTGGTGTATTTAGGCTGGCTCCTCAGGATCACACTCCGTATGTGTTTGTTTATATCATCAATCTGAAGAGAAAATGCCTAACACTGTTACCTTCAAACAGTGGGTCACAAACAACAGGGCTGAAATGGCAACAGAGGTTAAATCTCAGGTAGAGTACTTTGTACCTTTAATTGATATCTTAGAAAATCTCGAAGTCACCACTATGTTTCTGAAATCTAAAGCAACTTTCTGAAGGACAAAAAAGCACAACTTTTTGATACTGTATGCCTACTCCTAGCTGATTTTGCAGAAAACTTTACATTTGTGGTTCAGGATGAAACACTAGGGTACCAGTAGGTCAATGAGCAGGTAGTAGAGCCTAAGTGAGAAAGATGAAGTTTACAGTTCAAATGGCTCTGAGCACTATGGGACTTAACTTCTGAGGTCATCAGTTAAGGACATCACACACATCCATGCCCGAGGCAGGATTCGAACCTGTGACAGTAGCGGTCACGCGGTTCCAGACTGTAGCGCCTAGAACCGGCTGGCCATCGCGGCCGGTGAAGTTTACAGTTCTTAAATTTGCATTCAAAGCAACTACTTGGAGCACAACATTTTGGTTGTCCATGTGTGGATTACATAAAAGACAAGATTGAGAAGCTCATATACTTTTCAGATGGATGTGGTAGTCAATACAACATCAAAAAGAATTTTTCAAATCTTTGCAACCACTCAGTAGATTTCAGGTTGGAGGCCAAATGGCATTTTTTGCCTCCTGCCATGGTAAAAATGCATGCAATGGCGTAGGGGATACAACAAAATGTGACATGAGTAAAGCCAGTCAACAAAGAACGATCACAGACCAAATTCTTACAATAGAGGACATGTATGCCGTTTGGCAAGGATATTAAAAGTATCACCTATTTTTTCATTAAGAAAGAAGGGGTAGTTCTTTATCTCAAAACAACACTGCAAACTAGATTTCAAAACTGTATAGCAATAAACGGAACAAGGCAACTCCACGAATTCCCTGGCACTAAAGGAAGCAATTCGATACTATGTAATACCAGAAAGGCCATGTTTGGCATCTTGTCGTCAGTCTTGTGACTCACTCTGAGGATGGCTGGACGATACGCAGCTGAAATTTTATTTGTGCGGCTGCATGCCCAAAATTTAATGAACTACCAGAAACAGAAATTTACTAGGGCCATTGTGTAACACTGAATGACAGTGGCATGCGTGTATGATGGACAATGGTGGCTTGCATAGGTTGAAAGAATAAGTTTGGAAAACAATTATGTTTTTGTGCATTTTTACCACCCTGCTTGCCCCAGAATGTTTCATTCAAGAAATCTACTAGTGACAAAGTTTGGATACCAAAGAAAAATTTATTAAGAAAGCTTTCGGTGCTTGAACTTACACCAGCAACTGGGATGTCTTATTCTATATCACAAAAGCTGTCTGAAGAAATGTGTTCTTAACAATCACCACTAGGATTAGGAAGCACCACATCTCTTAAGTATGTTAATTCAAAATATTTATTTTAAATTTGTCAAGACAATATAAATGTTTAATTCAGTAACTTTTCTAGTATTTTCATTTAATTCAGTACCTTAACTTCAATAATAACTGATTACATCGAGCCAATATCGTGCATGAATTAGGCTAAGATCAATTGTAACTTGAACTATTTCCTCGTTTTCAAAAATTCATATATTTGTTCACAGTCAAATAACAATGCTGAAATTTTTACACTACTCTGCTATCTTATAGGTGTACAAAATGTACAAAACTCAAAAGCCAGTCAAATTTTTATATTCAGACCCACCAGAGCTCACTAGCCCCAAACTTTACAAAAAATAAAGGTTTTCAAATTTCAAAAATTTATAGAAAATTAAGGAAACATTTGTCATTGTTCTACTCTATATAAGGCCAGTAGTTTGTGAAACAAAAACAAAATACACTCTGAGAAATAACTCCTTATTTTTGGGTTTAAAAAGTGGATTTTCTAAATTTTCAATACCAAACTTTGGAGATCATTTTCACCAATTATTTTTGAATTCAAGGTATTTTGGGTATTATACAATGTTATAGAGCAGACTTTTCTAAAGACAAACACGTCAATTGCAATGCTGTTGCTAAACCCAGTGCAGAAAAATTCAAATTAACACATATATCTCAAAATTTAAAAACCATCGTGCACTTAAAAATAAAAATGGCCCCCATATAGCAAATGGAGCGAGATAAAATCTTTTTAAAAAGCGTTTTTAACTTCTCAATTATAGGACAATTAAAGAGAGAGAGAATTTTAAAATGGTCAAGCAACCAACTTAAAAACGGAATGGCTTTACTTGGATTGACCCATCTGTTATGTGGCACGATGCCACTGACCTACCGCAGCAATGACAGGATCATAATGTAACAACTGTGGGCCACCTGTCGAACGGATTGTGCATTACGACAGTTTTCATTTGACTGCCTCTTACATAATCCACACCCCATCCAACCAAAACCACTGGATCAATTTCCACCAAACTTGGTACACACATTACTTGCTGTCTGGAAAGAACTATTGTGGGATTAACAACAACCTACCTCTCAATGGCATGGGGCTGAAAAATAAGCGTGGCTCACAACATGGAAATAGCCAGTCTCTACTCATCCAGTATTTGAGACAGAGTACTTTGTGACTTTAACAAACTTCACACATAATATCAAACATGTATGAGACACATTCTCACCGACACTACCACTATACAACAAAAGGACCAAAGTTTATCGCTTATTACATTTTTACTAGTCATGCAGTAAAATTGCGGCATCAGACATGACCTTTTACTAAATTACTGCTTAATTACTAACTCTACTAGCAACAGATTTCCCAGTCAGTATCTACATAAATCACTGGATGTTCCTGCTGCAGCATGTAGTTCATAAGATACGACACCATGGACACTGAGTAACACACAACTGAAACTGCTGGATGAAATTCACTGAAGATAGCTGTGAAATATGTATGAAACGGGTCTAGTGTAGCAGGGGATACAACCCGTCGGCTTTGGACAATGACGTCACGAGTCGCCAGAGAGCAGTTTACCATTTTCGCTTTTGCTGTTATGTTTCAGTTTCGTTTTTTTACTGATTGCTTAATAAAGTGGATCTGTTTATTCTATCTCGTGAGATTTTTTTTAAAAAAAGGCAAAAAACACTTATCAGCCACTGAAGGGAGCTACAAAACTAAGAAGAATCGCTTCTCGATTGGCCACTTGTGACGTCATTGTCCAAAGCCGACGGGTTGTATCCCCTGCTACACTAGTCCCTATGAAACTTATGTGGCGTGCATACATGGGCAAAGCTGTGTGTGAAAAGCTCCTAAAATCTGAAGTGATTTTGACCAAATTTGGCATACGTATTACTCACTATCTGGAATGAAATTCTGTAGGGGCGAGAACCAGCAACCTCCTCTTGAGGTGTGGGTGTTAATGTGGAGATAGATGAAGGGGAAAAAGAGGATGGACAGGAGTGGGGGGGGGGGGGGGGAGGGGGGGGGAAGAGGAAGCAGCAGATTGATTTTATAGAATTGGAATAAACATATACCTGGGCAACACTGGGTACTCAGCTAGTCATTTCATAATATTTTAAAATTGAAGGTCAAAACAGAGTACACAACAAAGGCTGACAGGATACTAGGTAGATACTCGTGAGAGAGGTGTTTTGCATCCATATTCCAGTGGCATTTTTTTCTCCTCCACCTAAATCGTCAATGATATTTCAATGTAGAGGGACTTCCACCACTGCCGTATGCAAGACCGTGACTCCTTAAACCACGCGACACATCAAAATACAAGAGAAAAAAATGTGGAGTTAATATCACATTTGGAACAGAAAGCTTCTTATGCTGTTAAATCCTTTAACGCACTGCAGTCAAACTTCCACTGCAAACCTCAATTGACAACACGCAGCGACAGTGGCTCATAAAGCGGTTTAACTGAAGTGTCCGACACCGCGTCGTCAACTCTCAACTGACACTACCCATCCTAACCTAGACCTCGGTCTATATTACAAATTAGTGTGCCACCACGAACAACATAATAAAAGATAATACAGACGAAAAGAGTATTGTCAGTGTTGTGTTCTCTTTCCGTTGGAGCACGCACGATATCACATCGTCATTATGTTGTGGGAAGAAGCCGTCATCCAGTATCGGTAGATTTAGTTGATCCCATAACGCCTTGCACTTTTTCCTTATGATTACTGCATAGCTCTTCAGCAACCCAGGATTCAGTTTTTTGTAATATTTTATGATTATGTATAACACGCTAGTGGGCTAACCAATCTGAACAAATTACAACTCAATTAACCTATAAGCTCTTCATTTTACTGACATTCTTAAAAAGCACGTTATTACCACAACCTATTACACAACTGTACCGTAACAAAAGCCATGACCACTTCTTCCACGTGATGTTACCTTGTAATTATCTTTCTAACTGATATATTTGTTACATAACATTAAAAGGAAAGTTACAATGAAAACGTTGGCACTCTCCGCTCTTAGACAACCATGTGATATTTATCTCAGTATGTGTTAATACATGAATCCATATTTATAAAAAGTAATTATAAAAAGCCCTTCTATGTTAAAAAAGAAATCTAAGACGTATGACAAATCCTGACACAGTTGCAATCTTAATCGAACAAAAGGATTTGACAGTTCATGAAAACCAAAAAGCAATAACAGAAACACACAAACACAGCAAAAAAAGTCTTGTACGTTAAAAGAGGTGCACATCAAACCAAAGACATACAACTTGTCAATTGTTGGCATGATAAAATACCAGTAGGTGAATAACACATTCTCCAAGATTTGCTGTTTCATTGGCTCATAACATACATGTTTATATTTATTACTACCACAGGGTACAATAAGTGATATCCTACAGCTACTCTCAGGAATAGTTACATTCATATGCACCAGTTATTCAATAACAACAATTTCAATTACACATTAACCTACCAATCAGACACACACACACACACACACTTTAAAAGCAGGAAAGTAAACAACATAAAAAACAGTGATTGGGAAACATACCTTCATTATCAGATGCTGGTGCAACTCTGAAGCTGTTAACTGGGAATGATCGCTGGAGATCGATTTTCGGTCGTTTACTTGAACGGTATTCACTAACTGTCTCTGTGTCAGAGTCTTGATCATCCGAGTTTGCCTTATCATCTTCATTTGATGAAACAAACCACTTACTTAACCAAGAAGACTGGGGAATGAAGCTTGTAACACGTGATGCTACTTTTCTCACAAAAGACTGAAATGATGAAAAACATATTAATGGGTTTTTGACAGAGTACACAGCTAGCACTATCAATTATAAACACTGGACATTCACAAATTTGAATAATTAACACAGTAGCTACTTATTACGGTATAATCCTAACACCAATCTATATTCAAACGACGCACTGGTACCAGTTCATAACAGCAAGTTGCATAACAAAATCGGACCAAGTATTGCCTCAAGCACTGAACACCGTACTGTTGTTGTATGCTTACACATCAAAGACATGGACACACTAATTACTCCCACATTTAGCTCGGAGACGTACGAAATCATGTAGTTATTCACTATCCAGCGCTGTTTCCCCCTGAATATAAATTCCTGAATATTCCATGTAGTACACTTTCCTATTTCATCATTAGGCGCGAACTCCCGTAACAAGTATGTACTTACGTTAGATACATCATACGGCTTGGAAGAATGTGACTTCTTGCTCCTTGCGCTATTGCCTCCTTTCGCCATACTTTGTTTCTTGAAAACAAAAACATTTACTCTACTTATTACTTTACACCATCGAATTTCCTGTCAACTAACCCAACAACGACAATGAATATGGCGGCACCTGCGTAACTAGCCGTTGGTTGGTCTTTACACGTGATACTCCATGGAATTAGAATGCAATTGACGAACAAATGACAATCAACAACTATCATCGCCTTCTTTATTTCAAATTTTTTAAGTTGAGAAGAAAATGAAGACGTGAACACTACGGCAAAGTTGAATGAGTTTTATAAAGAGTAATGCGCTTCTCTTTGTGATGAAATATCTCAGTATATTCCATCGAAATACACAAATTAAAAAACTGAGCTAAGCTAGTTACTTTACGCAAACGCAATTTTTGTAAACGTTCACTCGTCGCGCTTTAACATCTTGGTCGCCTATAAATAACGAAATCGTATTGTGAACAAGCAAATCACTCTTCAAAAACATAGTAATTGTAGACATCAGCTACCTGGACCGGAATTTAAATGCAGTTGAGGAACTTCGCTTCAATTTACAGGTATAGGATCTTCTGACCGTAAAAATAGCTAGTTAGTTGCGAAGTGGGGAATCAAGTTGAGCATTCTAAAAGCCAATGTCCCACTCGAAGCATTAAACAGCACAGTTCCATCAGATCCCAGCAGCCCGCTTTTTCGATTGCCTTGTCTCTCCTACATAAACACCTTATTGTGGGACTATGCTGGTGCCTGGTAATATGGGTCATTTTCTCATCTAGCTCGTTATTTATTTTATACTACTGGTGCCCACTTAGGCGTATAAAAACACAACTTACCACGTTATTAGCTGAAGCAATAACGAAGGAACTGATATGGGCTCGCAATTGAAAACATCAGTGGAACAGTACAAGACAAGGTTATTTGCGGTTGGCGCAATTTATACATAGGCGCACCTGCTCGATGTTAATGTACGTTAATTTTATCGCTGTTAAAATAAACTGAGATTAAACTGTGTTTTGCTCATAACTGTTTACGTTGGAAAAATGAAAACGGCTATTATATTACGTTACATTAATACTTCTTCCATAGACCTTAAATGCGACTTTTCGTACTAATGTGGAACGTCTCAGTTTAACATAAGCTTTCGTTACACAATATATATTTTTTCCAGTTACTACCTCATGTCTAAAAATTCATCTATTGAGTAGAAGTTGTTGTCATTCAGAAATTCTTTTAATTTGTTTTCAAATGTTGATTGGCTCTCTGTCAGACTTTGGATGTCATTTGGCAAATAACCAAAGATTTTTGTGGTAGCATATTCACCCCTTTCTGTGCCAAAGCGAGATTTAACCCAGGATAGTGAAGATCATCCATTCTTCTAGTGTTCTAGCTATGCACTTTGCTGTTATTTTTTAATTGGGATGTGTTATTAATACCAAATTAAGTAATATCTATTTCGAAGGTACGGTGACTACCGAGAGTTTCTTAAATAAATGTCCGCAAGATGATATTGGGTGGGCTCCAGCTATTATGCTGATTACACGCTTTTGTGCAATAAGTACGTTTTATCTTATTGATGAATTACCCCAAAATTTGGTGCCATATAAGAAGCAATGAATAAAATTAGGCATAGTAGGCTAATATACTGATATGTAATCACCAAAATTTGGAATAACACTAATAGCTTCAATAGCTGAACCTAACCATTTCAGCAGAACATCAATCTCTTTCTTCCAGTTCAATTACTCATCAATTCACACACCCAGAAATTTTGAATATTATACCTTAGCAACAGTCTTCTTTTCAAAGTCTATAGTTACCAATGGTGTTATATCATTTACTCTACAGAACTGTATATACTGCGTTTTCTCAAAATTTATGGGAGCCCATTTTCAGAGAACAAATAAATAATTTTCTGAAATACATTGTTTACTATTTCCTCAGATAATTCTTGTTTGCCGAGTATAATTACTATACTTCTATCAACAGCAAAAAGAACTACCTTCACATCTTTATGAATACAGAGTGGCAAGTTATTAATATATATTAAGACCAATAAGGGACCTAAGACTGAATACTGTGGGACACCATTCTTGATACCTCCCCAGATACAGGACTGGGCTGATTTTTACAGACTATCTGTACTGTTCATTTCAACCTTCCACAATCTTCCAACTAAATATGAATTAAACCCCCTATTGTTAACTCGTGTACAAAGTACACCTTGCACCCACTTGTGTATGAAAAACGGCACATTCGCTTGTGGGTTGAAGGAGCATCAGTTGTTATATAACATAATCACATTTTATTGCTTATAAACAAAGTTTAAATGTTGGAAGGCTTACTTGAGTATTAAGCCATTGTTTATAAAATTTACACCACTGCAAATTTCATATGAAACGATAAAAGAAAATTATTTTCAATGGCATTGTATAGATAAGAGAGCTACATTAGCAGGAAATACTGAACAAATTGAGTTTCTGTTCCACCTGGAAAAGAGCAGATAAATTCCTCTTAGGTTAATACATGAAATATATTTCCAGCAGAAGAGGAGTGTAATTATTTTCTGTAACCAAATTCCCAGAAACAAACTTCATACAATTATCAACATACACAGAACACCACTTGTTGATAAGACTGTTTATGTGGTCAAGTTGGAACTCTCTGGTTCAAGTTTAATGAATTTTAAGATTAGGGATTTATATAATTCTGATTGTTATATACAGCATATAAAACTACAGTAATATAAATGATATGGTAAAGCTATAGATATTTTGGTAAACATGAGAAAAGATTCCCAAAAACCATTTCTAATATTTGCCATAAATGTGTTAAATTAGTTATGTATCACATATCCCATTGAGAAAAAGCTGTGGGATGTGGAAAGAATTTTGTATAATTTAAGTGCAACATAGCGAAATGATTTAAAATTACAAAATAATATCCTATTACAGTAGCAATTCTAATTTCAGTATGACCTAAACCATCAAATTTAAAAGTTCATTTGGTATAAATCATCAATGGTTAAAAATTGGTTCTTTATTTATTTCATCAATTTGATCATACCAGCAATGCAAATATATAACATGTCATTGGACTACATGGAAAACTACAATACATAATTAAAAATATATTTAGGTACACTGTAGTACATATCTGGTTTTGAAACCTCTGATCACCACCACAATAGAATAAAAGAATAAATCATTTTAAATGTAATGATATTTTTCTATGGAATGCAGTTTGGATTGAAACTTAATATACAGTACAGTGGAAATATTGTTTACCTCTTAATAAATAATATTTTTCAAGCTATTGTAGTAAGAGGTAAGAGTATTTATAATATGATGACAGTATTACACTAGTATGTGTACATGAGAGAAGGAGGTACATATTGTTGTTCATTATGCTACATCATATATGTAAGTGGACAGAATTAGTGTCAGTACATGAGAGAAGGAGGTACATATTGTTGTTCATTATGCTACATCATATATGTAAGTGGACAGAATTAGTGTCAGTCTAACGACTATTCTGACGAACTGTAGGATAGTGGGACAAGTAGAGTGTGTGTGTGTATATATATATATATATATATCTATATATATATATATATATAGGGTGAGTCACCTAACATTACTGCTGGATATATTTTGTAAGCCACATCAAATACTGACGAACCGATTCCACAGACCGAACGTGAGGAGAGGGGCTAGTGTAATTGGTTAATACAAACCATAAAAAAATGCATGGAAGTATGTTTTTTAACACAAACCTACGTTTTTTTAAATGGGACCCCATTAGTTTTGTTAGCACATCTGAACATATAAACAAATACGTAATCAATGCCGTTTGTCGCATTGTAAAATGGTAATTACATCCGGAGATATTGTAACCTAAACTTGACGCGTGAGCTCCACTCCTCCACTGTTCGATCGTGTGTATCACAGAGCACCGAATTACGTAGAGATCCAAAGGGAATGGTGATGGACCTTAGGTACAGTAGAGACTGGAACAGCACATTACGTCCACATGCTAACATCTTTTTATTGGTCTTTCTCACTGACGCACATGTACATTACCATGAAGGGTGAGGTACACGTACACACGTGGTTTCCGTTTTTAATTATGAAGTGGAATTGAGTGTGTCCCGACATGTCAGGCCAATAGATGTTCAATGTGGTGGCCATCATTTGCTGCACACAATTGCAATCTCTGGCGTAATGAATGTCGTACACGCCGCAGTACATCTGGTGTAATGTCGCCGCAGGCTGCCACAATACGTTGTCTCATATCCTCTGGGGTTGTAGGCACATCACGGTACACATTCTGCTTTAACGTTCCCCACAGAAAGAAGTACAGAGGTGTAGATCAGGAGAACGGGCTGGCCAATTTATGCGTCCTCCACGTCCTATGAAACGCCCGTCGAACATCCTGTCAAGGGTCAGCCTAGTGTTAATTGCGGAATGTGCAAATGCACCATCATGCTGATACCACATACGTCGACGCGTTTCCAGTGGGACATTTTCGAGCAACGTTGGCAGATCATTCTGTAGAAACGCGATGCACGTTGCAGCTGTTTGGGCCCCTGCAAAGAAGTGAGGACCAATGAGGTGGTCACCAATGCTTTCGCACCATACATTTACAGTCCACGGTCGCTGTCGCTCTACCTGTCTGAGCCAGCGAGGATTGTCCACGGACCAGTAATGCATGTTCTGTAGATTCACTGCCCCGTGGTTTGTGAAACCCGCTTCATCGGTAAACAGGTAGAACTGCAACGCATTCTCTGTTAATGCTCATTGACAGAATTGCACTCGATGATTAAAGTTATCACCATGTATTTGCTGATGTAGCGACACATGAAACGGGTAAAAGCGGTGACGATGCAGTATGCACATGACACTACTTTGACTCAGTCCACCGGCTCTTGCAATGTCCCGTGCACTCATGTGTGGGTTCATGGCAACAGCAGCTAACACTCCAACTGTACCCACTTCTCCTGTGACGGGCCTGTTACGGACCCGTTTGCGTGCTTCGACCATACCTGTTGCATACAGTTGGCGGTAGATGTTTTGCAATATGCGGCACGTTGGATGCTCTCTGCCCGGGTACCGTTCTGCATACACCCTGCAGGCTTCAGCTGAATTTCGTCGACACTCGCAATAGATGAATATCATCTCCGCCTTTTCAGAGTTCGAATACACCATGGTCACAGTTACTACAACACTAAACTATCACAGACGTCTGGTAACACGGTGTACTACAGTTGGTCTGCGTGTGGAGACGAATGCAGAATAACGATAGCAGCAAGCGCTACATGCGGACACTGCGACAGCTAGACCAAACCACAACAGTGCGCTACAGCCACACTCGTAAACACGGGGTCGTCATCGTAAACATGTCCCTGCAGATGTTGCTCGCCGACCGTGGCCCGTGTTTGTTACAACACGCAACTGAACGTCGGAGGTTTCAAGCGTCAACTTTAGGTTACAATATCTCCGGATGTAATTAACATTTTACAATGCAACAAATGGCCCTGATTACGTATTTGTTTATATGTTCAGATGTGCTAATAAAACTAACGTGGTTCCATTTTAAAAAACGTAGGTTTGTGTTAAAAAACATACTTCCGTGCATTTTTGTATGGTTTGTATTAATTACACTAGCCCCTCTCCTCACGTTCGGTCTGTGGAATCGGTTCGTCAGTATTTGATGTGGTTTACGAAATATATCCAGCGGTAACGTTAGGTGACTCACCCTGTATATATAATATTTCCAAGTGTGGTGTCTATTGGGAACATAGGACTGGAAGAGTAATGGAGGACTCTAAATGGTTAAAGAAAGTATTGAGAAGCGAGTGTAAGGAGTGAAGCAGGATGTTAATTTCTCTAAGATGTATTCGAATTCCAAGGTACATAAAGATGTATGACAGGGCAATGGACTATGAAGCCTACTCAGGAAGGAGAAGGAGGGCGCACCCAGCATTGATTGGATGGAAAAGGGCAGGTAGGCAGACTCAAGAAAGGCTGACCTATAATGTGTGGGCGGGGGCACCAAGCAGGGGATTGACCTGTACCATAGTATATTAGGAATTTCTTTAAAGGGGTGTACCTACAAAAACGAAAGGAGGAAATGCTTTCATAGTATCAACCTGTATGTAAGGTACAGGTACTGTGCCTAAAGGAAAAGGGCAGTGTCGTGACAAAAGTTACACATTTAAGTAGAGATTATTCTGGTAAGTTTGAATTCTCTTTTCCATTTGCATTGTTATGTTTGTGTGAAGTTATATGCGTTGAAAAGAACACCTTTATTTACCCAGAGTTCCTCCAGATTGTAAAAGGTTTTGAATAAATCAAAACTTAGAAGAAGTAGTACGTGAAGTAAGGGCAAATAACAGCATACACTTTTGTAATGCACATGGAGTTTACGATTGGAAAGAAAACAGAAAGATTCTTGTCCTTACAAAGTTTACATTGATCAAAAGGTCCATGATTATAATGGTATTAATATGGAAAGGAAAGAGAGCTATATATGAAGTAATCGATGGCTTAAAAAATGTTATATAAATTGATGGAAACGTAAAGTAATATTATATGAATACAATATTGATGTACATAATGAACATGTACAAAATATCACGTGTTCGAGATAAAGGGAGGGATATGTAGTGCTTCGAGAATTTCGAGGTAATTATAGAGACCCTCATATTTCCACTGTCTCGAACACACGTTATTTTAGAGATGAGTGTGGTAAAGTAGAACTGTGTCTACTGCACCATAATTATGTGTGTGGCGGACAGACGTGTATCGGACGCATGATCGTAGTGGGCAGGTAGTCGTCGAGCCTGCCTAAGAGGTTACACGTCCAGCTCAAGGAATAAACGCGCTGTACTCCATGCGACATCAAATATTTTTGTGTGGACATTTGAATGTTCTTGACAGAAGAGAAGAGACAATTACTTATTCATTCATTCTCTTACTTTCGTAAGGTCTGGACAGTTGTCTTGTTAAACTTGGAGAGATTTGTAGACTGTATTTATGGAAAATTGAATGTGAAAGCTTCTGACGGACCAGAAGCTGTCGAGCTTATGAAAAATGTTTTAGTTATATGAAAACTGTTATGTATGATGAAAATACAGTGAGATTGAGTTCAAAGTATTCTCGAGCATACGGAGTTATTTTAAAAATATAAAAAATTCCTCCAAAGTAGCATCATATCTTCAGAGAAGTTGAGCAGGACATTGCAGCTGGCTACCCTGAAAAGGAGATCGGCAATGCAACTACAAGAAAATTCGATAGCCCATGGGGAGTGTGAGTCTTGCACACTAGTACCACACTCCCACACTTATCACCAGAAACCACCAGACTGAAGTGCATAGTACACAATACATGTACTCTATAACAGAGTAAAAACAGTGGTGCATCACATTTGTTCCATGTGGCTTATGAAATAATTACGCCAGCATGAGTGGCCATGCGGCTACAGTCTGGAACCGGGCGGCCGCTACGGTCGCAGGTTCGAATCCTGCCTCAGGCATGGATGTGTGTGATGTCCTTAGGTTAGTTAGGTTTAATTAGTTCTAAGTTCTAGGCGACTGATGACCTCAGAAGTTAAGTTGCATAGTGCTTAGAGCCACTTGAACCACTTGAAATGATTGTGAATCATCACATGTGCAAGTAAATGATGAAACAGCTTAATTTCCAACTTCAAAGCTCCTGTCTGGTGAATCTGCAGGTAATAACTGTAGAATGTCTTTGATTCTTGTGTTTTTTATGGATATCGCAATTATTTTGCATTGTGGCATCACTACCCCGACACTACTTTCAAGAAATGTCAACATTGCAGAAATATCGGGCAAGGTAACCATATTTCTAGTTTTCTAAACAGAAGCCTTCAAGATATTCAATTTTTTGAAAGATAGTATTGTAATAGCTCTATTATCTATTTTGAAAGTATTTATCACTGCTGGTGAGCTTTCCCAGAAGCTGGGTCCATATGCCAGATGACTATGGAACCATACATAGAACACACCTTTTACAGTAATCTTTTTTCTTTAGGGTTCTTAATGTGTAGCATGTTTTGTTCAGTTTTGAATTTGTGAAATTAATGTGTTTATTTCATTTTGGATCCACATACCCAAGAGATTACTCTCTTAGAAGTCCTCAATATTTTGCTGATTGATGCTGAGATTAGGATTAAACATATTCATATTAAGTGAATGGCAGAACTTTTGTTACTGTCAATTAGCAGTTGGTTGCTATAAACCAGGCTACTTAGTTGATTTACAACAATATTAATATTTACTGATTATTGCAATTATCTCAGTTTTTACCCTTGATTGTTACTGTTGTGTCGACTGTGGTCATTATTATTTTATATGCTGCTATATTCGTATCTAGATCATGTATGTATACAGGGTGTTACAAAAAGGTATGGCCAAACTTTCAGGAAACATTCGTCACACACAAATAAAGAAAAGATGTTATGTGGACATGTGTCCGGAAACGCTTAATTTCCATGTTAGAGCTCATTTTAGTTTCGTCAGTATGTACTGTACTACCTCGATTCACCGCCAGTTGGCCCAATTGAAGGAAGGTAATGTTGACTTTGGTGCTTGTGTTGACATGCGACTCATTGCTCTACAGTAGTATCATTGTTGGTGATGTCTTTATTGGGCCCCATGTTCTTCCACCTACGCTCAGTGGAGCACGTTATCATGATTTCATACAGGATACTCTACCTGTGCTGCTAGAACATGTGCCTTTACAAGTACGACACAACATGTGGTTCATGCACAATGGAGCTCCTGCACATTTCAGTCGAAGTGTTCGTACACTTCTCAACAACAGATTCGGTGACCGATGGATTGGTAGAGGCGGACTAATTCCATGGCCTCCACGCTCTCCTGACCTCAACCCTCTCGACTTTCATTTATGGGGGCATTTGAAAGCTCTTGTCTACGCAACCCCGGTACCAAATGTAAAGACTCTTCGCGCTCGTATTGTGGACGGCTGTGATACAATACGCCATTCTCAAGGGCTGCATCAGCGCATCAGGGATTCCATGCGATGGAGGGTGGATGCATGTATCCTCGCTAATGGAGGACATTTTGAACATTTCCTGTAACAAAGTGTTTGAAGTCATGCTGGTACGTTCTGTTGCTGTGTGTTTCCATTCCATGATCAATGTGATTTGAAGAGAAGTAATAAAATGAACTCTAACATGGAAAGTAAGCATTTCCAGACACATGTCCACATAACATATTTTCTTTCTTTGTGTGTGAGGAATGTTTCCTGAAAGTTTGGCCGTACCTTTTTGTAACACCCTGTATAAGAAAGGTTACAGGTTCTGATACAGAACCATGAGGGACACAATACCTTACTGTACTTCCTTCGGACGGATTTTCCATCATTATTTTTCATGCCTTAACAGTGAATCCCCAGAAATCGCCCTATCTCTGATTACTCAAGGGAGGACTGACCCTTTCCTTAAGTATTTCTCATATATCACAGTTTTCCAGATTAATCAAAAACCTTTGTGATTCACTATGTAAAATGTCTTACTGAAGGCCATTAATATTCCCATTACAGCGTTGTGTATCGTCTAATAGTTTTAAGAAATTGTTTAAGGATTAATAAACAGCAGTCTATGTCAATGTTTGGCTTCTAACATTGTCTTGAGAGACGCTTAATAGATTATTCTTACCGGAAAAATTATTAACCTGTCATACATAATTTTTTTAATACTTTTGATAGGATGGATGTTACTGAAATGGGACAGTAGTTCTTAATTTTATGCCTCAAAGCTGTTTTGTGTGCTGGTATTACTTCAACAATTTTTGGTATGCCTTGAAAGTTTTATAATCTAGAGAGCAGTTACAAAGGTGCTTACCAGTTCAACACTATTCTGGAGACTTTTTTGTCAGTAGGAAGAGTATTTCGTCTATCGCTGTTGCTTTCGTATTTCTCAGTTCAGCTATTGTAGTTTTTCAGTTGTAACACTCTAATGAATGTGGATTTATTTGTCACAAATATTGAATTTGTCTTTTACACTCAGAGTGTTGGCTTTGCAATACTGTTTTACCATATCCCTAGTTATTCTAGTGAAAGGTTTACATGTTTGCTGTTTCTTTTGAATCTGTAACAGTTCTGCTGTTTTATGTCAAAATGATATTATTGCACTTTGGCTCAGTTTCCTTCTTTATCAAATTTCACACTGCTTTTTGGTGATTTATCTATATATCTGTCATTACCCATTCTTTTTGCTAGCTTGAAACATTCGTCCCTCCATAAATCATGGATCTTACTGAGGTGGGGCGACTTGGATGCTTTAGTAATACAGACAGCCATACCATAAGTGCAGCTACCATATAACGGTATCTGTGGAGAGGCTAGACAAACCTGTGTTATCCAGAAGATGGACAATACCATTTTCATTAATTGCTTCGGCTACATTCTGGATGATTGACTGATCTGGCCTGGTAACATTGACTAACATGGCCTTGCTGTGCTGGTACTGTGAATGGCTAAAAGCAAGGGCAAAATGTAGGCATTATTTTTTTACTGGAGGGCATGCAGTTGTACTGTATGGCTTATTGACGATGGAATCCTCTTGGGTAAAAAATTCTAGAGATAAAATAGGCTCCTATTTGGATATCTGGGCACAGATTACTCAGAAAAACGTCGTTATCAGGAAAACAAAGACTGGGATTCTATGGGTCATAGCAAGGACTGTTAGAGCCCTTAATCGGCTAGACAGATTGTAAAATTTAAAAAGGGCAATGGACAGATTGACGTTAGATATAGTGGAATTAGTGAAGTGTTGAGAAAGAGGAATAAGACATTTGAGTACAGGATTACCAACAAAATATCAAATAGGGCTAATGTAGGAGTAGGCCCAATAATGAATAGGAAAATATAAATATGCCTAAGCTATTGTAAATAGAAAAGTAAATGTAATGTCTCATATCGCAAATGCACATTTTTTTGTCACCTTCATTTACTGATTCAGCATCTGGAAATATTTTTCATGTCCAAGCAAGTGTGAAAAAACTGCTTGTAAAATTTTTCATGTATATGTATGTCATACTTGTGTTGTAGATGCCATAAATTGAAGATGCAGCATACCATTGTTCAATAACTGCTGCAGTGCGCTACAGCCTGTCACAGTGGAGTTGAGAGATGTTACTGTCTACCCTTGGGGCTGGCTGTTGAGAATGCAGCTGGCAGCTTTCATCAACAATATCCAAAAAGTTAAAAAGATTAGTGGCACTATACATTTGTCCAAATTAATGTGTCCATTCAGTTATAACATGGTCAGGTAGACAGTACTATCTCAGCCAAACTAGTACTCTGATTAAGGCTAGAAATGAAATAGTCTTGGTAACGATCATTGTTGGGAGCGAGCTACTGGCTGTGATAGGTCATAAAAGGAAGAGACTACCGATCGTACTTAAAGCTTCACATGTCCTTGCAAGATAAACTTTTGGAGGAGCAGGTTTCTACTTTCGTGGTTGACAAAGTTAGAATCCACCTTATGATTCCTGTGGTAAAGGGAGATTTTATGTAACAACTTATGTTTAATGCATCTGAGTACTTATTTAAGGTTATAATAGTATGTTTAAGAGCTATAAGGAACAAGTGTTAATGATTTTAACTGTGAGTTGTTGATTTTTCATAACAAATTCGTATTCATATTCTTCCATGTGATATTGCTAGAGATTCTGAGAACACATTTTAACTTGTTACTATTTAGCGCTTGTGTTTGGATGGAATTTTGGCCTTGGATCAAGGTAATGTCTCAAGTGCACTGTATTTAAGGTGACAGACCCAAGCACTGGGCAGTGGATACTTTGAGAATATCTGCCACACTCTAACTAAAGAGAGCTCACACTTTTGAGGCACCATTATTAAAAGCATTTGTACAGCTAGACTATTATTTCTGATTTACCGATGTCAAGTGAGCTTCTCAGTTAGGATTTTTTAGTAAGTTGCATTTCATCAACACGTGAAGAGGACTGAAATTATTTCAAATTGCTCCATTTCATGGGCCAATGTGGTTGTGGCACATAGGATTTTTGTTTGTTGTTATTTGTTATTACAGTCTGTTAGTGGGGACTAAGAGAAACTGCTGGCACTGATACACTTGTAATGTACTGGCTGAATCCAATATTAAAAATAAAAGAAAAACGTTAAAGCTTCAGTACTTGAAGAAAAGTATTGGCTTCTCGACTTATAATTAAAATATATTACCCTTACTGTCTTCTACCAGTCCAAGACTAAAGGTAAACGAGAAATGATAGTTCAAAAGGATTTTAAATGAAAATAAAGATTCTTAATATTCTATAGGTAATTATAATGCAAAGAGCTATTAGCTACATTACGACTATCTACCTTAAAAAATATGTTTATACTGGTGGAAAAAAATCGCAACATCAGGAATGCGTTTTTCTACATAGAAAGATGATATATATTCAAATTTCGTATCAGTGGCATAAGAACGGCGCTAGTAGGGCCACAATGAGGGTAAAAATCAGGTTCGCTTTAAATACACCCTTGTAACATAGCAAATTATTAACTGCATCGAAAACATACCTTGGCATCGAGCCAGTAGGAGAACGGATTCTGGTTCACACACTCGCACATCTGACGCCAGTTACTAGGACAGCGAGGAGTGTAGCTGCCTAACGCTGCATGCAATATGTTACATACATTGTCTATGAATCTGAAGAAGTACTATTAAATATTAATCGGTGTTTTTCATACTTAGTGTATCAAATTCTGTGGATAACACAAAATATCAAATCAATAACTTCCAATATTTTCGGAGATATAAATTTTTACCTACTACATAATAACTGTGCTGGCACTACGAAACAAGTAGGGAGTATAATGTATTCATTTATAATATCGATTGAAACTACAGTCAAGAGAATAGGTTCATATAATCTAATTTTCTGGAATTTTCTGCAGTTTGCCACATATTTCTTATGTAATTAACAGTGAATTGAAAAATTATTATTTCATTGTGTTTTGGAGAGACTGAGAGAGTGAATGGAGGACATACGTAAAGTGAGAATGTGATATTTTATCAAAACTATGTAAGTGTGAGAAAGTTATTGTGTAATAGGGGAATTTGTGATGTATGCCCAAGTGAGCTTGATTCTGTAAAGGGTAGCGGCCAGCCAGAAGGGGCGCTGAGTATTAAATTTATTAGTAATCTATTTTGGGGAGAGGAATCTTATTTTGGTTTCATTAAATTTTGTCTGGTTTCGGAATTACGAGATTTCTAGTCTAAATTACATGTGCTAATCCGATTGGCTGACATTGTAAATAATGCGAGTACAGAAGTGCTCGAGATAATTTGATTTGCTGCTTAACATACTAGCTGATAGGAATTCAGCATTTCCTGCACATCAAGTAGGGCTTTGTGTCTCAGGTCTATGACCCGATATAGTTGCTCAGGAGCTGTGTTCTGGTAAAGTCATATGTTAAATCGTGCCGATCGAACTTGTACAAATATGTATAGTTAATAATGAATTGACAGCCATTGTCTGTGTTTTAAACACAGTAAACTACCTTATAGGAAATTTTAGACATTTTTGAAACGACTCATGCAAGAATCCTGAACGCCCAATAGTTTAACTAACTTTCAGATGCTGCCCATGGACTGGAGTTATGTGGGCTTTGCATGTTAGGTATTTAGTTGAATTTCCGTCAACGCTACTTTTATCGGCTAAACCAGTATCTACCATCGCAGACTGAAGTGGCAGACAAGTTGAAACCTATCCAGGTAGATGGACTGATTGTTTAAAGGAGAGAGAGAGACCGACTCACCCCGTCTCACGCTGTAACAGTCATGCTCGTTGGATACCTTGGATTTGGTGAGTTAAGTCAAAAATGTCTTTAAAGCGACAAAGACGCCATTATCAGCTCTTCACTGAGTTTGAATGAAGCTGTGTAAAAGGGCCACAAGAAGCTGAATGTTACTTCTGCGATATCGCTGGAAGACTTGATAGGAATTTGGCCACTGTACATTATTGCAGGCAGCAGTTGTCACTAGCATATACAATCTCAAGGAGACCGGGCTCCGGACAGCCCCGTGACACTACCAAGAGCGAAGACCATCGTATATGGTCCACTGTACTGCGTCTGCAGGCAACGGCCTTGCCGCAGTGGGTACACCGGTTCCCGTGAGATCACCGAAGTTAAGTGCTGTCGGGCGTGGCCTGCACTTGGATGGGTGACCATCCAGCCGCCATGCGCTGTTGCCATTTTTCGGGGTGCACTCAGCCTCGTGATGCCAATTGAGGAGCTACTCGCCCCAATAGTAGCGGCTCTGGTCAAAGAAAATCATCATAACGACTGGGAGAGCGGTGTGCTGACCACACGCCCCTCCTATCCACATCCTCAACTGAGGATGATACGGCGGTGGGACGGTCCCGATGGGCCACTTGTGGCCTGAAGACGGAGTGCTAGTGCTGCTGGTACTGCGTCTGCAGTATCAATTCGAGTTGCAGTTGGCATCACAATCACATAAAGAATGGTACCACACTCACATAACTAACTGTTACAAACCTGTTACGTCAAGGACAGCTCTGAGCCAGACCCCCTGTTGTAACTCCACACGTAGGTCTAATGTGTGTAGCAATCTGACAGCTGGAGTGCACACTCCACTGACCCTGAACCACCGCCATTTGCAACTTCATTGGTGTCAAGCAAGAGGTAACTGGAGGGGAGGGTAGAAGTCTTTTGTGTTTTCTGATGAAAGCTGTTTCTGGCTTAGTGTTAGAGATGGCAGAGTGTTGCTTAGAAAATGGCCAGTTGAGGGCCTGCAATCATCCTGTCAGCTTGCTACACACATTAGACCTACGTGTGGAGTTACAATCTGGCATGTGATTTCGTATGACAGCAGGAGCATTCTCGTGGTTATTCTACTCATCCTGAACGCAATTTTTTTATGTTCGTCCGGCGATTCGACCTGTTGTGCTGCCATTCGTGAACAGTATTCGAGGTGGTCTTTCCTAACAGGATAAAACTCTCCCACATACTGCTGTAGTAACTCAGCATGCTTCAGAGACTGTCGACATATTGCCTTAGCCTGTTCGATAACGAAATCGGTCTCCATCATCAGACATCAACTCCAGCGTTATCCACAAACAGCATTAACCTTTCCTACATTGAGCCCCAAGATGCAACAGGTATGGAACTACATACCAAAAACTGATATCTGGCATTTGTACAACACAATGCATGCACATTTGCATGCCTGCATTCAATATTCTGGCAGTTACACTGATTATTAATGAAGCAGTATTTCACATTTATGATGGCTTATCTCATGCTTACATTAACCTATGATCTTGCAATGTTAATCACTTAAATATGACATCTAGACAAATGTATTCCCGAAATCTCATTACTCTACATTAATCATTTTTTGGTGTTGCAACTTTTTCCATCACCCTATATATCTATATGAGATTTACTTGATATTCAAAGATATATTCTGATGAAGTTATAAATAACATGTAATACTAAGATAATTGCATTTTGCAAGAGATAAAAAGCAATGAAGGAAATCAGATACTCTTATAAAATAAAAATAAAGGCAAACCATTGAAGATAGTAAAATAGATCACTGGCTTAGCTCATAGCTTAATCTTTGTGTGATGGTGATAAATGTTATTGAATGAACGAAAGTAATTTTCCCTTGACGGAAATATTCTTTACAAAATCTTATGTAAGAAGTTTTCACTACAACTATTGATTTAACATCACTGAGAGAAAGGTATTGCTATTAATATTCCTCGTTTTAAAATTTTGAACAGATGTAGTCAGAGCACGTTATTCAATTTTAAACTCTTACACTGTGTGAGAAGTTTAAAAGCGTTCGGTTAACTTTTCACAGCAAAAGCAAACTAGACAGACCTGTGAAAGAAGTTGTATGCAGATAATTTCTCTTAACTGTATTTACCTGATAATTGAATGTGCATATTACCGAATGCCACTAACAAACGGCAGGTTGCAGCACCAGCAGTGAAGGGAACATTAAGTGAATTGGGGGATGCAGAAAACAGTGCAGTCATTATCGTAATGCAGAAACGGAGTAATTTATCTAATGTCCATAAGGGCATCATCATTTTGGGAAAAGGGTGGAAGTATCTCCAAAATGACTAAGTTTGTAAACTGTTCACGTTCTGCCATGGTTAAAGTATACTGTGCATTGCAAAATAGTGCTATCCCAAATTGGCACAGACGCAGCTGTGATGCACCATGGGCTATAGATGGCAGGGATAAAAGATTGCTACAGAGGTGCACCAGGGCGAATAGATGTGCAACTGCTGAGCAACTTCCTGCCCAGGGCTACCAACAGTGTCCCTTCAATGACTGTTCAGCAAAAGTTGCTGCTTATGGGTGTCTACAGCAGGCTCCCAGTTCATGCTCCTTTGCTGTCTGCTGTTCATCAGCGATGAAGGCTGGAATTTGTATGGCAATACCGCAACTGGACGTCCACTAAGTGGCGACAGGTGGCCTTTTCAGATGAATCATTTTTTATGCGCCATCAGACAGCTAGCTGTTGGCAAGTACAGCGTGAAATATCAGTTCCCATTGTGTGCTGAGTTCAAATGCATTTAAGTAACTTTTCACAGTAAAAGAAACCTAGATAGGTCTGCAATAAAATTTGTAGATATATGATTTCTTTCAACAGTATTTACATAAAAAGAGAGTTTATTGTGCTTATTACTGAATACTATCATCACTTTCAAAGGGTTCACTAATATGTGTAAGGTATCGAACTGAGGTATGTCCATTAGAGTGCAACAAATCAGATGTGCTGAAACTATAATTGCTTGTAATTATTCTAATAATATTGTGCTGGAAAGCTATATCCAAGTGCTAACACAAAAGGGGCCAATTGTTCTATAGGATAAGGCTAACAGACACGTAAAAGGTCGACCATGTAGTGACATAGTGACAATCAGACTAATCGTACTTGCATATACAGTGACACAGTTCAAAATACATTGTCGACCCTGTATGTCAAGAATGTGTTATGTCACTATGAATTGCCCTCTCTGTTTATTGATTGGATAGCCACTGAATTGCTATTTATTTATTTAATGGGTTAATAATAATTATTAAATGGTGGCAATTTCATTTAAGCGCTGTTTTTACTCTTTCGATTGTTGCGAGTCAGCGATAGTGCAATGCTGCACGCTTTGGAGAATACACATTTTATAAGAATCATTTGGTCCAGGAAACACTTTTGCGATCACGGTTGCGATTTAGACGTTATTCGAGTAATTGTACTGATTAAAAGTTATCCTTTCTGAAAGACACAGGTTCGATTAAAGCTGTGTGCACTATTGCGCGTAAAATGAAACTATTCATAACACGCCGTGTAACAAAAAGAAACATGCGAATCACAACCGTGATCAAACGAAGAAAATATATGGTAACATAAACGTTCTTCGCTGTTATTCAGGACAGGCTCAGATTAGACCTTGCAATTTTTTTAGTTACAGGAAATCACAAGACTTTAGAGATATTTGTTTTGAATAACTTGTATTTACCTTCTCTCTCTCTCCTTTTTACAGCCTTTATACCTTCACATCGATTAAGGAACATTTTCTTCTCTACCGACCAGTGGCCGGCCGTTGTGGCCGAGCGGTTCTAGGCGCTACAGTCTGGATCCGCGTAACCGCTACGGACGCAGGTTCGAATCCTGCCTCGGGTATGGATGTTTGTGATGTCCTTAGGTTAGTTAGGTTTAGGTAGTTCTAAGTTCTAGGGGACTAATGACCTCAGCAGTTAAGTCCCATAGTGCTCAGAACCATCTGAACCATCATCTACCGACCAGTACGAGAACAAAATTCAGACTAAACAAAATGTCTTACATCGAATTATTACGTGCTTAACCCTTAACAATCATATATAGTTTCGTAGTACAAACAATGCTAATATATTCCGTGCACTAGAAAGTTTTTGATACACTGAGCACAAAAATGAAAATAATAAAATTATAATTACATTTTTAATATCATGAATACTTCTTTAAATCATGAAAATAAGGTTTGACATCGTCGAAATATTAATTTTCATCGTTGTAGCACTACATTGCCCCCTTTGGATGTACAGTCACACTTGTTTGACTGGACATTCAAGCAGGCTTATTTTCCTTGTCTGTTCTGTTTAAAGTTCACTGTGTTCTTTCACTTAGAAGCATGTGCTTTGTTTACTTGTAAGTCTCAGGGATTTTGAGTTACACTCCCCCATTCGGGCAAAGGCCAATGGGAAAAACCCCAGAAAAAACCACAGTGTAGCGAGCACATCTTCCATACCCTCTTTTTTAATTTTCAACATTTGAATATTCACTTCGTATGACATTTAATAATGGTACAATTATGTGATAGTGCTGCTGATGACGACGGCTGGCGACTTGGTGTACTGCAATACCGATGTCTCGCCCCATCAGGTAAGTCTGCGATGACGTGGCAGGTTGCGGCAAGGGATGACGGATGATGTCGCTGCAGTATGCTGCCCTCACCGACACGTGTGCTCAGCATCCCAGCATACAGTCACATGAAATTCAAACAGCAGTATCAGTTCCTTAAATTAACATCTAAATTACATCATATTTCACGCACTCTTTCACTCAACAAGAAGAATGTGTTTTTTTTGTGAGGTGTTCGACTGTTTGTGAGATTCTTTATCATGATGCAAGTCCATTCGTCCTTCCGACGTAACTGACTATCTGCAATTAAAGGTTCGTGTAATTACGTTCCAACATTGATACAGTTCTGCAACGGGTTTAATGATATAGTCAGTAGCAGTTCCCAACACTGTTACGACTCACCACTGTTGCTGATTGATCGATAAAAACACTTGCTCTTGAGTTTTAGTTTGCCTGGAATGTTACGTCCACGCATGTGGTCCCAATAACACACTGAATACTTGGCATTACTAAACACTCATAGCACAAAATTTGAAAACGAAATTATGGTAACACAACACACTCATTGAGCATCCACTTTTGTGATAAATTCCACTCTTTCGCCAGTGAAATAAAGTTCGTACACGCAGAGGATAATGTTCACAGGAAGCCTTTGTTCATAGGCCATCTGTGACATGTTCACTCCACCACGTAGTCACTTGATCACAGTTATCAAGTCTGACAAGGTAAAGTCCTTGTGCTACCCATAAGAACGTCTTTGCACAGTCTAGTTACATAATGATAAATAAGTGAATGATTGTACATATCAAATGAAGTACATAACTGTAGTCATTTACAATATAAAAGCAAATCCTAAGTCATATATTTTCTCGAAAAGGTGCTCCTGGACTTGCAAAGAATTGTGCAGTGATAAACACAAGTCTGTATATGTTTGTTTGTGTAATGATCTGTTCAATCATGGACAACATCTTGTTTGACCTGGTTTATAGCTCATGCAAGTCCGAGCACTAACTTGCAGTGGAAAATTTGTTAAACCTATACGTAACTCGCGTAAACTTTACATGTTGTAAGTGTATCCTGTACACAGTCTGAAAGAAAAAAAAGAACATAACCTGCTCACCTTAGTGAGTTCAAAATAGTTAACAATCAACTGAATGAAATGTTTATTTTCTAAAGTCACTATATGCTACTGTTGTGTGAAATATGCAGTTCTGTTCACTGTTTGTAGTTTCACATGCGTAAGTTCCTGAAAGTTTACTAAATCTCAACAAGTTTGTATTATGTTTGATTAAGTGTCTTAGGGTGAAATCATCTTGAAGCAATTCTTCTTCTCCTTGCTGCAGCTCGGCGTCCTCTTCTCCATCGAACTGGAGCTGAAATTTTCTTACAACTAATTGGTATTCTGAGAGTCTCTTCCTCTTTGAGGCATTGTCAGAGAGTAATGTTTCTGGCGTTCCGAAATGAGGTATGTAATCGTTTTCCAATCGGTTTATTATCGTTCTCGTGGCTGTTGTTTTTGTAGCAAATAGCTTTACAAACTTAGTAAAGTTATCTACCACTGCTACGAGGTATTTGACCCCTCCTCTGGCAGTTGGCAGAGGTCCAGCGATGTCAATACTTAAAAGTTGGCGCGAAGCAGTTGGAACAATTGACTGCATTAATGCCTGCGATGATAAAGCACACGGCTTTACGCGCTGGCAAATGTCACATGCTCGTGTCATCCGTAGGATCTTTCTACACATGTTATTAAAATGACAATACATTCTTAGTTTCGCCAGGCACTTCCTTGAACCGAAATTACCCCAAACATTATGTGTATATATTATTAACTTTTGCTCACATTGCTGCAGAATACATACAGCCAGTTTCGTGAATCCTGATGTCTTCTAAAGAATAACACATCCTGATGTAACATATAATATTTATGCAATTTCGAAGTAGGATCCGTCCTCAGTTGATCCTTGATCTCGTGCCAAATATTATCTATATCCTGTTTTTGTGCCATATTTTTACACATGTCTAGAAAATATTTACGGTTAACATTGTCCGCCATTAGTAACACTTAAAATTCCGATGCTTGCTCTCTGAGTTCACTAAATTGAGGTAAACCTTGGGGTAGCCTAGACAAAGCATCTGCCACAATATTATTACTTCCTTTGATGTAAATAATCTGGAAATCATACTCCTGCAACGCTAATGTCCATCTTGCCAAAAGTGCAGGGAGAAGTTTACAAGTCAGCAGGAAACTCAAAGCCTGATGATCACAGTACACCCGAATGTGTCTACCATAAACATAATAATGAAATTTGCGAAACGCCCATACCACTGCCAATGCTTCAAGCTCTGTAGTGGAATATGCGCGTTCTCATTCTGATAATACACGACTTGCGAAAGATATTATTTTTATTTGCTCGTGTCTGTCTACTGTTTCTGTTTGAAATAAACATGCACCTAACCCAGTACATGAAGCATCTGAGGTTATGCAAAAATCCTTACTGAGATCTGGATGGTGCAAGATTTCAGCATTTAACAAGCAATGCTTGATCGTGTCGAAATCATGTGCACACTGGTCAGTCCACACCCATGGCACATTCTTTTTCAGAAGCCCCAATAGATGTTCGCTGTTAAGCCATTGATTAGGAACGAACTTTCGGAAAAATGATACAAGACCCATATATGCCTTTAATTGTCTTTTGTTGGCCGGATATGGATAATTTCTGATAGCCTCGAGTTTCGTACTATCCATGAAGATTCCTTCTGATGATACTATATGTCCTAGAAGCTTTATCTCCGTCTTTCCAAACTTGGACTTCTTAAGGTTAACCGTAACACCTGCAAGTTCAAATCTGTGTAACACCAAGTTAATTAGTTTGATATGCTCGTCCCACGTTGGTGAAGCAATCAATAAATCGTACACATAGACAGTAACTTGCTCTAACAAATCTGGGCCTAGGACAGTGTCAAGCGCATTAATAAAGACTCCGGCACTGACATTCAATCCGAATGGCAATACTCTGAATTGATAGCTTCTTCCTCTATAAATAAATGCTGTATATTTCCTAGATCTTGGCGTTAAGACCACCTGCCAGTATGACGCGCAGAGGTCGAGGCTTGATAGATACTTTATCCCATGGAACTTCTGTAACAGTTCTTCTAGATTCTCAGGCCGCATCCTGACAGGCATAACAATTTGATTAATCTGGTGAGCGTCGAGAACCAACCTTATGCTTCCATCGGATTTCATTACCGGTAAAAGTGGGTTACTATATGGTGATAACGAGGTCTCAATTATTCCCCATTCCAGCATTCGTCTAATTTCTTTTGTTACTGCTTCCCTTTTCGCGCTGGGTATTGAGTATGTTTGATGACAGTAAATTTCCTGGGGAAACCCTTGCATGTCGTACACGTAACCTTTAATTAGTCCAGGTTTTTTCAAAAATACTTTACGATAGTTAGTAAATGTGTCTAATAATTGCTTTTGTTGCAGACTGTCAAGACCAGAGGATTGTTGTACTTTTTCTACTATTTCAGAGAGGTGGATATTCTCCTCGTCCTTCACATCTTCCATGACCGGGAATGTACTGCAATTGAAATTATCTTAAAGCCGCCATAAATGTGCGCGAATCGGTTCTATCTTTAAAATTTGACAATATTTGCCATGCAATTCTTTGGTCTTTACCAAGTCTAACCCGACTCTCGTGTCACCGAAACACATGCTGCATTCACCCTTTGCGAGATCGATTATAGTTTCCGTCTCTCGCAAAATATCTAATCCGCGGAGACAGTTCACGGCTAAATTCTTTACAATAAGGAAGGTGTACTCTTTGGCTCCCATTCCAAAATTAATACAAATCCGTGTCTGTTTCCGAACTAGTTGGGCTTTCTGACTAATGGCTCCTGTAACTCGACAATTAGTGACTGGAAAAACCGGAATCTTGCTAATCTTCTTTAAGTGAAGAAAGAACGATTCATTCAGCACAGATACAGATGCTCCAGTATCTAAAATCACCGTAGTTTGAATACCATAAATATCACAAACTATAGCTGCTTGTACAACTTCCCGTTCAAACAAATTACACTTCTTCCGAAAATCTTGACATAATTCCTCTCGTATATCGACTCCGTCATTATATCTTAACATCTGCATAGTTGAACTACGTTGCTGAGCAACATCAACAGAATTATTCCTAACCACAGCATCTTTTGCGTCGTTCGAACCGATCGCTGCTGATTCTATGCGACACACATTCTCATTGTTACTACAGCTGGTTGTCTGCACGCTTGGTTGCTCGTTATTACTAACATCATTCATGCAAGTGCCCTCTAGACACCCTGCGACTGACACACAGGAGCAGAATGTCGTCGCATCTAATTTGACTGACTGGTACTGGTTGATGGTTGCGGTTCACTTACCTCAATGATCTTGATATTTTGATTTGGTGGTTGCCATGGCTGCGCATTCATATGCTGCTGCATGTTATTTGACATATTTGTATTGTACAGGGGTTGTACATGATTGTTGTTGTGATATTGCGGTGGCCTAGGCTGCTGCCATTGCTGTTGTGCATAATTCTGTGTTGACCAGTTATGTGGTTGTTGCATGTTTTGCTGATTATTTGAAAAATTACCGTCATTGTAATTGGCGTTAGCTCTAAAATCTCGTTTCCTTTTCTTTGAAAATTTTCCGTTATTGTTTTGTCCACTATTGTTCTGTGGATGATAATTGTGATTCGGTGCATTACCGTACTGTCCATTTGTGGTCATATTGTGGTTCTGCCATCCTGAATAATTCGGACTATTCCAATGATTTTGATTTCCATAGTAGGTGTTTCTATTATATTGTTCTTGTGGTTTCGCCCCTTGCCATTACCGTTACCACTATTCGACGAATTATTCCCATAATGGTGTCTGTCCTCTTCGATAGTCAAATCTAAAGAGTCCAGTACAGATAGAAAATGTTGCACGTTGTCTTCAGGAATGTGAAACAATTTCTCCTTTAGATCATGTGGTAACTTCTCCTTTAATATCTTTAAAACATTACACTCAGGAGTTGGTGTGGATAAATATTTCACTTTGTCCAGATACTTTTCGAAATATTTCCGCAAATTACCACCTTTTCTATTAAATGGCTCAGGACTATAAACTTCTTTTCTAATCGTTCTTGTACCCCACGCAACCAATACTTGTTTAGAAAAGCTTGTTCAAATTCATCGAAGGAGCTACATTGTTCAGTTGTTCAGCTTTCTGTGTCGCTAACAACACTGGCTCACCTTGAATATGGGTAATGGTAAAGACAATTTTCTCCCTTTTGTTCCAACTTTTTGGCATTATTCCGCGGATCCCTTTGATAAACACAATTGAATGGTGTCCGTTCTTATCATTGGTAAACTTCTGAAACTGTGAATTCTTCACTAAAGCATCCTGAGTCACCAATGATTGTGTATGGTCTTGATAAACGGATGTTACTCCACGTGTTGGATTGAAATTATTGCCCGTCTGCTCCTACTTTCAGTTAAAGGCGTTTCATAATGATCAGGGTGTGTTTCTGTGATACTAACACACTCCAGTGAACTGTTATGAGATGTTCGCATACGTGTTTCATTAAGCACTTTCTGCACGTTTTGTAATTCAGTCTGGAGTTCATGAATCTTTGTGTTGTTTTCATGTACCAGTTGTGTTCCTGCTCGTTGTAACATCACAGGCAGTTCCTTCTGTATAACAGTACTAATTTGTTTGTCTTTGTCATTTAGCCATGTGTTGAATGTGGTCACAACGCCTTCTTCTTGTTCTTTGCATTTTTGTTCTATTACGTTTTGATTATCAACCGTAAGGTTTTCTATACGTGTACTTACGTTGCGTATTTCTACTTCCAAAGAAGTGTGTGTTTGTTGTAATTTGTCCACATCCTGGGTTACTTGCTTTACATTCTGTGGTAAGTCATGGTATGTTTGTTGCATACTTGAAATGTTGTTCTGTATAGCAGACAACTGGGCATCTATTTGCTGTCGCAGCTGGCGATCGTGTTCTTTTAACCGGTTTTCAAGCTTTTGATCTATCTCTTTTGAGAACTGTGAAAAACTTAACTGCGTACGCTCATCTAATTGACTGATGCGTTCATCCAAGGTCCTAATCCGTTCATCTACTCTGCTAATACGTTTATCTAAATTATTATTAATCTCAGTTGCAAGCTGTTTAGCAGTTTCTTGTTCACGCTGTATCTGTTATTGATCCTGTATTTTAAACATTCGTTCCATTTTCATCATTAAGAGAGAAAATGGATCCATTACTGTTTGTGTTGGCTCTACCGGTGGTAAATCGACTGTAACTGGTGTTTCTTGTGGTTCTGCTTCAATATGCACTTGAACTACCGTCTGTATTCTGCCTGAGTGTTCTACAGCAGATGGATCACTGACTTTAATATTAGTGTCCTGTTCTATATCCTCTGTCTGATCTGAAAAAATATTATCAATTTCTACATCACTAGTTATTCCTTCCTCCTCTGAATGTTCTACAGTTACTTCCTGCTGTGTAGCTTTTCTTACATGTCGCACTGTTTTCACTATGTTTGCAAATGTTTGGGTGCAAGTCCAATCAGGAAAACGTCACACGCAACACATCAATTATTCTGTGACACAAAACATAAGATAATTACTACACTGCACCAGATTGGAATCAGTACTATAAATGTTCACTTTCGTTTGATTACAATTCAGTTCCAATCTCGTTCAGTTAACCTCTACTGAAAACACTTGATGCTGTATTTTACTGATCCTTCTTGCAGTTACTTAAATATAATTGACTCTTATAGCTTCCTAAGAGGACACACTCACAAAATGTAAATTTTTTTGTTTCTTTTATTTTTCTTTTAGTAAGATACAGCACCAGGTTGAAGAAGATGTTGTGCCTACCTTATGTAGTGCTTCGTTCTGCTGCCGCTGGGATGGAATGGTACAGCAAAAATATCGTGCTTAGGGTTGTCGTAGATTCCACTCATTACAGCCTGAAACAAATAGAAAAAACACACATTAGCACACACATATAATCTAGTCCTTTCAATAGGTTGCCACTGAATTGCCCTCTCTGTTTATTGATTGGATAGCCACTGAATTGCTATTTATTTATTTAATGGCACAATAATAATTATTAAGAGGTGGCAATTTTATTTAAGCACTGTTTTTACTCTTTCGATTGTTGCGAGTCAGCGATAGTGCAATGCTGCTCGCTTTGGAGAATACACATTTTATAAGAATTATTTGGTCCAAGAAACACTTTTGCGAACAAGGTTGCGATTTAGACGTTATTTGCGTAATTGTATTGATTAAAAGTTATCATTTCCGAAAGACGCAGGTTCAATTAAAGCTGTGTGTACTTTTGCGCGTATAATGAAAATATTCATAACATGTCACGTAACAAAAAGAAACATGCAAATCACAACCATGATCAAACAAAGAAAATATATGATAACATAAACGTTCTTCGCTGTTATTCAGGACAGGCTCAGATTAGACCGTGTAATTTTTAGTTATAGGAAATCACAAGACGTTACATTTTAGAGATATTTGTTTTGAATAACTTGTATTTACCTTCTCTCTCTCTCCTTTTTACAGCCTTTATAGCTTCACATCGATTAAGGAACTTTTCCTTCTCTACCAACCAATACGAGAACAAAATTCAGACTCAACAAAATGTTTTACATCGAATTATTACATGCTTAACCCTTAACAATCATATATAGTTTCGTAGTACAAACAATGCTAATTTATTACGTGCACTAGAAAGTTTTTGATACACTGAGCACAAAAATGAAAATAATAAAATTATAATTACATTTTTAATATCATGAATACTTCTTTAAATCATGAAAATAAGGTTTGACATCGCCGTAATATTAATTTTCATCGTTGTAGCACTACAACCAGACAATAACTTATTGACACAGTGGTTCTAGGAAGTTTGAAAAATGTCACATTCTGAGAAGTGAACTTTGAATATTACGGGATATGTAGTTGAGAAATTTATTTAATTGTTAATTTATAAGTCACTCACACTGTGGTTGCACATACTGTGTATGTCTGCCAATATCACTGTCAGTCCTAGGCAGTGGTTGACTTCTTAAGCAGGCGGACCTGGGTCCTGAGTAAGCTGATTTACAAACCAATATAAAGTCAAGCTATGGTCGCAACAGTCGAGATAACAAACTGAAGGAGGCAGCTGATGAAAGACTCAAGAACATATAATACTATTTTGTTTTAGGTGCTGTTATAGAAGTTTAACTGTCTGAGGCAGTACGAAATTGTGATTATTAAGTAACTGAATTTCTTATGTTGTTTGATGAAGTTGATTGTGATTAGTGATAGTTGGTGTTAAGACTAATTAAAGTGCTTAATACCAAGTTATGAGATTTTATTGTAATTTAGAATACATATGACGAACTTAAAGCTTACACAGAACAGATTATCAAAAAGGGAGAGGAATATGAAAAGAAATAAACAGAAAACACAGAGAAAGATAAAGAAAATGCAAAGAAGAACAGAGAAAAATGCAAAAAAGGGGCAGAAACTTAAAAGTGTATGGAAGCAGTAAAGGAAAATGCCATAGAATTGAAAAGCTAAAAATGAAATAATATAATTTTGCTAAACATTTTTGAAATACAGTGATCAATAGATTATTACATTTTAACTAAAGTTCAGTCTTGATCACAACACTTATGTCTCACTAACATAGGTGACCGGTTTTGGCTATAGTTACATAACCATCTTCAGACCCATGGCTTCCTTGGAGGATGGTAGGCGGAGCGCTCCTCAGCTGCTACGAAGTCAACTGGGCAGGAACTTAAAAGTGTGTGGAACCAGTAAAGGAAAATGCCATAGAATTGAAAAGCTAAAAAAATGATATAATAGAATTAAAACTAAAATGTAACAAAGTATGATGAAGTTAATACGAAGGCAATAGATGCAGGAAAATCATTATATTAACTATTGACACTTCCTGATGAACTAGGAAAAGCTAAGGTGACGAAGGAAATGTCAATCAATCTTTTACTGCAGGTGTAACAGACCAGACAAGTGAAAATAACAATCGACTAAAAAGGAGATTCAGGGTTTAAGTAACCTGTATATTATAAAAATAGGTAAAACACAGAAAGGGGTATTGGAGAATGTACCTGTGTCAGAAGTAAGTTATTAGAAGGGGTATGTAGAGCTGCACGTGAGCCCGGATAATGTAACATCAACTCCATCTAACAGAGATGTTAGTAGGTCAAATGACAGAAGCCTCAAGAATTGAATAGTCCCTAGGTCATTGAACTCTAATGTATGCCCTAAATAATGAGTATAGGTGCAAGTTTGGTTATAATAGATGAGATTTAGTAGATGTTTTAAAATTAGGTGTAAGGAATGGTAGCAGTCACATCCCACAGTTTAAGTCTTGAGGGTACATGTACCAGTAATTTGTCTGAAATGATTCCAGGGAGCCTCACAGCCATCCTGGTGGAGTCAAAAGAGTATCAGATTTATTGTTAGTCATCGAGACATGTTATAATGGACACCGTTAAATCTGAGCCAATTTGCCACAGTTTATGATTTTTCTGGTGCACTTAAAGTGCAGTATTGGTCAGGTCGCACAGAGAGGAAAATCAGATTAGAGTTATTTTGGCCTCCAAGGCCCAATGATAATTGGGGTGTATACAGGAACTTTGTTGAAAACCATCTAAATCAGCCTTTGTATCTGCATGAACCCATATATGAAGTACATTTAATAGAAATACTAGTCACTTGATACCAGACAAAAAAAGGGAAATATTAGTTGGGGAAAGATTGGCCGAAAGCTCAACCATTTTTAGAATTGTTAGATCAGTTAGAATACTTGAATAAAGTAAAAGACAAACCAGAAACAAAAATTGCAAAAGTTGGTTGGTGTTAGTGACAACCATACTGGGTTAATTAGTAGTGAAGATGCATTCTGAGGGGATAACAGGAACATTCATAATGATTGTGGGAGTAATTACAACCACAGTAATCCAAAATGCAGTAACAGAGATAGAAGGAACTACTGGGGACGGAATGATTCGAATACATGTAATACACATCTGCAGAATAACAGTAATTATTAATTTCAGTGATAAAGCAAGTATTTCGAAAAGAGAAAACAATAGTAATCATGTCCAAACTATCAATGGTACTAGTCAAAACCACAATTCGGTAGTAATACAGTTGTAATACAGAAAGTTACCAGCAATAATCAGGGAGTTCACTTGCCTAGTTGCTCACACTATAAAAGTCAAGAATATAAAAAATGGTCAGCAACCTTTGAATGAAGAGTTATTCTTAGAAACAGAGTAACATAAGAAGAGTGTGTCAACTTTGATAAAACAGAGAGTAATTGAAATAAGGCAGTCGTTTCTATGTTAGACACAGGAAGTCAAGTTTGTCTATTATCCAAAGAAATTTGGAAAAGAAACAAATGTAAATGGAAACGTGCATACATACCTGCAATCAATGTAAAAGTAGTCGGTTTATCTGGTGCAAAAGGTAAAAAGATGGAAGAAGATGTTTTGTTAATGTTTACAATTTTGTCATAATATTGCAACAGTCTATGGAAATAGCTGATATTAATTCACCAGTGCTATTGGGTATGAATTGGCTGGCAAACACCGATTATTTTTAGATTTTCCAAATGAAACAATGAGAACAAATATATAAAATCGCCAGCAGTAGGTTAAATTGAACAAAAGTAATTTACCAAATGATCGCGAGAGGAATTTTAATAGTTGGAATATTAAATTAGACAAAGGAATATAAGTAAAGAAAGAGGAAGATTTAATGAGGAAGGACAGTGGTATTGTCGATAACGATTGGGAAAGGCATGTCACAGAGAAGCGTTTAGCGTCATCTGGACTGACACTGAAAGAAAAGAGCCAATTAGAAAAGTTATTGGTTAGGAAACCAAGAGTTATTCAGGGATATGAATGCAAAGAGGAAATAAAATAACATATACCATTTTTCATATCATCCTATCCCATTGCCTGGAGTATATGTAAAGGAGTTAAAGTGAAATAAATGGGATGGTCAGCTGGGATATAATGGAAAGATCAAAAAGCATGTACAATAATCCGATTGCTGCTGTCAAGAAATCTAATGGAGATATTCAATTTGTATTGGACGCTAGAACAGTGAATAAAATAACAGAAATTGAGAGAGACAGGCCACCTCCCATGGAAGAAATTTTAGTTTGTTTTCACAAAGCAAAATGCTTAAAGTTCAGTCGATTTGACCACTTTTTAGTGGCAAGTTTGAAGAATCTAGAAAATATTCCACTTTTCTATTTAGGCAATTACAATGAAATGAACACCCTTAGGTGCTTCCTGTCGTTGACATATTTCTATTTAGGTCTTACTAATTTAAAGTTCCGCCATTTGTCAACATATCTGTAGCTAAATTGGTCCAAGTTCTTGATCTAGCTTTAGAATTATTTGTTAGATAAGATTTTTGAATGTGTGGACAATGTATTAATGGTTTTCAAAACATAAGAGGAACACATTACATTGATAAAATTAGGGTTACAAAGATTAAGTAAGAAATAAGTAACTGTTAAGTGTGCTAAGGCTCACACTGAATGTAGTGAGATAAAATTATTTAGGCATCTAGTAAGTAAATAGGTTGTTCGAACTGATCCAAAGAAATCAAAGGCTGTAAGAGACTGTTCTCTACCAACAAAGAAGAAACAGCTTAAATTTTGCCATGGTCTCAGAGTTAACTTGAATGTCTTGTTGGAACTTAAATCTCAGGGATAGTGGAGTGGTAATGCGAGGCTGAACAGGAAATTATACAAAAGAAATCATGTAATGAACAGATAATAGGACATCCTGATCTGAATAGAGAGTTTTTGTGTCAGTTGATGCTTCAGAATATGGTAACAGCTATCAGGTGTTTCTGGAATATTGTGATAATGGAGTCAAACACCATGTATTACTTGCTTTTACTAGCACAGTGCTTACTGGTAGTCAAAGAAATTATTCTATGTACGTTATGCTTAAAAAAGTGGTTTCTGGTAGAGGTAGGGAAGTATCATTTAAATGGCTAAGGTACCTTACATTGAAACTTGTTGCCAGAAAGTGGGTTATTCTAAGAATGATAGTGGTGCTATAGATAGTGTGGGATTTGATACAATTTTTTCAATATCAGGGGCTGGTTTATCCTATGAAAGAAACGTAATGGTACAGTGTTTAGAAAAGGGGCAAGAAATAAATGAAGGACTATCCTCCATAATAATTGAGGAGTTAAACCTAATTATGATGAAGATAGCTTTTTACTTGTGCTCCAGGCAACCAAATAGGCAGAAAGTATTTCATAGTCTGAAATATAAGAACAAGGAGAGTAGGACAAGAGGTTTAAGAAAACAACAAAGATATTTCAGTCATATTTGTGTAAAGAGAGAAAAACGATGGAAATGAGATGAATCTGAAATTGAAGGCAGGAGGCCTACAGCCTATCAAAAGAGTTAGATTGGATGATGTTTCAAAGGCTGTAGAGTACACTTATTGTAGCAACATGGTACATGAAAAATAATAGTGTTCATCCTAGTTTTGATGTTCTTTGGTGTGTTAATAGATGCTATAATAAAACTGTGATGGAATGAGTTTTGTTGTCTTGTAGTTACATAAGTGGTTTGTTTAATACAGTTTTAGTTGGTAAGAAATAATTCAATGTTATCTGGTTAAGTTAAATGAAGCATGAATTTGAACACATATTAAATCAGAAATCAGAGAGGAGTTCTTATTTTGTCACACTATAGTTTATGAATTTTAATTGAAAAATAGAAAAACAAATTAAAGTAAAAAAGGTTATGTACATATAAGAGGTGTAGCATTTAATAATTAATAGTTATATCTTAAAAGGATGTTCATTCGATGCTTCCAATAAGTTGATCTGAGGAGTCAAGTTACAACAAATGAACGTTTCTTTTTTTTCTTTTTTTGTTGGTCAGCTTCACTAACTGATTGAGCATCTGATCTGGAAACATGAAAACAAACGCGAAAAAACACTAGTAAAAGTTTTCATATATACATGTTATACTTGTGTTGTAGGTGCCGTAAATTCGAGATACAGAACACTAATGTTTGAGAATTTGGAGGAATAGGTTTCTATTTTTATGGTTAACCAAGTTAGGATTCACCTTAGGATTCGAGTAGTAAAGGGAGATTTTTATGTAACAAGTTAATGTTTAATGTATCTGAGTAATTATTTAAGATTATAATATTATGTTTAAGGCCTATAAGGAACAGTTGTTGATCATTGTAATTGTGAGTTGTTGATTTGTGGTAGCAGACTGGTATCTGTATTCTTCCATGCGATTTTGCTAGAGGTTCTGGTAGCACATTGTAACTTGTTACTATTTAGTGGTTGTGTATAGACGGAATTTTGGCCATTGTTGAGGTATGGCTCAAGTGCAATATATTTAAGGTGACAGTCTGTAGCACTGGATAGTGGAAATTTATCTTCCACTTGCAGTGAAAATTCGCCTGCAAGCCTGAGAATATCAGTCCCACTACAGTTAAGAGGAGTTCACACCTTTAAGGTGCCATATTTATGACCTACCAATGTCGAGTGACCTTTTCAGATAGGATTCTTTAGTTAATCGCGTTTTGCCAACGCCTGAAAAGGCCTGAAACTTTTTTAAATTGTTTAATTTCTGAGGTCAAAGTGGTTGTGGCATATAGGATTTTTGTTTCTTGTTATTTGTTATTACCCTTTGTTAGTGGGGGCTAAGAGAAAGGCCGAGCAGAGTGGCGTGGCAGTTTGAGGCGCCATGTCAAGGATTGCGGCCCCCCCCCCCCCCCCCCGCCCTGCTGGAGGTTCGAGTCCTCCCTCAGGTATGGGTGTGTGTGTGTGTGTAGTTCTTAGCGTAAGTTGGTTTAAATGGTGTGTAAGCCTAGGGACCGATGACCTCAGCAGTGTGGTCCCTTAGGAACTCACACACATTTGAACATTTTTGGCTTAGAGAAACTACTGGGACTTATACACTTGTGATGTATTGGCTGAAGCCAACATGAGATACAATAGAAAAACGTTAAAGTTTTGGTACCTACAAAAAATATTGGCTTCTCGACTTATAATTAAAATAAATTTCCCTTCATTGATTTCTGTCAATCCATGAGTAAAGATAAATGAGAAATAATAGTTCAAAAGATTTTTAAATGAAAGTAAAGATTCTTTTTATGCTGTAGGTAGTCACAATCACATTAAATATAATGTTAAGAGTTCTCAGTTACATTAAAACTATCTAGTTCAAAGTTACTTAAAATTTTGCAAGAGATATAAGTACAATGTTAATCAGATATTCTTATACAAGAAAAAGAAAATAAAGCTTTTGTAGGTAGTAAAATATATATAATAATGGATTTCGAAAACATCGGTCATGTAAAATCCAACTAGCACTTTTCTCCCATTAAATACTGAAAGCTTTAGATCGAGGCAGTCAGGCAGATGGTGTATTTCTTGATTTCCAAAAAATATTTGACTCTGTACTACACCTATACTTATTGCCAATAGTACAATCATATTGGATATCAAGTGAAATTTAAGAATGAATCGACGACTTTTTGGTAGGGAGGATGCAGTATGTTATTTTAGATGGAGAGTCATCTTTGGATGCAGAAATAACTTTGGGTGTGCCCCAGGAAAGTGTGTTGGGGGCCTTGCTGTTCATGTTGCATATTAATGACCGTACAAACAATATTAATAGTAAAAATCAGGCTTTTTGCAGATGATGCAGTCGTTTATAATGAAGTACTATATGAAAGAAGCTGCATAAGTACTCAGTCAGATCTTGATAAGATTTCAAAGTGGTGCAGAGACTGGCATCTTGCTTTAAATGTTCAGAAATGTAAAATTTTGCACTTCACAAAACGAAAAAATGTGGTATCCTACGACTATAATATCGATAAGTCACTGCTGGAATTGCCCGATTCATACAAATATTTGACTGTAACGCTTTGTAGGGATGTGAAATGGAATGATCACATAGATTCGATTGTGGGTAAAGGAGGTGGTAAACCTCCGACAATGGAGATTGTTTACAAATCACTTGTGAGAACGGTTCTAGAATACTGCTCAAGTGTGTGGGCCCCATACCAGACAGGACTAACATGGGATATTGAACATATACAGAGAAGGACAGCACGAATGGTCACAGGTTTCTTTAATCTGTGGGAGAGAGTCACAGAGATATTGAAGGAACTGAACTGGAAGCCTCTGGAAGATAGACGTAAAAATCCCCAGAAAGTTTCTTAACAATGTTTCAAGAACCAGCTTTAATGATTACTCTGATAATATATTACAACCCCATACGTGTTGCTCAAATAGGGATCATGAGGATAAGATCAGAATAATTACTGCATTCAACCAACCATTCTTCCCGCACTGCATAAGTGTATGGAACAGGAATAAACCCTAATAACTGATACAATGGGTTTTTCCCTGTGCCATGCACCTCACGATGGTTCGCAGAGTACAGATGTAGATGTAGATATCGCTGACTTGGCTTGTAGCTTAATCTCTGTGAGGCAGTGATTAATTATACTGCTCAAAAGGAAGTAAGTTTAGCTTAATGGAAATATTGTTGATAAATTCTTATGTAAGTAATTTTCTCTATTGGTACTCATTCAATATCATTGAGAGGCAGGTTGTTCTCTGATATTCAGTTTTTAAAATTGTGAACAGGTGTAGTTGTGCAGGTTTTTCGATGATAAACCACTACAAGTCTGTGATATGTAGGTCACACAGAGCGATAAGTAGCATTTGGTTAACTTTTCACAGCAAAAGAAATCTAGACAGACCTATGAAATATAAGTAGCATTTCACATCAAAAGAAACCTAGACAGACCTATGAAAGAATTCGTTTGCAGATATTTTCTGTTAACTGTTTTTACGTAACGAGAGAGTTGATTGTGGCTATTACTGAATACTACATAGTCCAGTCACATAAATGTGACCACTGCCTCTGTTCATCAACGTGCAATAACTACTCACAGACGGCAGGTGGTAGTATTAGCAGTGGAGGGCACGTAGAGTGTGTAAGGGAATGCGGAAAACAGTGCAGTCGTCGTCATAAAGAGGAAATTGAGTGATTTATCTGACATCCAAAAGGCCATGATCATTGGGTTTTGTATCAAGGGCGGAAGCATTTCTGAAACAGTTAAGTCTGTAAACAGTTCTTGTGCCGCGATGTTGAAGTATACCATGGTTGGCGAAATGATACTGTCCAAACCCGGCCCCATGGCATCTGTGATGCAATATAGGCCCTAGATGGAAAAATGGAAATGAGCGTTTTGCGTCATTGGCCGGGAGGCCCCTTATGAGGGGCAGGTCCGGCCGCCTAGGTGCAGGTGTTATTACATTCGACGCCACATTGGGCGACCTGCGGGCCAGATGGGGATGAAATGACGATGAAGACAGCACAACACCCAGGCCCTGAGTGAAGAAAGTCCCTGACCCAGCTGGGAATCTAACCTGGGACTCTAGGACGGCAATCCATGACGCTGACCACTCAGCTATTGGAGCGGACGGCCCTAGATGACAGGGGTGAATGAGGCTGCAGAGACATATTAGGCGAATCGACGTGCACTGTTGAACAGTTTACAGCCCTGATGAATCAAGGGGCTACCAACAGCGTCTCCTCGACGACCATTAATTGAACACTGCTGCCTATGGGCGACCACAGCAGGTGCCTGTTACATGAACCCATGCTGACTGCTGTTCATCGGCGACGAAGGCTGGAATTTGCACGCCAATACCGCAGTTGGACGTCCACTGAGTCGCGGCAGGTGGGCTTTCCGGATGACCCACGTTTTATCCGCCATAGGACAGACGGCTGTTGGCGAGTACGATGTGAAACACCTCAATGCAAGCACCCTACAACAATCGTTGACTAGAGGAGGGAGGTTATGGTCTGGGAATATTTTAGTGTATTCCCTCGGTGATCTAGCCACTCTGGAAGGCATCCTGGATCGACACACGTAGATTGCAAGCTGTGGAACACGCTGCACGTGCTGTTGATAGAAGCTACCAAGCCGAGCAAAAACAAACTGCATGTAAGGGTGCACATTGTCGCCAAAGATAGATAGCCATTTCATGTGCTGTCTTTTACAGAGTTGTATTGTCAATATCATATATTACGTATAATGAGCGTAAAACAATGTAACAAATATGCACAAAAATTTCAATGTAATTCAGTTGTTTCAACTTTCATGGGTAGTCGATGCTCACAGTAGTTAGGTTTCAACCCCTTGATTATTTGGCAGTACTCAACCTTAGTTCAGCCTCGTGATATGTGACGTACTGCAACTGTTTTCTTCTTTGCATACTTTCACACTACTTCATTCATACATATTATAAACTTTCAACTATATTTACTTGTGGTGCGCATCATTCCCTGGACGAAAAAACTTAATACTAACTTAAAATTAAAACTTCGTAGATAAGCTATAGTGGATCGATGCCCACCAATACTTCTTTCATATATTCAACCATGCATTCATTCAGTTGAGTGTGCAATCGTGTTATCATAAAACTTATTTCATGTCACATGTGCATCTCTACTTACCTTATAAATCTTAAAGATAAAGTGCATTGAAGATGTGATGCGACCTCTTATTCAGTTTGCCATTTATACTGCACTCCCTTGTTTACCTTCAGCAAGACTTTTTTCATCTATGAAATATGATTAGTGCGTGCACTTTCAATACTTAAATTTGTAAATATTGAGAATATATAGATATAATGTATATGGTAGCATAGCTTAAGTAAATATCTCGTAGTTTAGCGTCCCTTTACTGTGTATATAATTCTATAGTTTATCTTTGTGTGTGTGTGTGAATTGTGTAGATAGTCATAGTTGTAGTACAGACTCTCTCTTAATTTTCTCTGTCTCTGTTTATTCGATAGGTTTTACTAATGCTAGTGCAGGCTGTAGCTCATCAAGTTTGTTTGTTTTGGGCGCTCCAACACTTCCATCTGTGCCCTGTCTCGCGCGCAAGCGCTTGTGGTTTGTTGACTAGCTGCCCCCCCCCCCCCCCTCCAATGCTCATGCGCTGTGTCGCTCTGATACCACTTGTGTCATGGCGAGTTGTGTATTGCATTGCACACTACCGTTGGTTTCACAACTTCATTTATTTGTTTACAACTAGGCTATGCCCAAGGCAGAGCACTGAATTTAGAGTATCGTCGTCTCTAGACACATAAAGATAAAATTCCACTTGTTACAACCGTTCATCTTATCGTTTACACATTTGCTGTATAAGGAAAAATACAAACAAAATTTTCCTTAGCAATTAACAACATAAATTCTGGAATGCGTCTTTCCAACAGCCTAAATCTAATATTATTATACATATATACAACTTAGGGGGTATACAGCCCTTCTTTCACTACGTAAATGTTTTCAAGTCTTTGTGTAGGTAAAGGTACTTGTCTTTACCCATGTTCATGTGTAGTAATCTGTATGCTCCCAGGTAGGGGATTTTAGTAATTATGTATGGTCCGGTGTATAGTAGTTGCCACTTATGGTTCAGTTTTCCAATTTTTCTGGATTTAGGATGTATTCTAAATAATACCTTTTGTCCTATATAAAATTGTACTGTACGTTTCAGCTTTCTCTTCAGTGATAATTCCTGTACCAGTATCTTGGGCAAAGGTTTCTCCCACTCGTCTACTTGTTTACAATTGAATATCAGCTCATCTGGTTTAAATCCAGTTGATGTATGGGAAAGTCTGTTAACAACTTGTAAGAAGTAAGTGACGTATTCAATCCACATAGTATGTTTACGAGGTATATAGGTCCTTACAAACCTGATGAATCCCTTATACACCCTTTCCATGGGGGACGCTTTGGGATGAAATTTGGATACTAAAATGTGTTTCATTTGGTTAAAATCTACAATCTCTTTCTATTTACATCCAACAAAATATGAGGCATTATCTGTTAATATGACTTCTGGTTTTCCTACTCTTGCAAAATAATCCTCTTTGATTTGTCTTATAATTGAACTGGCTGTAGTGTTCTGTACAGTGTACAATTTTATGTATTTGGTGAAAATATCATACAGACCTACCATATACTTGATGTCACCCTTACCTCCGGAATAGGGTCCAGCAACATCCAAACATACCTTCTCTAGAGGTTTTTTAGCCACAGTGGGATGTAGTTCAATTTGTTTGGAGATGTTAGAATGTTTTGTTTTCTGGCAGACAATGCACTTTCTTACCACCTGTAGTACTCTTCATCTAAGGTTGGGGAAATAAGAATGTTTACCTATTTTTTCAGTGCACTTTTCAGTGCCATAATGGCGCCAAGTACTGTGTGTATACAAGATGAAATCATCCACACATTCCTCTGGCAAACACACGTGCCCTTGTTCTTGTTTGGGATGGTTCCTATGGAACAAAACACCTTTGTGAATGATGAAACACATTTTTCACTTTTCAGCAGCGTTTTGCATAAGTTTCGCTCTTATCTTACTCCAGCATGCGTCTTCCTGCTGTAATTGCTCCATGTGTTTACACATGTGGACACAGTATGGTCAGAGTGTTTTGTCTTCCACCGACATAGCACTTATATCACCTTCCTGCTCTAAAATATCGATAAATTTCTCTAAGCTTTGTGGTAATCGAGAAAGAGCATCAGCTGTTATGTTCTGGTTTCTTTTATGTACACTATTTCAAAATAGAATTCTTGAAGGTGTATACACCACCTGGCTATCCGTTGGTGCAGCAATTTACAAATTAACATAAACGGTAGGGACTGATGATCACAGTATACTTTTGTGTGTTTAACCCAAAGGAAATATTCAAACTTTTTAAAATATGTACTCCAACTCCGTAACTGAATATGAACTTTCAGCTTCAGATAAGGTGCAGCTGGCGAAGCTAATTATTTTAGGGATGAGTTTTCCCTCTTCTTCTACCATTTGAAAAAGGCGTGCACCCAAACCTTGAGAAGATGTGTCGGTGCATAAGCAAAAGTCCTTCTTCATGTCTGGTTGAGATAAAATATTAGCATTTAATAAGGCATGCTTGATGTTCTCGAAATCGGTTTGACATTGCTTGTCCCATAACGAAGGACCGTTTTTCTGGAGAAGATTGAGTAAAGCATCACTGTTCATAATTAGGTTAGGAATGAATTTCCTGAAAAATGAGGCTAGGTTTAAGATTGGCTTTAATTGGCCCTCGTTTTGAGAAACAGGACAGTTTCTAATGACATCTAGTTTTTTAGTTTTCTGAAGAGATTATGTGTCCTAAATTGTCCGAAATTAGATTTCTTGAGATCTGCTGTTACTCCATAATCAGAAAAGCGGTTCAATACTTGCACTATTAATCTTAAGTGTTCTACCCAGGTGGGTGTGGCGACTAAAAAGTTGTCCACGTATAATATTACCTTACTCAAAAATTTGGGTCCTAGCACTTTGTCCAGAGCAGAGATAAATACACCTGCACTTACATTCAATCAAATGGTAATACTTGAAATTCGTAGCTCCTGCCCCCACATACAAAGCCGGTATACATCCGACTTTCTGCATGTAGCTTTATTTGCCAATAAGAGGACTGGAAATCGATTATAGTAAGAAATTTAGCATTGTGGAATTTCATAAGCTCTTCCTCTAAATTGTCTGGACCTGGTCATACTGGTACAATGATCTCGTTAATGTTACTTGCCTCGAGGAACAAGCACACCTTGCCATCTGGCCTACTCATGCTCAAAATTGGACTACAATAATGGGAAAATGAAGGTTGTATTGCATCCTGTTAATCTCTTTTCTTACTGCTTCCCTCTTTGTCCAGGATACAGGGTATGAAGTAGAACAAAAAGTTTTGGGAGGATATATTCCCATTTTGTACACAAAATCCTTAATGATACCTGGTCTTTTTTCAAATAAATGAGTATAAGCAAGTATCAGTTCCATAAATTCCGCTTTCTGTTCTTGTTGCAAGCACTTTGATTCACTTACCTTCGTGTTTATTGTGTCGACTGTTCGTTGTTGTATGTGTTGATAAGCATAACTATGGGATTTACCAACTGAACCTCAAAGTCGTGAGTAACTTCAGTTTTACGTCCATCATTACTTTCCCTGATTGAAATGGCATGGGCCCTTGCCTACATCCATTTGTACTGGTATGTCCTAAATGTATCCATACCGATAAACAGTCTACTGTTAATTTCTCTACTATCAAATAATTGCATTTTACAGAAAACTGTCCTAATTGGATGGGAATTAAAGGTTGTATTTTGACTCCTTTCGATTTCTGATCAGTCTCAGTATTTACCTTGCAGTTTTGCATGGGCAGTGTGGGTATACACGGCTATTGCCCCGTGCTAATCCATACATCAAATGGGCATCTGCCAACTCCGCATTTGTAAACATTGCACCGACTGCAAAACCAAGTTCGTGATGAACACTAACCTGTTGATGCTACGTACTGATGTGCTTGATGCTAATACTGTAGAGCAATGAGTCGCATGTCAACACAAGCACCGAAGTCAACATTACCTTCCTTCAATTGGGCCAACTGGCGGTGAATCGAGGAAGTACAGTACATACTGACGAAACTAAAATGAGCTCTAACATGGAAATTAAGCGTTTCCAGACACATGTCCACATAACATCTTTTCTTTATTTGTGTGTGAGGAATGTTTCCTGAAAGTTTGGCCGTACCTTTTTGTAACACCCTGTATAACTTCTCTAAAAGCATGGGTTCGTTTTCTGTCAAATGTTGTTCTGGAATGGCAGTAATTTTAGCGATACTGCCTCGTAACCTTTCCTCTGCTTCCTTTAAACCTTGATCTTATTTAACTAGGAATTGAGTTTCTTTCTCTTTTAGAGCTTCTTCTACTTTATCAACATATACATTGCCCTCTGATACTATCATTTCAGTAAGGTTGCTGTCCTTATACATCATCCTGGCTTCAGCTTTTACAGTTATTTCCTTTACATCTGCACATATCTTATCTCTCTGCCTTTTGGCAAATTTTGACTCTAAACTTAAATGGTCCAATCTTAGACTTAACTTTTTTACTTCTGTAGGAAAGTTTTTGCACACCTCTTGCAGCTCACTGACTGTGTCCGTCACATTTTTTACCGACACATCCACTTGGGATTGCGTGCCCTGAATTTGAGAATGTGCTACACTAAGGTTTCGTAGCTCACTTGCAAGTTGTTCCTGTTTATCGTCTACGGATGATGCTATTTCCGTTAAGTATTTATATTGCGGGATATGTCGTAATTATTTCTTGTTTTAGTTGTGTACGTAGCTCTTGTCAACTTCCCGCATAGTTCATCAGATAACTCAGCGCGTATAGTTTTGCTCATCTCACTGAACTGTTGACTATTACTATTCTTGAATTCGATAAATGCCTGATTTTGTTGTGTAAACTGTTGTCCTATATTTTCCTGATGTTTTGTGAACAGCTGTGTCATACCCTTAAGTTGTGTTACATTTTCCTGAAATTTCTGTTGTTTAGTCAACTGTTGTGTTATTCGTTGCATGAGTTGTGTCAAACTGTGTGTCTCACTAGTATTTACATTGTTTTTAAGAACTGTTTCCTGTGCTTGCGTTCGCAATGCCGTGAGCAAGTAATCAAAGGAATATTCCCTGTCCCGCCCATCAGTTTCACTATTTGAAAAAATGTTTGCTGGTGAGAGCTGAGAAATTGCCTCATCGATCGTCATAAAAGTGACATCATGATTAGTTATATTACTATCATTTATTGATAGTGGTATGCCAACCTCGTTGTTTTGGTTGCCATTGACCAGTTCACGAGTTGGCGCGTTAGCTTCCAACTGTTGTCAAGCTCGGATTTTCGACATCTTGGCATGTTGCACTTTGTAATAAATTTTCAAGAATGGCCATTCCCTTTTACTCCATTGTGAATATTTTTTAACATAATTATGGGTAAAAATTTTCAAAAATTAATTTTTGTCTGTATCGGTTCTTTTCAATCAAAGTAGGTTTACTGCGTATTCACAAATGAACCTGGTAATTATCTGACAGTCTTATGGAATTTAAATGACTTATCTTGCACTTTAATGATGACTTTGAATAAGTTTTCGTCTTTTCTGTAGAAATGCACTTTCCGTAAAGGATATTAATTGGAAGGCAGATTGTCTACTACCAGAGAGACAGCGCCAAGCGCGGCCATATGAGCATAACAGCGTAGCAGCTTCCTACCATTACCGCTGAAATCAGCATTCCAGGCTCTGCTCGTTTGTTGGAAAAATTTAATTTTAATTTGCTTCTTCAATGGTTTTATAATTCCCATGCATTCTCGTGGACAAGTAACAAATACAATGAAAGTTTCATTAGTTCCTTGTAAGAATAATATGAATCATTTATCTCAAAAATTTTTACTTCAACAATTGAAAGGTCTGTTCATGTTTCGCTCGGCGCCGTCCTTTAAACGGTCGCCAATGAGTGGGGTCGTGGAAACGGATTAATAATTGCTTGGATAATTGTAAAAATTGATTGGAAAGAACAATTGAGAAAATTTTGAAGGTAATTAATGGATCTGTGCACAATCTTGGGTGAACTTAACTGATATCAATGTCAACATACCTCGAATATCATTACATTCAAGGCCAATAAACATAATTTGATTACGTATTGCTGCTTCCAAAAGTGTGCGGTACCAAATAATCACTGCAACCACTGAAATTGTTGATCTGTCTACGAGTTCTTAAACACACGAAACACAATATTTTTAGTATAAGTAAACCAAGTTCAATATGTGCCTATCAAGTCTGATTCATTACCTTCACATTAATTCCATTGTGTTTAGTCTTGAATGTGACAATGTCAATGCAGGAACAGTCCTCCATCTACGGCGTTAATTATTCTAGTCTACACCGAACCTCTTGATGCAGGATCTCGGCGGCGAGTGAAATGATGAACACATAGGAGCTGAACTTATGACCGTGAGAACAAATATTCCTTTTCTAATAACTTTTTATAATACTTGTAATGAACCTTTGAAATACACAATGCTGGTGCGACAGATCCAAGCATACGTCCGTACGCTACCACTTCACGAAACAAAAGGGTGAAGATACATGAATTAACAAATTACAGAGAATATTTCTTATTTTGTTTCATACATACAGATGTTTAACGGTGTATGAAAACATTATGCTTGCCACAAAATAACACGTTAATGTACTTTTTGGCTGCATCTTTGGTTTATAGCTCATTTGATTTACATACAGCTTGTATACCGGGTGTTCAAAAAGTCTCTCCGCAGTGCCGTATGATTGTTAGCCGCGCGTGTCGTATGATTATTCGCCAGCCTGGGTTTTTCAACGAAACAATAAACGCACAACGATACTGCAGTGATATTCTGTACCCATTCATAGGAGAACTTGTGTTAAGTGAAATACTGAGCGGTTATTTTCGACGAGATGGCTTAGTTCAAATGGCTCTGAGCACTATGGGACTTAACTTCTGAGGTCATCAGTCCCTTAGAAATTAGAACTACTTAAACCTAAGGACATCACACACATCCATGCCCGAGGCAGGATTCGAACCTGCGACCGTAGCGGTCGCCTTCAACAATATGGCGCAACCGCGCATAGAACTGACGTTTTTGGTGATCGTATAATTTCACAGGGACTTTGGCCTCCACGATCGCCTGACCTAACACCACCTGACTTTTTCTTTGGGGTGCAGTGAAAGCAACCGTCTATAAAAACCGTCCAAGATCCATCGATGAATTGAAAACTGCAATATCCACTTTCACTGCTTCTGTTACAGAAGAATTGTTACAGCTTAGACGAATTGAATCGTGTATTCAACAACGGGGGGGGGGGGGGGGGGGGGGGACACACTTTCAACATTTAATGTGAAAATTTGTAAGTAAAAATGAATATTCAATAAATTAATAACTTGTATTTCACTGAGTTTCATTTCGGTATTCACTGCGGCATACGACACGCGTGGTTAACAATCATACGGCACTGCAGAGAGACTTTTCGAACACCCCGTATAATGAAAAAAAGAAAAGAATGAAAACTAATATGATTCAATACACTGAAAGAAGGTTGTGTATATTGTAGAGACCTGGAGATACCGGGAGGTATAACATTGATTGTGGAGGGTGAACATTAATAAAACCGTCAAACTGCAAGGACGGAGCCCTGACTTGAAATGGGAGGACAAAATGTCCTACGAACATGCCTCCAGAAATGGACGGAATGTGTGCAACGACAACACATCGTCCCAGAACACAGAACAGAGCTGCATCCCATCCATATCACAACAGATACTAAAAGTTGCCTCCATGGGATTGCAGGGAATAGGGACAGTAGCGGTTGTCATGCAGGATACACAAATCGCACTCTGGCTTGCACCATGTTGGAGGGCCACTTGCATGGTGTTTGTACTAGGGTTCCTGTGGAAATTCGTCCCCCAAATCTGGTGTACGTATAATGCGCCGCCTACCTGCACGTTCGTCCGTCTGAAAGGACACATGAACGCCCAAACGTCCAAAAAGAACTTGAAATGTTGTGTGACAGTACTCGTTTTGGTGTAGCTGTGCTGCCTTTCGACCGTCTCCATCTGCTTGGTCGTACACAAACACCATCTCGGCATTTTTCCCACATGAATGCCGGACCATTCTGCTGCTTACAAAAAAAATCAAATGGCTCTGAACGCTATGGGATTTAACATCTGAGGTCATCAGTCCCCTAGAACAACTTAAATCTAACTAACATACGGACATCACACACATCCATGCCCGAAGCAGGATTCGAACCTGCGACCGTAGCGGTCACGCGGTTCCAGACTGAAGAGCCTAGAACCGCTCGGCCACTCCGGCCGGCTGCTGCTTACAGCGCGCTGTGTCAGTCACACAGGCAGCAACACACAGGGAACAAACGCACGTGATGCGAGGAACTGTCACTCGTGAGCTGCAGCTACTGTGGCAACGATGCATTTCCGGACACACGTTCATAGGACGACTTTTCCTCCATTTCCAGTCGGGAATCCGTCCCTGCAGATTGTCGGTTTTATTAATGTTAACACTGACAATAGTAAAACACAAATTTCGAAAGGAGATTTGTGACTGTAAGACGTTTCTAGGGGTGTACGTAGACTCTGATTGTTATTGGACTTGTTATGAACTGCAGACAAATTGTAGAAACTGGAAAAATGTAGGAAAATAAGACTAAGATAAATTGAAGCAATCAGGTACGGAGATTTCAGAGAGGGCATCAGGCAGCAATGGTCTGAAACAAGGGAAAGGAATGCAAGAGAAGATTAATGGGTAGCAACTTAGGTCTGGCCTGGGACGTGCAACTACGAGTAGTAGGGCAACAAGGGCACCACCCGCCATTGGATTGCTGCCAATTTTATTTAAGACAGGGAATCCAAGGTGGCGGCCATAGGTATGGCAATGTCACAGCGACTTCATGGCAGAAGGTACAAATTTTGGCGGGAAAATAGGACAATTGGGCTACCTCAAATATCCTAATGCCCCTCCTCTTCACTCTCCCCTCCTCTCATCTGAAAATTGGTGGGAAAAGGTGATGAGCTGCTGGAAAGGACGAATGTAAGTCTTTATTTTGCATGCATTGCTTCCCTCCCCTTGTCTCCCCCAATCTGGAAATTGATGGGAAAAGCACTCTGTCGGTGCTGGGCTGCTGGATAGGGCAGACATAAGTCTTTATTTTGTATGTAGATCCATCCAGAGTGTCCACCATGAGTTCCGGAGCCCAACTGACCTAGTTCACGACACCACCAGCAGAGGGCGCTATCGGCCCTCCCTCTCTCCCTCCTGTGACCTAATGCAAGATGGCGGTCTGGGGGAAAAATGGCGGGAAAGGTCTCGGTGTCTAGCTGTTGCACTGGAAGGCTGGATGTAATTCTTTGCTGTATTCAACAGATGAGATGTCTGTGCAGGAGAAGGTGTGTATTAGGTGTAACTATGCATCTGAGGACTGTGTGAAGACGAAGAGGAATACGCTTCATGAAATATTGAAGATTCAGCAGGATACAGCTAAGTTATGCTTCGCAACTCGTACTGATAAATGTGTGTTGTGTAACTTTAAATCATTCGATAGAAGTCCAGTCAATCTTACAAAGCGCAAGATGCAAGACGTTCACTCCAGTGATCACACTGCCTGCCCCCAGAGGCCACGTCCTGGCTTATGGTACGGCCACGCAGTAGCCGCAGGAGATGCCACGTACTTCCTGCCGCGCTGGGAATACCCATGGTCTTCCTCCTCCTCCTCATCCCTGGCGCACAAATACCCTTTGTCATTGAACACGAACTGCTTCGGGAGTTATTACATCTGGTGTTAGAAAATATTGTCACATACATAACTTGAAGATGTCACAGGAACTAAATGTAGCACTGCACAAAGAGAGAAAGAGAGACAGCTTCGAGGACGACGCGGAAATGTTTAGACAATTACACGTTTTATTCCCAGGAATACCACAATAGACTCTAATAGAAACCATCCCACAGATACTTCGTGCGCGTTTGTGCGAAATACACTTGTCTTTGAGCACAAGCTGCTTCAGGAGTTACTAAATTCAATTGAATATGCCACTAAATGCACATTCAAAAAGATTGCTGCACGTTAGTTCGCTTCAGTTTTGGATGTATACCGCCACACATGAACATGGACTCTAAAAAATGATCGCAGCACACTTGCAAAACCTCTCAGCCTTCCGCCACTATTCTGGAACATCTGCGTGCATAAACAAATTAGGTAACGTGTTTAACGTCCCAATACATTTGCAGATGTTGCTTTAAACAACTTGTTTAAAATACTCTCGCACACAAAACACTGGTGTACGTCGAACAGAAATACATTAAAGCAAAATAGACTTGAAACAAATACGTTGTTAAATTAATAAGCGCAAATACACCGTGTCGAAACTCTGAAGACGACCCTACATGACGTAAAAAACTGTTAAATACACTATTACAGTAGTTAGCTACACGATGCACGGTTGTAACTGGGGGACTCGCAAAGTGGCGGCGCTCCGTCAGCGGCCGCTGCTCCCCACAGACTGTAATGCAGATCGGAAGCGGGGGTTTTCCGGCTGTATCCACGAGAGCGCGGAAATTGTAGCCGTCCAGACCAGCACAACCTGCGAGCTCAGACCAGCATTCATCAGCAGGTGGGGTAGAATGCCACACTCCTATTGGTTACTGAAAACACTGTCCAGGACTTCCTATCAACCACTCTTCCTGATTGGTTCCCGCCAAACCGGTGAGTCTATGTAAACCCTCCCCTTCCACTCCCGGTTTCACTCAGCCGTCATCAGTTCATCTGTATAGTTGTGTGTCTGTGTGTGTCTCTCTCTGTCTCTAATCAATCAATCATGAAGCGCAGCAGCAGAGCCACCACCACCACCACCACCACCACCAGCGGCAGTAGCAAGCGCTGTAGAATGGCTTAAGAAGAAGAAGAGGGAGAAGATGAACTACCACACGTAAGTGAATAACTTACATATATGGTTATGGTATTTAAACCGGGAAAAAATTTAGTGTGCTAAAAAGTTCCTGCCGGTAATTCAGCTTCTTTTCCTTGTTTAACAGCGCAGCTCCAGGACTTTATCCTGGATTACGAGGGTAAATGGTAGGCGGAGGAGGACGAGGGTGGGCTGCAGCAAGTTCCTTCTCATGTGGAAAGCCAGCGTGTAGGACTGCCATGTGAGGATAAAAAGAAATGTATTAGTAGTGTTAGTAGCGTGATTAGCTTTTTCGTGCATTGATCCTTCATTTCTTGTTCTTGTTGTACACTGAAGAGCTAAAGAAATTGGTACACGTATCTAAAATCGTGCACAACCCCCGCGAGCACCCAGAAGTGCTGCAACACGACAGGGCATGGACTCGACTAGTGTCTGAAATAGTGCTGGAGGGAACTGACACCATGAATCCTGCAGGGATGTCCATAAATCCGTAAGAGTACTCTCTTCTGAACAGAACTTCCCACGGCATTCCAGATATGCTCAATAATGTTCATGTCCGGGGAGTTTGGTGGCCAGCGGAAGTGTATAAACTCGGAAGAGTGTTCCTGGAGCCACTCTGTAGCACTTCTGGACGTGTGGGGTGTCGCACTGTCCTGCTGGAATTACACAAGTCCGTCGGGGTGCACAATGGACGTGAATGGATGCAGGTGATCAGACAGGATGCTTACGAACGTGTCACCTGTCAGAGTCGTATCTAGACGTATCAGAGGTCCCGTATCACTCCAACTGCACATGCCCCACTCCATTACAGAGCCTCCACCAGCCTGAACAGTTCCTTGCTAACATGAAAGGTCCATGGATTCATGAGGTTGTCTCCATACCCGTACACGTCCGTCTGCTCGATACAATTTGAAATGATACTCGTCCGACCAGGCAACATGTTTCCAGTCATCAACAGCCCAATGCCGGTGCTGACGGACCCAAACGAAAAAAATGGTTCAAATGGCTCTGAGCACTATGGGACTTAACATCTGAGGTCATCAGTCCCCTATAACTTAGAAATATTTAAACCTAACTAACCTAAGGACATCACACACATCCATGCCCGAGGCAGGATTCGAACCTGCGACCGTAGCGATCGCGCGGTTCCAGACTGAAGCGCCTAGAACCGCTCGGCCACACTGGCCGGCGACCCAAGCGAGAGATAAAGCTTTGTGTCGTGCAGTCATCAAGGGTCCATGAGTGGGCTTTCGGTTCAGAAAGCCCGTATCGATGATGTTTCGTTGAATGGTTCGCACGCTGACACTTTTTGACGGCCCAGTATTGAAATCTGCAGCAATTTGTGGAAGGGTTGCACTTCTGTCACGTTGAACGATTCTCTTCAGTCTTCATTGGCCCGTTCTTGCAAGATATTTTTTCGGCGGCAGGGATGTCGGAATTTGATGTTTTTCCGGATTCCTAACATTCACGCTAAACTCGTGAAAAGGTCGTACGGGTAACACCCCAATTCATCACTATCTCGGAGATGCTGTCTCCCATCACTCGTGCGCCGACTATAACACCACGTTCAGACTAAGTTAAATCTTGACAACCGTCCATTGTAACAGCAGTAACCGATCTAACAACTGCGCCAGACACTTGTTCTCTTATATAGGCGTTGCCGACAGCAGCGCCGTATTCTGCCACTTTACATATCTCTGTATTTGAATACGCATGCCTATATCCGTTTCTTTGTCGCTTCAGTGTATATAGCTCACATGCTGGAAACCCAGAAGGATTTGGAGACACTGCTGGAGGCTGGACAAATACATCAGCCACATGCCTCCAGCAGCAGCGGATACACGGCGCCACTAATCGCGTGAGTTTTTAGAAAAAGAGGGAGATATCTATGTAGTAGTAGTAGTAACAGTAGTATATATATATATATATATATATATATATATATATCGTCTTGTTACGGCGACAGTTCTAGAAGTGCTAGAGGGCGTAGGTAGGCAGCTGGAGGCAATTCGGCATTTGCAACTGTCTCCAGCGCCTAATGAGACGGTAGAGCAGCCCAGTAAGTGTAAAAAGAGTTCTATTTTTTTGTATGTGTCTGTAGTAGTACAGGATTTTTTTCTCTAAAAAGTATATATATATATACATATATATATATATATATATATATATATATATATATATATATATATATATATATATCTTATTGTTGTTGCAGGTGAGATGGATCTGCAGCATATCAAAATGGTTCAAATGGCTCTGAGCACTATGGGTCTCAACTGCTGTGGTCATAAGTCCCCTAGAACTTAGAACTACTTAAACCTAACTAACTTAAGGACATCACACACATCCATGCCCGAGGCAGGATTCGAACCTGCGACCGTAGCGGTCGTGCGGTTCCAGACTGTAGCCTGCAGCATATCGATTGTGACGAGGATGAAATGCCTGGTTGGGTCAGGGAAATGGCCGTAGACGAAGGCAGTGTGCCCTGGCCCTTTTTGAGGAGCATGACTTCTCTAAATGGGTGGTAAAAATACCGAACAACGTTGATGAGTTGCTCAGGTCGTGGACCCAGCTTATAACCAGGTGATCGTCTGTATTCTTTCTTTCCTTGTTTCTTTCCTTACAGCAAACGTTGTACTTAATCTTTTTCCTTTCTTCTTCTTCTACAGCGGACGCGTCGCCGCAGCCGCAGTACAGCGTGGGACGCATATCGGTGGTGTCTAAACCTTCTTCCTCACCAAAGCGGTGTAGGCACGCATCGCCTACAAGGGCGCCACTACACGTGGCGGGAGAGGGCGCCATCGGCGCTGCCGCTGCCGCTGTCCCAGCACTGCTGCTCTGGCGTCCGTGGACCGAGCAACGTGCTACCGCCCTTCAGAATACTGGATCGGGCTTGCAGCAGCAACAACGGCAGCAACAGCTCATTCTCATCCTCGTCAGAATCGCCGCCCGAGAAAGGTATGCCTGCCACGGCGGGTACTACTCACCACCTCACCGACACCGTCACTGACAGGATGGACATCACCCTGTAGTAGTAGTAGTAGTAGTAGTAGTAGTAGTAATAAAGATGATCCCCGCAGTTCCCTCTCCCGTTCTTTTGGTGAAGGACATCATGTCAGTGACACCATACTGCTGTTAGAATACTCGGTGATTGCAGACGCCTTTAAGGAATGAATCTCGTTCACGAGGATCGAGAACGCGGCAGGAGGATACCACGATCCTGTTGGTTTTCTAAGGGCTTACCATCCTGTCGTGGAGCTCCTCTAGGTAGTCGAACTATCGCGATCCCCCTCCCCCAAAGCCCAAAGTTAATTCTGGCACTGAAACGACACATCTGGGGGGGAAATGGAGTGATAAGTGAAAACGCGGAGCACGTCAATCGCCGAGTGGTTTCGTAAGTCCACCTTGGGTACTATACTGGCCCGGTTTCCCGAGATGGAAGAGACAGGGTCAGCTGAAGCACTCAGCCGAATACTACAGCTGGACATTCATACACATGTCTATGATCCGGTAAATGGTGTGTCTAGCTATATCAAGCTCGCCGGCCGAAATGGCCGTGAGGTTAAAGGCGCTGCAGTCTGGATCCGCAAGACCGCTACGGTCGCAGGTTCGAATCCTGCCTCGGGCATGGATGTTTGTGATGTCCTTCGGTTAGTTAGGTTTAACTAGGTCTAAGTTCTAGGGGACTAATGACCTCAGCAGTTGAGTCCCATAGTGCTCAGAGCCATATCAAGCTCCCTAAGGATATAACTAATAAGCAGGCACGCATTAATGTTGAAAATAGAAAGGAGCAGGCTTGTTTTGCACGGTCAATCCTGGCTTGAGAGAGAAATTACAATTACAGAGATCATCCTGAACCTCCCGATACTTACCTTACCACATAGGTGATAATATTCGTGGGTGTTATAGCTTTGATGGTATCGAGTTCTCCGTGAAGATACAGGACATACCTAAATTTGAGGCGTAGAATACCGGCATAGCGGTTCATGTTTATGGCCTGGAGAAGAAAAGCAGTTCAGATGAGCAGGACAAGCATATTGTCGTCCGCCCCTCCATTTCTCAAAATTTGCCGGTGAACGAAAGATGCATGCAACCATGCGACCCTTGTCTGAAGGTGATAATTATCATTACATTTGGATCAATGACATGTCCCATCTCCTATTCTCTCATCTGAACAACGACAGGTGTAAAAAGCATGTTTTCTTAATGCGCCTCAATTCTTTTCCCCAGATAAGCTATTAGCGGCGCATCCAGTAGACTGTGCTTCCAAGCATCCGGTACGTGTTATTATACCTACCGATGAAAACAAATTCGTAAAGTTTCAAGATGCTCACCACCAGGAGCGATGCCCATTTGCAGTATATGCTGACTTTGAATGCCCCCTCGCTCCTGTGACCCTCTGTGAAGGTGATCCCACGACTTTACATATTACCGTTACAGAAAAACACGTACCACATACGGCAGCGTACCAAATTGTATCGTCCTGTGATTCGAGTCTTAACCGCTGCAAATCTTATGCCGGGGATAATTGTGCGGTTTGGCTGCTCACTGAGCTCAAAAAACTTTCATGAGAGGTTGATAAGCTTTACAGTGCCAACGTTCACATGGCCAAATCGAAGGAGAATGAAGACTTGTACAATAACGCCGTTGACTGTCATACTTGTGGGCTGCCGTTAGATAGAAAAGCGGAAACACCTCGTAGGGACCACTGTCATCTTATGGGGAAGTTCCGAGGCGCAGCTCACAGTACGTGCAATTTGAAGTACCAGCTCCCAAGGCACATACCTGTTTTCTTCCATAATTTAAGCGGGTAAGACGCTTACTTCTAGTTGAGCACTTGGCTGATTTCAGTTGGGAGAAGAATCAGGTCAGTGTCCTACCTGAGAGCGTCGAGAAATACATTTTAACTCCAAGCGAATAACGCCAAGAGTTACGCTCCGCTTTCTTGACACGCCGTAAGTAGCCTGTTTGTATGTTGGCAGCGCTATAGACTGTTTTAATATCGCTGTCAGCGCTCTGCTCCTTCGGCAAGAGATTCCGTGTTTAGACAGACTAGTAGTTAGTGAGAGGATAGGAAAATGCATGACAGCGCTCTGCGCTTTCGGCAAGAGATTTCGTGTTTAGACGGACTAGCAGTTAGTGAGAGGATAGGAAAGTGCATGGACATGAAATTTTTAGTGGAGACTCTGTGTTGGTAGGATATGCATTGTAAAGTGAGATGAAAGCATGTGTTTATAAGAAAATTGGTTGATAATATCTGGGCAGTGGAATTATTGACAACTATATAATATTTGGAACTGGATGTCACATGAATAAGGTAAAATTTCTAAATACATTGTTTACTCTTCAACAAAATCTTTCGCAAACCATATGCCTCCTAGTAGTTAGAATCTTTGTATTTAGCTGGTTGTAGTTGCTACTTGCTGTAATTGCTGCAGTTCGTGTTATGAAGATTTTCTGTGAGGTAAGTGACTTATGAAAAAGAATGGGATTTGCACTGCTGAGATTCGTGATTGAAATGAGTTTAGGCAATTAATAGAGTTGGGGGTAGTTTCATATTTATTTAATTTCATATTTTTTGGATTTATATTACTGTTAGGATTTCTTGCAATTCAGTGCCATTCTTTTGTGTTAATTATTGGAAGTCATGTTGTCAATGCATAGCAGTCAGATTGCGTTGGGCTTGTATATTGTGGGTAATAAAAGAATAGTTTGAGTTTTCTGTAGGTCAGTGTTTAATAAAAAAAAATAATTAAAGTGGTAATTTCAACACTATGTTTTATGCAGGCGCCACTCCAGAAACTTTTTGAAACTCTACGTTGGGGGGGGGGGGGGGAGGGGGGGGGAGGGTATATGCATATCACTCAAGCTGCGTTTCCTGACTATGAAAAGTTTCAAATTGTGACTAGGAAGAGGGTTTTCAAATAAGCGTGTGTAGATAGTATGGCAAAACTCAACGAAGCAGGCTACCTGACATAACTGCATTCTCCAGCAACCTTATAGGCGATGCCATAACAGAGGCAATGCAGAGTAGGAGCATACCATGAATGTCTCATGGGAATTCAACATCTCCACTTTAGGAGAGTATGCATGGCTTTTCATGGACACAGACGTGCATTTGCTTGCGGACATCTTCGAGAAATTCCCGAATCTGTGCATGACCACATATTCTCTGGATCCCGTATTTTATTACACGGCACATGAGATGTCTTTGGAACGCAATGCTCAAGTTAACGAAGTGCAGCATCGAATTATTGACCAATGCTGACATGCTTCTTTTCTTTGAGCGAGGCATCCGTGGGGGACTTGACCAAAATTTGCCGGCGAGCGAAAGATGCATGTAACCATGCTACCTTTCTCTGAAGGTGGTAATTATCATTAAATCTGCATCAATGACATGTCCCATCTCCAATTCTTTCATCTGAACAATGACAGGTGTAAAAAGCACCCAAAACGGGTGGGTGACAGGTTCAGCGGATCCCTTGATTCGAGTTACATAATGGACCTGGATGTAAATAACGTACACGAGCACATCATGCAGCAATAACTGCCGATTGGTGAGTTTAGATGGGTGCCGAAGACGAATGCAAGGAATTAGGTGCAAAAATCATGTGGGATATGGCAGCTGATTCTGATGTAGGGTATGTGGTGGAGGCAGAGCTCATGTGCCCTATTAGTTTGCATGATGCACACGCCGATTTGCTGCTGTGTCTGAAGCAACTAGTTCTGCGAGGAGGCTCCACTCCAAAACTGATGATAACTCTGCGGAATAAGCGGAGATACATTATTCACTATCGTAATCTCCAGCAGTGTCTCAGCTTGTGTATGGAGCTGTTTAAAGCCACCTGAGCTATCTCCTTCAAGTAGTCCCCCTTGTTGAAGGAAGTATATTGATTTGAGTATGAGACAGAGAGGTTCCGCAACTTTGAGAAAGATTTTTACAAATTAACGAATAATTCAATGTTCAGTAAAACAATAGAGAATTAGAGGGAACCACGTAAAATTTTGATTAGAACCGAATGGGATGGGCGTTATGGCATAAGAAAACGCAATGCTAGACCAAATTTTAAGCAGGCCACCATATTCAATAAGAACTTTGTTGCTGTGGGGATGGCAAAGACTGCAGTAGAGTTTACGAAACCTATTTATGTGGGGATGTGCATACTAGATCAATCCAAATTCCACATGTACTGCTTTCTTTATGAGTTTGCGAAAACTCATTTTGCAGATCATAAATTACTTTATATTGGATTAAGAAGTGTGATCGATATGAAGTAATGAGGTACCACAGTAATCAATTCGACACGTCCTCATACAATGCCGATAAACGTTACAGTATTGTCCCACAGAACAAGAAGGAAATGGATGCCAATTGTGGAGTTTGTAGACCCGCAATAAAAAATGAACGCGTATCGAACATTGTAAGGTGCCACCCAGGGGCGGGCTAAGGATGTGCGTTGTATGGCATCGAGAGTTCTGTCTATCGAAGACTATTTGCAGTGCCTATACAGTTGTGTATGCGGTGCTACACCACAACTGCCCCACATATGGTATGGCAGACTAATATTCAATTGAGAGGATATGAGGTGTACACTGTGCTGCAGTCTGAAATCGGTCTGTCAGCTCATGACAATAAACGGATCATTTGTGACGATGGGATTGAAACTTGCCTGTATTCACACTGTTCACTTGTAGTGAGAGAAGGGGTGGGGGCCTCTGAGTGGGAGGGAGAGAATGAGTGGGGGGGGGTGGGAGAGAGAGAGAGTGTATGTGTGTGTGAGAGAGAGAGAGAGAGAGAGAGAGTACAGAGTAGTAGTATGACCCTTTTATCATAGTGTAAGTAATTTGTGTGTGTGTGTGTGTACATGTGCTGTAAGTATATATGTGTACTACGTACATGTGTGTATTAACACACATAGACCATGGGTAATACATGTACGTACTTATATATATATATATATATATATATATATATATATATATATATGTGTGTGTGTGTGTGTGTGTGTGTGTGTGTGTGTGTGTGTGTATGTACACGGTGTGTATATGAAAGAAAAAAGTTAAAAAACACAAACAAAAAATATATTTATTAAGAAAACCAGAAATAAAAAATATTTGCATATTTACTTATCTGTACATAACTTGCATGTGCCCTGTGCGTCTTGTAAATAGAATATTTTTAAGTTTTCACCTGCCAGTAGCCATCCAAATTACATTATTATTAAGTGTATATATATATATATATATATATATATATATATATATATATATATATATATATAATTATTGAGGTAACCTTTGCTATTGGGGCTGTGTAATGTTACTGGGCCTGTGGAATTTAGTTGCAGTGAAAGTATCTCTGTATTAGTCTTTAGCGTAGATTTATACATCTGGAAAAATTGTAAACATTCTCATCCAGTACTACTGGAAATAAAAAAAAATTAAGAATTTTTCTGAACCAGTACTACTGCTGCAGTATGTAAGTTAAAAGTATCTCTGCATTGGAATATTGGAGTTAAGTTGTACCTCAAGAATTATAGACTACTGTAATCTCAAGTACTGAACTGTAATCTCAAGAACTGAATTTTATCTGTTTGGACTGAATAAACGAAAAAATTCGTTACCATACGTCTTTGTTGTTAGTTAATATACAGGGTGGTCCATTTATCGTGACCGGGCCAAATATCTCACGAAATAAGCGTCAAACGAAAATACTACAATGAAAGAAACTTGTCTAGCTTGACGGGGGAAACAAGATGGCGCTATGGTTGGCCCGCTAGATGACGCTGCCATAGGTCAAACGGATATCAACTGCGTTTTTTTAAATAGGAACCCCCCATTTTATTACATGTTCGTGTAGTAGGTACAGAAATACGAATGTTTTAGTTGGACCGCTTTTTCCGCTTTGTGATAGATATTCTCCTCTTGAGTTCCTTGAATGTACCATAATGAGTTCCTGTTTAGCATTTATAATAATCTACCTCATGTACTCAAAGTAACTCATAAGAGTTTTTACAGATATGCATGCAGTAAATCGTTTGTACTCTGCAAATGCTCTATCCGCCGGATCGTCTACGAACCATCCCGCATTTTCTAAATCATTCAGATCTGTGGTTGATGCAGAGACGTATGTTTTAAGATTGGTGTTATGCTGACATTGCGTGTACAGTCGATCCCAGACCCACTGAGTTCATAGCATATCTCTTGAAATAGGGATGCTAAAGCGTTACGTGAAAACTTGGATCCCGCTATAGCGCTGCCATCGGTTTTTTTGAATGATCCCTCCAAGTATACGAAACTCTTGCATTGGAGCGTCAGCATGTCTTGGTGTTGGATGACAGTCCTAATTTCATCGTTCTTGTTAAATGTTGTTGAAGCATAAGTTTATGTGAGAAGTATTCCTGACATATAATTTACTCATCATACTCTACTGGACTGGTTATACTGAGTGAGGCCGTCAGTGCGAGGTTTCAAGCCAACTGATTTAAGAAACTCGTAGTTCGCACATGTTTATCATGTCCACAATACGCAACTACAAGTAGTCAAATGTCTAAACTATCACTGGAAGGTATATTGCACTGGTGGGAGTCTCTACAACCTTATACTCTGCAACTGAAGGGAAAAATACGTCAGTAAATAGTATGAATCAGACTGTTATGGAGATAGCGTTCGTTGCAATGTTACACTCAACTCGGATTGTGCTGACAGGCAATACGCCACAGTCTGGTCCGACTTGTAATATTTACTAGGATCCTTCTTCAAAACCTTTTTTTTGTGAAATCCAGTAGGTTTCCTATTGAACCCTTCTAGTTAACGTCAATCGTTGCATTCAAAGTGCTTATTTTAGATTTAAGTGTACTGATGTTTGCATGTAGCTCAATACATTTTCCAGATTGTTTTAAGAACTCCTTTAGATCGTCAATATCGTATGCACAGGGTTTCCACCATTAATCTTCAGATGCAGTGTGGTGTTAGCCTCGGTGATATTTAGGATGCTGTTATACGTCTCCAGTCCAGTTAATGCAGTACTCCATTCACCAGTGCTCAAATCAATTGATGGAAAGTCATTTGCACGTAATACAGATGGTTGTTCTTTTAAAGTCACAGTGTATGACATTCCATCTGAACCTCAACTGATGAAAGGATCCTAGAGCTCTTCCTTACATATTGCTCCCCTTCTTTTTTGTAAACATTGAGAGAAACATGAAGCATAAATGTCCACAGAGGTTTGTATTAAAGTCCTGAAAGAGCCGAAAATTGTAGAACACACGTCTTCTGCGAGTGACGTATCGTTGCAATTCTTCTGACGGTCACAGGTGACCAAATGAGTCGAAACAGTAGAAGGAATTTGCATTTTTCATAACATATGACACCCAGTGGGTGCTGGGACCTCCAGCAACATTTAAATTCACAATACCACGCACAACAATTTTCCATGTAGTCTTCGGTAATGTATCCTGCATAAACACACAGCGGAATCTTGGAATACTGAATTTTTTTCTAACAGACTTAAGAAGATCAGTATTTGTGAGTGGCCTATCTGGTACTGCTAATGGTTTTTTTTGTTTATTTATTAATAGACGAACCCCTTTCCTGAAAGGTTTCAAGTACAGTCCTTTTCTGGTGGCTTGGCTGTGGCCTCCATAATGCGGTTATGTCTTCTTGCTTCTTCCAATTGCGCTTAGGAGTTTATGTACATCAATAATATTTCATGGTACATTACCCTATCATAACTGAATAACTTATGATTTTTTTCGTGGGTCTTAGGAAAATAAGATTCATTAAGCCAGGTGTTCTCTCAAACCGCCTATCACCAATCTGTATTGCGTCCATCAGTTACATTTATAGGCTGCGTACCCAACATGTATGGTGCTCCCCTGGTTACGCCGAATGTCCTGTCTATCTGGCCGGGGGAGTGACGGATAATAAATTCGTCAATGGCGGCTCCATCGTTGTCGTGCAGTTTTGTTCTTGCTGAGAGCTTCCTGAGAGATTTACTAACCGGCTTATATGTCTCTCTTAGTGTTTGCTGTTGATTCATATGCCCTAATCTTAGCAGCTCTAATTTCTCTCGAACGGCGTTCCATGTCTGAATGACTTTCTGCTTCGTTGACAACTCGGTATATACTAATCAGACGCCTATACAACGTGAGGCTTTATATATCCACTCTTCTTCCTCTTCTTATGTGCCTGCAGCCCATTCTCAACAGCAAGGGCCTCTACTTCTATTTTCCCCTCAATAGCCTCGAACATTTCAATTAAGTCTTACCGATTACATTAACTAACTCATTTAATGCATTGCTCATTCTCGGAAGAGTCTGGTAATATGTCTCTAGGTCCCTGCGCATGCCTTCAACTTGATGCATGACAGCCTGAATTTTCGCATCCATGTACAAGCGAATGTTCTGTCTATGTACACCCATTCTCTCGGCTTGAGAGCTAGATATACTCGCAGATTTGTCTATGGTGTAGCGTATTCTCACTTCTCTTACCGGGATATATATGTAAAAACCCTTAGAAGTTTCACCTGTACCTACCATCATTCAATTTTCTTGTTTTGTCAATAACGAGAAACCCATACGGTGAATGATTCCAACAATCGGCACATACATTTAAAAAATTATTGAGCGACATGTCAGTTCCGACATGTGCCTGGTAAATGTGTTTTAAATTCAGATTATCTTGTTTGAAGGCTATAATGAGGTTTGAAATATACCTAACTAACTGTTTCGGGATTCTGGAATATGTTTGGCTTAGATAAAATTCATCAGCACCCTTATGACGACCGAAACAGAAATATTTTCGAATTTGGTCTTGGTTTTCCACAGCAACGTCGTCAAATATGAAGACAGTGTTTGGCTTCGCTTTCTCAGGTGGAGGGATATCAGCACTTTCACTGAATGTTGTGTATGTGACACCATCTACACCGCGCAATATCTCCTGCAATAACTGATACTTGGGTTGAAATAGTGTTTCCGAGAATACACAAAAATGTTCAAATCGGACTCCATCTACATGTGTTAGCAGCTTCATGAAGACATTAGTCTCCCCACAATTAGATAGACCTACAATAATTGCTCATATATTATCAGGAAGGAGAATATCATTCTTCTTCTTCTTCTTCAGGTCTTCTTTTGCATCTTCACAGGACCAGTTACCAACAACAAAGTCCTTGTGATGAGGTTGTTTCACCCACCCTGCAATGATACTATCTACGCCAGGTACTGACAAGTAGTTGGTATACATAGAAAGATACACTTGAAGGGACAATAATAGTATGTGTAGCCACTATAGCTCCATTACTTAACTGACTGAATTATATTGGCTACACAGAGAAATCAGCTATATATTTTACCCATGAAGAGTAACTTCATCATTTATTTTGTCAATGACTGGTGAGGAGACGTTTGAGGCAATTGTCTGCTGCTGCATGATTATAGGTGCAGCACTGAAAATAATGAAAGAGAGAGGTATGAAATAAAACATGAACACAGTTTGAGATTGTATATATACATATTATCTATTTAAATATAATACATTGGGTGCAGTATTTAAAAAATCACCAGATTCTTTCTTTATCTTCTTCTTCACACCTGTACAGTATTTCCCAAACAAAGCTTTTTGATATACCATAAAGTCCATGCATATATCGTTCAAACTAATTAGTACCCCTCAGTACTTGGGTTTTTCACATACACATTTAACCTGTTTCTCTTTTGGTTCTATTTTCATGTGCAAACAATGGTACTGCTCCAAATCATCTACATGTACACTATGTACATGTAGAAAGTTTACATCATCATTGTATGCAGAGTCTATGCTCGGCAACCAACAACTCAGTCTCTCCAATGCAAGGCATAGCGCAGTATCCACATCACATAAGTTCATAACCTTGGCATGCCATAGTAAAAACGCTTGTCACCCGATTTCACACATAATGCAGAGTCATCATAAACTTGTAATAGATAGTGTCACACCAGTAAAGCGAATGTCTGGAGGGTACAAGTTGGATAATACTCTGCAGTAATCTGCTGAGTGATGTAGCGTTCTGCACAGCATATTTTAATCCCAGTCGAACTCAGAAATAGCCACATTAACACATTCCGATGTATTTTAAATTTCTATTCTCACATTCAAGTGCCAGTTATGATGTGCTTCTATACCCACTAGGAGTTAAATTGTATGTAGAACTGCAAAGTATGGGTACACTTGATACCTTCTTATCCACAGCATCTGCAATCTGTGCCTGCACTAGCCCAGGGATGTTCTATTCGGATGCGTTGTATGTCAGTGATCAGTACTGTCCCCATTCTGCTGTTATTTAGCACCACCAACAGTGTTAGATGCATTGGAAGCAGACCACATGTCCCCGTCACACAAATTGATGAGTGGGACATACATTAACAGCTCCATGTCCTGCTCCAGTAAGTGGGCAATGTACACTACAGGATCCCACGTGGTCGCCACAGATTCACACGTGCTGGAGGTCATTGCTGCTGCTGGTCCAAAGGAGCAGGTTGTAACCTCCCAACAGTTTATTTCCGTAACCTCGCAATAATAACGTGACTAACCCCCCAATAAAAAATGTGACTCATATATAACCTTTCAATAATTAACTGACTGTGAATCTAAACTGGTAAATTTGGACGTCAGCAGTGCTGCGTCATGGCCCTGAAAGATCATTCTGAATAAACTGAAAATTCTTACCTCAATGAAGTCGCTGGATAACACGTATATATCTCCTCCTATAAGAGATTTTTCTGGCACAGCCCAGTGCAATGTTGGCTTCTAGATTTGTCATATATAAAAAGAAACAACCGATTTTTCTTTACAATAATCAGGATGACCATGGATTGCAGAAATTAGTAAATTCTTTAAATTCAGATGAATGATTTTCAAATAGTTAATTTTATAAAAAAGATTATTATTAAAAGATTTTTTAAAACATTTACACGAGACTTGATATAACAATAGTATAAATTTAGTTGTAACAAATTAGATATGTGCATGGCTGTTTTTATCTTATACTACATCGCTCAGGCACGACCGGCCCAAACACCTGACTGCAAGCTACCACCACTACTGCTGACACTGCTCCTACTGCAGACGGCACTGCTCTCTGGTCTGCGATTCTATTATAGCTTACATATCACAGGTAGTGCGTGAGCAATCCATCGAAATTACATCTGCTCAAGTGTGATAGCAATAAATTCCTTAGTCATGGACCTCTTACATAACCCTCCACTGGGGGAGGGGGGGATCAAATTTGGCAGCGATGGTGAGTCAATTGGACTTGCCATGAGCAACAAATTTTTCTATAATCTATTTAGTTTATTAAGTCTATGGTCACAGAGAATATACATATATATAACATTATTGATAAATAATATAAGTACAGAACATATTAAGAAATGAAATAGAGTGCACACACACTCAGCACAGAACATATTAAGAAGTGACAAAGTGCATACGCAATGAGTACAGAACATACTAAGAAATGTATAAATCTTTACCATTTTACAAGAATTTAAACGTATTGAGAAATGAAATAAAGTGCACATGCACTGTATAAGTCTTTAGCATTTTATAAGAACTAGGAAAGAAATGGGAAGGATAGCATCATGGTTGTAGCACAGTGGGTTGCACATAGCTGCACTAAAATTCCATATCTTTCTACAGAAGCACAACACCAAGTGAGACAATCTAAAGTTCTCTTCCCTGAAGTATTTATGACTGTAGCCAAGACACTGAAATGTATTAATATTGTTTTTGATCATTTTGGTAGTACATTAGGTACACCAATCAGTAGGACCATAAAGACATCTCCTTCGGTCAGAGTGGTGGACAGCTTGATGTCAAAACCACATTCTTGTAGAATCCATGCTCTTACATCAATATAGAATTAGTGCAAAAACCAAATATAGTGCTCCATGATCATGAGGATGGACAGGACATACAGATATCACAGTAATTGCTGGTAATTAGGTCAGAAGGATATATTAAGTCTTATGCTAGTCATCATAGAACTACACTAGTGTATCATCCAATTTGAATAATTATTGTCACTCATTAGCCCGTTACAAAGCATTTATGTAGTAATATAGAATATTATTCAGAAGTCATCTCATTACAGTAATTATTGGCATCATAAGTCATCTCATTACAGTTATTAGCACTCACTGGCTAGTTACAAACCATTTGTGTAGTATTATAAAACATTACTCATAAGTCATCTCATTACAGTAACTATTGGCAACATAAGTCATCTCATTGCAGTAATTATTGTCATCATAAGTAATCTCATTACAGTTATTACCACTCGTTGGCTAGTTACAAAGCATTTGTGTAGTATTATAAAACATTACTCTTAAGTCATCTCATTACATTAATTATTGGCACTCATTGGCTAGTTACAAAGCATTTGTGTAGTATTATAAATCATTAATCATAAGTCATCTCATTACAGTAATTATTGGCATCATAAGTCATCTCATTATAGTATTTATTGGCACTTGTTGGCCAGTTACAAAGCATTTATTATGCATTATTCAGAAGTCATCATTCAAAACAGGAGATATTGCATGTAGCATCCAGCTGATAGTGATTATATATGATATCATGCAAGTGATGTAAGACATATTTAAAGTGTAAGACACTGGAACTAGTATTCAAGGTGTTTAGTCCAATAATACATAGACATAATGGAATCAATACATCAGAAAAATTCGCATTATATTTAGGACTAGAAATATACCTTAAATTGGTAACACTGTTTAGTTGTATACTGGTAATAGTTGGGACTGGTAATAATTTTTTTGTGCTGGCAGTCCATTGCGTTGGGATCGATAGTCAATTGCTGGGGCATGAAAACATTTGCTTTTGACTTATTGCTGCAAATAACGTTTAATAACGTCTTTTGTCATGAGTCAGCTGTAGCAAGGTTATGAAACAAGTAGAGTATATGTGATCACATTCATGAATGCAAGTACTAGAACAGGTTTAATAACTAAGTGCTTGTAGCATATTAATATCATGAAAAGTTTCACCTGGAAAAACTACAAAGTGGATTATTGAGCTGGAAGAACAAATGTATATTATGCTGAAAAGTAGTAAACCTCGAATTAACAGGTAATGAAACTTGTACTTAATATATATGTACTCTAGCTGTCTTTCCCAAAACATTCAATCATTATACTATGCAACATATGACCTACTGTCAAAAAGAACTGCACCAAATACTTAAATAACTACATAGCATCTCTTAACTACTGGAAAATATATAAACTTCATCATTATCGTCATCTGTAAAGAAAAACTTCATTATTCATATTACCATTTTCTTCATACAAATATTCATTATCATTCATTATTTCATATATTATGGAGTTTCTTACTTCTAGCATATTTCATCACTAAAATTAACATGTGTAGTTTTTGTCTGGCAGCATGCCACAATCGTCTCATATTCTGAAAGACAAATAATTTGTCAAGACTGCTATCATACATTGTTTATAGTATATTATTGTTAATGCTTGTTAATTCTGATCCATTTACTTTTCATGACAAGGTATTGCATTTTCTTTCATTCATTCCAATTGTGAAATTTCCATTTCATAGTAAACCACTGTGGTTGTTTAATTTATTTCTTTTACATGCTATTGCTTTCTGAAAATGATGAATATGGATTAATATCTTGCATTTAAATCATATACTTCTTTGTAGTGATATAACTAAGCATACAGCATAGCATGACAGGAAACATATTAGGTCAAAACCATTGATAATTTTCAAGTTCAAAAATGTACACACAATATCACAATGTAGTAGCAAAAAATGTAGAATAGTCAAGATAATGAGATTTCATAAGACAAAAATGTCAAAATCAACTGGTGTTTGTTACATCTTAAAGATTTCATAGGGCACACAGAAAAAATCTTACTTACGATAGGAAAACAATCATATATACACAAAAATGAAAAATGTGCACGGTCTGATATATAACGACAAGAAAAGCGACCTGCTAACCTTACCTTGCCAGGCACTTCCCAAGAAAAAATATGATCATCATCAGTAGGTAGTCACATATATATAAATGCATAAGTGGTCACATAATATGTAAGTTTACCTGGAAAAACGTGCATGGTCTGAGGTATTACGAGAAGAAAAGAGACCTGCTAACCTTACCTTGTCAGGCACTTGCCAAGAAAAGTATGATCATCATCAGTAAGTGTTCATATAAATATCTGCAAATGTCATTACAGTGTGACAAGTCATAAAGTAGTTTATTCAATAAAGGGTTTAATATTGGAAATATGGTGATTGCCCTTGGTTTTTCTGGTTCTCAAAGTTTCGATGTGTACTACATTTGGGTGAGGAATGCTGCGAATTCTATATGGACCTGCGTATAGAAGCTCAAATTTACTGCATCTACTCTTTCCTCTGTTGGATAAATAGTGTGTGCATACTAATATCTTATGTCCTATGTGGAAGTCGTGGCGTGTACAAACCTGCGGCACGTTTGATGTTGTTGAGTGCAATGTCAATTATTTCATGGTGGCATAGTCCACGAAATGTAGGAAAAGATACTAATTCTTTAATTTTGTTGGGTGGTTCGACATTTTTCAATATACCAGTTGGAGGTAGCATCGTAGATTCATTTGGTATGGAGTTATCTACATACTGGAATAAGAGTATGTGTGTGTCTGAATCAATATGTCTTTTATGGCAGTATATTCTACATAGTTTACCAATACCTGAATATATAGATAGGAGAAATGTTTCTGCCTCGTAACAACGTGTCCATATCGCAGATCGAAATTGTGGTCCATAGTCGGAAATTACTTTCAATACATGCCCTACATGAAATAGAAAATGTTTTACAAATGCTTTCGAAATAGATTTAGCAGTAGCTCTGCGTAACGGTGTGAAGGTAACAAATTTCGAAGTGAGTTCAACAGCGACTAAGATGTAGCAAAAACCTCTATTGGTTCTGGGAATCGGTCAAAAAATGTCTACAGCGGCCATATGTATCAATTTAATGGGTACAATGGGATGTAACGGAGGAATATGTGAAGTCGTGTCTGATTTAGCTTTCTGGCAGATTTTACATGATGCTAAAACTCGTCGAATACGTTTCTCCATGTTGGCAAAATAACAGTTCTGTCTCAGTATAAGAAAATATTTTCTGGCTCCATAATGTGCATAACTTAAATGAGTATACCAAATTAACTTGTTAACAAGCTCGTCAGGAATACAAAAACAACCAGTTGCTGCTGTCAGGGTGAGAGCTGCGAAATATGAATGTTGTTACGTACATTATAATGGTTTCTAACGGTAACGTTATTCCTATCTTGCCAAAGGTGTTTAATTTCTTTCCATACATTGTCTTTGCTCTGCTCTTGTGCTGTGTCTCGTAATGAAATTTTCAAATGCAACTTGATGAATATACCTGAGGCCAAAATTTGCTTGGCAGAAGTCGGTTGCGATGTCTTGCTGATTATTGTTGAGAGAAAGGGTAGTGCGTCTGTGACAATATTTTGTGTACCGGGAATGTGAACAATTGTAAAATTAAATTCCTGTAAATAAAGCTTCCATCTGCTTAACCTGTCATGTGTAAATTTAGCGGGAAGTAAAAACTGTATAGCTCTATGATCTGTATAAGCGGTAGTATGTCTTCCATAAAGAAAATGCCAAAATCTGGTAAATGCCAATACAACACATAATGTTTCAAGCTCTGTAACAGAATAATTGCATTCTTAGAACTGTCGGTGGCAATGGAAGAATTTCTGGTAGGATCTAGGTGTGATAAAGTCGTGCGTTTCAAATTAACTAACTCAGACTGTGCTTGGCTATCTCAGGACCAAATAGCGTTTTTACCTGTCAATTGGCATAATCTAGGGGTGTCTAAAGCTGAGTAATGAATAAATTTACAGAAAAAGTTAATTAATCCCAGAAAGCTGTGTAGTTGTTTCTTCGTCGTTGGAACAGTAATGTCACGTAAAGCTTGAAGTTTTTCTGGGTCAGGCGCAATGCCTTCTGCTGAAATTACATATCCAAGAAATTTTATGGAAGTTTTGCCGAAGTGCGACTTGCTAAGATTAACTGTGAGTCCTTGTGCACGAAAAGTTTGCAACAGTTTTTCAAGAATCAAATTGTGTTCAGACCAGTTACCTTCTGCGATAAGGATGTCGTCTACATACGTTGTGATTTTGTCTTTAAGATCTGTCGGAAGTATAATATTCAAACCGCGAATAAATGCTGCTGAAGAAATTGTTAAACCGAACGGTAATTTGCAAAATTGATAACAATCACCAAAACAGAGGTATGCTGTGTACTTTCGGCAGTTCGCATTGAGCTGAATTTGCAAAAATCCCGATTTTAAATCTAATGTGGAATAAACAGCAGTACCATGAAATTTCTGAAGAAGTTCTTCTAGTGTCTGTGGGCGATCTGTTTCATTGATAATAATGTCGTTAACATGACGCGAATCAAGTACAAGGCGAAGTGATCCATCCTTTTTCTTAACAATATGGAGCTGGCTTATGCACGGAATAACTTACGGTTCAATAATTCCTTGGTCAAGCATAGCTTGCAATTCTTTCTTGACTTGTTCTCTGTGGATATAAGGAATCGGATAATGTTTGGCTTTAAATGTGTCGTGCTGTTTAACTTGAAATTCATACATAAAACTGGACATAGTACCAGGGATGTTGTCAAAAACTGGAGCTTGCTGTGAAATAATTTTGCGTAGTTGAGTACGTTCGTCATTTGTATTTGCGTTGCTCTGTTTTATTTTATCAGAAATCATTTGCAAAACGTCATAGTCGGCTTCGTCTGATGTATTGTAGTTGTGTACATACGTATCTGTGAACAATGTGGAATGACAGTCTATGTTACGTGATGTAGAAATGGCCTCTGTCCGATTAACTGCTTGTTCTGCAGATAAAGCGTGCTGAAATTCTAAAAATGTACTGTTTCATCCTTTGGCATTAAACAGGAATCCTGAAAGTCAATAATTGCGTCATGTTGTACCAAAAAAATCGTACCTAGAATAACGTCTGTTGTCAATAAGGGAACAATCTAAAAATTTGAGTGGAACATATGACCCGCAGTACAAAATGATAAGTGTGTCTGTAATTTTAAGACTACTCCTTTACCAGATACTGCTCCTTTTACTTTAGTTTTGCCTAGTGGTAACGTAGGATAGGCGTACTCTTTGTTACATTTGTTGGAAGTTTCTTCATGTATAACTGACATAGGTCATCTAGAATCGATTACTGCTGAAAACGTGGATCATCCAATCTTTATTTCAGTAACAGGGTGGGAAATCGTTTTTGTATAACTGGTTTTTCATGCAAAAGTGTGTTTCGGATATCGTCAAAAGTAATCACATTTTCGTGAACAAGATTTTGTGTGTCAACGGTATTGCTTACGTTGCTGGAAGATGCAACCTGTACTGTATATAGTCAAATTATTTCTGACGTTCTGTTATTTGCATGAGGATGCTGTGGCATTTCGACTATTTGTACTGTTATATTACTTCGTCCTGACGTATTAGGTCCGGGAAAATATTGCTTGTCTGGTTCATTCATGATAATCTGTTGTGGGTGACTCTGCTGCTGATAAGACCGACTGCTATTAAACGCACGCTGAAAACTGTGCTCATTACTTTCATGTCTGTCATGATAGCCATTACTATACGGCGCGTTGCGATAGGAATTGAAATGATGTGTCTTCTGTACGTAGTGATTTCCTTGTTGCTGTGCGTTACTATTTGGCAGAGCCGACACTATACGTGTAAGCGGCGAAACATAAAGCTTGGTTCACCTTGCACATTATATTGTTGGTTAGGTATGCTAACCGGCTGGTTTTGTTGCTGTTGTGGGGAAAAGCCTCTATTCCTGCCAAAATGTGTTTGCTGTTGCTGATAATTTTGATGATGCTGATAATTAAAATTTTGTCTGGTATTAAAGTTGTGGTAGTTGTCATTTCTGGAGCATCTAATGAAAACTGTCACTTTCTGGTAAAACTTGTCATGTCAGGTTTTCTTTACTCATTCATAACCCTAGATAGATCGATAGTTGAAGAGTTGTTTTGATAGATATAAAGGATAGTAAAACTAAAGAAGAAATAGAAGTACTACTGCTTGGGGCCCTGTGCACACTGCGGCACATATTCATCGAAGTGTAATGAATACCCTGAGGTCTCTTACGCACTGCAAAAAAAATTTAGTTCCTGTGTTACAGGCCATGCCGGTGGAAATGCAAAAGTAAATTGTTGTATCCAATCCAAGGGATGAATCTGTGTTCTATCATTTTTAAATACGTTAAATTTCCTAATGGATAGAAAGTGTTTGTAATCAAAATTATCGTCTCTGAATGTCTGAGCAGGTTCAGGATTGTATGACAATCTGTCTGTGTCTTTTCGGAATCTAAGTCACGTACTCTCTGTAAATTACTTAAGTTATACTGGCTGTGTGAGTGTGACAAATGTTCAGAATGTGGCATATGCTGTGACGCGTTAGAAGTTGAAACATTTTTCATTTCTGTCACTTCTTGCTGTAAAGATGATAATTTTCTACGCAATGTATTGTTGGACGAATGTATCTCACTGATTATCTGCTGTAAATTTTGGAATTCGGGTGTTTGATTGAACGAAATTGGTGACGTATCGTCTGATCTGGTGCCATTGTTATTTTCGATAACGTCAATACGACTGGCCAATTCATCCTAATTTTCAGTCAGTGCTTTTACCTGATTGTCATTTTTAGTGTCACAAGCATTAATTTGCTTTCGCATTTTACCGTACGTGTGGTTTTGTTCAATTTCTTAACGTTGTCATTTTTAGTGTCACAAGCATTAATTTGCTTTCGCATTTTACCGTACGTGTGGTTTTGTTCAATTTCTTAACGTCTGCTTTAATGGCATCAGGATCCTGTATTAATTCCAATAGTTCAAGTCTGCTGGTCACTGTCTGATAGTCTATTGTGTATTTATTTTCCCACGTCTGAATATTAGTGTCTGTTTTTGTTTTAGATTGGATATTTCTCCATGCAGTTCAGTGTTCAACTGATTTCGTCTGATACTGTCGCAATGTTGGTGTCTACGCATGTTTTTGCTTTCGTAAACAACTTACGCTAGTCTTTCTGTCTCTGTGCAGTAATTGTTTCCATGACTTGTTTCTTTACTTTGTTCTGTTCCTGTATGAATTTACAGTAACGCGTTTCACTGTTTTGTAGATGGTGATTAAAACTTTCGTCAATCTCGCTGTTTTGTTATTCAAATTTCTTGTCGACTTTCGCGTCCAGTGTGCGTGAAAGTTCTGCTGACATTAATTTAAACTCGTCGCATAACTGTGTTGCGTTTTCAGAACATTGTTTAGCGACTGCACTAATTTGATCTCTAATTAATTTCGTTGTGGCTGCATGTGTATTACGTAATTCTTCTGCAACATATCTAATTTCTCTACTGTTCCTAGCACAAGCCTTAATTTCCTCACGTAATTGTTCTTTAGTATCATGACATTGCACGGCAATGGCTGTAATGTGTTCACTAAGTTGTTTGTTCTGTTCACTAAGTTGTTTGTTCGATTCATTAAGTTGTCTATGATTGTTGTCTTGTTTTTCACTAAGTTGTAGCAATAGTAGCAAAATTAGCGACTCTATTCTCTGTGCTGTGTCATGGTGTATCTGCACTTGTCACATTTCCTGTAACCATTTGGTCATTGTCTGATTCATAAAAAGGTTTTCAAATTAGATGAGCACTGTTGGTCACTACATCGGAATCAAATAAATCTGAAATATTTTGAGTACATTGTTCATCTTCGTTAGAAACATTTATCTGTTCACTATGTAAATTTTGCAAATCAGGTGTGTCAAACTGGGCAGCGTTCATTGTATCGGAACGTGCCGCGTCATCAATTTTCGTTAAATTTACTGTGTACATAATTCAATTTCTTTGCTCATCATTTAGATTAAAATCATTACTGGTGGTCGGTACACACTGATTATCTGTAATTGGATGATTATAATTATGATACTGAGCGTCGCTAGTATTATCAGTCAAATTATTCAAGTCGGCTTTCTCAATCATCACTCATCGCGATGTACTGTTAGCAGTTTTTCGTGGCATTTTCGCAAGTCAAAGGTAGGCACAAAATGAAAGACAAAGCAAAAATGGAACAAATACAATAACAACAAAGAGCAATAAATTGCCGATGATCTGTGAAAGAATGAGTGACAAATTAGTAAATTTGTTGCGCCAGATACAAACTACATTTAATATTGGTAAATAAGAGCAGATATATAACTGACTACTTTTGAGGAATTCACAAAAAAATACGATCGTGGCCGGTTGTCGCCAAGTGTAACCTCCCAACAATTTATTTCCGTAACCTCGCAGTAATAACGTGACTAACCTCTCAATAAAAAAATGTGACTCATACATAACCTTTCAATAATTAAGTGACTGTGAATCTAAAACCTGAATGAAGACGCCAGATAATGCGTATACCTGTATATCTGCTCCTATAAGAGATTTTTCTGGTAGAGCCCAGTGCAATGCTGGCTGGTAGATTTGTCATATATAAAAAGAACCAACTGATTTTTCTTTACGATAATCACGATGACCATGGATTGCAGAAATTAGTAAATTCTTTAAATTCAGATGAATGATTGTCAAAAAGTTAATTTTATAAAAAAGGTTATTATTAAAAGATTTTTTAAAAAAACATTTACATGGGACTTGATATAACAATAGTACAAATTTAGTTGTAACAAATTAGATTCTGTTTTAACCTTGTACTACTTCACTCAGGCACGATCGGCCTAGCTGCCCGACTGTGAGCTACCACCACTACTGCCGACACTGCTCCTACTGCAGACGACACTGCTCTCTGGTCTGCGATTCTATTATAGCTTACATATCACAGGTAGTGCGTGAGCAATCCATCGAAATTACATCGGCTTGAGTGCGCTAGCAATAAATTCCTTAGTCATGGTCCTCCTACAAGGTCTCGACAAGATGGCGGCTGCGATTGCTGCAGGTCTTGATGCAGCAGAGGTCGACATGTTGGCGTTCGCGTCTGTAGGCTTGGATATGTCAAAGGCTACTCCTGAACAAGGAGGAGGAAGCTTTACATACGGACCAGGATACAAAAAAAACCAACAACAATAATAACAATGCTAACTGCAGACAGAGATGTGATATGGGATATTTATTTTTCTGTTTCTTCCTGTTCTGCAGGGCTGTGCTGGATCATGACTGCTGTTGACACTTCATGGTCCTTCTTCTTCTTCTCCTTCTGCTCCTGATGTTGCTGGCTGACTGAGTGAGATTGAGCCTGCCATATATCCCTCTCATGACATCACCAGATACTGCCATCCTGTTCACTGAAGCATATCACTTGACCGAATTCAGTGTTCCTATTGGTTCCTGCTGTTTTTTTCTGGACTGCCATCTTGGACTACATCATGGGAGGGAAGTGGTGAAGGGCCGACATTGCATTCTGGTGGTGATGTTGTGGACTAGGCCAGTTGGTTTCCAAAACTCAAGGTGAAGACCTATGGATCATTGTGGAACCGGGTGAAGTTGATGTCAGGTGTTAGGGAATTTCAAAAAATGCAGGCAGTTCCAGCAGAAGCATCTATCTGCCTAAGTACTGAAACGCATTGTAATGCCATCCCACCGAATGCCATTATTTGTCGAAAAGTATTTGCCACACACTCATCCATCATATTTTCTTTCCATTCTTTCTGTAGGACTCTATGGATACAGACCTCAGCTGTGTGACTGCATGTAGTATGCTTATTAAATTCACCCCCTCTCATCACCAGCATTTCCTCAATTGTACAGATGGTTACTACCGCCGGAGTGGGTGAACATCTTGCCTCTTGTGGAGTGGGGGAAGGGAGGGGGTTAGGTTAATGGATGTAGCCCAATTGACCTATTTTCTCTCCAAAATTTGAACTTCACACCATGATGTCACTGTGACATTGCCATCTTCGATCCACCATCTTGAATAAATTTGGCAATAATGCAATGTGGGGTAGCGCCCTCTTTGCCCTGTTACTACTACTGCTCCAGGCTTATGAAACAAGCTAAACTTAGGCATGAAATAGGAAGTTCAGCAATTTTTATGTGGCATGCAACATGAAGTCAGTTAGATCTTATAGCTGGCAAATACACTATATTGACTTTGAAAGTATTTGTAAACACACTGAAACTGAACATATTTGCAAAAGGAGTGTGTTTTACTGTACAAATTTTGTTACACTCTTGTTCTCGACTGGTGACGAAGAGCTGATTCCAAAATTGTGCTGTTCAAAGTTGCTTATTTTTGCTTATCACTCACACTTTACGTGCTTAGGATCATTTTTACTGTTTTAATTGTGAGAGTAACAGAAAAGACAACTTTTCAGGTACAGAAAGAAACAGTACTATGCCACAGAGACAGTGCATCAATTCAAGTTGTTCAAAAGAAGTAACTTATCTCTTTTGCATCAGACTTCTCTCTATATTATGCAGTTTGGCTTTACTTTCCTTTAAGTCAATTTTTGACATGTATTTGTCCTCTGTACAAACTCCTTATAACTGTTTGATGAACAATATACTCTTCTCACTGGTTCTTCCATCTCTGAAAGTCAAATGTTGTAAAAGATTCAGTTAAACCTAGTGTACACATTTGAGGCAATATTGTACCTGCTACAGTCCTTAGTTCATCAATATACGATGATGGGACCTGTTGATATGATCTGTTCGATATAAAGGAAGCACAAGAAAAATCTCCTCTCTTGCTGTCAAGCACAAGGATTGAAATTAATTCAAAACCATAATCATGTGTTTCATCGAAGTAAATATACTTGCTGCAATACTTCTTCAGCAAAACGTTGGCGACAGAAACGGCGTCTGGCCACTCTCTAACATTAACAATGCAAAATAAAATAATAACCATGCCAACCCCTTGTACATACAGGATAAAGGCAAAAGCAAAAGACTAGTGTCATTCTCAAATGCACATGCACCCTGAGGCAGTGGCGAGAAGCACAGTCGATAGTGGCTGGGCAGTGAGTTTCATCAAGCAGTGTGAGATGGATGGAAGGGACTTGTAGAAAAGGAGTTGTCCGTTGGTTGTAGGATGGACCTGAGCATGCCAGCTGAGTGGAAGTCGTGCGAGTTCTGCTAAATATTACTACATCTACTGCAGTTTGCCTTAGTCTGTGGCGTAAGGTACAAGTAGCTTACGCACATATTTTATCCTGTGATGCCTATTACAATTTTATGTTGACAAGGGCATCTATCTGTGGGCGTTTTACTACTGAGTATTCAGTCTGATGTACAATATGTGTAATTTAGCTCTATCTAAAGTCATGGTTTGCAATAATTCTTGTTTTATCAAAATTTTAAACATGGCTGCGAAACAACAAATGTGATAATTGGATACGAAACCTTGCCTTGATAAGGAATTGAATTCACTTAAAAAGAATGGGTAAATCAGTTGGGATCACTGGTATACAGGGTGTGAGAGACACCTCTCCAGCTGCTGGGTTTGTGAGGACAGTAGTTTCAATGACAGTAATTCGCATACCTTTAACTTTTGAATGGATAGTGTGGTGCTGTTCTCACTCGGCTCGATAGTGATGGGTGTCCCATTCGAGATGACGTCGAACGACGTCCGTCGATCACTGTAACGCCAATCTGTAACTATTAGAAATAAAAGAAAAAACAAACTCCTCGCGTAGTTTGGTCATTTTCAGATACTGTATCTCGAAAATGATATCACTGTCTCGATGGAGCAGCACGCCGGAGTGTGCCTACAATGAAAGAATTCGTGTTCGTTGTCTCTCGATCTTCTTCACTTATAAATGTAGCGACTGCATCACTCGATAACGCGATGCCTCCTTTGGCCTGAAATAACCAAAAGCCCCTTGCGCGTTCGCGACAGACCCTTCAGTTACGCGAACTTGCTGACTACAGTCTTATGCCCGTTTTGAGAATGGTTATTCAAACGTTAAAAAATAGTCTCTTGAATCATCATTCCAGCACCCAAGCTGAGGCCACATTATGAATTTTGTGAGGATATTAATTTGTTAATTATTATTCCGTCGTCAAGGCGTCGCTACGTCGTATATTCAACAACTACACGACGTAATTCCAGAGATAACATACCCATGAGCAATGTTCAGAATGCGTCGCATTTTTACTGTAAAGTTATTACTGTTCACAGTTGAATTGTCACTAAATCACTTAGCACTTTTATGTTATCAGAAAAATCAATTAATTTCACGAAAACACTTTAAATGTCCCTTAAATGATGTAGGCGACACGGAGAATTAAAGCTGAATTAAGGTTTGTTGTTCTTCGTAATTATTGTCTGTCCCTACGCTGAGCACACACACCGATGTGTCATTCAAGGAACTGCATATGTTAACATCAGTAATTCTGACCTTGACGTTAATTTCTGACAACATGGCGAAATTGTAATTTCTTCGTGATTGCGTTTAGTTGTGGCCTACTCAAATGGTTCAAATGGCTCTGAGCACTATGGGACTTAACATCTGAGGTCATCAGTCCCCTAGAACTTAGAACTACTTAAACCTAACTAACCTAAGGACATCACACACATCCATGCCTGAGGCAGGATTCGAACCTGCGGCCGTTAACAGCAGCGCGGTTCTGTACTGAAGCGCCTAGAACCGCGGCCGGCGTGGCCTACTCAAGTCTAATAATCGAGTTTGAGTCGGCGATCAGTCTCTTTCTGTGTCCTTTGATGTTCATGACTATTATGTATCACGAAGGCTAAGTCCCATCACAAATCGGAACACACGATTCACTTTTCTCTCACATACATCAAAATCTCGTTATTTGTCTAACGGTAAAGATGATCTTACGTTACTCCGACTTCTGACTAATATTTCCAGTCTATATCATAAAACTTTAAACTTCAAATCAGTTTTAAAACAATCTATCAGCGCTTACCATGCGTACATTACTGCTACACAAGTTGTGGTAGAAACCTCACTGCATAATGATGAAGGTAAGAGTCTTTTTATTGCATTCACATAGTAATACATACTTACACTTTGAATATGTCAGGCATGAGATAAGCATACAGTTAAGGATTTATATTTTAGTCCAAAGTCGTGTGTCATGAACATGAAGAAATGTTATTAGTTTAAAATTATCTTCAGTAATGTAAGGAAAATAGTGATAACCTACAGCATATGTCATAAGTTGAAAACAGTTATTTCTGATATTACTGTATGTAAAATATATACACCTGAAGCTTTTTGAGATTTTCTGGCTGTGAACCACATTGGACATTGATTCCCTGCCTAGGTGTGTGTGTGTGGGAGGGGGGGGGGGGGGGCGGGGGAATGACATATATTCCTGTTGTGTTCAAATGCTGGTTGAAGCTAATAACATTATATCCAATGGCGAAAGCTACAAGCTGTGTGATGATATCTAAACTAAGACACCACTATTTTGACAATATAGGGAAGTCCAGAACATTTCTTTCTGGTGATGGAGAAAAAATTACTTCCAGAAAATTCAAGGAATTCCTAGCATGAGAAAATGTTATTCGTATTTTAATATCCCAGTACCATCTGCAAGCTAATCCCGCATGATGTTATGAATTCAGGTACCGATAGCGAACTAAAATTGGTGTACAACTTTAAGTTTTGCACTCTACTACGACAAGTTTTCTAGGAGAACATTTGCTTGAATATCTACATCTGGAAGGGTGGCTATAGTAAGTATAGTCATATGTAAGTTTTCTAGTGTCATATGTCCATAGAAGACTTCCAGTCTATTTAGTGAATATCAAACGTATTAATGTTACTATTTTCTGTGTGTAAAAGGAAAAGGACAAAAGTAGCAGTGAAATTACTCACGCTCATTAATGAAGATGATGTCTGCGGAATTTTAGTGCATAATGCAGTCACAATCTCTTGAAGCTTTTTGCAGACAAATTTTCAATCTACGATTGGGGTTATTTAGGTTAATCAGTAGTGCGAGGTGTCCTGATGAACACTCACCAGTCGACGTGCAGGCGGGGAAATCAGGACGCGCTCAGTGTAAAGACACTTCAGCTATCAAGATATTAGCAGCAAATTTCAGAGTGATTGGAAGAAAGTTCCTGAATTTACTGCCCTTCAGGAAGCGTGTGGTGCGCAAATTATTCTCGGGACTGAAACCTGGCTGAACCCTGAGATAGGAAGTTCTGAAATATTTAGTGAGGGTTGGAACGTGTATCGGAAAGACAGATTAGACACCGTAGGAGGTGGTGTCTTCATTGCAGTTGACAAAAATATTGTGTCTACTGAGGTCGGAGTGTGATTGTGAAGTTATCTGGACGCGTTTAACAGGGCTAGGGGAAATAAAGTTAATTGTGGGGTGTTATTACCAGCCACCAGGTTCCACCGTGACAGTTCTAGAACCATTCAAAGGGAGTCTACATTCTGTATCGCGGAAGTGCCCGGATCATTAGTCGGAAGCGACTTCAACCTACCTAGTATAGACTGGGATGTCTATGGATTCATTACAGGTGGTACAGACAAGCTGTAGTGTGAATTACTTTTGAACACATTATCCGAAAACTGTCTTGAGCAGCTAAATAGACAGCCAACGCGTAATGGAAATATTTTAGATCTGGTAGCCACGAACAGACCAGACCTCATCGACGGTGTCAGTGTTGAGACAGGGATTAGTGATCATGATCTTGTCATTACGACTATGGTTACGAAAGTTAAAAAGTCGGTCAAGAAGGCTAGGAGTATTCTTACTAGAAAGAGCAGATAAGCAGTTGTTAGCCTGCTACTTAGTAAATGAATCGACTTCATTTACTTCCAGTACGATGGACGTGGAAGAATTATGGGCAAATTTTAAACACATTGTAAATCACGCATTGGACAAGTATGTGTCGGAAAAGTGGGTTACGGACGGAAAAGACCCACCGTGGTTTAACAGCGCAATTCGGAGAATGCTCAGGAAGCAAAGGCAGTTGCACTCGCGGTACAAGAAAGATCGGGAGAATGAGGACAGGCAAAAGTTAGTAGAGATTCGTGCTGCTGTAAGAAGAGCGATGTGCGAAGCATTCAACCAATACCACCGTCATACCTTAGCAAAAGATCTTGCTCAAAACCCAAGAAAATTCTGGTCTTATGTAAAATCGGTAAGCGCGTCGAGGGCTTCCATCCAGTCACTCACTGATCAGTCTGGCCTGGCAACGGAAGACAGCAAAACGAAAGCTGAAATTTTAAATTTAGCATTTGAGAAATCTTTCACGCAGGAGGATCGTACAAATATACCGCCGTTTGAGTCTCGTACAGATTCCCGTATGGAGGACATGGTGATAGACATTTCTGGGGTTGTGAAGCAGCTGAATGGGTTGAAAATAATTAAATCGCCACGTCCTGATGGGACTCCAATTCGGCTCCTTACGTAGCTTTCATTTATCGCGAATCTCTTGTCCAACGTAAAGTCTCGAGCGACTGGAAAAAAGGGCAGGTGACGCCTGTATATAAGAAGGGTAGAAGGACGGATCCTCAAAATTACAGACCAATATCCTTAACATCGGTTTGTTGCAGGATTCTCGAACATATTCTCAGTTCGAATATAATGAATTTCCTTGAGACAGAGAAGATGCTGTCCATGCATCAGCACGGCTTTAGAAAGCTTCGCTCCTGCGAAACGCAACTCGCCCTTTTTTCACATGATATCTTGCGAACCATGGATGAAGGGTATCATACGGATGCCGTATTCCTTGACTTCCGGAAGGCGTTTGACTCGGTGGCCCACTGCAGACTCCTAACTAAGGTACGAGCATATGGGTTTGGTTCCCAAGTATGTGAGTGGCTCCAAGACTTCTTAAGTAATAGAACCCAGTGCGTTGTCCTCGATGGTGAGTGTTCATCGGAGGTGGGGGTATCATCTGGAGTGCCCCAGGGAAATGTGGTAGATCCGCTGTTGTTTTCTATCTACATAAATGATCTTTTGGATAAGGTGGATAGCAATGTGCGGCTGTTTGCTGATGATGCTGTGGTGTACGGGAAGGTGTCGTCGTTGAGTGACTGTAGGAGGATACAAGATGACTTCGACAGGATTTGTGATTGGTGTAAAGAATGGCAGCTAACTCTAAATATAGATAAATGTAAATTAATGCAGATGAATAGGAAAAAGAATCCTGTAATGTTTGAATACTCCATTAGTAGTGTAGCGCTTGACACAATCACGTCGATTAAATATTTGGGCGTAACATTGCAGAGCGATATGAAGTGGGAGAAGCATGTAATGGCAGTTGTGGGGAAGGCGGATAGTCGTCTTCGGTTCATTGGTAGAATTTTGGGAAGATGTGGTTCATCTGTAAAGGAGACCGCTTATAAAACACTAATACGACCTATTCTTGAGTACTGCTCGAGCGTTTGGGAAGACATAAAAGCAATTCAGAGGCGGGCTGCTGGATTTGTTACTAGTAGGTTTGAACATCACGCGAATGTTACGGAAATGCTTCACGAACTCGGGTGGGAGTCTCTAGAGGAAAGGAGGCGCTCTTTTCGTGAATCGCTACTGAGGAAATTTAGAGAACCAGCATTTGAGGCTGACTGCAGTACAATTTTACTGCCGCCAACTTACATTTTGCGGAAAGATCACAAAGATAAGATAAGAGAGATTAGGGCTCGTACAGAGGCAAATAGGCAGTCATTTTTCCCTCGTTCTGTTTGGGAGTGGAACAGGGAGAGAAGATGCCACGCACCGTATGGTGGATTGCAGAGTATGTATGTACATGTAGATGTACTAAGTAGTTGTCACGTTATTGTAAGACACTGGATGTTCGAGTCAATAATTCCTCCTTACACTGCCCTCCTTAGCGGTTATTTGTAATAACTACTCTGTACCTTTTGACGAAGATGTAATTACCGTTATCATACAATAAATTTAGCTTATCAGTGAGACATTACAGGAATTTTCTTATGACGAACATGAAGTTGCACTTTAATTATAATTATCAAAAATAAAAGAGTACAATTTTACGCTAAGGTCACACTGACAGGGGATTCTTTGACCTTCTTTAAGCAGATTGTGGATCTAGCAAATTAAATGTTACATGTATAAAAGAAATGTATAATGAATGCAATAATTTATATAGTTTTAGAAATATAGAAATTAGTTACATTCACTCATTCACAGGAGCAGCAGATGAAAAGATGCAGAAATTTAGAGACTTAAACTTGAAATACATGCGAATGTGTCATGCTAAAATTTCTGCTCCCTCGATGACGTCTATGAATGAGAGAATGCTTATATTTATAGCGTTAGTTTGCTATTCTTTCTTGCTGTATGATGTTACTCTGCGATCTCATGTTTCACTTATGTGATGTTGATATTTGTCTCTGTTTGGTTTTGTGCACATTTTATTTGAGGTATTTGTTGGGCTGTAGGTGGCGTTGGGGCGCAGAAGCTGATGTTTCTGACATGAGAGCAAGTGCAAAGAGACCTCATCGCCAACCTCAGCTCCATGGAATACGCCAGACAAGCGATTGCTTGAACCCTAACGAACAAGGCTGTACAAGTGGACGTCGAGCTTGGATGTATATTTTAAGCAGTCTCTTGTCTAAAGTCTCCAGATGGATTCTCTTATGATAGCATCACAACAGACATCGTATGTTGTGTGACTGAGTGTGAAAATAAAGTAATTCGTTAACGAGAACTCTAGTCTACCGATTTAAGTAGAATGTGTAAATAAATGTTTTGTTTGGTGTATTATGGTTTTAAAACTCTACAGGAGTCACAGTTTGATGCTATATCACTAACACAAAGCAGTGCAGCAATCCTGATTGCATCGCAAGACATTAATACGAAATTCTTTGCAGACGAGCGTATTTTGGGCATCTAAATTAGAATTAATTAGTGTGCCATTTGGTTGCGAGAATGCAGTACCCTGAAGCATATTTTATACTGACTGTATATTGAGCAAGCAGTAAAGGAAACAAAAGAAAAGTTCGGAGTAGGTATTAAAATCCATGGAGAAGAAATAAAAACTTTGAGGTTCGCCGATGATATTGTAATTCTGTCAGATACAGCAAAGGACTTGGGAGAGCAGTTGAACGGAGTGGACAGTTTCTTGAAACGAGGGTATAGGATGAACATCAACAAAAGCAAAACAAGGATAATGGAATGTAGTTGAATTAAGTCGGGTCATGCTGAGAGAATTAGATTAGGAAATGAGACACTTAAAGTAGTAAAGGAGTTTTGCTATTTGGGGAGCAAAATAACTGATGATGGTCGAAGTAGAGAGGATATGAAATGTAGACTGGCAATGTCAAGGAAAGCGTTTCTGATGAAGAGAAATTTGTTAACATCGAGTATAGATTTAAGTGTCAGGAGGTCGTTTCTGAAAGTATTTGTATGGAGTGTAGCCATGTACGGAAGTGAAACATGGACGATAAATAGTTTGGACAGGAAGAGAATAGAAGCTTTCGAAATGTGGTGCTACTGAAGAATGCTGAGGATTAGGTTGGTAGATCATATAACTAATGAGGAGGTACTGAATAGAATTGGGGAGAAGAGCAGTTTGTGGCACAGCTTGACCAGAAGAAGGGACCGGTTGGTAGGACATGTTCCGAGGCATCAAGGGATCACCAATTTAGTACTGGAGGGCAGCGTCGAGGGTAAAAATCGTAGAGGGAGACCAAGAGATGAATACACTAATCAGATTCAGAAGGATGTAGGCTGCAGTAGGTACTGGGAGATGAAGAAGCTTGCACAGGATAGAGTAGCATGGAGAGCTGCATCAAACCAGTCTCAGGACTGAAGACCACTACAACAAGCAGAACAGATTATGCTGTTATGTAAATGAGCAAGTTACTGCTTGCACGAAAGGATATTTAAAAAATTGTTTGGCCAACCTGACTTTAATGTACACATATGATTAATTGCGTTTTTAAAATTTATAACTTATTCTCCAAGAATGTTAACCCAAATTACGTTTTCGAAACCTAATTTCAGAGATGTTTTTAAAAAGTAAATTGTTCAAAGTGTCTCTCCGCACTCCTTGCATCCAAACCCTGCTCCACGCCATCCAGTGATACTGAGTGATACTCTCCAATTTTCTGGATATGCATATAAAACGGTTTTTCCTTACACTATTGTTACAGTGAGAGCTTTTTCCGTGCTCTGAACATGAAGCATCAAGCCACTGAACAACACTTTTTTTTTGTATTTGGCTCTTCCCATCAGAGATTCGGTCTGTGGCGGCATAGATGCACGTCAGGAGCTAGATATAAGTATAAGACAAGGCCTAGCAGATATCTCTGGACAGTTCAGGAGATATTTAATTTAATCGACGAAACGAGCGGAAAAAAAACAAAAAAAAAAGAATTCAGCAAATGATGCAGTTGAAAGGGAATATAGAAATCTAAGATTGAGAATGAATGAAAATGTAAAATGTCTAAGCAGGAATGGCTAGAGGACAAATGCACAGCTAGGGATAAGGTAGACGGAGCCATTAGGAAATTATAGGGATATTTGGAGTAAAGAAAAGCAGCTTGTAAATATCTAAAGCACAGGTGGGATATCGTACGAAACTAAGAAGGAAAAGCTGAAAGGTGGAAGGAATATATAGAAGATCTATATAAGGGAAATAAACTTGAGGACAATATTATAGAAAGAGAAGCTGAAGTAGGTGTAGATGAGACGGGTGGTATGATATTGCAAAAAGAATTTGACAAAACACGGAGAGACATAAGTGGAAACAAGGCCACCGGCATAGATGACGTTCTGTCTGAATTATTGAGATGCTCGGAAAAGCCAACCATGACAAATTATTCCACTTGGTCTGCAAGATATATGAGGTAGCCGAAATATCACCAGACTTCAGCTAGAATGTAATAATTGCAGCTTAAAAGAGGGCAGGTGTGAATAGTACCGAGCCGTCAGCCATCCAGAACGTAAATGCTGACTTACTTGCTTTATCAGAATGGCCACATAACTTTGTTTTGAAACTTAACCCATCTAAATCACGAGCAATCTTACTCGCACATAAAAGACTCAGTTCAGGAAATCTCTTCCACCCTCAATCCTAAACAGCACAGAAATCGCACTTTATTCTTGTGTAAAGAATTTGGGGATAATTCTGGACAATCACCTAGACTGGACTGAAAATACAATTGCAGTCTGTAAGAAGGTGTCAGCATCAATTCATTCTTTACAGAAATATAAAAAAAGTAATTGCTCTCTAGCTTAAAAATAAACTCGTAGTCACTAATATTCCCAAACCTTGATTAGGGTGATCCTATTCTTCAAGGATTTTCGTATGATGAGCTTACATTGGCAGGAACCGGCAATTAATGCTAATGTGCAATGCATTTGTGATTAGGCTATTTCGACCATATCACTCCAGCTTATAAAACATTATCATAGCTGTGTGCTCATGAGCTTAGAGATTAACATACCCTGTGTTTCCTGCATCGTCCTCTCAATTATTGAACTTCTTCCCCTTTATCTTCAATCCTTACGCTACTATCTGAACAGCACAGGAGAAATACTCGTTCTCAACAAAGTAAAGTTCTCTCTGTACCAATACACAACACTGCCACGTTCTCTAAATCATTTTCTGTGTCAGGAATCCGAGTTTTAAGCAATCCTCCACAAAATATTAGAAAAATTAAAATCCTTTCAAATCTCAAAAGACGGGTAACGACCCAATTTCTATCACAATAGTTATCTCTTCTTGCAGCTCACTCTCATCAACCTTCCCTCCCCGACCACTTTCCCTCCTCTTGCCTGTAGCGATCTCTATTGAAATTCTGTTCTTTCCTAGCAGCCATTGTCACTTTCATTTCAGTCCTTACCTCTTTCATTATCCCCCCCACGTCTTCTAATACCAAACAAGGCTTCAAAAGTGCTAGACTGATCACTATCATTCTTAATGTCTCGATTATTTTATTATTATTTTTAATGTTAATATTATTATTATTATTATTGCAAATTATTACTTCTTGTTAATAATATGTATTATTATTGAGTTTTTTATCTAATAACTAATGATATCAATCTTAATTCATCCCTTATTTTACCATTATTATTAGTGTTACTATTATTATTATTATTTTGATTGCTATGTAAAAATTCCTTGTATGTGTTGTTCCTGGTCAGATGTAAGAGAGAGCCAAAAGGCCCTAATCTTTTTAGGCTAAATAAACAATAAATAAATGAATAATAAGACATGGTTGTAAAATCTTGGCATGAATTACTTACAGATCAGTTTGGGATCTGGAGGCATGTAGGAAGACACGAGGCAATACTGACGTGAAAACTTACCCTGAAAGATGGGCTGATGAAAGTTATACCAATGTTTGTAACATTTGTAAATGGAGAGAAAGCTTTTTAAATGTTGACTGGACTACACTCTCGGAAATTGGGAAGCTAGTACGGATCCAGAGAGCGGAAGATTATTTAAACGTGTGCCGAAACCAGACTACAGCTTTAAAGAATTGAAGGACATGAAAAAAACCGATGCTGTTCAATCTGTACGTTGAACAAGTAGCAAAGGAAACCACAGAGAAATTTTAAAACCGAATTAAAGTTCAAGGAGAAGAAATAAATTCTGTTTGTGCAGTTCGGTACTGTATCATAGATTTTTCGTAAAAAGGTCAGGATAAAATCATGACAAGTATTTCGTATAAATATGTTACATAATTATCAATCTCTTTAATACAGCGGTTACACAGAGCAGTATAACGGATACAGAATAGATAAATCCCAAGTTTGGTCTGTCACAAACTGCTGCACGCTCGACGGGCCAGCTACGTTATGGCTTTGTCTCCTTTTTTTCCCTTTCCTTTTCGACACTGACGGAGATCTCACATTCGCCTGGCACTCGGTTTTTAGTCATTTTTGATTCGTTCGATGCAGACTTTCTCCTGACTTGCGTTTTCCATCAGTCCGAGCAAATTTACGAGTTATATGAGATGTATTGTTTCATTATTTTATAATTTTCTGTGTGATATCAATTTTTACTCATATCCCGGTGAATATGCATTTTCTCACTTCGTGTCCAAGTAGTGCTCTGCAAGCTCTTCTGAAAGACACATGAATCAATCTCTGAGCTAAATTAGTTTGCACGGTATACCAATTTATGACTTCACACAAAGCTAATTTGTAACAATCGCGCGCATGCACCTGGTTTGGTATGGTATGCAACAGGCACACACAGACACGACCTATCCGTCGCAGGCACAACCATTGTTTAGGCATTATTAGTCTCGTAGTTATTAACGATTCAGTTCTGACGGTATTCTGTCACAAAGGAAGTTCGATCGACGAGTGAATAGACGTTTTACGTTAAAAACTTAAAGGTCTGCTATGACATTGTGATATTGTCAAAGACACCAAAGGATTTTGAACAACAGTTGAACGGAGTGCATAGCGTCTTTAAAAGAGATTATAGGACAAACATCAACAAATGTAAAACAAGGGCAAAGGAATCTAATCGAAAGAAATCAGGTGATGCTGAGGGAATTTTAGGAAACTAAAAGTAGTGGACGAGTTTTACTAGTTGGGTAGTAAAATAACTTATTATGGTCTAAGTAGAGAAAAAAATTCACACTGGCAATAGCAACAAAACCATTCCGGAAATAAATGTATCTGTTAACATCTAATATCAGTTTAAGTGTAACGAAGTCTTTTGTGAAGGTATTTGTCTGGAGTGTAGCCTTGTACAGAGATAAAACGTGGATGATAAGCAATTCAGACAAGAAGAGAGTAGAAGCTTTTGAAATTTGGTGATACGGAAGGATGCTGAATATTAGATGTGTAGATCGAGTAACATATGAGAAGTTACTGAATCGAACTGGGGAGAAAACAAATTTACGGCACAATTCGACTAAAATAAGGGATCAATTGACAGTACACACCTTCGGAGACCAAGATGTTGTCAGTCTGGCAAACACTGTAAAGGGAGAACAATGTTTGAATGCGGTAAGGAGGTTAAAATGAATCTAGGTTGTGGTGGTTACGCAGAGATAAAGAGGCTTGCTCAGGATAGACTATTGGAGAGCTGCATCAAACCAGTCTTCAAACTAAATACCACAATAATAGCAACAATGACTACAACAACTACTGCAACAACAACCTTCCTCTCGTCTGAGTGGCCATTAACTAATGTCATTAACCATAGGAGTTTCACTATGACTTTGAAGTCTCAATACATTTGTAGAAGTGTTGTCAATAGTGATTTTGCTGGCTCCTGTATCTCTTGCTGCAAATTATGTAGGAGGACTAGTTTATATGGAATGGCAAGGGACTGGAGCATAGCTGTAGAAAGTGTATGCCATAAAAAGATTACATTAAAATCTCCTTTTATTTCAACTTTACTCTGCTTGGAACTCAAGAAGTTCAGCTATACCTCAAGTTGTTTCATGAATAATTCAAAATTACCACATGGCACCATGTACACCGTGGTTGTTATTATTAACTGTACATCAGACTCTGCTTCAACAACACAAGCAATTCACTGCAAAATATATGGAGAGCCTTCAATTAAAATAACTTTGTGATTGATCGATGTCAGTGATGGAGAGTGGAGTTTCCGGCTTGTATGCAACACGCCACACGCTCATGTTATCGATAGTTGCACAGCCACCAAAAGAAAAATATTTACCAACTGTTGTCCTCAGTAGTGAGGAGGGCAGTGGTGATGGTCGCAGCTATGGTGATACGTAAAATACTGCAATCATATGTTTTAAGGTGAAGAACAGCAGTAATATGAATGTTTCGTCACACATATGTCGAAAAGTGACAAATTATTTCGCTGAAAACTAGAAAATGTGCTAAATATGAGATGGGATCTGTCAGCACAATATTGTTTAACGACACCTTGGGTATTATTACAAGAAAGTGAAGATGTAACTGCAATGCACTGTAACCTCCCAAAGATATTTATTTAATAACCTCCCAACAGAAAAAAATATAATTCTATAATTCACATTCAGTGTAACTGCCCAACAGATAAGTTCTGAAACCTGTCAATAATACAATGTGACTAATCTCTCAATAAAATTATGGCTCACTTATAACCTTTCAATAATTGACTGTGAATTTAAACTGGTAAATTTAGGACGTCAGCAGTGCTGCGTCATGGCCCTGCAAATTCATTCTGAATAAATTGAAAAGTCTTATCTCAGTTAGGTTGCCGGATAACGCGTATATATCTGCTCCTATAAGAAATTTCTCTGGCGCAGCTCAGTGCAATGTTGCCCGATAGATTTGTCATGTATAAAAAGAAACAACTGATTTTTCATTTCAATAATCGGGATGACCAAGGATTGGAGAAATTAGTAAATTCTTTAAATTGAAATGAATGATTGTCAAAAGTTACTTTTTATGAGAATGATTATTATTAAGAGATTTTTTTAAACATTTACATGGGACTTGATATAACAATACTACGTATGCACGAGACTGCTTTTACCTTATACTACAACGCTCAGGCTCCGCCATCGCTCCCCACGACCGGCCCAGCCAACTCCATACACACGACTGCTAGCTACTACTTACTGCTACTAACACACAGTTCCTACTGCTGACAACACTGCTCTCTGGTCTGAGATTTTCTTATAGCTTACATATCGCAGGCAGCGCGTGAGCAATCCCTCGAAATTACATCTGCTCGAGTGCGCTAGCAACAAATTCCTTAATCATGGACCTCTAACATTACCCTCCACTGGGGGCGCAAAAATTTGGCAGCGATGGTGAGTCAATTGGACTTGCCATGAGCAACAAAATTTTCTATAATCTATTCAGTTCACTAAGTCTACAGTCATAGAGTGTACACATATAACATTATTGACAAATAATGTAAGTACAGAACATATTAAGAAATGAAATAGAGTGCACACACACTGAGTACAAAATAAATTAACAAATGACATAAAGTGCACCTGCACTGTATAACTCTTTAGCATTTTGCAAAAACTGAATACATTAAGAAATGAAATAAAGTGCACACACAATGTAAAAGTCTTTAGCATATTTAGGACAACTGATCATATTAACAAATGAAATGAAGTGCACACGCACTGTAAAAGTCTTTAACATTTTTGCAAAAATTTAATCGCACTGTATAAGTCTTTACCATTTTACAAGAACTAGGAAAAGAATGGGAAGGATTGCATCTTGGTTGTAGCACAGCAGGTTGCACGTAGCTGCACTGAAAGTCCATATCTTTCTACAGAAGCACAACACCAAGTGAGACAATCTGAATTTCTCTTCCCTGAAGTATTTATCAGTGTAGCCAAGACACTGAAATGTTGTATTAATATAGTATGTTATCATTTTGGTAGTATATTAGGTACACCAAACAGTAGGACCATAATGACATCTCCGTCGTTCAAGGTGGTGGACAGCTTGATATGTCAACACCACATTCTTGTAGAATCCATACTCTCACATCAACAGAGAATTAGTGCAAAAACCAAATATAGTGCTCCATGATCATGAGGATGGACAGGACATACGGATATTGCAGTAATTGCTGGTAATTAGGTCAGAAGGTGAAGGATGCATTACGTCTTATGCTAGTCATCATAGAATTACACTAGTGTAACAAATGACCTGAATAATTATTGCCACTCATTGGCTAGCATTTATGTGCTATGTATGGAGTATTATAAAACATTACTCATAAGTCATCTAATTACAGTAATTATTGGCATCGCATTTATGCATAAGTCATTTCATTATAGTAATCATTGACATTGCATTTATGCATAAGTCATCTCATTACAGTAATCATTGGCATTCAGTTATGCGTAAGTCATCTCAATACAGTAATCATTGGCGTACATTTATACAGTGTTACAAAACATCATTCATAAGTCATCTCATTACAGTAATCTTTGACATTGCATTTACGCATAAGTCATCTTACAACAGTAATCATTGGTATTGCATTTATGCATAAGTCATCTAGTTACAGTAATTATTGGCATCATAAGATATCTCATTACAGTAATTATTGCAGAACATTATTCGTAAGTCATCTAATTACAGTAATTAATGGCATAGCATATTTATGATTCATCTCATTACAGTAATTATTGGCATCATAACACATCTCATTACAGTAATTATTACAGAACATTATTCATAAGTCATCTAATTACAGTACTTAATGGCATAGCATATTCATGACTCATCTCATTACAGTAATTATTGGCATCATGTCATCTCATTACAGTTTATAGTAATCATTGGCATCATAAGACATCTCATTACAGTAATCAGTGGCATTCATTGGCCAGTTACTAAACATGTAGCAAGTATTGAGTATTACAAAACTCTATTCATAACTCATCTGATTGCAGTAATTATTGGCACTTATTGGCCAGTTACAAAAGCATTTTTATGCATTATTCAGAAGTCATCATTCAAAACAAGAGTTAATTATGCATAAGTCATCACACTACAGTAATCATTGGCATCATAAGTCATCTCATTACAGTAATCATCAGTATTATTCAGAAGTAATCATTCAAAACTAGAGTTATTGCGTGTAGCATCAAGGTGCTAGTGTCTATATATATGATATCATGCAAGTGATATAAGACATATTTAAAATGTAAGACATTGTAACTGTTACTCAAGATCTATAGTCCAATAATACATAGATATAATGGATTCAATATATCAGAGAAATTTGCATTATATTTAGGACTAGAAATATATTTTAAACTGGTAGCATTATTTAGTTGTATACTGGTAATAGTTGGGACTGATAATAAAAAATTTTTGTACCAGCAATGCATTGTGTTGGGATCGATAATTGCTGGGGCATGAAAATATTTGCTTTTGACTTATTGCTGGAAATAAGGATTAATAACGTCATTCGCCATGTAGCAAGATTATGAAACAAGTACCGTGTATGTGATCACATCCATAAACGATAGACACAATTGGGTAAAAATGCAAGTACTAGAACAGATTTAATAATTAAGTGCTTATAGCATATTAGTATCATGAAAAGCTTCTCCTGGAAAAAATACAAAGTGGATTATTGAGCTGAAAGAAGAAATGTATTCATATTATGCTGAAAAGAAGTAAACTTCGAATTAACAGGTAATGAAATGTGTACTTAAGATGTATGTACTCTAGCTGTCTTTCCCAAAACATTCAGTCATTATACTATGCGACATAAGACATACTGTCAAAAGGAACTGCAACAAATACTTAAATAACTACATAGCATCTCCTAACTAATACAAAATATATAAACCTCATCATTATCATCATCTGCAAAGAAAAACTTCATTATTCATATCACCATATTCCTCATACAACTATACATCATCATTTATCATCATCTGCAAAAAACAGACACTTCATTATTCATATTCATATTACCATTTACTTCATACAAATATTCAGTATCATTCATTACTTCATATAGTATAGACTTTCTTACTTCTAGCATATTTCATCACTAAAATTAACATGTGTAGTTCTGTCTGACAGCCTGGATCAATCGCCTCGTATTCTGAAAGAAAAATAATTAGTCAAGACTGCTATCATACGATGTGTATAGTATATTCTGGATAATGCTTGTTAATTCTGATCCATTTACTCATCATGACAAGATACTGCATTTTCTTTCATTCATTCCGATGGTAAAATTTCATAGTAAACCACTGTGGTTTGTTTAACTTATTTCTTTTACACGTTATTGCTTTCTGAAAAAGATGAATAAAGATTAATATGTTGCATTTAAATCATATAACCATTAAATAAAAACTTGTTTCTAGTGATACAACTAAGCATACAGCATAGCATGACAGAAAACGTATTATGTCAAAAACATAGACAGTTTTCAAATGCAAAAAATGTATACACAGTATCATAGTGTAGTAGCAAAAAATGTAGAATAGTCAAGATGTTGAGATATCATAAGGCAAAATGTCAAAGTCAACTGGTGTTTGTTACATCTTAAACATTTCATAGTGCATGCAGACAAAAATTCTACTTTCGATAGGAAAACAATCATACATACACAAAAAACGAAAAATGTGCACAGTCTGATGTCTAACGACAAGAAAAGCGACCTGCTAACCTTACCTTGATGGGCACTTGCCAAGAAAAAAATATACGATCATTATCAGTAAGTGGTCACATAAATATAATTGCATAAGTACTCATATAAATATCAGGAAATGACATTACAGTGTGACAAATCATAAAGTATGCTCATTCAATAAAAGGTTTAATATTGGAGACATGGTGATTGTCTTTGCTTTTTCTGGTTCTCAAAGTTTCGACATGTACATTGGGGTGAGGAATGCTGCGAATTCTATATGAACCTGCGTATAGAAGCTCAAATTTACTGCATCTACTCTTTCCTCTGTTGGATAAATAGTGTGTGCGTACTAATATCTTCAGTCCAATGTGAAAGTCACGGCGTGTACAAACCTGTTTTTGCTGTCTTCTCCGGCGCTCTGCAGCACGTTTGATGTTGTTGAGCGCAATGTCGATTATTTCATGGTGGCGTAGTCGGCGAGATATGTCTCTTATGGCAGTATATTCTACACAGCTTACCAATTTCTTTCATCAATCGTTCAGAAGGGTTCAAAGAAGTGTGATACCTGGATATTTACATCGGAGAAATGTTTCTAGCTCGTAACATACGTGTCCATATCGCAGATCGAAATTGTGGTCCGTTGTCGGAAATTACTTTCAATACATGCCCTACATGGAATAAAAAATGTTTTACAATTACATTCGAAATAGATTTAGCAGTAGCTTTGCGTAACGGAGTGAAGGTAACAAATTTCGAAGTGAGTAGCAAAAACCTCTATTAGTTCTGGGAATTGGACCAAAAATGTCTACAGCGGCCATGTGTCTCAATTTAACTGGTACAATGGGATGCAACGGAGGAATATGTGAAGTCGTGTCTGATTTAGCCTTCTGGCAGATTTTACATGACGCTAAAACTCGTCGAATACGTTTCTCGATGTTGACAAAATAACAGATTAGATTAGATTAGATTAGATTAGATTAATACTAGTTCCATGGATCATGAATACGATATTTCGTAATGATGTGGAACGAGTCGAATTTTCCAATACATGACATAATTAGGTTAATTTAACAACATACTTAAGTTAATATAACAACTTTATTTTTTTGTGTTTTTTTATTTTTATTTTTTATTTTTTTTATTTTTTAATATTTTTTTTTTAATTTATATCTAAAAATTCCTCTATGGAGTAGAAGGAGTTGTCATTCAGAAATTCTTTTAATTTCTTCTTAAATACTTGTTGGTTATCTGTCAGACTTTTGATACTATTTGGTAAGTGACCAAAGACTTTAGTGCCAGTATAATTCACCCCTTTCTGTGCCAAAGTTAGATTTAATCTTGAATAGTGAAGATCGTCCTTTCTCCTAGTATTGTAGTTATGCACACTGCTATTACTTTTGAATTGGGTTTGGTTGTTAATAACAAATTTCATAAGAGAGTATATATACTGAGAAGCTACTGTGAATATCCCTAGATCCTTAAATACACTCCTGGAAATGGAAAAAAGAACACATTGACACCGGTGTGTCAGACCCACCATACTTGCTCCGGACACTGCGAGAGGGCTGTACAAGCAATGATCACACGCACGGCACAGCGGACACACCAGGAACCGCGGTGTTGGCCGTCGAATGGCGCTAGCTGCGCAGCATTTGTGCACCGCCGCCGTCAGTGTCAGCCAGTTTGCCGTGGCATACGGAGCTCCATCGCAGTCTTTAACACTGGTAGCATGCCGCGACAGCGTGGACGTGAACCGTATGTGCAGTTGACGGACTTTGAGCGAGGGCGTATAGTGGGCATGCGGGAGGCCGGGTGGACGTACCGCCGAATTGCTCAACACGTGGGGCGTGAGGTCTCCACAGTACATCGATGTTGTCGCCAGTAGTCGGCGGAAGGTGCACGTGCCCGTCGACCTGGGACCAGACCGCAGCGACGCACGGATGCCCGCCAAGACCGTAGGATCCTACGCAGTGCTGTAGGGGACCGCACCGCCACTTCCCAGCAAATTAGGGGCACTGTTGCTCCTGGTGTATCGGCGAGGACCATTCGCAACCGTCTCCATGAAGCTGGGCTACGGTCCCGCACACCGTTAGGCCGTCTTCCGCTCACGCCCCAACATCGTGCAGCCCGCCTCCAGTGGTGTCGCGACAGGCGTGAATGGAGGGACGAATGGAGACGTCGCTTCTGCCTTGGTGCCAATGATGGTCGTATGCGTGTTTGGCGCCGTGCAGGTGAGCGCCACAATCAGGACTGCATACGACCGAGGCACACAGGGCCAACACCCGGCATCATGGTGTGGGGAGCGATCTCCTACACTGGCCGTACATCACTGGTGATCGTCGAGGGGACACTGAATAGTGCACGGTACATCCAAACCGTCATCGAACCCATCGTTCTACCATTCCTAGACCGGCAAGGGAACTTGCTGTTCCAACTGGACAATGCACGTCCGCATGTATCCCGTGCCACCCAACGTGCTCTAGAAGGTGTAAGTCAACTACCCTGGCCAGCAAGATCTCCGGATCTGTCCCCCATTGAGCATGTTTGGGACTGGATGAAGCGTCGTCTCACGCGGTCTGCACGTCCAGCACGAACGCTGGTCCAACTGAGGCGCCAGGTGGAAATGGCATGGCAAGCCGTTCCACAGGACTACATCCAGCATCTCTACGATCGTCTCCATGGGAGAATAGCAGCCTGCATTGCTGCGAAAGGTGGATATACACTGTACTAGTGCCGACATTGTGATGCTCTGTTGCCTGTGTCTATGTGCCTGTGGTTCTGTCAGTGTGATCATGTGATGTATCTGACCCCAGGAATGTGTCAATAAAGTTTCCCCTTCCTGGGACAATGAATTCACAGTGTTCTTATTTCAATTTCCAGGAGTGTAAATGTCTGCAGGATGATCTTGGGTGGACTCCAGCTATTATTCTGATTACACGCTTTTGTGCAATAAATACTTTATTCCTCAGTGATGAATTAGTATAAGAAAACATTTTCTGGCTCCGTAATGTGCGTAACTTAAATGAGTATACCAAATTAATTTGTTAACAAGTTCGTCAGGAATACATAATAACCAATTGTTGCTGGCAGGGTGAGAGCGGCGAAACAGAATGTTCTTGCGTACAGCATAATGATTTCTAATGGTAACGTTATTTCTGTCTTGCCAAAGGTGTTTAATTTCTTTCCATACGTAGTCTTTGTTCTGCTCTTGTGCTATGTCTCGAAATGACGATGAAATGAAATTTTCAAATGCAACTTGTTGAATACACATGACGCTAAAATTTGCTTGGCAGAAGTTGGTTGCGATGTCTTGCTGATTGTTGCTGAGAGAACGGGATAGTGCGTCTGCTACAACATTTTGTGTACCGGGAATGTGAACAATTGTAGAATTAAATTCCTGTAAATAAAGTTTCCATCTGCTTAATCTGTCGTGTGTAAATTTAGCGGAAAGTAAAAACTGAATAGCTCTATGATCTGTATAAACGGTAGTGTGTCTTCCATAAAGAAAATGCCTAAATCTCGTAAATGCCCATACAACACATAATGTTTAAAGATCTGTAACAGAATAATTGCGTTCAGCAGGTGACAGAGTGCGACTTGCAAAAGCGATGTTTTTAATTACTGTGGTGCCATCTTCTTTAATTTCCTGAAAAATGTGTACGCCTAAAGCGGTGTTAGAACTTCGGTGGCAATGTAAAAATTTCTGGTAGGATCTGGGTGTGATAAAAGTGGTGCATTCAACAAGGCATGTTTCAAATTAACTAACCCAGACTGTGCTTGGCTATTCCAGGACCAAATAGCGTTTTTACCCGTCAATTGGCATAATCTAGGGGTGTCTAAAGCAGAGTAATGAATAAATTTACGTAAAAAGTTAATTAAACCCAAGAAGCTGTGTAGTTGTTTCTTTGTCGTTGCAATAGTAATGTCACGTAAAGCTTGAAGTTTTTCTGGGTCAGGTGCAATGCCTTCTGCTGAAATTAAATGTCCAAGAAATTTTATAGAAGTTTTGCCAAAGTGTGATTTGCTAAGATTAACTGTGAGTCCTTGTGCACGAAAAGTTTGCAACAGTTGTTCCAGAATCAGATTATGTTCAGACTAGTTAGCTTCTGCGATAAGGATGTCGTCTACATATGTAGTGATTCTGTCTTTGAGTTCTGTAGGAAGTATAGTATTTAAACCGCGAATGAATGCTGCTGAAGAAATTGTTAATCCGAACGGTAATTTGCAAAATTGATAACAATCACCAAAACAGTGAAAAGCTGTGTACTTCCCGCAGTTCGAATGGAGCTGAATTTGCCAAAATCCCGATTTCAAATCTAATGTGGAATAAACAGAAGTACCATGAAATTTCTGTAGAATTTCTTCTAGTGCCTGTGGGCGATCTGTTTCATTAATAATAATGTCGTTGATGTGACGCGAATCAAGTACGAGGCGAAGTGAGCAGCGTTCATTGTATAGGAACGTGCCGCGTCATCAATTGTCGTTAAATTATGGCTCACTTATAACCTTTCAATAATTGACTGTGAATGTAAACTGGTAAACTTAGGACGTCAGCAGTGCTGCGTCATGGCCCTGCAAATTCATTCTGAATAAATTGAAAAGTCTTACCTCAGTTAGGTCGCCGGATAACGCGTATATATCTGCTCCTATAAGAAATTTCTCTGGCGCACCTCTGTGCAATGCTGCCCGATAGATTTGTCATGAATAAAAAGAAACAACTGATTTTTCCTTTCAATAATCGGGATGACCAAGGATTGGAGAAATTAGTAAATTCTTTAAATTGAAATGAATGATTGTGAAAAATTACTTTTTATGAGAAAGATTATTATTAAGAGATTTTTTTAAAAACATCTACATGGGGCTTGACATAATAATAGTACATATGCGCGAGGCTGCTTTTACCTTATACTAGAACGCTCAGGCTCCGCCATCGCTCCACACGACTGCTAGCTACTACTTACTGCTACTAACACACAGTTCCTACTGCTGACAACACTGCTCTCTTGTCTGAGATTTTCTTATAGCTTACATATCGCAGGCAGCGCGTGAGCAATCCCTCGAAATTACATCTGCTCGAGTGCGCTAGCAACAAATTCCTTAATCATGGACCTCTTACAGCACATTCCAGATTCAGCCTAATATTTAGGGTATTTCTTACTTTTGCTCGGATAACTTTTTCTGGATATATTGCTTCATGACTTTACTCATGTTCTCGTGGTGTACTGAATGCAATTAAAAACTGTCGTGATCCGTGGTTCTACTGAAAAGAACTTAATCATTTCTTTGGCTTGTCAAATAGTAAAGTAACACTTTTCATTTTTCAGAAAATTCATTTCAGTAGCTGATAATCGTCATCATACTACTCTGGAATAAAATGTATTTTCCTTTCCTTTCTATAAGAACTACAGAACGAATCACAAACTTGAATTCCGTATTCTTTTACCCAAGACAAATCTCCATTTCATTTTAACACATAGATCTAGTACTAAAACTAAGCAATAATTAGTCATATAAACTCTCAGTTTTTTCTCTATGAGACACAAACGTCTCTGGCCAGTGCGGAGTGGAGAATCTTTTTACAGAGTGAAAGGGAAGACAGTACGTTCTAGACTAATGTTCGAGTCGGATGTATGTAAAGTTGCTCTTGTGATTAAAGTTACATTACGTAAATGGCACCGTGTCTGTATGCAAGTATTTTCTACTGCACCGTGGCCCACTCTTCCTGCACTGATGACCCTGACTCTGCCATGAAACGCGTAATAAATTCGTTACTTCGCATGATCTAGAGTGGTGTATTATGCCGCAAAAACATGGCCGTTACACACAGGGCTTAATTTCGGCCGGAACGCGTTCCGGCACCTCTCAGAGACCCCCTTTTTTTTCTTCTTTAAGAGTTCAGCACCGGAGATTTGAAATAGTACACGTGTATTAAATCACAACGTAACTACACTCCTGGAAATTGAAATAAGAACACCGTGAATTCATTGTCCCAGGAAGGGGAAACTTTATTGACACATTCCTGGGGTCAGATACATCACATGATCACACTGACAGAACCACAGGCACATAGACACAGGCAACAGAGCATGCACAATGTCGGCACTAGTACAGTGACGTCACACCTCCCTAGCAGCCGACAGCGCACAATCACACGCTCATCCCCTCTGCATCACAGAGCAACGACGCACCTGCTGCTACAGCTGGCCCATGGCCGTTGATCTGCTAATTCCATAGTCAATCCAGACAAGTCGCTCGCAAATCTCATGCTCCTTGCGAATTGTCAAACGGCATCAGTGGACCGAAATAGTAACTTAAGTCCACGTCAATAAGCTAAGTCAGCTACCTCATAATCACATGGCGAAAATTCATGTAGCCTCCACGACGACCTGACAGGTCGCCTCTTCATGCCTGATGTCGCTACTCGAACGTACTTTTTAGTTGATGTGGGCTCTGAGATTAGTTCCTTACCAAACAACAACACATCAACCTTCGAACCAACATCATCACTCTTGCTTCAGTCACCGAACAACTCACAGACACCAGTCTAAGCATTATTACGTGCACCGTTCACCTGTCGTAGGATATTCAGTGCACCTGGACTTTCTACTTAACAGATGTCTGCAAATCAAGCATTGGCATGGGCTTTCTACACTTCTTCCAGCTGTCGCCGGTATAGTGTGATGCACTGTGCTACTGGGAATCGCATTGAGGGACTTTTTCCTCCACCATGCCTACTGGGCCCCATGTGCCTAAATACCTCAACACTAACAACTCCTCTTCCAAAACATTCTGCGAGTGCACCCAGTCGTTAGATGATATTCTCAGTACCCACTCATACTCATCTTTTCCAGCATCCACAATGAACATTCGTGTCATCTATAAAGAGTTCTAGCTGTACTATAACAACCTGGTGTTGTCATTAACAAAACAAAGTTGCAACTTGACGAAAGGTGTAGACGTTTTAAGGCCAAACGCTCAATGCGTCAGGTATCAAACCAAATTTGGAATGCATTTACAGGGTGAGAGACGTCCAACTTCTAGAAACTTTTCATGACCTGTGTTGATTCCTTGCAAACCTTAACTTCTATTGTTGACACTTTCCCCATGCAGCCACACTGCAGTCTCTCTCACGAATGCCTTGCCTGGCAAAGATAAGCACAGGAAAAAGAAAGTAGAGCAGACTGCGAAAATGACTGAAACAATGCATCAGGTGAACAGCTGTTTAGCACAAGTTGTTACTTTCATACACCCTCGCCCCGAAGCACAACTCACCTTCATGACTGATGTGAGGAACACTGCAGTAGGGGGCAGTGATTCAACAGATGGTAGACAAGTTGCCCTAACCACTTTGGTTCTTCTTGAAGAAACTATCTTCCTCGCAATTTAAGGATCAGCTCCTCGCGGTATACGTGGCAGTCAAATGTGTCTGCGAGGACACTGAGAGCCCCCAAGTGACCGTGTACACAGGTCACAAACCACTAGTGGATATCATCAAAAACTCTTTTCAGGACGTCAGTCCACGCCTATTCAGATATCTAGATCTTACCGCACAATACATCACCAGTGTACGTCACATCCATGGCACAGACAATATCATTGCAAATTTCCTTTCAAGAATCAACATTATTTCTCTCCAGTACAAATACAGGCATGTGGCGAATTAGCAAAGGAATGAGCTGAGTGTTGCAGACCTCCTTAACAACTGAGACAATAAAACCTTTGCATTAAACGTTGTTCTCTTCCTTCTTACTCTGCAGACCAAGCGCCTCTTCCCACAGCATCAACTGCCGCCCCCACCATCATCAATGTAATCATGGAGTCACCCGCCACTGACGCTCACACGTTGCCAGGCCCTTCTCCTCTCTACGAGTGTTCTCACCTAGCACTACAAGTGCCAGTCCAGATGACCGCCCTTTTATCCCAGGAACTCTGCTCTACAAGATGGGGGCTGTGTGGCCAAGTAAACAGTCAGACATGTAATCAAAACTAAGGATTATCCTTGCGTCTATGTGTCAGAAGATCTAGCAGCGTTTGTGATTAACGACTCTGTTTGAGTTATCTCTCCGGTTTTCTCCTGAGTTAGTTTTAAGTTCCATGGATCATTTGTAGAATAAATCGTAATGATGTAGAACGAGTCATTTTACATTCACATAAATCTGGCTACATACCAACAATTTATAAGTTTTTTATTATACTAAAATTACATATACAAACGAAGTCTAGTATTTCCTGTTCATCCATTTTTAAACAATAAAATGTTAGAAATTCTTCTATGGAACAAAGGGAGCTGTCAAATAGAAACTTCTTCAATTTGTTTTCAGATTTTACTTTGCTGTCTATCAGGTATTTTATATGACTGGGTAAGTTGCAAAATCCTGTGTGTGCAATCGAATATTACTGAATCAGAATTAATCATGAGACAGACACACCCTTGAGACTCTGTGCAGAATTCAATTCATGCAACGGATTTACCAATGCCGTAAATTATTTAGGCCTTAAGGAGAGTAACTGGCATAATGTTTATCATTCAAAAGCATAATTGTGATATTAAACTCAAAATTTAAATGCGCTCTGTGGTTGTTACAAGAAAACGTTTGGCATCTAATTCATTCAAAACAGTTATGAAATTATCAACGACACAATGACATACTGTCTAATGAAAATTGCAAAACTAGGACTATCAGTTGGCAAAGTTACTCAAAGTTAATAATCGCAAACCTGGCTCTGTGAAATGTATCGCAGTCTGACTATATGACGATTACAGTAATTATTTACCTGAACCAAGAACCGAAGAATCCCGAAGATTTGAGGATGCACTGACATACAAGAAACAGTGAAACCTGTCATGAATCTGAACTACATATTCTTCCTTGTCCTAATATTCTGGAGCTGCAAGGGACGATCACTATAATCTTTGGTATAATATGAGAAGAGCAGAGACACAGTACCTTGCTGCCATGAAGATCGGCGCTGCAACTGGTCGGCTGAGGACTCGAACATTGACCCTAGGCAGCTCCTCCAGTAGGGAGCTCAGCCTGCAGAGCGCGGATCTGTTCACCTCCAAGCCTCACAGTGAAGTCCGCACTTTTCAAGTCTGTAAAAATCTGTTTGGTCCCTTTTTCCCACTGTAGAGGTCGCCCAGTTCCATGCTAGAAACTCCAATTCTTTTGTCAGGATATGTTGCTCGGGGACCTTTGAGGCTTCGTTTGAGTCCAATAAAACAAGATTAGTTATTACTCAATTTATTGTTCAATGTGCATCTCGTAGCTGTGGTCTCAGTGAAGGCCAGTTGCTGTGTAAGCTGTAGTGGAATCAGCTGTCAACAGAGGCTGACTCAAGGCTGCCCAGAGGCCACTGTGTCTGTCTGCAGCATAGGCAGATGACTCGTCATCTGGTGGGTTGCCCACATGCTGATCCGTAGACGCTTCTCGTGTGGCAAATCCACTGCGAATGATGCGTGACTGCCATAAGAGTTCTCTGCCCCTCTCTGGTCGCTGCCCATCTTGTTCCATCAGACTGATCATGATGTCGGATGTCTTGAGGCCTAATGTCATGATGTAAGCTGATCCTGGCCTGCTGGTTTCATAGGGCCTCTAGTCCATATGATGCCGAAGTATCAGAGCTGCTTGGGTTCTGATCTGGAACGGTGTTAGTGGCAACTCCAGTCCTGGAATCTGGCGTCAGTTATCTGTGGTTACAGAACTGCTGTCATTACACAAGGGACTGAGAGTATGATTGGGACAGCTGACAGTACTGGAACAATCTTACATAAGGTGTTACAATACAGCAATCAGAGAACACAGTGAAAAAGACATGGACGCCGTCGATCATACTGACTGACTCTAAGCTAGTTGCCAGGGTATTTATTTTGATCTGAGGAGAGGCTTTGTTGTGCATCATTTGTAATGACCGAATTGGTCCAATTTGCTAAAAGTGGTCAGTGGCCTCTGTCTCCGTTACATTTGCTTAACGGATTTGGTTCAGTACTCCAACTGCTCCATCAGGTTCCCAAAAGGCATTGGTGTAGCCTATCTAGTGTACCATACTTAATGATACGTGGCAGTGAAGGCAGTTCGGTGAGTGCTTGTCTTTTTTTGCTGAGCTCACTCTTAATCTAACACAGAAATGTTGATGTCGCACTTTTGGTGATCCACTAAACGCGTCGAAATGTTTACACCTTGAGTTGGGCTTGTGTTGACTTCCCGGTGCTCAAGCAACGCTGGGCTGTGGGGACTTAAAAATTTTTTACTCTACTATTCCGCTACTGCGTAATACCTCCTCCTCTTTAATAAAATTCTTTTTGAATTTTACTTTTTTCTCTTGTGTATTAGTTTAATATCTTACATATTTACAATTTCTTTTACTGTGAATTTCTGATTCCTTAAATCAACAATAAAGGTCTTAACTTAGTTTAACGTTATCTTCCTAGTATGGTTCTTAATACAGTTTTTATAGAATTTCTTACTTGCTAGTGTGAATCCATTCCGTAGGGATTTCGTGAATCGTTGCTTCGTTTGCACGAGTGATTTTCCCTTTTAGACAAATGCAAACTAACACCAGTAGTTGATACACTTACCATAATGATATTCCACGTATGGTTTTCTTGATATTCTCATACATGCTGTGGCATTTGATCTACTGACATTTTCCCTTTCCCTGAAATGATTAATCATCCACTGTTTGCTGCAAAGTGGGTTCCAAGATGCTGTTCAGGAAGCTTAGGGCTTACAAGGGTACTGAACATAGAGGTTTCTCCAGACAATACAACATTGGTCAAGTGCCTGTAATTGTAGTTGTTGCTTTAATTGTAGCAGGAAGGTGAAACTGCGTTTCGGTTATGTCACACCTGGTTCCATTAACCAATAACGCACTCTGTTGCATTTCTAAGCTCTGTATCATATGCCAACTTACAGTCGTTTCTGCGTTCATGGCTATTTCCTGTGCCATCCCTATTGTATTATTTAAGCCAGTGATGTCCTCACTATCTGTCGTCCCAAATACTGTCTACAGCAGCTTCCCACCAACATCTAACCAAGCTCTCTTCTTCCACACTAAAGACTCCGGAATTGTTCCTGTCGGTTGCTGTAACTGAGCCTTTAATTTCTCACAGTAATCAGTATGTCTGCTTGGGTTTCCCCTCTGATTACCGCAGCAGGTAAGTCCTTATACACATTATGTAATCGTCGTATTTCATTCCTTATCTCCCAGATGCTAGACGTGCGAATCAGTGACCACTTGCAGCTTGTGAGAGGTACGTCCACTTGCCGTGAGAATATGATTCCAGTTTCCAAGGCTCGGTTCTTAACCACATTTGCATTACATATGCTTAAGAACACCATGCTCACAATAACACGTTTGAACATCATCACTGACACCACCTAGGAGAAAGGAGCTATCATCAATCCCCTCCCTCCGTAGGGTAAAAGTGTATCTCAAAAGAAAATGACCCACATTATAGCAACCTGAGCAAAATAATTTTATCCTTATTAACCCAACATTAAATTAAACACGTATCACCCAAAACTCTATGACTTATCCCTAGACCTAAGCCCATATGATTCAGTATGTGTTCGTTTTGTCCTGCACAGTAGCTTCTCTTTCTGTCGTAACGCCAAAGGTACTTGAGGTAATGCATCAACGATGCATCCGACTAACATGGACTACCGAAGTTTGCAACTTGACATTTACCTGTGAATTCATCAGTACCTGATATGGTCATTCAATCTTTGACAAGAATTTCTTAGCTTTACCTTTTGGCGTACAAGGATGTCTGGTTTTACGTTTTGACGTGTTGGGTTTGATGGTAAGACCCATTGTCCTATCCTGTACTTAGGTAACTGACTGGCACCTTGCCAAGTGTGGTCTTGATGCCCCAAAGCTTTACTATTAGCACGGTTTACTCGTTGCCATACCCCTTTCAGTGTTTTTGCGAATTGTTTCAGACGTTCACCCTGGATTCCTTGCTTTGACTGGATCGCCTCAAATGGTGACGCCATTTTTCGACCATACATCACCTTGTATTAATAGAATATGGTCCAAATGGCTCTGAGCACTATGCGACTTAACTTCTGAGGTCATCGGTCCCCTAGAACTTAGAACTAATTAAACCTAACTAACGTAAGGACATCACATACATCCATGCCCAAGGCAGGATTCGAACCTGCGACCGTAGCGTTCGCGCGGTTCCAGACTGAAGCGTCTAGAACCGCTCGGCCACTCCGGCCGGCCATTAATAGAATACATAGACAAGATGCAACGATGAGCGGTGGGTTTCTTCACAGGATCGTTTACTTGGCGCGAGAGAGGTAAAGGGGTGCTGAACAGATTCCAATGGCTGACGCTACGAAAGAGACGTTGTGCATCACGGAGAGGTTTATTGTTGAAATTTCGAGTGTGTTCGTTCCAAGAAGATTTGGCAACATATTACATCCGCCCCCACTCGTCTCGCAGAATGATTACGACGAGGAAATCAGGGAAATTAGAGCCCGGACGGAGCTCTGGCGATAGTCGCTCTTCCCACGCGTCATTCGCGAAAGGAAAAGGAAAAATGCGGAAGAGATAGTAATACAACAGGTAACCTACACAACACGCAGTAAGGTGACTTGCAGAGTAATTACGTAGATGTAGATGTAGAAGCATGTCAATTCACCACCACCGCCGAAGAAGGCCAAAACTCAATCATCATCGAGCAAGATCATTTCTGAATATTTGTGGAACAGTTGTGGTAAAATACGAGAGGCCTTCAATAAGAAATGCAACACAGTTTTTCTGAAAGCATGCTGATTTTATTCAGGATTACAGTGCACCACATTATTCCCCATTCCTTTGGATAGAAAACTCCTTTTTTTCAACATAATCTCCATTCAATGCGAGGGTCTTACACCACCGTACTGGGAGGGCCTGTATATCCGCACGGTAACACTCTACTCGTCGACGTCGGAACCATCGTCTTGCTGCATCAATAACCTCTCCATCATCCACGTAATGTTTCCCGTGAAGTGCAGACTTCATTGGACCAGACAGATGGAAGTCGGAAGGTGTGAGATCTGGGTTGTAGGGTGTATGAGTAAAAATAGTCCAATGAATTTTTTCTGAACTCCTCTTAGGTGCGCATGCTTATGTGAGGCCTTGCGTCGCCATGGAGATAGAGAAATTCGTTTGCATTTTTGTGGTGACTTACACGTTGAAGTCGTTCCTTTAAATTCCCGAGGGAAAGTGCGGCTGACGGCACGCAGGGGTTCGGATGGGTTAGCGAAAGCTTGTTGCGATGACATACACCTCGTCCAATGACTCACCGTGCTTTTTTTCACTTCCAGATCACCGTAGACAGTCTGTAAGAGCCTATGAATACCTGCGATGAACTGGTTTTACGCAAAATAAATAAATAAATAAATAAAAATCCCCGCAGTACTTTGCAAAGACTTCACAAAGGAATACACTGTGGTAACAGTGGGTGGGATGGGCAACAGCATAGGGAGGAACCCTAGTTATTCAATCGTGAGTGAACTGTGAAAATACAGCTTCAGTAACGAGACACACTTGTGTTGAACTTCTCATGGTTGGGATTCACAGTCATATAATATTTCTTAAAAGACATCATAGTCGCCGTTGACTGTATAAAATATTTATTGTTACTATTGCAATTTCAGCCTTATGGCCATTTGCAAGTATCACTGCAAAAGTTACCTAAACACAAAAATACGAAAGTGAAGCACAGGGTGTATATACATAATTAAGCAAACATTTCGTTTCATTTCATTAAGAAAGTAGCTCAATTATAAAAATTGGAGATAAATGTACATTACTTACATTCTGTCAGAAAATGTCGTCAAAATGCAGCCTTTTGACTGTGAGAGTCCCACAAGATCCGATGAGTACGACACTTATTACATCGTAATATGTTGTTAAATATATACTGAACTGTCGATGTTACCATCGTTCTAATAATCGATCACACATACAAGTTCAGGTGCACTGACAACATGTGGAGCTAAGTCAGTTGGTGCGAAAATACATTTACTAAAGATACTGCCTGTGCACGTAACAAAGATAGTGCACACCAAGGATACAACTTATAAGCTTTATATCGTAAAGTCTTTTCATCTGTCGACATCATACAGATTACTAAATAGTGCTATGATTGTAATGGGCAATAGGATAGGATGGGAATATTTATTTATAACATAAAATATTTATAACATAATAGAACTAAGAAGCAATTACCACATTCCCGCGGATACATATATACATACATACACATATATATATATATATATATATATATATATATATATATATATATATAACTCCGTTACATAAAAACAGTACTCAACTTCTCACACTCTACCACAGCTCCGGGAACCCGTTGCACTTCCTTATGCCTATCAGAGTCAGCCGTTGCCAGTGGTTTCAACGGCCGATAAGAAGACATACGGTCCCACGCGCTGATCTCCTGCACCACGGCTTCCAAGCTTCATAAGCCACGTACATGCAGGTAAGCCCCTCTCTCTCTGTCACCGTCCAGTACGTCCTCTTCGATCGTCACGCGACCGTACACTTGCTCCACCTCCCGCCAGAGGGCGGTAGCGATCCAAACAGCGTGCCAAACCGAAAGCGCCACCGCAAACACTAGACGCGAAGCGAAAGTACTCCTTTTGGTGCGCATTTCGAAGAGCCGGACACAACTATGGCTCACCGGCGACCAGACGAACAGTGCCGTTCTGAACAAAGCTCCCAGCTAGCCCGGATTACAGCCAGAACTGGCCAGAGAGGCCGTATCTGCCACCAACTTAAGAACAAGCAACCTCCGTGCATAAAGGGTAGACCTCTGTGTTCAGGTAAGAGGGGCTCGTGATTGGTCATCCTGTATACAAAGCAGAGGATAAACAACTTCTCTTCTGATCCGAGCAGACGACACTCCACGCAGTTACTCCTACCTAACAAACCCCAAAATATTTCGAAAAATACTCATTCGTTCACATTCAGAAACACATACAGTAAAATAAAGGGAGGAAATAATAGGCACATGTTCGGATTCAAGTTTGAACATAAAATATGGAGCATAATCAGTTGAATTGCTGATGCAAATAGACACAGGTTGCTTATGCTTATGTCCTGCAGGCATATCATTTGTCTGATATCTACTGCTCAGTGCTCCCGGGATACCTGAAGAAGTAAACAGCAAACATGCGGTGTGCAGGTCACAGGAGTCAACAGCTTTATGGCTGTTGTACTGAGACATTTCACTATTTTTAACGCGTTCACCCTATTTTCCACATTGTCGGCCGAAGTGGCCGTGCGGTTAAAGGCGCTGCAGTCTGGAACCGCAAGACCGCTACGGTCGCAGGTTCGAATCCTGCCTCGGGCATGGATGTGTGTGATGTCCTTAGGTTAGTTAGGTTTAACTAGTTCTAAGTTCTAGGGGACTAATGACCTCAGCAGTTGAGTCCCATAGTGCTCAGAGCCATTTGACCCATTTGTTTTCCACATTAAAATGTTTACTGTGAGATAATCTCTCGGACTGTATTTACCGCACAGTACCATACTGTCATGGCACTTGTTCCATTTTGCCCCAGTTTACTTCGAATGGCAAGTGTACACCTTGAAAACCATCTTCAGACCTAACCCTCCATAAAAAATGTCGACTTTTGCTACTCATATTTCACCAATCGGTAACTAATAATCTTCAGTGTCAATTTTGTATTGCATAATTCTGAAACACGTTCCTTCATCCTCCAGTTTAGAATATTCGTGTTGGCACCTGTTCAAGGAGTTAGGAATTTTAACTGCACCATCAGAGTACATATATTCGCTAATGAAATTCGTTACAAATAATCCATCTCATATTGCGAGGAACAGTGATGTTCATACGTACAACACTAGAGGAAAAAATGACCTTTCCTATCCGCTATTGAAGCTGTCAGTTGCTCAAAATGGAGTACATTATTCAGCAACAAAAATCTTTGATCATTTGCCCAACAACATAAAGTGTCTGGCAGGTAGCAGATCAAGTTTTAAATCTGGCTTAAAATAATTTCTTTTGGACAAATCCTTCTACTCCATGGACGAGTTTCTGTTTCAGAAATGGCAAAAAAAAAAATGTATCTCTAAATGTAGTTGTATGTGTAGAACAAAAAAATTCAGAAATATTAATATTAGCACTATTCATGTGTGTTTATATATCTTGTAATCTGACTTGTTCCACATCATATCGATAAAATAACCGAAAAAATGATCTACGGAACATGGCATAACTAAAACTAAACTAAACTACGAGAGCTATTCGGAAAGTAAGGTCCAACCGTTCTCCAAATGGAAACCACGATGAAAATCCGATGAAGCTTTGCATAGACGTGTCAGTCGCGTCACGTCTCTCTTTACAGTTCTGAGCGCACAGTGAGCACGTAAAGCTGCCTAGCATGAGTGCCTGCGGGAGATTTCGCCTGATTACATGCAGCCCACACAATGTAACTATCATGCATTTCCTTCTTCATGACAATAATCTCGACCGTACACTGAAGGGGCATAAGGACATTCCTGAAGCGTTTTCGATGGGATGTGTTCGATCACCATACAGCCAGGATTTTCATCTCGCTCACATCAACCGCTGGTTATGAAGACAACACTTTGTCACAGACAACAAGCTGCAGATCAGCCTAGAGGTCAGAATTGCCTTCTGTGATGAAAGTATCGGAAAGTTGGTACAATACTACGGCAGATTTCTAGCTGGAAGATGTAGCTAACAGTTGCAAATAAAAGATTTTTGATTTTCACTGTGGTTTCCATTTCGGGACCGTTCGGACCTTACTTTCTGAATAGATCTCATAGTTTGTTGCTGGGTCATGTATAAGCCTTAACACGCCTCTTACTAGTAATGCAATTCTTTCATGCAACCAATAATCAATCTATGGTACTTTTTGTCTCTGACTTCTAAATGAGAAACAAAATCTCAGTGAAGTCTTTCTCGCTGGCTGTTCCATGGCGCTGCTAGCAAGTCTACTTACAGTCTCTTCGCTAAACGCCTCCTGCTCATCTCGAGCTTTTTACACCTGCCGAACCAAGCCCCGCGGTGCACATGTCCATCTCCTACGAAACTGAGACGCCTCTCTCTATATGGGGAAAGCGAAATGATTGAGCAAGACTTATTGAGAGGAGACGATCAAGAAGGGAAAATGAGAGGCAGTCACTGTGTCATACAAGTACAATTTTGTTGGATACAGATAGCTAAACTAGAGCCTTGTTACCAACTCATGACGAACATACGAAGGGAAATGGCGATATCGTGATGTTTCACCAGACGAGAAAAAAATGAAAGCCTTCAGGGTATTCATAGTGCTGTTGTGCATATGTCCTTGGCTCGTGCAGTTCTTCCAGGTGCTGCACTGTTATTTTTATATATTTTATTTACTGTACTGCTGTCTACATGTTTTCACAACAAGCCCTCCAACTATTTTTTTGTCGTAGTGATGAGGGATCGGAGGAAGGTGTGGGATTATTTTTGTAGTTACAGTAATAAAACCGAGGAATATTCTACGAAATGAAATCAGTTGCCAACAAGACTGAATACAGAATTTCAGTATCTAAAGATTAACATTAATTGTGTTCCGGAGAATTCGTGGTAAATGATTTTGTAATAATAATAATAATGTAAAAGCTGGAAATAACGATTGCAAAAATAATCAAAGCCAAAAGCTGGACATCCGCTGCTAGTAATCAGGCTGGTTGGTTGGGGGCAGGGTACCAAACAGCGAGATCATCGGTCCCATCGGATCAGAAAAGAAAGTCGGTCGTGCACTTCCAAAGAAATCATCCCGGCACTTGCTTGAAGCGATTTAGGAAAATCACAGGAAAGCCTAGATCAGAATGGCCGGTTATGGGTTTGAAACAGCATCCTCCCGAATGCGAGTCCAGTGTGTGCTAACCACCGCGCCACCTCGCTCGGTAGCAACCAAAGCCATGGATTCCGCTTCAAGTACCCCATCAGCCTGCTTGTGATAAGGTCCGACTAGTTCAAAAAAATATTGCAGACAGGAAACATCAGTGAATGTTCAACCCAGGCATGGACAACCTTTGGTGTTCTGCAGTTTCTGGTGCAGCATCCGTGACATTAACGCTTGTAGGGACATGCACCGGAACGAGTGGCACCCCTTCTCTGACAAAAAATGGCTCTAAGCGCTATGGGACCACTCTGCCCCGCTCTCCGCACGTGCTCGCGCTCAGACCGAAAGCGTGTTTCATCGTCTTCGAATCCAATGGCGGCGAAATGGCATACGCGGAGTAAGCAAAACTTTCGCTGGTCTGCGTCATGAGCTGCAAACTCGAGACAAACCGAACATAGGCGGAAATGTCCGAAAATGCTTCCCGGGCGGAGCACACAAAGCGAGCACCTCTCCCCTTCTCCCCCCGAATTTCTTCCGTGGGCCGCATTGAAACCAGTAACGGATTCGGATGCTGCCCGCGGGCCGCCGATTGCCCACCAGTCGTCTAACAAACCAGTGGGAAAACATACCTAGTATACAAGGATACAGCGAAAGGAGGAATCCCAATTACAGACCTATAACTTGTCTGTTTACTAAAAACGGGATGGTCCAATCCGACACGTCGAAACCATACTAAATTTTTTCACGCAGTTAGAATACACAGAAAGAAATGCACTGTCAAAATTTTAGCTGCTATTGCGCACTGTAAGTTTTTTTATGTTAAAAGTTACTCATTTTTGCCGCACGAAGAACCGCTTATAACAGCGATTTGTACAGCCCTTCCTACCCAGAGATCGAATCGGTGAATAAGCAGACGTAGCAGTGACAAGAGGACGTAATGTCCTATTTCTCTTCGGGGCTTGGTAGCGTCGCGTAACGCGAAGTCCAAAGTGCTCACACTGGAATTATAAGCACTTAAAACATACCAAAAATGTCTCACGTCATACGTTTTTTGAATAAATTTCAGTTCAGATCGACAGCTAAACTGTTACATTACAGAAGGTTTCCTGCAATCCGGACTTCAATTTGTTCACATTACATATTTTATAACATTTCCTGTAGCACAGTTTTTCTGATAATTTTTGAATAATATCTACAGTATTTTTCTAACAATGAAACGGTTTATTCGCTGTAGACGCCCCAAATACGCGAAGTGCCTATTGGATGACGAAAATAAACATTTTGCTAAATCCAGGCTCACCCGATGAGAGAAATATTCATGCATTCAGGAACTTCATAGTAATTTCTAATTTGGACAGAACGGAAATGGAATAAGAAATGGTCGTGGCCTTTGTTCTGCATATCGTGCTGCGTACCAGCCGTGCTCGATCAAATTCGTAAAATATGGTGATGCAAACTGAAGATGCAGAAATGACTGAAGATTAACAGTACTGTTTCGTTGACACACCCGAAATTGCAAAAAAGCTATCGGAAATTACATTGATCGACAATTGCCTGAAAAATACTTTAGACTGTTAATTTTTTTATCACGATGCTAAATCACACTGTTAGTTATGGGTGGAATCCGAATTATATTAACAGTCTTTCGTTGTCCTCGTATCTCCATGTCCAGGCCAATAGCCCAAGAAAAGTAATGGATTATTCTCTGCAGATGGTAAGGAGTCATTTCGGAAGTAAAACTGAAAATTATTCTCTCTCATGTTTCCAGGTACTGCTACGCTGATTACAAGAATTTTGCAAGTAAATAGACTTTTTTTTCAGTTTTTGGTCCCAGTTTGCCCTGATGTTCCGGAAGACAGAAGTAAAATTTCTGAAACAGTAATCCACTGACACGTATCGCTGGCATTGTTGTATACGAATAGCATTTATCGAATAGCATTTATCGAGTGCGCAAGCGACTCTGTGGTTTTTTCGCTCAAAATGATAAAGTGTGGTTTGCACGAAACCTGACTGACTGGCTTAATAAGCACCTTTAAGCTTCGCCTTCACGTCAGCTACGATTTTCTCTTTGATATTATCTATTGACATCTCCTCCATACGTTCACTTGATGTATACTTCGTAATTTTGCGACTTCCTTTCTCGTGTAATTTCCTGAATCTCTTTAACTAGGTCGAAGAAGCCCGGAAACCAGTAATGTTCTCCTCGTTCGCAATTCAGAGGGCCCAGCCTCGTAGTTCTCGCTTGGTTACGGTGCATTGACTCTCACGCGTAGTTCTAAATCATTCGAATAGTTTTTCCTTCACACTTATGCGAATTTCATTTCGGTGCATGTTTCGTTTATCGTGTGAATCTTTCTTCCATTTACACAGTTCACGTTCAGATTTTACGAAACGTAACCAGCTTTCCACAGTGCTTAAGTTTACGTTTAACCAAAAAGTTTACAGCTTTTTGACACTGAAAGCTATTATTGTACTTGTTTTCTTTTGGCTTGGAAGGTACTCTGTTTTGTTTTGGACTTTAATAGCCACAACAATCGTCGGTCGAACTTTAATTCACGCAAATGTTCGAGTTTCTTTCCTGTTTGTTCTAATGCTACCTCCACTTCTAACAAAATGTTGACATCATTGGAATGTGTGTCCAAGAAGTTAACCAATAAATAACGCGTAAGTGGGTCTGCAGGAGAACCAGGTGATTTCCGCTGCGTGCCACGAAATTACATTTTATCTTTGGGTGATTGAAAACATTAACTACATTCCACATTACGGTGAAACTCGGGAACCTGCACAAAGACAGATGCTATTAGTAAGCATAAGCCAAGAAATCACAAAAATATTATTTCAGTTTTATCTTGATTGTTAGATTAGATTAGTACTTGTTCCATAGATCATGAATACGACACTTCGTAATGATGTGGAACGTGTCAGGTGATAACGCAATGGGAACTGCTAATTATTATGGATACTGAAGTAGGTGCAAATTTGAACGAAAAGCAACTGCGAACAACTATATTAGAGAAACTATCGGCGAAAACTGAAATTCGCTTTACTAATTACGATCCCGTTGTGCCATGTTGTCTGTTTACCGATGTGCCGTCGACCAAGGTTCTGTGCCCGCCTTCTTGGGCATGCACTGACTGCTACAGCTACTTCAGCCGACTGGTGAGATATGAACATTTAAAAAAAAAATACTTGCCGTTTATCTTAGGAGCTAAAAATCTGACATTGAGTTTCTTTCGGTATGGTCTTCCTACATTCAAAAAAATCCAGGGCAGATTTCGACTTGTCTGATTGGACTATTCCCTTGTAAGTTCCAATTACTGACAGACGTTGCAACATGATTCAGGTTGGAAGAAAATAAAATTCTGTCAGTGAGGCGAAAAGGGAATAGACAGAGAGACAGATACTCGAAGGACCAGCTCCTGATTGACAAAATGATAGCGTGTGAAGTCCGAAAACTAATCTGCGTACTACGAGTATCAACTACAGAATAGAAGCTTCAATATTAACATAAGCATTGAATTTGGCCTGGAATAAATGCGCCACTATGGCACCGAAGAAAGGAAGGACTTAGAAAAGGAAGTAAACTGCCATCCTTAACTGTTTGAGGAGGTTAGGACTTTAATTATCACTGACGCTGAGTGAGAGAAATATACAGTGTTTCAAGCTCTGACTATAGTTGCAAAGTGGTAATAGTGAATCCTTAGTCATACCATCGGAGCAACTTAATAATTTGGGCTTCCACAAGTACGAAAACGGGCGAAAATAAAAACTCACAGTTACTGATAAGTTTACATAATAACTTAGCTGCTCCATACGACGAGATACTCAACTTTGATGTCCTCGTCGGTTGTTCCTTCAGAAAGTCCGCGATGCTTGCGTCGCTGTAGTACTAATTTTGAAATTTGAAATAAAGCACAGAGTCTAATGCTTTTCTTGTCATATGACTGATTACCAAGTACATAGGTGGGATTTACATTGGCCGTCTGACAGTCTCCAAAACGCTCTCACACAAACAGCTTCCGAAAGACGATAATGCAGACAGACGGACCTCGTGGCTCATGCGCCACTTTCTTTTATATAAAAAACATTATTGAATTGGAGATTTTCAAAATAACACTTAAAAGTCATGCGATAATTTTGGTTACATGTATAAAAAATAGGCCATATATTGCCCTATGAGTTCTGATATATAATTACGAAAAGTTTACTTAGTTCCAAGAGTAATTCCAAAGAACATGAAGTACAGTAACATAAATTATATTTTAACTAACTGCAACCCAATTACTTTGAATAAAATATTACTATTTTGGTTTGCTCTCAAGTAATGCTATCATTTTAGATGATGATAATGTATAAACATCGTAGCTTTTCAGAAATAGGGGAGAGGTAAATTTTCAAGAATATGTGGTGCAACATGAATGCACAGTTCATATCACGAAATCCCAAAGTTGGATTATTAAGAAGTATATAATCGAGTAGTACGTTAATGTGAAATTTAATCTGAGATCATAAACTCATTTGTACTAATTTTTTAAAGGACGGTTTACTGCTGGTACGATGTTGAAATGAGGAAGGAATTTCAGACGGGGATAGGAGGGAAGTCCCATTTCAGAAGGCATAGAAAGCCCAAATGAATAAGCTACTGAGTGCCGCCAGCCTGAAACCTATAAGTATCCTGAAAATACATCTTGACTGTCTCATGCATAGGTTCGAGAAAATGTGGTCAGCGAGGACTACGCTTAGACGGTCAGAAAGATTTTGAAAAGCAATCTGATTGCTGGCTGTACTGTCACGTGCATCGCTGACTCTGTGAACTGGACTCAGAGGAAGCTGGACAATTTGGACAGGAAAAGTAGAAAATTCATGACGATTCATCATGTGATCCAACCTCGCAGTGATGGTGGACAGGTTCCGTTTAACAAGAAAATCAACTGGCAGAGAACTTATGCAAGTTAGGTAGACGGTGAAGAAGAAAAATGCCCTTGCAGACTATGTGTAAGAAAGTGTGGAAGTCAACGTCTGGAAGCTGCTTAAATTGCAACAAACGAACAATCAGTGCCGGAAAATATCTATACATTTTCGGATGAACATATGATACAGTAAAGCGCTCCATGGACAATTTTTGGGCTGTGGTGGAAGAAAGGAGTCAAATAAGATCTGGCTGTGGCTGACCAATGGAACCGCCAAGAAGGAAACAGAAGGGCTGATACTGAAAGACAGTAGACTGCTACTAGAACAAATGCTAACAAAGCCGGAATAGAGAAATCGGCAGGAGACTCGAAAACCAGGCTTTTCGAGAAAGCTGATGAAACAATAGACCATATTTTGGACGACTGTAAAAAGATTGAACAGATGGATTATATACAAAGGTAAAACGTTGTGGCAAGACACTGGAAAAAATATGTTAGACTTGCCTTACTTTTTGGTGTCCGGAAAATTTCTTTTAGCTTTTCAGCACAGTATCGGGCCAGTTCCAGTCTTTCGTTCTTGTCAAGCCATAGGTCGTCAGAGACACATCTCGTGGGGCGGTTGGGCCATTGTAGACGTTCCATGTCCTGGACCTAACCACCGCCGCATTTGTTGCTGCTGCCTCTTTGAGGCGCCATTTAATTAGATTTGCTTTAAATGAAATGATAATTAAATGGACACCCTAGCTGCAAACAGGCGTTGATGTACTTCATTGGGGACATGTTGAAAATGTGTGCCCCGACCGGGACTCGAACCCCGGATCTCCTGCTTACATGGCAGACGCTCTATCCATCTGAGCCACCGTGGGCACAGAGGATAGCGCGTCTGCAGGGACTTATCCCTTGCACGCTCCCCGTGAGATCCACATTCCCAACATGTCCACACCACTACATTCGTAGTGCGCCTAATAGATGTTTGCCCATCATACTCATTACTCGTGGCAGATTAATCTACCAAGTCCCGTACGAGTTCGGGCATAGCGTGTGCGTTCGCACAAGAAGGTCAATGGCCGGGAAGCCATATTTTAACTATATATGACGGTAGTATCTGTTCCCGAAAGAACAGTTAACATGGATGACCATGCAGCTTTGCTAGAAACGAAATGATAATTAAATGGACACCCTAGCTGCAAACAGGCGTTGATGTACTTCATTGGGGACATGTTGAAAATGTGTGCCCCGACCGGGACTCGAACCCCGGATCTCCTGCTAGGCGGACTACGAATGTAGTGGTGTGGACATGTTGGGAATGTGGATCTCACGGGGAGCGTGCAAGGGATAAGTCCCTGCAGACGCGCTATCCTCTGTGCCCACGGTGGCTCAGATGGATAGAGCGTCTGCCATGTAAGCAGGAGATCTGGGGTTCGAGTCCCGGTCGGGGCACACATTTTCAACATGTCCCCAATGAAGTACATCAACGCCTGTTTGCAGCTAGGGTGTCCATTTAATTATCATTTCATTTCTAGCAAAGCTGCATGATCATCCACGGTAACTGTTCTTTCGGGAACAGATACTACCGTCATATATAGACTGGCGCTACACCCGTTATGGTGCGATTCAGTAAATGTATTGATGTATAGTCACTGGATACTCTTGTGAGGAAGGATAGTCTTTCTCTTTCTGTGGCTCATACATCTCAGTACTGACAAATGTCTTGCGGAGTTTGAAAGATCCGAATGAAGCGCCGTGTTGGGAATGACGCTCATCGAAAGTCTGTTTAAATCTTTGTGTTTGGTCATGTGCAGTTCTTTGGGATTCAGGATCTGTGAATTCGGTCGTTTTATGTGGTTTCCTAAGAGGTGTGGGGTTCATGCTTCCTTTGTTAGTCTTTGCAGTAACAGTCGTATGTTGCAGAACTGTAATTTTTGCTGTGGGCATTAATTTTAATGTCTCATACGCCCCTGGCATCAATTTTATATTATCTGACGAAGTTCTACTTGGGCGAAACGTGTAATAAATAAATTACAAATCTGCAACATACGACTGTTTTAAAATCATCTTATAATAAGACTGCTGTATCAATTCGCCACCAAGGGATGGAATAGTTTTTATGACTGTGCAGTTGTTCTTGACACATTTGGTCTGGCTTTCCATTTACTATTCGCTTGTTTTTTCAAGGTGTTGTTCTTCGTGGCCGCCTTTTGGCAGGCCATCTCGCAATGATACTTCTGTGTCAGTGATCTGTCCAGCAGGCTGCTGCCACTTCAGGTGACGTTCAGCTTTCTGTTAGCCTGTTTTGAGCGGAGGTGGAAATCACTAACTTGTGTCTACAGGAGTTTGTTTTGAGGGAATTCTCTTGGTATTATTCAGACGTGTTGTATGTGAAGCCTTCACGGGTTGTCAGCAGAGTAGTCGTCTCGTAGCAACGTTTCGATGGAATGCGTCTCCATCATCTTCAGGCGAAGTCATATTCAGACGTGTTGTTCAACGAGGTTTTCAGTTTCCTTTCCACTTCCTCAAAGCTCTTCCCTTGTGCGGTAGTACACATATCGTCAGCACACAAGAAACAGGTAACATGTTCTATGGTTGGTTGATCATTTGTGTATAAATTAACTAAAAGGTGGACCAGGTCAAGGTCCTGGGAGAGACCGTTATTTGCTCGACACCATCGATTTTCCTACTCTTCAGTGTTACATTAAACTGTTTTCCAATAGAGATGCAGTAACTTTAGGTGAGCTATTGGTCCTTAACTTAAACATATTGTAGAGCATTTTCATGAGCATTTTACGGTTGACGGTGTCGTATGCAGATGTTAAGCCTGTTAGAGCTACACCTGTTGTTTGTTTGTTTTCAAACTCTTGCTGTTTGTGGTTGACTAACAAGTAGACGGTTTTGGTTCGACTGATTATTGTTTCTTTCTAACTAGTTTTCTGTAAGCGACAGGATCTGACTCTTGCACAGTTTTCCAGTTCCGAATCCGGCCTGTGGGGTAATGAGGTTCAGGTCTGCGTGTACCGGCAGACGCCGAGCCGTGCGGACGCGCCAGAAGCGGTTGCTGCAGCATCATTTGCTTGATACACAGTAATTTAGTTTAGCTTCTGCTTTTTCTTTTTCACGTGCTTCTGCAAAGGAGTCAACTGTACCTGTGTATTTTACTGTGTAGACTAGTGGTTAGCAAATTACTGTAAGTTTTGTTTTTGCGTGCATATCCTTGTGTAAGGTGGCTTCCTAGTATAATTTTCCCGCCGTCAGCCCGCCACGTCACGCCATTAAGTCTAAACCTCTTGCTTGTACATATCATATAGTTTAGACCAGCGCATTCTAGTTTGTATATTTATCTCGTGTAGTAGCTTTCGGATAAACAGAGTTTCTAGTAACAAGTAACTGTAGATATCTCCACTTCAGTAGAGAAATTTATTTCTGTTAAAAAGTTTGTCGACTAATGGCGTAGTGAGAAATCTGCAGAGCAGATTTTAGTATTTCTTTATTCTCCTCGTTATATTTTGCGTGCATTACAACCTCAGTAACGCCATTTGACATCTTATATCTATTTTTACACACTACTACATGGCTAGGAACTGTGTTTGTTGTGAGCGGATACAAGGAGTGCCTGCTGTCTGTAAACAGCTGGAAGCGGCGTTGGCTACCGTCGTCATGCTTCTAGCTAATGCTCAAAGTTGTCGCGGCATCGGGGAACTGGGGACGAGACCTGTGACACCTTTGGTGCCTTTGGAATCCGCTGGTGATCCGGATGTTGCTGCATTTTCCGATTCGCAACACCTGACCAGTCCGCCCACACTCGAGAGTGGGTGGCAGGCAGTGGTGGGTTAGCTTGTCACTGGGCGGAAGGCGAAATAGGGAGCCGGTCGCGCGGCTGGCTCCCTAAGCCTTAGCAACAGGTACAAGGTGCTACCCAGTGTTGACGATAATTCTGAGCCAACATGAGAAGCCTTTCCTGTAGGGCCAGAGGCCGATTTTCCTGGCCAGTCGAGACAAGTGCAGATGGTGGGAGCTCTAATGTTAGGCGGGTGATGGAGCCCCTAGGGGAAATAGCAGGCAAGGCGGGAAAGAATGCCTGCGTGCGCTCGGTATGTTTACTGGGGGATCTTGTCCGCGAACTGGAAGACGCCCTGCCGGCGGCTGTCGAGCGCACTGGGTGCAGCCGGCTGCATGTAGTGGCACATGTCGGCACCAATGACGGCTTCCGCTGGCTTTCTGAGGGCATCCTCGGCTCCTTTCGTCGGATGGCTGATGTAGTGAAAGCAACTAGCACCGCACGCGGGGTGCAGCTAAGTTGTCCATTTGTAGCATCATTTCCAGGGCTGATCGCGGTCCTCTGGTTTCGAGCGTAGTGGAAGATCTAATCCAGAGGCTCAGGCGACACTGCGGTGGTATCGGATGCGAATTTCTCGACCTCCATTATCGGGTACAGAATTGCAGGGTTCCCCTTAATAGGTCAGGCGTGCACTACACACATGAAGCGGCTTCTAGGGTGGCGGGGTACGTGTGACGTGCACATAGGGCTCTTTTAGGTTAGAGACACCCTCCTTGGGACCAAAGACGGTTTGCCTGATAAATTAGCCACAATGTCCTCAAAGAACGTTCGTCGTCGCAGATCGGAGATAGTAAATGTTAATTGTGTGAAATCTTATCGGACTTAACTGCGAAGGTCATCAGTCCCTAAGCTTACACACTACTTAACCTAAATTATCCTAAGGACAAACACACACACCCATGACTGAGGGAGGACTCAAACCTCCGTCGGGACCAGCCGCACAGTCCATGACTGCCGGCCGCGGTGGTCTAGCGGTTCAGGCGCTCAGTCCGGAACCGCGCGACTGCTCCGGTCGCAGGTTCGAATCCTGCCTCGGGCATGGATGTGTGTGATGTCCTTAGGTTAGTTAGGTTTAAGTAGTTCTAAGTTCTAGAGGACTGATGACCACAGATGTTAAGTCCCATAGTGCTCAGAGCCATTTGAACCATTTAGTCCATGACTGCAGCGCCTTAGACTGTTCGGCTAATCCCGCGCGGCAGTAAATGTTAATATGATTTTAGTAAACTGCAGGAGCATTCAAGGAAAGGTCCCAGCATTAGTATCGTTTACTGAGGGTTATAAAGTACAGATAGCACAAAGATAGAAAAATTTTGATTCCCTCAGTTTCAAGACACATAGAATCAAAATACTAAATCAAGTACGCGAATGAAAGAAAAATTAATTCATCCTCTGTTCCCAGCTTTCCTCGAAAAGTGATAAGTGGTTGAGTTCTACAAAAGATCACTAGTATTCTCCTGTTGATTCTAATTTTTGGAAACTGCTCAAAAATGATGTTCTAATCTGGAATCACACCACTGTTTGGGCATTAGGAATAGTAAGTGCTAAGGTGAAAACTGAGGTTGAAGAACTCTATTTTTTGTACGATAGTGCAGTGCCTCTATTATTCTGATTGCGAGGGGGGATAAATCTCAGAACGCTACATGATGACGACATCTTTTACTTCATAGGACGATGGGGTAATCCGGCAAATACGCAGACAGTAATGGAATATATCCAGCCCCTCTAGTGTGGGCTATAAAAGATAGGGTTCTAACTTGTATTTGCTAACAAATTTTGGAGTGTTGTATTTAACAGAACTGTAGGTCAATTATAATAAAAGTTGGTACAGCAGAAAGCAAATATACACCACCTGACAAAAAAAGTGAAGCGCCTAGGGTATGTGGTCCAGAGTCAATGTAATTCTGTACACATACGCACTATTGGTGGGTTCGTAAACTATTAGAGTTATATTTCTCTGCGGCAGGTAAAACTGCCACCAGAATGCATTAGTGTTGTTACAAGGTCTGGTAGAATATATAAGGGGCGTGAATAGTTTCAGATGCTGAGTGATTACTGCGAAGGACCCGGAGAGAGTGTTAAAAGCAACTGGCATAGTTCGAAAGGGGCCTCATTGTGGATCTCCATTTGGCCTGGTAGACGAATCACGCAGTACCTAGATTATTGGGACATTCGGATGCGAGAATGGGCCGATACTAAACTGCATTGGACTGTGAGGTCAAGAGTAATCGTTGTCGAGGTACTGGTAGATCTGTTTGAGTATGACAAGAGTGGATCACCGTAATTCACACTGTAAGCCCTTCACAACTGTGCCTGCCATCTGAAATGTTCAAATGTTCAAATATGTGTGAAATCTTATGGGACTTAACTGCTAAGATCATCAGTCCCTATGCTCACACACTGCTTAACCTAAATTATCCTAAGGACAAACACACACACCCATGCCCGATGGGGGACTCGAACCTCCGCCGGGATCAGCCGCACAGTCCATGACTGCAGCGCCGTAGACCGCCCGGCTAATCCCGCGCCTGCCATCTGACAAGAAGTAGTGGGCACCCTGCAACATTATGAGTAATCCCAGGCAAGTAACAACCTGACTAGGGCATTACAGTCCCGTGTATAGGTTGCCGCTAGTATAACAAAACAAACGGTTGCGTTTGGGAACTCTTCCAATGTTTTGAAGAGTCACGGCGTTGTCACTCCTGGGGCCACGATATGGGGAGCTCTTGGGTGTGACTTCAGGCCACGGCTGGTAGTGATTGGGGGAACTCTGACTGAACAATGGTATGTCACGAACATTTTGCGTCCTCATGTGTTACCTCGCATGCGGAAGTACAGTGGTCTTATTTTTCAACAGAGCAATTATTGTCCACTAATGGCACATATCTCCATGAATTGGCTGCTTAGTGTTTAGATACTCCTATGGCCGGCAAGATCCTAGATCTGTCCCCAATACAATAAATATTGGAACAGCTCTACTGTCAACTTGATACCAGTACTAGAACCCAGGACGTCAAGGACCAGTTACAACAGTTGTGGGCCACTTTGTGCCAGCAGAGGATGCAACGTCTTTGTGACACCCTTCCTAACTGGCAGATTTCATGCATCCTAGCCAGGTACAATAGTAAAGATAAGTGCAGTCATACTGCCAAGGTGTTTGTTATTTTGACTCAATATTTCCATCACTGAAATAATATCGTATACCTTCTCAACAACCGGCAATTGTGGCCGAGCGGTCGCAGGTTCGAATCCTGCCTCGGGCATGGATATGTGTGATGTCCTTAGTTAGGTTTAAGTAGATCTAAGTGCTATGGGACTGATGACCTCAGATGTTGTGTCGTATAGCGCTCAGAGTCATTTGAACCATTTGAACCTTCTCAACATGCATCAAACAAACACACGTATAACAACCTCTGAATCCATCTGAGGCTGAGCGTAAAGCCCTGGAAAACCATCGTGGACGCTGAATAAAAATGTGAGTGGCGCTAACAATTGTTTTCAATTTGCCTTATTCCCTTACATCATAAAAATTACATCAACAGTTCCTTTTTGACTTGTGACTAATGACTGTGACTGTGACTAGTTTCATGCCGCCCCTCCAACTTCCTGTTCATCAGAGAACAGAACATATACCCATATACCCAGCTTTCTCAGCTATTTGTTGGATACATTCCAATATCTGTATTCTCCCGCGTTTTTTATCATTTACCGCTATAGCTCCCTCTAGCAGCATGTAAATTATTCCACGATGATTTAACACAAGTCCTATCATCCATTCCCTTCTTCTTACGTTCTTTCGTCATTTCTTGTCTTCTTAGTCCACCTAACTGTCAACATTATTTTGTAGCACCATATCTCAAACACTTCGATTATCTTTCTTTCCTGTTTTCTCACAATCCGTAATTCACTTCCATATAATTCTGTGCTCCAAATTTACCTTCTCAGAAATTTATTCCTCAAACTGAGGCCGATGTTTAATATTAGTAGGCCTCTTTTGACTAGGAACGCCCTCTGTTCTTGTCTGATTTTTTATTACCTCCCTGGCTCGTTCGTCACGTATTATTTTGCTTCCAAGGTAGCGGAATCCCACCCCTTCATGATCTCCATTAATGATGCTAAGTTTATCGCTAAAGTCGTTTGTGCTGTTTTTCATTGTTTTGGTCTTTCTACGCTTTACTCTCAATCGGCATTCTGTGATCATTAGATAATTCCAATCAACGGTGGTGCAATTCTTTCTCACGATCACTGAGGATAGCAATGTCATCACCGAAAATTGTTATTGATTTCACTCTGAATTTTTACCCCACTCTTAAACCTTCCTTTTATTTTCGTCATTACTTCTTCGAACAACAGGGGCGAAACACTCTATCCCTGTCTTATACCTTTTGTAATCAAAATGTTACGTTCTTGATCACCCATTCACATTGTTACATATAGGATCTTGTACATATTGTATATTACCCACATTTCCCTTAGGCTTACATCTTTAGTTCTGAGAATTTGGAACGTCTTGCTCCATTTTACACTGTCAAACGGTTTTCCTAGGTCGACAAATCCTTTGAAAATGCCGTGATTTTTCTTACTATTTGCTTCCATTATCAATCACAACGTCAGAACTGCCTTTGCTGTTCCTTTATCTGTTCGTAAACCAAACTGATCGTCATCTAACGGATACTAATTTCCTTCTCCATTCTTCTGTGTATTATTATTGTCAGCTGCTTGAATGCCTGGCCTCTTGACATTATTGTGCGATAGTTCGTACGCTTATTTACCCTCGAAGTCTTCAGGATAGCATGCGTGATATTGTAATGCAAATCTGATGGTACGACTGTAGTCTCGAAGATTCTATATACTGAACTTGAATATTCGTTTGGCTGCCGCGTTTTTCGATGAGGTCAGCAGTTCGGAGGAAATGATGTCTATTCCTTCTGTCTGTGTGGTCAAAATAAGATAACATTTATACGGTAAAGCGAAAATATCAGCTGGAGTTAATTTTCGTAGTTACGCCTTCCTGATCGGCTACCCGCCTTCCAACGTGGCAACCAGGTTGCTGCTCGATAGGCGCTCGCACTCCACATCGATGAACCACGGTGTTCGAAACAGCTAAGCGCGTCTGATTCACTATGGTATAAACCAAAAAGTGTTCTACCAACTCACACCAAGCCAACGCGATATAACAAGTGCAAAGTACAACACATGCCAAGGTTTCTTTCAGCACTTTGAAAAATGGTATGTATAAATGTGTTAGATTATTACACGCCAGTTTACCACGTGCATTGGCCTCGTACTTTGTCCAGTGTCTGCGTTGATATTGTATTCTATTCACTGCCTATGGATTGAAAGAGTGTCATATTTGATAATTTTTAAATACTCATAATAATTTTAGACGGTTTCACAGGATCCTTTAAAAAATAGAGGAAAGATGTGTGAAGAAAACTGTCAGTTTTAAGACATTTCAATTAGAATTATTATCTTGTACCGATTAAGGCTTAAAGCTATGTTTGTCGAGCAAATCGCTTCATCCATCGACAAATGAAGGAAAGTCAGCTTTGAGAGAGGGGAATCATAAAAAATGACTTGTAGCTATGAGAAGATTGAATACAGAAGTCGAGAAAAATGTATACACAGAAGCAATTGCTCAACAAACAAAGAACGCAATTCACAGCGTTTAAGATGCACAAATAACGTCATCCAGTGTAAGAAGAATGACGTATGTTTGCTAGATTTACATGTATAGCTTGTTCTGGACAGAGCTTGTGAAGACCAAACGGAATATTTGTGCAGCTTTAATTCACATTAGCCGGCCGCTGGTGGCCGAGCTGTTCTAGATGCTTCAGTCTGGAACCGCGCGACATCTACGGTCGCAGGTTCGAATCCTGCCTCGGGCATGGATGTGTGTGATGTCCTTAGGTTAGTTAGGTTTAAGTAGTTCTAAGTTCTAGGGGACTGATGACCTGAGATGTTAAGTCCCATAGTGCTCAGAGCCATTTGAACCATTTAATTCACGTTAATACTTCATTATAGACAACTACATCAGCTGCAAACAGTTTTAGGCTGCTATTAATATTGTCTGTCAGTTTGCTAATTTACAAAACAAGCTATAAAGGTCCCAACGTACTTTCCTGGGAACGGCCTTAAGATAGTTTTACACCTATCTATGACTCACTATCGAAGATAACGTGCTCCGTTCTCTGTAGCAAATAAGCCACAGTCCATTCACAAATTCTGTTTGTTACGTCCGTTAATAAGCGTTCGTATGGTTCTTCAATGGCAATTATTGCAAGCATGTGTATAGTTTGGTATCCTGTGTGTGCAACTTTCCACAACACATTCACAAAATACTACAAACTAAAACATATCATTTCCTGACATAGCCTGCGTGCTAGTCTTGTTTCCTTTCGGGGGATACGGGTCCAGGGGCAGGGGAGGGATTTTTGTTCGGATTGAATATTTTGGACAAGTCTTTCCGTAATCCTCCTAAATGGGCGACTAATTTCCATATGACGGCCGGTGTTTGAGAATGCCATTTATAGAGAAACTTATGAAAGTCCTGGCATGGAGAAACGACTTACAGAAGCGCTAAAGGTCAACTGACGTGACTACACTTCTGCCACTGACTCTAACTGACTGAAAGTGGTAAATGTTAAATAATTCCTTGGGGCGGGTTGTGTCTTGCGAAATCGGGGAGTCGGCATCCAACTCCCGTGGGTTTGAGGTGGTAAGTCGTGGGCTTTCTGGGGTGGAGTTTGTAGTTATTATTTCGGAAGTCGTGATCAATGAGGTCACTTTTCTAGTACGGAAAGCCTACAAAGCAGCCGAAAGTGCTTTTTTTTCGTGCGTGGACATGGAACTCTGCTTAGGAGCTTTCCTGTTTGTCTCGGCGAGTCTTGTGGTCTTGTGTAATAGTGAGCGTGGACTTGTCCTGTAGAAAGAGACCTCGGATAAGAGCGTGGTGCCATTAGCCAGCTGGAGGTGGTACTGGAAAGAAGTTGCGGACATGGCTAGGTTTAATTGAAACCAATAAATTTTATGTGTTTCCGTGGATTAGTGGGCGTGATGTTTTTGTGTAATTTTTCCCGTATTGACTTTGAACGTATAATAGAAAAATATGTAAAAAGCATGTAAACTTAATAAGTAATCTAATAATGTTAAGATATTTGTAGAATTTATAGGCTCTATGGCTCAAATTTCATTCTGTTTGTATTTAAAAGATAAACGCTGAACTTGGTCAGATTCCACTTCACCTTTTTCTCACTGGCCTTCTCTGTCTAAATTAGTAGCATAAAGCACTCTCGTATTTTCTTTGTATTAATTAGACTAATAATACTTATTTGAAAATTACAATTACTATTTCTCATTAGTGTTATCATTATTCCTTGTCCTAACTTTAATTTTTAAATGTATTTGCAACCTCTTTGTAAGGTGAGCCTGGAGATAAGTTGGACTTTACTGATACGGTGATGCTATCGATTGGCCCCCATTGCTGCAGCCCTGAAGGCAAATCACGTGATCAATAAAAGAACTTGCATTTACTGTAAATTCTTGTAACGAAGCCCGATACATTTTAAAGGAGTACTGTAATTGAAAGCAAGTGCTGACATTGAATTACTTATAATTATTCCCACGGCCATGCATCACCTTGTTAGCAACGAGCCAACAGTCACTGATTAAGGTGACTTCCGCCTCAGCTCCCTTCATTAAGATAATTCCTCTTTCTCTTCTTGCTAGTAATCGAATACAGTTAACCTTTGATATTCAGTTCAGGACAAACGCTGTATTCCTGTTTTGTTGTTGCAGAAATAAGCGGTGGAAGTTGCTAGGAGTCATCTGGAGGCTGTGGATGAGTTGTTAGCGGTGTATTTTCCAGCCCAGTTGTTGGATCTCAGGAACCTCCTAAATGTAGTTAGGTTGCTTCGGGGCTGTTAAGTACTGACTTTGAAGTAGTGAGATGTTTAACACTCTCGCAGTGGTGGTCCTTCTTTTGGTGGTCTTATTTGTGTAGCAGTGCAGAGAATTAATTCGCGTCCGTGGAGCAGTACGTCGTGTAATTTGCGTCGCGCGACGCAGATCGCCGAAAGTGGGCGTATTCTGACAGTGGGTGCGAATGTGATTTCGAGCCGCGCCATGGAAGCTGCGAGAACGGACGTAAAAAACGTTTCAGTATGTCCAACTGCATATCTTGCAATTTAGGACCACAAGATGGAAAGAGGGCACTGAGGGCCTCTAGGACGAGGAAGAATCGTCTACTAACGTGGTGGAAACTAAAGTGGATGATGCTTAGGAAGAGCGGAGATCCAGTGTTACAGTCGAGGTTGACGGGAGTTTTAAGGACTTGCGATCAGGTAAGGCAGCTTACCTGACTTTCAACCGCTGCAGCTGCCATGCAGATAGTGGGTCCCAAGCGGCGCCATGTTCCAGCCCTCCCCCCCCCCCCCCCCCCCCCCCTCCAGACCCCACACACACCTTTCGCTCTTTCTTGTGCCGTGAAAGTTATTTCCTGACGCCTTAACAGAAATTATTTCAATCCGTCTCTTTTTAGAGATAAGGTTTTCACATGTTCCTTCCCTCTACAACTGCATCTACACTCCGTAAGCCACATTATGGCGTATGGTGGAAGGTACTTCTTATACCACTGTCACATCTACCCTTAAACTGTGGCGAACGATGTGCGGAGAGAACGGCTGTTGCCTGAGCCTTACTGTGGGCTCGAACCTCTCTTATTTTACCTTCATGGTCTTTTCAAGAGATGTATGTATTGGGGTGATACATTTTGGTTGACTCTTCTAGGAACCTACGGGAAGTAAACTAAACCCTGATGCACACTGCACAACCAGAGGTGTGCATCTGGGCAGAAGCCGAGTTGCTGTTTCCATTACATACACAACATTCCAACAAACCATCCAGTTGTCTTCTTCAAGTGCTGCGAGAAGACTGGATCGCATGTCGAAATGTTGTGCATGTAATGGAAACAACAACTAGGCTGTCAATCCTGAAGTACATCATTAATTAGTCACCCGGAGAAAATTTGAAAGAAGCATCTGTCACTGGAGTTTGTTGAGCATCTGCGTGACAGCTTTCACACTTACTAAAACAATCCCTATCAACACACGTGGAACATGCCACTTCCGCTTGTTTAAAAAGAAAAAGGAAATATGTTTTGTGTTGTAGCCAGGTAGAATAGGCAGATTACTGCTGCGAATAAAATAACGTGTACATATCAATATCGACGCCAAGCCGATGGCCAAAGGTACTGTAGAGAGCGTGAGCTGAAACCATTTCCAGTGAACAAAGAACGAATCGTCTTAAGTAACAGCATACGCAAAGTTCCACAAGGAAAGGGTTGTCGAAAACACAAAGTATCTGCGATTCCCCATTCTCTGACTTCCAATAACAATATACAACTGCCTATCCAGACACTGGGATAGGTATTTATTTCCTTAGCTCAAAAGTCATCCCCATTAGACTGTTTCGGCGCTGCCACAACCTGAGCTACCTACTGCACGGATATTATCGCCACCAACTCTCTCCGTTGGTTTCCGTATCGCTGGTGTAGGAGACATTAGACAAACACTAATCAAGTAGCGACTGCAGCGACAAAACCAACTTGGCCAGCCCAGTGCCAGGGGCACGCTCACTGGGTTTAGCTCGGTGAGCAGGCCACAATAGTAGGTTTATACATAAACTGGCACAACTGTAATCGCTGCAGATTAGATTAGCTTAGAAATAGAATAGATTAATAGAATAGATTAACCTTGCTCATCTATAAGCCAGTTTTAGAAAATTTTAATGTAAGATTGCTGCTGAATTATGTTGTTTCATATATAGACCCACTAATTATTTAAGGTGGTGGGTTTTGTTTGTATCTTTATATCGTATTGTATTGTGTTAATAAAGAATTTAAAAAAACTTTAACGTGCAGTGAATGCGAAGCATAAGCTCGAAGCAGGATGGAGAACAAATTTGTCTGTCCATTTTGCAAAGGAACATTTGCCCGCCTTAAACGGTGCAGAGAAACTGCAGAAAACGTAAATCTAGAATCTAGACAGCAGGACAGTGATAAGCTTCGATCTCTTTCTGAATGTGAATCCGGAGTCTTAACCACTAGGTCTCTGGCTTCATGTTGGACTCGTGATTGCCGCATTAGCGTCAAATTTTGCAGTCGCTCCCCAGAATCTCTAGTTGGGAATGGTGGTAAACATTTTGATGTGTCGTATAACAAGTGCCTGGTGTGTGTGTGTGTGTGTGTGGAGAGAGAGAGGGGGGGCGGGTGGGAGGGAGAGAAAGGGGGGAGTTTGAGGGAGTGGCGAAAAATTTTCAAACGAGTTTGTTTCCGTATGGTTTTTATGCTCCTGTCATTGTAATAGAGAGTACAGTGCATGTTCCGTGATCAAACAAATGATGAAGTTTTCGTTGGTGGTTTAAGTCCGTAGATGACTAGCACTTGCTACACTTATTCCTCCCGAGTGGTGCACATGAAGACTAGCAGAATTTCGTTTACGCTCTTACTCCTGGTTCCGTAACATTGTGGTTAAGTTTGTATGTAATTTCAGCGGTCAAGAGAATAGAGGAATGAGGGAAATCGGCCATAGCCTCACAGCAAAAAGGAGTTCTTGAAGCTGTTATTTCATTTTCAATTAATGGAACTGACACGAAAAATTTTCAAGAAGGCAAAAAAATAACTACAAGTTATTGATGGTGGCAGATTTCTTACAGACTGCCAGTGAAAAACTGGACAGTTTCTAGATTGTTACCAGAGTGGGATTTACTGAAAATTACAATTTGGTAGGAGACTGGGGCTAGAGTCAGTTGTGTGTACAACCTTAAACTTTAGAGCGCGACGTGGGACACGCTTTGTAGAATTTTACATAGGACTAACAAGTGTTGCTGCTATACGCAAACGCTCTGTGAAGGTCGGACCAGTTACAAAACGCTCCCCATCACAATATGCCTTCCTCCGGCGACCAGGACGGAAATGAGGAGTGTTCTTTCAAAACTCGATAAATGCAACAGACGGTTTTTCATAAAATAAGTTTTTTTTTCACCTAGATAGATATGTTTGACCACCTGAATTTTACTTGACTGCTAGATCTCACTGACATTAATAAAGCGCTGTAATGAAATATAGTAAAATTTGATTTTTATAACAGGATATTAAGGTGCGATTTTTCCAGATTTTTCCGAAAGTCTCATAAATACTTATAATTAATGCTGGTATCAGTTACGTTGCCTTCTTTAACTGCGTGTATTTTTTTCCACAAATAATATTTTTGTGTGCTGCAGTGTTTATTATAAGCCTACATTGCTGTAAAATGTGTATGTTTGCATTTTTTGTTATATATAACAATTTTTTAATTTATAGTTTTTGGCTTTACTGATAGCACAAAAAATAATAATAAAAAATACAGTGGCATAATACAATAATAGCAGTCATAACTATTTTAACATAATTATTTAGCTTATATCATTATTATCAATGCTACATGAAGTATGAAATGAGTAACACAATAAGTACGAGTATTGCATGTTACAATCACATTGTAATTGTCGAGTTTTCCCTCTTACATCTATAAATTATTCGTCAAAAACATCTTTGTAAAACTCCTTTGTATCCTCCGAAATTTCGAAATACTTTAGCAAGACATTGTTACAGACATTGTATCTATGAAGAATGTTCTTGTACACACTCTCCGTCTCACCTGCTGTCTCTCCAGTTTCTAGTGCAGCAACCAGAACTCGTACCAGCAGGTCTTCCTCTGTCTCTACAGCAGTCTCGTAGATTGAACTGTGCGTAAGGCCTCACAAGAAGTAGTCCATACGCGCTAAAACCGGCGGTAGAGGCGGCCACGCGGTTTGACCACCTCGGCCTATCCATCCTTCACCATATCGCCTGTTGAGATGGCTCCGAGTGAGGTGGTGCACCGTCATACTGAAACCACATTCCCTGTCGGCTATTCAAGAACGGGTCCAATATGCTTTGTAGGAAATCAAGTATGCAGGACCAGTTAGCTTTAGTGTTAGGAGATATGGCCCAATCACATGACCGCCCAGAATACTTGTCCATACGTTAATACCAAACCGGTGCTGAAATACCTGAACGCCGAGCGGTCTAAGGCGCTGCAGTCACGGACTGTGCGGCTGGTCCCGGCGGAGGTTCGAGTCCTCCCTCGGGCATTATCCTTAGGATAATTTAGGTTAAGTAGTGTGTAAGCTTAGGAACTGATGACCTTAGCAGTTAAGTCCCATAAGATTTCACACACATTTGAACATTTGAACAAATACCTGAACATGTGTGCCACGAGGGTGTGTACCTGCCCAGACGTGACTGTTTCGTGGAATTCCGATCATAGTCTGTAGTGAACTTACTTTCATCTGCGAATAGAACTCGACTTGGAAATAGGGGTGTGTCGAAGCAGCGGAGTCTGTACCACTGTAGTAGGCAATGCTGTACGGAAAATTGGCTGGATCCATAGAGTGAATCCTTTGTTAAGCCGTACCGATGTAATTGTTGCGCACACAGAACGTCCTACACGACATTGTGATCAACACCCATTGCTCGAGTACTAGTTGGCTGGTTCTCTTCAATGCAATGCATCTTCTTCAGATTCTAGCTTGCGGCGTTGCCGTGCAGCACCATAGTCCTTTCGCCTCACTGTGAAGGTACATGTCTTTCAGATCCGCTGCTTAACTTGGGCAAAAAGTTTGTGGGATGGCGTGCTACACTGTGGAAAAAGTTCGTGATACAGTCGACTAGCAGCTCTTCCGCTACCTCGCTCTTCCGCTACTTCGCCACACATAAGGAGCACGTCTCTGTATTCCGAAAACGTGTTCCGAACCTTGGTTATTGTATCGGAGACGCAGAGGCATTGAACAGGCCTCGCAGCAAGGCAGACGTTAAGTGACATCAGGTCAGCGTCTGACGTAGTACCAGTCATCCTGTCTACCCTGTTGCATGCCAGGACAAGAAACTCTGAGACTTTTCTCTTTCCCTCAGCAGACGTGGACGCGTTACTCATCTAAACTGAAACTGTCGTAGAGCGGAAATTGTACGTTTACGGACACGGACTGCTTTTCAATATATTGTGTACTCACTCCCCTCTACAAATACTAGAAGTTTGTAACGGGAGTGTTCGAACAACCTGTATACCTAATATGCAAGTGTATTCTGTTTAAAATCATACACATGTCCCTTACCAACTGATAATAAGAATGATTATCAGACTCATCCACAGGAAGACGTCATTCTTCGTTATTCGAGAAAATTTTATGTAACCGTCGCTACAGTAGTCAACGGTTATCAGACTCATCCACAGGAAGACGTCATTCTTCGTTATTCGAGAAAATTTTATGTAACCGTCGCTACAGTAGTCAACGGTTATGGCGGATCAAGTGACTGCAGGTCTGTTTACATTCATTACTCCTACAAAAGGTTCTTAGTATACCGCTTCCTCTCTCTTCTGCGGGCCGGCCAGTGTGGTCACGCGGTTAAAGACGCTTCAGTCTGGAACCGCGCGACCGCTACGGTCGCAGGTTCGAATCCTGCCTCGGGCGTGGATGTGTGTGATGTCCTTAGGTTAGTTAGGTTTAAGTAGTTCTAAGTTCTAGGGGACTGATGACCTCAGATGTTAAGTCCGATAGTGCTCAGAGCCATTTGAACCATTCTCTTCTGCGGAATGGAAATAACGGATAATAATAATATTATTACGAGGGTGAGTCAAATGAAAACCTTAAATATTTTTTAAATATTATTTATTGTGCAGAAGTGGTACAAAGCTCTATCACTTTTCAACATAATCTCCCCCACGTTCAATGCAAGTCCTCCAGCGCTTACAAAGTGCATAAATTCCTTTAGAAAAAAATTATTTTGGTAGTCCGACCAACCACTCATGCACCGCGAGGCGTACCTCTTCATCAGAATGGAACTTCTTTCCTCCCATTGCGTCTTTGAGTGGTCCAAACATATGGAAATCACTTTGTGATGAGAAATAGCGCCATTCCTTGCTCACTCTCTTAGTTTCCGGTTGGTGGAAGTGAACCTAGGTTTCGTCCCCAGTAACGATTCTTGCAAGGAAGCCATCACCTTCTCGTTCAAAGCGCCGAAGAAGTTCTTCACAAGCATCAACACGTCGTTCTCTCGTTTCAAGAGTCAGCTGCCGTGGCACCCAACTTGCAGACACTTTGTGAAACTGGAGAACATCATGCATAATGTGGTGTGCTGACCCATGACTAATCTGTAAACATGCTGCAATGTCATTCAGTGTAACTCGGGGGTTTTCATTCAGTGTCACTCGGTGGTTTTCATGCACTATGGCTTCAACTGCTGCAATGTTCTGTGGAGTCACAACTCTTTTGTGCGTGACCTGGACGAGGAGCATCTTCCACTGAAGGCACACCATTTGCGAACTTCCTACTCCATTGGTAGACTTGCTGCTGTGACAAACATGCATCACCGTACTGAACCTTCATTCGTCGATGGATTTCAATAGTTTTTACACTTTCACTACGCAAAAACCGAATAACAGAACGCTGTTCTTCCCTGGTGCAAGTCGCAAGTGGGGTGGCCATCTTTATACTGATACTGCGACGGTATGTGTGCACCTGCACTATGCTGCCACCTACAGACCATTCTGCACGCTGTTTGTAGCACGCTTACCAACTTACAGGATAACGGCGCGAAAGTTCGATTTGTTATTTCAAATTTAAGGTTTTCATTTGACTCACCCTCGTACTATCGATTTTCTACCGAGCGCATAGTGCTGCGACTCGTGCATGATTCGTTGTTATATGAGTCGCTGCGTAAATTTTACATTATTTTAAATTGTTTCCAGTCTCTTGCTAATACGACAGTCTCAGTTTATCATTTACCTTTCACTTTACAATAACAAAAGGAAAACGGGACCGCAACCACAAGGCGATGGCACAATTGTCATCTATCAAAATGACACTAAGTCTGAATGAGTCTCTGAAAAGGCATACAAGGGAAATGAGTAGTGTCACAATAAGTTGTCCGGTGAGTGTACCATGTTAAAAGTTTTGCGATGGTGCCAAGAGAATAGAGACTGGAACAACGTTGTGTAGGATCGCGTGCCCTTCTCGGATCAGAGCAGATGCATTCTGCGCCCTGATTCTGAACATATACTCAGTTGGCGCGAGGTGAGAACACGTAACGTACCCAGGAAGTTTGTCGAACATGATATTTTTGTGGTCCAGGTATTATGGTGTGGGGAGGCATGATGTTGCGTGGGTGTACTGACCTACAAATCTTTGGACATCGTACAATCAGCAGTCAACGCTATTGTGACACTATACTGCTCCACCACGTGCTTTTCTTCAGAGGTGTGTCCGACCCTGACTTCATTGTTTATGGATGACAATGGTGCGACCGTCTGGAACAGCGCAGGTGGAGGAGGTCTTGGAACGAGAGGATGTTTGGCCTGTTTCCCGAGCTTAAATCCCATCGAGCACATGTGAGATCCTTTGGGGAGACGTGTTTCTGCACGTCCTCTTGCACCTACGAGCATTCAGCAATTGTCAACCACGCTGATGGGGTAATAGAGCGCCCAACCACAGGAAATCGTTTCCCGATGTAGTGGTCAGCAGGGGAGCGGGTTGCACAGCAACCATCGCCGAACACGGTCATCAGACACCCTATTAAGAACCAACTCCCGCCTTTTCTAATTTTCAGGGGCATCCACAAATCACTACGATTTCATTGCAATTATTGTCTTTAAATAAAAGTGTCACTTCTGTTTGTCTCATTCCGTATTTCTTTCAGATACCTTCTGTACTGTACCAGCTTTCTCTATGTATCGGCAGAGTTTACTTGATACAACATGCAAAAGCTACTCTCGTCCTTAAGTTTTACACTCCAGTGTGTATACTACTAAACGGCTGTTCTGGTTCTTGGTTCGTGGTCCACGTTTCTAGTTGCTCGCTGCCAGTCTAACGGCGTACAGCGGCACCAAAAGTTTGATTTCCAATATTTCATATAACTACTTACCAAATTTAAAAATTTAAAATGCTGTTATAATTTGAATACTTTAAGAGATATAAAATTACATTAAGGGTTTAACACAGTACGACAACTTTTACTTTCAGGAACAGTGTGTAAGTCACGAGGAAGCGCAGATCACGACACACAAGTTACCCACACTTCATACATCCAGTATTTGAGAATGAGAGCACTTAGCCACTTCCAACAAACCTTAAATGTCATTTTAAAACTTTATAAAAAAGAAACGTTTCCCGCCTACACCTCCCACGAAATGACGAAAGGAAAAAAGTTTATCGCTTACTACATTTTCTGTTCATGAAGTAAAACTGCCACACCTGTATGACGTTTTAATTTATTACTGCTTTACTAATAATTTTGTTCGCAACACGTTTTACAGACATTATCCACATACAGCACTGAATGTACCTGCAAAATTATATCATTGTACTACACATAGTTCAGAAGAAACAACGTCATAAATATTGAGATGCGTGAGAAAAGCTTTTGCTTAAGATAGAGGGCGAATTATCCACACTATATTCATCCAGTGTTTCATAATGAGAGCACTTAGCGACTTTCAACAAAATTTAAACAAAATCTCAAAGCTTTACTAAACGTCACCTCGCTTACACGATTAATGTCAAATATTCAACACATTAAATCAGTTGTAAAGTAAGATTACAGCTCTTCATACAATGGAGATCGATTGTTCAAGGAATCTGTCATTTACTGCCACATTGAATGTGGGGCGGGTAAAAAGTAGTGGCAACACTGTTGTAATTCATACCAAACTTTACTGAGAGACGTTCACTGTGTTATTTGCTGTCAAAACAAGCATAATCGCACCCCCCCCCCCCCAAACACACACACACATATGGAAAGCGTCGTACACCATCAGGACGTCCGTCTCTGACGATGTCTCGTAAGGACCGTCCTATGGCACTGATGAGGCCTTCTCGTGTGCTATAGCGCGTGCCACGAAGGAGGGCCTCCATTTCGGCGAACAGACCGTAATCCCTCGGACTCACATGGGGTGAATGCAGTGGATGCTCCATGCCATGTATGCGCGAGCTCCTGCGCGGGGTTCACTGTGGGGCATCCATTGTTACGAAGTCCATCGGCGATCCACATCCAGCACGAAGGCTAGGAGCTCAGTTACCATGTTGTCCGTGAAGTTCGTCCCGAACGGGGCTGATCTTGAGCCACATCATCCATGCTACACTGAAACACTTCACCCACAGTATAATCTGGCAATGGTGCATCACCATATGCCTCAGGCAGCCCCTGAAAAGGTTGTGCGCACCAACCAAGTGCCACTCCATTCTTGATCCACGTACGTTGTCCGTGTTTCCTGATCATACTGTTAGGACCCGTGAACTGCCCTCCCGCAATTTCAGAGCGTACACATTGTAATTGACTTAACACAGCCGTCGCCACTCAGTGCTATCCTTCAACTGATCTTCTGCTATCAGCTGCAGATAGCGCCCATGCCATTTCACGCACATCCTTCATGTTGCGGCAGTGTTGCCACACTTTTCATCCAACCCTCGTATTACATAGCTTCCCAACGTGATACGGAAAAGTAATGTAGCAGAATTAGATGTCAACAGTTCAACTGTCCAGCATTTCATGTAATCAAAATTCACCAGCGACCTGCGAAATATCTTAGTCACTCTGTGTCCCATTCCTTCTTCAGTGCAACCTACATGAATTATTAAAAACAACTTTCATGCAAAATTCTACTTGTGCTCTTCACAGATTATGTCCCTAGACTAATGGATAGAATCAACTACGAGTATTCTAGACTTCTATAACTCCCAAAAGAGCTTTTGATTCGGTATCGCATCGATGAGTATTTCAGATTCGTGTGGAATATCCATTTGTGACTGAAGTAGGCGGTTTTTGACTGTCACAGCGCATCGCATTATTATAAAAGCAAGGTAATCAAGAGACACAGAAATTTGATGTGCCGCAAGGAAGTGAAATGAAGCTACTATCGTTTACATTATCTGTCAACGGATTGTGGGAAGTGTTTAGCTCCAGTTTCAGACTTTTCGTAGATTTGGAATTGTTTGGGAAGTGAGTTATCTGATAACGTTGCAGTCATATCCAGCCAGATTTTGATAAACTCCCACCCTGTTAGAGAGACCGAGGTCTAGCTCTCAAAGTAGAAATGTGTAAATATATGCGCTTTGACAAATGTAGAAATCAAACAGTTTTTGACTTCGCAAGTAGTGCATCACAGACGGAGCAGGAAATGCCATGCAGATACCTGACTGCAACGTGGGTGTAGATTATGTAAAACGGTTTCATCAGGATATGCTGCAAGGAAGTAGGGAATATTAGAAAACCACAAATGCTCTGCTCAAGAGAGTTTTAAAGAAATATTTGTAAGGCCTATAATGAGACACTGTAAAAATGAGTAGAATATATTTTGGGTTAGAATAAAAGGGAAATCGAGAGTGTACAAAGAACAACAACGCAAGAGGCCACATGTTCGATGTTTCGAGAGAGTATGAAAGAAGTAATGAAAACTCTGAAATGACAGGCGCTGTTGCACTTAGAATTTTCAAAGATTCAGTTTGCAAGGGCGGAATTTTTATGTGCTTTCCATAAGAATCGTGATTAAGAATTAGACCAATAACAACTGTTAACAGTTGTGTCTAAACAATTAATCCTCTCAAATTCTATCCGCGGGTGTTATGATGCGATAAAAAGTGTCCTTTGTCACATAGATTATAGTAATTTTCAGAAGATATGTGCATACATAAAATTAAAATTTATGAATCTTTGTTTCATTTGTGACCTGAAATTATGAAACTACTGTACACGTTAATTATTTTTTACCACATGACTGTCATATGAGTTCCTAATGTTCTCGTTGTTGTTGTGGTCTTCAGTCTGAAGAATGGTTCATTCAGCTCTTCATGGTGGCTATCCTGTGCATGTCTTTTCATCTATGCATAACTGCCACAACTTACATCCACATGCACCTGTTTACTGTAATCAAGACTTAGTCTTTGCCTGCAGTTTTTAACTTCTCGTCTCTCTCCATTACTAGATCGGCTGTTCGTACATTTATCAAGATGTATTTTATCCTACATCTTTTCTTACAGTGAAATAGTTCCGTAAATTTCTTTTCGTCCTGATTCGCTTCAGAACATTTTCATTAACAATCATATCTAATCTTCTACATCCCTTGGTAGCACTACATCTTAGAAACTTCAATTCTTATCTATCTCTATTGTCTATCGACCACGTTTCACATACATATAAGAATACTCACCAGAAAAATCCTTTGAGAAAAGATTTCGTAACAGTTCACCTTATATTCAATGTTAACGGATTTTTCTTTTTAGAAGAGTTTTTCTCGCATTTTCTGCATTTTGTATCCTCCGTATTAGGCCGTCATTTACGTTGCTGCTCAAACAGCAAAACTCGCCTACTACTTTCTTTCCCAATCTGATTCCCTCAGCATCGCCTGATTTGTTTCGATTACACCTCATCATTCTTGTTCTGCTTTTGTTGGCGTTCATCTTATAACCTCTTTTCGAGGCGCTATCCATTCCGTTTGACTAATCTTCCAAATCCTTTACCGTTTTTCACAGAGTTGCTACGTCATCTGCAAACTGTGAACTTCAGTCCATTTTCCAAGTGTCTCCTTGGTTTCCTTTATTGCTTCCTCTACGCCGAGATTGAATAACAAGGGAGGAAGGCCTCTCTTTCTCCCTTCTCAATCACTGCCTACCTGTCATGTCCTTTGATTCTGATAACGCATTCTGATTTCTGTGTAAGTTGTAGACAACGTTTTACTCCCTATATTTTATGCCTCCTACCTTCCGAATTTCAAAGAGTGTATTCCAGTCAGCATTGTAGAAGTTTTGCCTAAATCTACGCTTGTTATAAATATAGGTTTGTCTTTCTTGGATTCATCTTCTCAGATAAGTCGTAGCGTCAGTATTGCTTCCCGTGTTCTAAATTAATTTTACCCCATATCGGCTCCTAAAAGTCTTTCCATTCTTCTGCCGACAGTTTTAGTATTTTACAACCTTGACTTATTAAAAAGGCCGTTCGATAACACTCACTCAGCGCCTGCCTTCCTTGAATTCTGATAATAAAGGACATATGATCCTGAAGAAAATATTGCCACTTACTACTAACATTTGTTTATTTCGAACATGTTTTCGTTTTATTGGCCTATCATCAGAAAACAATTGACAAGCGTCCACAGGTGTGTCAGAAACCAGGCTTTAGAAACAAAGATACTTTCAAGAGGCACAGAATCTTCGATGAGAAATTCCAAATCGAGCGCTCATCATTCATGTTGTGCAGCAAGGGTGTCAAATTACGGTATTAAATTATGGTTTGCATAATGGATGGATCTAACAGAACACATAAATGGAACAAACAATATTAAAGTATACAAGTCGTATGAATATATTATTACAGGTTGTGAGGAAAACAAAGTAAGTTATATGACAGTTCTATTCCGATACAAGTTTGTGGATGTAAATGTAATCATTGCAATTCATATCTGGAAATATGTGGAAAGATGACTAGATCACGTGAAGCTTTAGAGTAGGGTTATTTACAACTGTAACTCATTATCCAGAACCAGATGGGAGTTTTGAGCTAAACAGGTCTACTTGTTTGCTTCATATGCTTACATAGTTGGAATCGCAAACGATGGCGGTCGAATTTAGACTTGTTCTGCACATCGACGTCACGCATACTCCAACAGCCAATGAGCGTTTAGTAGTGTCCTGAGCGCTCTGCTCTCAATGCCGTAGCTTATACGAGCATTGAACGTGATCGTAGCGAATTGTTTAGTGAATTTATATTTAATTTGTTGCGAGCTGTCATTGCTGATGGTGTTGGCAAGTAATAAATTCTGCGAGAGACATAATCTGCAGGATATACGCTTCCTTGAAGCGGAAAGCATGTGCATGCGCGAACCGCAACTGTCGCTTGCAATCGTCAACAATGCCATTCCCGTCCGTGCCTCGACATGCACGAACCGCCATCGTTCGTGCATCGGACTATAACAGGCAAGTTTTTCCCTTTGTTTGATACGTGTATGGTCGAGTCGGCGTAAGATGATACCTGACAACGGGCGGTGCTGTTCTTAGCTTTCAACTACGGAGCGTTAACGGCTGCAGGCGAAAACATCAGCCGCTTATAGAGCTCCAATAGCACTACGGCTTCCCATAGAGACGTTTAAAAAGTCGTATTGCGTTACTAGTTGAGGTAAGAACGCGAAGCAGCCGCGTCCAGCCCACTTCATCTTAAACGAAATGGGAGACCGATCGCTTCTTACATCGCTTGTCGCAGGCAACCTAATGGATCGCAAGCAACTGTGCACACAATATGAGTGCGTTGCTTGGTTTGCTGCTGTGTGTGGGAATATGGCTGCGACTCGTTTCTCTGTTTATTAAGCATTGTTTGCAATTTTGTTTCGTTTCGTCTTGCCCACGTTGACTAAGAAATTTACGTTAGAATTTATAGTGATCCAGGGACCAGGAACAACTCAGAGAAGAGATGTGGAAGCTGGAGTTGCCATTTATATTTACAAGTAATACAAAATAAACCCTCTATTTTTGCAGTGATTAGCATTTTGAAGCTTGTGCTATAGAAGTAGAATTGATGTGAAGTTCATCGTAATAGTCGTTATACAACGGACTCTCTCTTATGATTCAGAGTTATTTGTGAAATTACTACACGTATCATTAAAGTTTTTAACACCCCAACAGAATGACCTCATACCTGCAGTAATGTTAAGAGTACATTTTAATTTAAATGTTCAGTGCAAATCTATTATACAGTTATACTCAAGTCCTTTGTCATTTCAAGTAATCTTAACTCCTCTACATACAATTTACAACAGGAGTTGCGATAATCATTCGAGCTGCTATCGACATCTGTTTAGACACACCGAGTAAAATGTGCAAATACTTACAGTTAAATTTTAAGACTGATGAATAAAAAGGAACTGAGGATGAAACCTGAAACCAATTGTATTGGCACAATGGAAAGATGTAAACAACCAATTTGGTGTCAGTACAAAATATAATATATTCTGTAAAGTAACGAACAGTTCCGGACAAAAATGTTTTAGAACAAGTTCAGTGAATTATAATTCTTATTTATTTTACATTAACGTTTTATAAGTATTCGTGGGGATACACAAAACAGCTGCAACTACTGCTAAACAAAACAGTTCTTTTTCCATAGTAACACTTCCCGACACGGCGACGTTCGTTATACTGATTGAAATAACTGGGCAAACTGTTCGTATGTGGTATGTCGAGGCGAGTGATCGATAGCAGGCGATATCGCATGCGACGGATTGCTGCACTCCATCTCTCGTTTGTAGGGCCCTCTATATCGACTCGATTATGTTACAGTACTTCTGTGTGGACTTTGTATCTGTGTGTTCCTTCAGCACATGTCTAGTAAAAGTGGAGTCAGACTCCAGCTACGTTCATACACAGTCGGTCTAGCTGCTATTGCCATGCCTGTTTGTCCAATACACAATTTGTTACAGTCAATGCAAGTCATTTTGTAAACACCAGTATTACTAAACAGGGGAAAGTAGAGTAAAACCGGGTGTACTGGTCAAACCGGATAGCTTCAGATTTCCATGATTACTGCTGTCATCGGCCTAATAACACTCAGAACTACAAGCAGTCGTCATTTTGGGTGTTGTAAAGAACTGTCATTAGCGGCCGCCTCTTGCTTTTCCTTCTAGTTCTTTGATGTTGGCGCTTCTTGAAGCAGTGCCTTGAAAAGAAACATTACCTCGTTGGAAAACAGTTAAATAACTATTTCTATTAAGCATGTTTTTAGTGTATTTCAATCTTTGTATTCTGCACATAATGTGGATGCTAACTTCTCAACGCTATGTTTTGTTCAGTTTTAACTGTATGGCAAAATCAGATATAACGGATGAGGCAAAACTGGGTTGTAAAAAGCTTGTAATGCCTCCTCCAATTTAGGCTGACTTGGTAGAAAGTCGTCAGCAACCCATCGACACAAATCAGGCGATGCTGAAGGAATTGAGACACTAAAAGTAGTATATGGGTTTTGCTATTTCAGCAGCAACGAAAATGTTGACGACATAACAAAAACGACATTAAATGCAGAAAATGCAGGAAAATTTCTTCTAAAAAGAAAGATACGTTAATACCGAATGTAAAAACAAGTGTTACGAAATCTTTCTGCAGAGAATTTCTCTGGGGAGTGTTCTTATGCGGAAGTGATACGTGGACCATAAACAACACAGACAAGATGAACTGATGTTTTTAAAATGTAGTGCTACCGAAAGTTGCTGATGATTAGATAGGATAATAAACGAATGTGTTCTGAAGCGAACCGCCAAGAAAAGAGATTTATGGAACAACTTCACTGTAAGAAATGGTAGAGGATAGTGCCCTTCTTGATACATCGAGGGAGAGTTAATTTGATAATGGGAAGAAATGTTGAGTTAAAAATTGCGGGCAGAGACCAATTGTTGATAACAGCAAACAGGTTCACCAAAAGGAGAAAGGGCAAAGCAGTAATACTGATCTCGCCATAATCTCCTCGCCATACAAACATGATCTGGAACTTGAAGAAAAAGCCAGGAAAGGTAAAGAAGACAACAGAAACTCAAAACGAAAAGTTTTTTTGAGGGACAAACAAAAGGGTCAATCTGTAGCGAAGGCGAGGTAGCAGAAAACGACTCTTGGAAAGACTAGACCAGTTCAAAAAAATAAAAAAAAAGATTGTTTGACTTTATAAGGTGAAGAAGACCCAGACGAAGCATGCATATTTTGTAATGGGCTATATTCGGACTCGTTATTTAAGGAGGGATGGATCCAGTGTCTACCTCAAGAATAATGTTCCAGTGCTGAGGAAGAAGATAACTACTTCACCTGTGATTTCTGTTCTTAATTACGTTTGTTTTCTGGTTTTATTAGGGCGAGTTATTGAGAAGTTTTCGATCGTGTTGAGCCACAGTCATATGGTATTTTTTGAAAGAATACACCACCATTTGGTTGTATATTATTGTATTTTTCTTGTGTACAATCTAGATTTCGGCTTTTACGCCATTATCGAATACAATGTTTTTAGATCTGTAACATCTCATACCTGATAAAGTCAGCCCAAAGCAGGTAAACATAAGACTTGTACTTACATGCTTTGGGCTGACTTCAGCAGATACGAGGTGTTACTGGTCTAAGAACATTGTAGTTGCTAATGGCGTAAAAGCCGAAATTTAGATTTACAGAAGAAAAATATAGTAATATACAATCAAATGGTGGTGTTTTCCTCCAAAAAATGTTATTGGGACCTTTGCCTATATTAGTGACATGTTTTGAATTTTTGATTTTTTAAAAAAATTAGGTTTGGTACTCAAGAAATATTTTTTGTATTCGTTGGTAGAATATTTTAGGATTTCTATATGTTTTCATATTTTTTTGTAGCAGAATAAACATTTTTTCTTGTTTTCAAGTTTTTCCATTCATGTAAGTGGGTACTCTGTTTTACCCAATGGGTGGGGCAAAACTAGTTTTTTGTACAGTACCTAACTAGGTTTATTATACTTTATGCTGCAATGATTTGTTCTGAGTTGAAACCGGTTTAGTATCGCGTTATTTAATGTACAGGGTGATTCAAAAAGGACTTTTCAACTTTAAAAATTCATATACATTTACTGAAAGAAGATATAGAACTGGATTTAATGTTATTTTGTAGGGAAACACATCAAGTTTTTTTACCTTAAACTAAAGATATTTATGTGGCTTCCGTTGGTTAGCCTGCACACATCGGAAGTCAATTTCTTCCTAAACTTGCTGTAACATTGCAGGTGTAATATGCTCAGTGGCGGCGTAAATTCTTGCTCTATTTCAGGTAGAGAAGCATGTACAGGAGGTACAAACACAATATCCTTCATGAATCCCCCCCAAAAAAATCGAGTGGTGCCAGATCTGGGAAACGTGGGGGGCATGGAATTGGCGCATCACGGCCGATCCATTGACCTGGAAAGCGGTCACAGAAAATCTCGGACGTTAGCCAGGTAGTGGGGTGGTGCACCATCTTGCATAAAGTAAACATTTCGTTCTTGGTCATCCTCAACGATCTGTGATACCAAAAATTGTTGTAATATAGGTACACTATACCGTTGATGGTTCTCTCACGGGAAAAAAGGGGCCATACAAACATGTTGCAATGTTTGATGTATATTATTACTGCCCCAAATCCTACGTTTCCATGTGTTAACCTTGCCACTCAAGTGAAAAGAAGACTCTTCCGAAAAGATGATTTTGTCCAAGAAATGTTCATCCTAATGTAATACATTTAACATAACCGCACATAAGTTCTTGTGAGCAGTTTTATCAGTGTCTTTTATTGCTTTCTGTGCGATTTCAAATGCAAACGGTTTTTCAACACACGCTAAACAGTCATATGTGGGATTTGCAGTTCGCGAGATGCACCCGGGTCGATTTCGTAGGGCTGTTGACAAAACGTTGTCTCACTCGCTCAACAACGTCGTCAGATATGCTTGGACAACCTGATGATTTCTCATGTCTTATCGAGCACCCTGTTTCTACAAAACATTTATGCCACATAAATTGTAGGCCGAGTGGGAGGATTTTTAACGTACTTGGTAAGGAAATTACGCTGAACTGTTGTCGCCGACTTCGATTCTTCAAACCAAAACACACAGCTAGCACGCTCGGGACCCAGTGAAGGCAGCCATCTTTAACGCAACTGCCGCTAGTGCTCCTTACGGTGCGATTCGTCATAGCGGACTAAGCGAGACAAAACTTGTACTTCCCTACAAATTGACGCTACAATCACCTCTGTAGGTACTATGAATTAATTTATAAGAATATTCAAAATTGTATAGTCCTTCTTGAAACACCCTGTATAACGATCTGAATAATCTTAATTTGGAAACTTAATGATAGTTGAAACTAATCTATATGAATTAAAAGTTAAGAGGTTTTACCCTACTTTCCCCTAAATCTGTTTTATTCTCGCTGTTGAATGAGATATAAATTGTGAAACCGTTTACATAAAATGGCGTTTTAAAGTTACGAGATTTGAGAGTTTTGGCTAATTTTTTGAATGATTTCCCTAAGTATGGGATCTCATAACTAATGAGGAAGTATTGAATAGGATTGGGGAGAAGAGAAGTTTCTGGCACAACTTGACCAGAAGAAGGGATCGGTTGGTAGGACATGTTCTGAGGCATCAAGGGATCACCAATTTAGTATTGGAGGGCAGCGTGGAGGGTAAAAATCGTAGAGGGAGACCAAGAGATGAATACACTAAGCAGATTCAGAAGGATGTAGGTTGCAGTAGGTACTGGGAGATGAAAAAGCTTGCACAGGATAGAGTAGCATGGAGAGCTGCATCAAACCAGTCTCAGGACTGAAGACCACAACAACAAAACAACAAGTATGGGATGGTTAGCCTGAGTCGAAACAAGGCCCCGGGGGTAGACAACATTCCATTAGAACTACCGACGGCCTTGGGAGAGCCAGTCCTGACAAACTCTACCATCTGGTGAGCAAGATGTATGAGACAAGCTAAATACCCTCAGACTTCAAGAAGAATATAATAATTCCAATCCCAAAGAAAGCAGGTGTTGACAGATGTGAAAATTACCGAACTATCAGTTTAATAAGTCACAGCTGCAAAATACTAACGCGAATTCTTTACAGACGAATGGAAAAACTAGTAGAAGCCGACCTTGGGGAAGATCAGTTTGGATTCCGTAGAAATATTGGAACACGTGAGGCAATACTGACCCTACGGCTTATCTTAGAAGCTAGATTAAGGAAAGGCAAACCTACGTTTCTAGCATTTGTAGACTTAGAGAAAGCTTTTGACAATGTTGACTGGAATACTCTCTTTAAAATTCTGAAGGTGGCAGGGTTAAAATACAGGGAGCGAAAGGCTATTTACAATTTGTATAGAAACCAAATGGCAGTTATAAGAGTTGAGGGGCATGAAAGGGAAGCAGTGGTTGGGAAAGGAGTGAGACAGGGTTGTATCCTCTCCCCGATGTTATTCAATCTGTATATTGAGCAAGCAGTGAAGGAAACAAAAGAAAAATTCGGAGTAGGTATTAAAATTCATGGAGAAGAATTAAGAACGTTGAGGTTCGCCGATGACATTGTAATTCTGTCAGAGGTTGCAAAGGACTTGGAAGAGCAGTTGAACGGAATGGACAGTGTCTTGAAAGGAGGATATAAGATGAACATCAACAAAAGCAAAACGAGGATAATGGAATGTAGTCGACTTAAGTCGGGTGATTTTGAGGGTATTAGATTAGGAAATGAGACATTTAAAGTAGTGAAGGAGTTTTGCTATTTGGAGAGCAAAATAACTGATGATGGTCGAAGTAGAGAGGATATAAAATGTAGACTGGCAATGGCAAGGAAAGCGTTTCTGAAGAAGAGAAATTTGTTAACATCGACTATACATTTAAGTGTCAGGAAGACGTTTCTGAAAGTATTTGTGTGGTGTGTAGCCATGTATGGAAGTGAAACGTGGACGATAAATAGTTTAGACAAGAACAGAATAGAAGCTTTCGAAATGTGGTACTACAGAAGAATGTTGAAGATTAGATGGGTAGATCACATAACTAATGATGAGGTGTTGAATAGGATTGGGGAGAAGAGGAGTTTGTGGCACAACTTGACTCGAAGAATGGATCGGTTGGTAGGACATATTCTGAGGCATCAAGGGATCACCAATTTAGTATTGGAGGGCAGCGTGGAGGGTAAAAATCGTAGAGGGAGAAACAAGAGATGAATACACCAAGCAGATTCAGAAGGATGTAGGTTGCAGTAGATACTGGGAGATGAAGAAGCTTGCGCAGGATAGAGTAGCATGGAGAGCTGCATCAACCAAGTCTCAGGACTGAGGACCACAACAACAACATGGGATGGAACATTAGCTCATTTTAGATATTATCGTTGGTAATGAGGGCGTAAATGTGGGCACGACTTTTGTTCTTTGTTTCTCATATAGATTATTGTCAACTATGTCAGGGCTATAACTATTGCAAGATGTAACAAATTTAATTGTGCCTTGTTCGGTTTAAAACCTCTGGTTTGGCATTGGTGTGGAAATGGTGCACCATAGAATGGAAGGCAGCGTGCCTATGTGTTAATGGATGTTGTAAACAAGAAGTTTATACGGTGTCTGTTATAGCAGATTTTCTGTAAATGTTGTATTTGCGAAATGTCTATGTTAAGATACAAAAAGTTCACCAATCACCACGGTGAACTGTATGTATATATAAAATTATTCTACTAAGAAATGACGAAGAATCCATAAACATTATGTGTTACTTATTATAATCCCACGAAACGCAGTGCCGGTATATTTCCTCACCATTTTCAGAGCAACTATTCGGTCACCGCAGGGGGCGACCTACAACGAGTCGAGTTCTCATTCCTTAAGGCACGCAGTGAAATTAGTAGCCCAGTTCCTGCCTTTTATGTTTCGCGCGTGTCGCACCGGCCATGTAGCGGAACACTTCCTCCGTACGGGCCGCGGTCTGGATTCCTAGCGTTCGTCTCGTCAACAGATAGAGGGGCAGGCGCCGCCTTTACTATCATCAATAACAGTTGATAACGTCAGGACATCTACACCTTGTTTGATCTATGATCTGATTCTTCAAGAAAGAGCAATATGACATACTGCAATTGGATTCGTTCTTAGCGGTGACATTACTTGCTTGTAATATGGGTCCACAGAGCTACAAATGTTTCAAATGTCATCATCTTGGTTTCAGCTGTTAGAATACTGTTTTATGGTATCACTTGCGTCATTAAGCGATTTTCAAGTATAAAATTTTGACATTTAGGTTTACGTTAGTTAGAGATAACAACGTAATATTACGTTCTGTTCTAAAAGCTGAAAATAAGACGACGACGTTTTATAAATTTTTAAAGGTACGTTATAACCTGACACTTTCCTCCGAAAATCTCGAGTGTCGGATAGAAAACTGCTTACTTGACGTACTGCCAGAAATCACTAGAAATTTATATCAGCGATATGTATATAACAGTTCTCGAAATGCCAAAATTTCTGATAAATGTATGGCCCGCTTAGATCGTTTGCATTTGACAGTTATTGCACGATACATACAAATGTGTCCTGCGTCGTGCTTCTCTTTCGTTCTGCCTGGCGTGGAAAAAAAAAATATCGGCCTGGGTAACTGTTCTAAAGACGTCAGGAAAGGAGAAAAAACGTCCTTTATGGATTCGAGAGAGATTTTAAAACGATTTCTTTTGTAATGAATAAAACCAGCTAACGTCGATAAGTTTACTATTAAAACTGGTCCACTTATACGAGGGAGTGCAGGCAAGTAATGTCTCCGAATTTTTCATGTGAAAACTCTTAAATCTTTCTAAATAAAACAAACTTTATTAACATTCTACATCTTTATTCTTCATGCCTACGTAATTATTTCACTACATAGTCATCCGGGTGACGAACACATTCCTCCCAACGAGAGATCAGCTTGTTGGTACAGTCATTGTCGAATGTCTGACTTCGTTGACGGAAAACTGTCTGAAGATGAACCTGAAAAGATTCGAAAACCGCTTCATGGAATAATAAATAACTTTTCAAAAAAGTGACTGGTTGCAGTTTTATATGTTTACATCCTCTTGTAAATGTTTACCGAGAACCAGTTTTCAAGACAGTTGATAAATGTATTGACAATAATGCGAACAAGTGGGAAGCACATGATTATTCCTTCTTTCTGCACAAAAATTTTATTGCTGGAGAAGGAGTAGTTACAATGAAGCACTAACGTAAATATTCCAGTAAGTTCGGCTATTACACCCTGCGATAATGTTTTGTGTGTCAGGAGATTATCTCGGAAGTTTCATCCACAGAGATGTTGGTGTTAAAGAGTGGTAATATTGAAAGAAACAAATCTAGCTCTATGTGCAATGGTAATGGATCTAACTGAGTCAGCTATCTCTTAACTTTTGACCGAGTAATTGGTATGGCATGTGTAGTGCGTTTCCAGCAGGGTATTCAATTTTTTGGAAATTAAACAGCGAGCATTGTTAATCGCATTAAAGAACAACCTTACTGGCACATTTTCTTTATGTGTTTTAAATTGGGCCCTCAATCTTGGTGTCAATGGATTCGTTATTTTTAGAGAACTTTTTCCATATTTATTAAGCAATAATTGTGATTTTGAATAGCCTTTCTAATTTAAATATGAAATTTTTGGTAAGAACAGACTTCATTTCAAAGGTATTTTCAGGGGAAAAGTTGAGTATCCTTGAAATACACTCATGCTCATAAATTAAGGATAATGCTGATACATGGTGAAACAACGCTCTGGTGGGCGGTTTGCGGGTTTAAATCACCTCGGGGTATGACCTTGTGGTTCATTTGACCAGCAGTCGTCGCACGGTGGCGCTGGCAGCAGTCCACATACGCAGAGATGTGTGGTGCATGTCAGAGTACGGTGCAGCGAATTAGTGTGCAGACGTTTTCAGACGTGCTAATGCTGACTGTGTGTTGAAAATGGCTCAAAGAACACATATTGATGACGTTATGAGGGGTAGAATACTATGGAGACTGGAGGCTGGTCACACACAGCAGGTCATAACACGGGCCCTCCGTGTGCCACAGAGTGTGATCTCAACATTGTTGCAACGGATCCAGCAGACAGAAAACGTGTCCAGGTGCTACAGTACGGGACGTCCACAGTGTACAAAACCACAAGAAGACCGATATCTCACCATTAGTGCCCGCAGACGGCCACGGAGTACTGCAAGTAGCCTTGCTCGGGACCTTACTGCAGCCACTGAAACAGTTGTCTCCAGACACACAGTCTACAGACGACTCAACAGACACGATTTATTCGCCCGGAGACCTGCACAGTGCATTCCACTGACCCCTGGTCACAGGAAGCCCGTAAAGCTTGGTGTCAAGAACACAGTACATGGTCAATGGAACAGTGGTCCCTCGTTATGTTCACAGACGAGTCCAGGTATAGTCTGAACAGTGATTCTTGCCGGGTTTTCATCTGGCGTGAACCAGGAACCAGATACCAACCCCTTAATGTCCTTGAAAGGGACCTGTATGAAGGTCGTGGTTTGATGGTGTGGGGTGGGTTTATGGTTAGTGCACGTACACCCCCGCATGTCTTTGACAGAGGAACTGCAGCAGGTCAAGTGTATCCGCCTTTTCAGGGGTGCAGTGGGACCCACCTTCCTCCTGATGGATGATAACGCACGGCCCCACCGAGCTGCCATCGTGGAGGAGTACCTTGGAACAGAAGATATCAGGTGAATGGAATGGCCTACCAGTTCTCCAGACCTAAACCCCATCGAGCACGTCTGGGATGCTCTCGGTCGACATATCGCTGCACGTCTTCAAACCCCTACGACACTTCAGGAGCTCCGACAGCCACTGGTGCAACAGTGGGAAGCTATACCCCAGCAGCTGCTCGACCACCTGATCCAGAGTATGCTAACCCGTTGTGCGACCTGTGTACGTGTGCATGGTGATCATATCCCATATTGATGTCGGGGTACATGTGCAGAAAACAGTGACATTTCGTAGCACAAGTGTTTCGGGACGGTTTTCTTAACTTATCACCAATACCGTGGACTTACATATCTGTGTCGTGTCTGCAGTTGTCCTTAATTTATGAGCATGACCTACGTTTTGTGAGCAGCGACTTTCGTGTTCACGTTGTCTGCTTTGGTTATTAGGAAATTGCTGAACGCTAATTTACGACTGATACTATTCATGGATAAAACCTTCTTTAGTATTAACAGGATCAGAGACTGTAACGATCCTGAGTTGTTTCTATCTTTTCTAAATTGAATCAATCTATTCCGCCCTCTTTGCATTTATCTGTGCGATATCGCTATTGTCGGTGCTGTGTGATTCTCGGATTTTGTTGGACAGATTGGTTTATTAACACACTTTTCGGTTCTTACTTTTCCTTTATCGATTTCATAGTTCCGTATGTTTTTATGCAAGAATACAAGAACTCCAAAAAGTCAGTCATACATCCCGTAAAGTAACATGAAACAACGTAACAACTCAATACATAAAGAATAACTTTATTGTCAGCTTTCAGAATGACAGTAAACATTTATACCGATATCAAGACTTAAATGTAAATCTGTGATATATCTGTAACTTTGGCTTTCTGATTGCGCCATTCAGGTATGCTATTCTAGAAAAAGTCAGACAAGTTTGAAACTTTTATACACTGTTAATTAAAAGTTGTATACGGTTTGATGTTAATAATGGAAATTATGGAAAAGAAGTGTAATATTTATGAACGCTTGTAATTGTGAAGTAGTGTCTGTGAATATTTTGCTTCAGGATGAAATAAATCAAGAAGATGAGCATGACAAATACTGCTCTGCTATCATTTCAAAACCTGAATCCATATGACCCAAGCTTTTGTTACCATGTTTCAGCCCCTGGACAACTGCTGCCATCAAGAACAAGTTCTTGCGTATAATAATTCTCTCACTCGACTTTACTTATGTAAAATCGCTGATAATTTACTGTGTTCGTTGTCAAAAGTACTGCGTAATTTCAGTATTTCCAGAAACCTTCTTGCGAAAAAAAAGTCCACACACTGTATTTTGTGAGAGGTTCTCTCTACAGAAATCTCTACTGGCTTTTTGCAAAGGTTTTACACTTCGAATAGTATGATGAATAACAGAGAGCAAAGGCATTACCACTTTGAAGGACACAAATCCTGGACGAGCCCCCAATTGCGGACTTTCAATTAACAAATGAGGTTTAGTGGCCCTCAACTACGTACCCTCAGACTCAGAATTGAAATATTAAAAGTTTTGGCTGGTTTCGTTATCTAGGGGCTCGGATATGTAGTTGCTGCATTACGGACCAAATACTGCTATACTGCTGAGTCTACAGTATACAATATGAATATACACATAAATCGAATGGTCGATGGTTCCTCTCACTGGGCAATTGCGAATTTTGAATGAATAGAAATTTATAAATGAAATACTGCTATTAAATAAAATCTGCAGGTGCTATTCTTAACCACTTTAAATGATGAGTACGATAGTAGACGTACCTTTAAGAATGCTGTTTATTACTATCTTGCGTATAATCATTCTCTCACTCGACTTTACTTATGTAAAATCGCTGATAATCTACTACAATTGTATCCCAACATTCTTGTATATGATCCGTAAGCATCCTGGTGTGTACGAGGAACTGGTTACAAGTCGATTTCCCTAACGACTTACGCAAATAAAGCTAGTAAAAGTCAGGAAGCTAAGAATGTTGTCAAAAGATATTTGCCACTTCGTTAATAGCGACCAACGCGCAACTTTCGTTGCGCATCGTAACTTAGAGCACGGTCACCTCCTCGGATTTTAAGGTTAATCTATGGTTTGGTTTCTTTTTTTGTTTTTTTTTTCTGTTTTAGAAAGAAAGGCAGTCTACACTTAAACGTTGTTTTTCGATTTTTCTGATTCTGACGGGCTGTGACACTTCATCAAATGCAGAACTGAATTTTTAAGTAGATCTATCCAACAATAGTTCCTTCCGTCTTTCTTGGTTTGCTCTCAATCCTTGTCCTGTGCTCAGAAGTAGCTTTTTAAAAATTCAAGATCACAACGACTTTATGAAATGTAAAGGTTCTACAGACGCAGTTCTCGCGTTGCGTTTTATAGGGTAAACAAAATACAAGTACAAATGCTTCCATAGGATACGAAAACCAAGAAATAGGTTTATGCTATAGAGAAAGACGGGTAACGAACAATATTAACAAAAAACAAGAGGAAAATATTAGAGTAGAAGACGTAGAGATGAATGTTCGTATTAAAAAGGGTGCAAAGCAGGGTTGCAGTCTTGTACATCTACATACACACGATTACTCTACAATTCACAATTAAGTACCTAGCAGAGGTTTCATCAAGCCACCTACAGCCTATATATCTATCGCTCCACTCTAGAACAGCGCGCGGGAATAACGAACACTTAAATCTTTCCGTGCGAGCTTTGATTTCTTTTGTTTTATTATGATGATCATTTCTCCGTAAGTAGGGGGGCGCCAAGAAAATATTTTCGCATACGGAAGAGAAATCTGCTTACTGAAATTTCATGACGAGATCTTGCCTCGGCGAAATGCGTTTTTGTTTTAACGATTGCCACCTCAATAAGCATATCATATCCATGGACACATTCTCCTATTTCGCGACGGTATAAAGCGAGTTGCCGTTCTTTGAGCTTTTTCGATGTCCTCCGTTAATCCGATCTGATTCGGATCGCACATCGCACAGCATTACTCCAGAAGACAAGTGTAACTGTTCTACCAATAAATCGCAGTCTTTGGTTCACTTTCCTCACAACATTATCTATGTGATCATTCAAATTTAAGTTATTCGTAATTGTAATCCTTAAAGACTTAGCTGAATTCACAGCTTTTAGGTTTGTGCTACAGGGAACATATCAGTGTTATGATAGTCAGTGCAGTGCTGGCAAGGAGTTTCAAAACTTTTTCACTAGTCTTTTAGTTCAAAAAGGGGTCCACTACTCAGGAACACTCATCTTCAATAATTTGCCAGCAACATAAAAAATTTAGTTACAATAAAGATCATGTGTTGCTTGAGGCTTTCCCGACGGACATGTTGTATATATGGTTCTCGGTCGAGACGTCGGATGTCATAGTGAAAACTCCACAATATTTCGTCAGCGCAACTGGCCGACATCTTCAGGTGCGACGAACACACTGCTAAGGCAGGTTTTTTTTTCTTTATTGTGATTTTAAAACCTGTAGAACAGGCAGGCTGGCAGCAGCACAATACGCCGCTCTTCAGCCAAAGATAGTACAATGATATAAGCAGAGAAGATACATGACTTGGAAAAACGGCGGTAAAAACAGTAGACACATGAACAGAAAAAAAAAAAACATGAAGCCGTTCACACTCGATGACAATCCACACTACAAACTGTTGACACGAAGCACAAACACTGAAGATGACGATGGCACTGGTGAACGATGGAGTGTAACGGTGAACACTGAACACTAAACACGACGGCACACACGACACACTGATGGCGATGATCTCCGGCGCGCGAATGTCCACTTAGCGTGTGCGAGTCCGGGGACCTGCCAAGAGGGGAATAAGGGTGAGGTGGGGGAGAGGGGAGAAACAAGGATGCCAATGGCTGAGGAGATGGTGGGAGGAGGAGAGGGACAGGGGAGGGGAAGCCAGGGGAGGAGTGGGGAGAAATGGAGGAGGGAGGGAAGAGGGAGAGAAGGGAGGGAGAGTGCCCAGAAGAACAAACACAGGAGGAGGGTGGGAGGATCAAAGTTGGTAGGAGGGGTAGATGGGGGGGAGGAGGGCATCATCATGGAGAGGGAGCTGGCGGAAGCCACCTTGGGAGAGGGTAAGGAGGGTGGAGAGATGGAGACCGGGTGGGACGTGGGAATACAGGCACGGCAGTGGGCGGGGGTGGGAGAGGATCGGGGAGACTAGCAGGTGAGGAGGATCGAGTTTGCGGGAGGTGTACAGGATCCGTATCCTTTCAAGGAAAAGGAGGAGGTGGGGGAAGGGGATGAGATCGTACAGGATCTGTGTGGGGGAGTGGAGACGGATGCGATAGGCGAGGTGGAGAGCATGGCATTCAAGGATTTGGAGGGATTTATAAAAGGTAGGGGGGGCGGAGATCCAAGCTGGATGGGCGTAACAAACGATAGGGCGGATGAGGGATTTATAGGTGTGGAGGATGGTGGAGGGGTCCAGACCCCACGTACGGCCGGAGAGGAGCTTGAGGAGACTGAGTCGGGAGCGTGCCTTGGGTTGGATTGTCCGGAGATGGGGAGTCCAGGAGAGGCGACTGTCGATGGTGACGCCAAGGTACTTAAGGGTGGGAGTGAGGGCGATAGGACGGCCATAGATGGTGAGATAGAAATCAAGGAGGCGAGAGGAAGGAGTGGTTTTGCCTACAATGATCGCCTGGGTTTTGGAAGGATTGACCTTGAGCAACCACTGGTTGCACCATGTGGTGAACCTGTGGTGTCACCGCCAGACACCACACTTGCTAGGTGGTAGCTTTAAATCGGCCGTGGTCTATTAGTATATGTCGGACCCGCGTGTCGCCACTATCAGTAATTGGAGACCGAGCGCCGCCACATGGCAGGTCTAGAGAGACTTACTAGCACTCGCCCCAGTTGTACGGACGACTTAGCTAGCGATGCAACATTGTCGAAGCCTCGCTCTTGTGCAGAGCAGATAGTTAGAATAGCGTTCAGCTAAGTCAATGGCTACGACCTAGCAAGGCGCCATTAGCATTACATTGCATGTATCTACAGAGTCTCACTTGTATCGTCAAGAGCAATGTACAACAATGATGGATTAAAGTTAAGTATTCCAGCAGCTACGTATTTTTCTTTATAGCATTCATTACGTATCCTGTTTCAGACCTCACGCCAGCCTGCGTGAGTTTAAGGCATGCATTCGGCCTCCTCTCTCAAGTAGTGTGCGTAGTGTTGGCTAACTGCCAACACTACAGAACCGGTCAAGATGGGATTGGAGAAGGTGTTGGGAGCGCTGCAGGGTGGGGGCAAGGGCAAGGAAGGCGGTGTCATCGGCAAACTGGAGAAGGTGGACGGGGGGCGATGGCGGCGGTATGTCCGCCGTGTACAAAAGGTACAGAAGGGGGGAGAGGACGTAGCATTGGGGCACACCGGCGGAGGGGAAAAAGGTGTAGGAATCTGTGTTATGGATGGTGACATAGGAAGGACGGCGGGAGAGAAAGGAGCCGATCAGACGGACGTAGTTAATGGGAAGGGCGAAGGTTTGGAGCTTGAAGAGGAGACCGGAATGCCATACGCGGTCATAAGCACGTTCGAGGTCCAGGGAGAGGAAGATTGCGGAGCGACGGGAATTAAGCTGGTCAGAAAGGAGATGAGTGAGGTGAAGGAGAAGGTCGTCGGAAGAGAAGGACGGCCGAAAGCCACACTGGGTAACGGGAAGGAGGCGGTGCTGGCGGAGATGCTGGTGGATGCGTCGGGTGGGGATAGATTCCAGGACCTTGCTGAAGACTGAGGTAAGGCTGATGGGACGGTAGGAGGAGACGGCGGACGGCGGTTTGCCACGTTTAAGGAACATTAGGATATGGGAGGTTTTCCACAGGTCGGGGTAGTAACCAGTGGACAGGACTACATTGTAGAGCCTGGCCAGGGTGGAGAGGAAAGAGACAGGAGCTTCACGAAGGTGACGGTAGGTGACATGATTGTGACCAGGAGCAGTGTTGCGTTTTGTGCGGAGTGTAGCAATGAGATCCTGTGTAGTGATAGGGGCATTGAGTTCCATGTGTGCAATGTTGTCCAAGTACTGTAAACCAGGAGCGAGGGGAGGGACAGAAGTGTGAGTTCGATCACGGACATCCGGGAAGAGGGAGTAATCGAACTGGGGACCATCGGGGATGGAAAATACATCAGAGAGGTAGGAAGCAAAGTGACTGGCCTTACTAAGGGTGTCAGGGAAGGGGTGATCATCATGGAGAAGAGGATAGTAGGGGGAGGGTTTAGTTCCGGTAAAGCGACGGAAGGCTGACCAGTACTTGGATGAGTTGATAGGTAGGGTAGCATTTAAACAGGTGCATGTCTATCGCTAGTCCCGGCGTTTCTTAGCCGCGAGCAAATTACAAATGTGTCGCTGGAGTTGCTGGTGGTGTCGTAGTGTGTCTGGGTCACGTGTGCGGAGGAAGGCACGGTAGAGACGGCGGGATTCACGGAGGAGGAGGACGGCCTGTAGGGGTAAGGTAGGACGGTGGGGGTGGATGGCGACAGTAGGGACGTGGGCCTCCACAGCCTCAGACAAGGTCTGCTGGAGAAAGGAGGCAGCATGGGTGACATCGTCGGGGTGGTGGTAGGTGAAAGGGTGGCTATCGACCTGGGTGGAGAGGGTATCCCGGTAGGCATTCCAGTTGGCACGGGAATAGTCATGGACGTACTTAGGGGGAGGGTCATTACGAGGGTCGGGGTGGGTGCGACGACCGTCTGAAACGGCGAGGAGGACAGGGAGATGGTCGCTACCAATAGGCTCCAGGACATCCACGGTTATGCGGCCAAGGAGGTTGGGGGAGGAGAGGATAACATTGGGAGTGGAGCTGGATTCGGGATGGGTGTGCTGGGGGATGGGGATGAGGTGGCCTTGAAGGGAGGAGAGGAACCGATGCCACCGCCGTAACTGGGCAGCGGAACGACTATGGATGTTGAGGTCGGCAGTGATCACGTAGGAGGAGAAGGTACGGTCGATGTGGGAGAGGAAGTCGAAGGGAATAGGGGCGTTGGGGCGGACATAGATGGTGGCGCAGGTAACGGTAAGGCTGGGGAAGAAGAGACTAAGGATCAGGTGTTTGTGGGGTCGGGAAGGAGAGGTTGGAGCCGAACGGGGATCTGGCGGTGGTGACCAATGGCCACGAGCAATTGGGAGGGGATTATCGGAGCGGTGGAGGAGATAGGGCAAAGTGTGGACGGTGTGGTGGGGTTGGAGGAATGTTTCATTGAGGAGGAAGGCATCCACATGGTGGGTGGCAATGGTGTGCAGGAAGAGGTTCTTGTTGGCGGGAAGGGAGCGGATATTGTTGAAAAGGATACGTTGCTGTCGCGCCATGACAGAGATTTAAACGAGGGTGTCAAGACGGGAGAAGGTGAAATGGGCCTGGTTGTTGGAGTAGGTGGCATACATTTTGAGTTGGAAAATCGAATGGGAAGCGAGGGATATCTGTTGGAGGGTGTGGGGGCGCTGAAAGAGATGAACATTCTGAAGGACGATGGTGAGGAACCTGATGATGTCCTCAGCGGTGAGGGGGGGGGGGGGGAACGAAGGGAATTGCCAGGAGGGGTGGGGGTGTCCAGAGGACGGACAGGGACAGTGAGTTCAGGAGTGGTCGGAGGGGGTCGGGGGGTTGGGCTTTACACTTTTGGGAGTAGGTGGGATGGGGCAGATTGCAGGTATTGCAGGAGGGAGGGGATTGAAGGTTAGAGCACTGCCGGAGGAAGTGCGCTTGCCTACAATGCAGGTAGGTGGGGGCCTTGCGGCACTTGGCTGTTGGGTGTGCGTTATAGTGCAGACACCTCTGGCAGTGCAGGGATTGAGGAGGGGAACGAGAGGGGTCGACCTTATAGCGCTGGTTGAAGAGGAGGGCACCCTCCTTCAGGAGATGGTCAGTGGAGGGGGTGTCCTCGGAGAAAACCCGTATAAGGTGGGTGGGGCCGGCTGAGTTGAAAATGCTGCGGACCACCCGCACCTTCAGCGTGGGATGCGCCTTGAGCTCTGCCAACATCTCCTCCTCCGTGATCGACGGACTGAGCCGAGTGACCACGGTAGTGAGGGTCGGCGGGTGATGTGGGGGTTGGGGTTGGTGGGTAGGAGATGGAGAAGGAGCAGGGGTGAGGGAGGTGTTGGGTCCAAAACGGGTGATGGGGAGGCGGGAGAGGATGTCAGTATGGAGCGTTGGGCTGGGGGAGGAGATGAGAACAGAATCCCATCTGGGAGTGAGGAGAGAGATGGGGGCACCAGGGAAGTGTTGGCGGAGGAGGAGGGAGAGATTCTGGGCCTCGAGAAGGGAAGGATCGGGACGGGAGAGGAGGTATTTGTATAAAGAGGGGAGGGGGAGAAGAAAGAGGAGGAGGCGGAGGGAGCAGGGCCAGGTGGGGAGACATCCATGGAACCCTGAGGGGGGGAAGGAGGACGGGGCGGGGCCTTTTTGGGAGCGGAGGAGGTGGTGGTGCCACTAGGGCGTTTAACGGCGGCAGAAGGGCGGGTGGTGATATGAGGGACAGGAGCTATAGGGAGGTGGTGGGAAGGGACAGGTCCCAGTGTGGACGCAGCAGTCGGCGCCGGAGATGGTGACGGTGAAGGCGACGGCGACGGCGACGGTGGTGGCGGTGATGGCGAAGGCGATGGGGAGAGTTGGAAATGAGCAGTGGTCCGACGGGCCACCACCCTAGCTGGAGCTGCAGTGACAGGCTGGGTGAGTGGGGGGAAAGGATCACAGGGAGAGGAGCGGGAGGAAGAAGCTGGAGAGGGGGCGACAAAGAGCGAGGGCGAAGGGAGAGTGAGAAGAGGTGGGATGGAAAGAGGGGGGTGTGACTGGGCACACCATGTTATGGTGGTGGTGGCGGTAGAGGGGGAAGTATAAACTATGGCTGTGGTGGTAGTGGTGGTAGTGGGGGTGGGGGCTGACATGACGACAGGGAGAAACAAAAACACACAGAATGAAAAAGAAAGGACAAAAACTGGGGACAGACGAAGACGAAGATGAAGACGAAGATGAAGACGAAGACGGAGGAAGACGAAGACGGACGAAGACCGGAGTCCCATGCTGCTGGCGCTGGCGCTGATTCGACGACGGGTGGCAGGAATGATGCCGCTGCAGCTGCTGCTGCTGCTGCCGCGGACGGGGCCGGGGCCGCTCCTGCTGCTGCTACTGCTGCTGCTGCTGCTGCTGGCTGGACCGCTGCTGCTGCTGCTGCTGGAGGGCTGGCTGGCTGCTGTCGGCTGGACCGCTGCTGCTGGCCGGGACTGCTGCTGGGACCACTGCTGCTGGCCGGGACGACTGCAGCAGCTGCTGCTGCTGCTGTTGCTGTTGCTGCTCGGCTGAACCGCTGGAACGCTGGCTGGCTGGCTGGCTGGCACCTGAAACCTAGCACTTCGGTTAGTGCTGGAATGGCACAATTGAAGGGCGGTATCCTTGCGGAGTACCGCCGGAGATGGCTAAGGCAGGGTTTTTTTTTCCTTTATTGTGATTTTAAACACCTTATACAAAGGTGGGCTGTCAGCAGCACAATACACCGCTCTTCAGCCTTGAGTTTGACAACAAGTAGTACATAAAGGTGGCACAGAGTAGACAGTAAAAACGGTGGGCAAAAAATGTAGACACTAAAAATCGAAAAAACATGGAGCCGTTCACGCTGGACGAGAAACATCACTAACACGGTGCACATAACATGGATGATGGCGACGGCACGTGAACGGTGGTGGCGTGACAGCGAACAACACTACACACAAACGAAGGCACACACACGAAAAACTGACGGCGATGATCTCCGGCGCGCGAATGTCCTCTGAGCGTGTACGAGTCCGGGGACCTGCCAAGAGAGGAGGTGGAGGAGGAGGAAGGGGAAGGGGAATGGGAGAGGGGAGAGCAGAGATGCCATGGGCAAAGGAGAGAGGGGGAGGGAGGAAGGGGGAGGGGAAGCCCGGGGGAGAGGGGAGGAGCGAGGGGGGAAAGGGAAGAGAAGGGAAGGGAAGGGAGGGAGGGAAGGTGCCTAAAGGAAAGGACACAGGAGGTGGGGGGAGGATCAAAGTTGATAGGAGGGGTAGATGCAGGGGAGGAGGGCATCATCAGGGAGGGAGAGCTGGCGGAAGCCACCTTGGGAGAGGGTAAGGAGGGTGGAGAGATGGAGACCGGGTGGGACGTGCGAATACAGGCGCAGCAGCGGGCGGGGGTGGGAGAAGATCGGGGAGACGAGCGGGTGAGGAGGATCGAGTTTGCAGGAGGTGTACAGGATCCGTATCCTTTCAAGGAAAAGGAGGAGGTGGGGGAAGGGGATGAGATTGTACAGGATCCACGTGGGGGAAGGGAGACGGATGCGATAGGCGAGGCGGAGAGCATGACGTTCAAGGATTTGGAGGGATTTATAAAAGGTAGGGGGAGCGGAGATCCAAGCCGGATGGGCATAACAAAGGATAGGGCGGATGAGGGACTTATAGGTGTGGAGGATGGTGGAGGGGTCCAGACCCCACGTACGGCCAGAGAGGAGCTTGAGGAGACTGAGTCGGGAGTGTGCCTTGGCTTGGATTGTCCGGAGGTGGGGAGTCCAGGAGAGGCGACAGTCGAGGGTGACGCCAAGGTACTTAAGGGTGGGAGTGAGGGCGATAGGACGGCCATAGATGGTGAGATAGAAATCAAGGAGGCGAGAGGAAGGAGTGGTTTTGCCTACAATGATCGCCTGGGTTTTGGAGGGATTGACCTTGAGTAACCACTGGTTGCACCAAGCGGTGAACCGGCCAAGATGGGATTGGAGAAGGTGTTGGGAGCGCTGGAGGGTGGGGGCAAGGGCAAGGAAGGCGGTGTCATCGGCAAACTGGAGAAGGTGAACGGGGGCTGACGGCGGCGGCATGTCCGCCGTGTACAGAAGGTACAGAAGGGGGGAGAGGACGGTGCCTTGGGGGCTAAGGCAGGACCAGGACCCTCTATTTATGCCAGTTTTAGGCAGGAAGTGCGCATGCGTGGAGGCGCCAAATTCGATGGCCAATAGCGACGATATCAACTGATAGCTGGAAGGACAGTAACGCCACCTACAGGATGAAGGACCAAATACTTCGGCGCACGCGCGGAGGCTGCCGCCGCTACTCTGCGCTGCCATCGGCAGCCCCAGCGACCTCTGTCGGAAACCGCAAGGGCGGAGACTGCGTGAAGAGTTTGACGGAGCACTGAAAGACCTGAGTCGAAACAAGGCCCCGGGAGTAGACAACATTCCATTAGAACTACTGATGGCCTTGGGAGAGCCAGTCATGACAATAGCATCTGGTGAGCAAGATGTATGAGACAGGCGAAATACCCTCAGACTTCAAGAAGAATATAATAATTTCAATCCCAAAGAAAGCAGGTGTTGACAGATGTGAAAATTACCGAACTATCAGTTTAATAAGTCACAGCTGCAAAATACTAACGCGAATTCTTTACAGACGAATGGAAAAACTGGTAGAAGCGGACCTCGGGGAAGATCAGTTTGGATTCCGTAGAAATGTTGGAACACGTGAGGCAATACTAACCTTACGACTTATCTTAGAAGAAAGATTAAGAAAAGGCAAACCTACGTTTCTAGCATTTGAGACTTAGAGAAAGCTTTTGACAATGTTAACTGGAATACTCTCTTTCAAATTCTGAAGGTGGCAGGTATAAAATACAGGGAGCGAAAGGCTATTTACAATTTGTACAGAAATCAGATGGCAGTTATAAGAGTCGAGGGGCATGAAAGGGAAGCAGTGGTTGGGAAAGGAGTGAGACAGGGCTGTATCCTCTCCCCGATGTTATTCAATCTGTATATTGAGCAAGCAGTAAAGGAAACAAAAGAAAAATTCGGAGTAGGTATTAAAATTCATGGAGAAGAAGCAAAAACTTTGAGGTTCGCCGATGACATTGTAATTCTGTCAGAGACAGCAAAGGACTTGGAAGAGCAGTTGAACGGAATGGACAGTGTCTTGAAAGGAGTATATAAGATGAACATCAACAAAAGCAAAACGAGGATAATGGAATGTAGTCAAATTATATCGGGTGATGCTGAGGGAATTAGATTAGGAAATGAGACACTTAAAGTAGTAAAGGAGTTTTGCTATTTAGGGAGTAAAATAACTGATGATGGTCGAAGTAGAGAGGATATAAAATGTAGACTGGCAATGGCAAGGAAATCGTTTCTGAAGAAGAGAAATTTGTTAACATCGAGTATAGATTTAAGTGTCAGGAAGTCGTTTCTGAAAGTATTTGTATGGCGTGTAGCCATGTATGGAAGTGAAACATGGACGATAACTAGTTTGGACAAGAAGAGAATAGAAGCGTTCGAAATGTGGTGCTACAGAAGAATGCTGAAGATAAGGTGGGTAGATCACGTAACTAATGAGGAGGTATTGAATAGGATTGGGGAAAAGAGAAGTTTGTGGCACAACTTGAGTAGAAGAAGGGATCGGTTGGTAGGGCATGTTTTGAGGCATCAAGGGATCACAAATTTAGCATTGGAGGGCAGCATGGAGGGTAAAAATCGTAGAGGGAGACCAAGAGATGAATACACTAAGCAGATTCAGAAGGATGTAGGTTGCAGTAGGTACTGGGAGATGAAGAAGCTTGCACAGGATAGAGTTGCATGGAGAGCTGCATCAAACCAGTCTCAGGACTGAAGACCACAACAACAACAACAACAACAATTATTGCTATATATTTTTCATTTTCTGTTTATGTAAGAGTGGTCAATTCGCCGAATTTCGTTAGAAAAAAAGGCGGACTTTGTTGTGGGACATCGCGGACTATTTCTGCTTTAGAGCCTATAGGTTCATGAAGTTCTGATAGGCGCCGGCGCTATATGTAGGCTTCAAAATGGCGTTTGTGACGGAGCTGCGCTCCAAGCAGAGAGCTGTCATTAAATTTCTTACAGCGGAAAATCAGAACACCGCAGATATTCATAGGCTCTATAATAATGACTACGGAGACCTGGCAGTGAATAAAAGCGTGGCGAGTCGTTGGGCGAGGCATCTGCCATCATCGCAACGAAGTCGAGCAAACCTGTCCAATCTCTCGCGTGTCGGCGGGCCGCACACGGTTGCAACTCCTGTAATGTCGAAACGTGGTGACCGACGGATCAGAATTAAATACCTCGCTGCTCCACTGGATGTCTCTGCTGGTAGTGCTGACACACTTGTCCACCTGTTGGGGTACTCAAATGTCTGTGCCCACTGGGTTCCTCGCGACCTAGCAGGGACTTCTATCTGTTTGGGCCAATGAAGGATGCAGTATTTGGGTAATAGAGAGGTTATTGATGCAGCAAATCGTTGGCTCCGACGTCGACGAGTAGGGTGGTACCATGCAGGCGTATAGGCCCTCCCAGATAGGTTGCCTGAGGCCGTCGCATTGAATGAATATTATGTTGGAAAATAAGGTTTTGTAGTCAAAGGAGTGGGGAATAATATCGTGTATTGGAATCCTGAGTAAAACCAATCTGGTTTCGAAAAAAAAAAAAATTCGCGTTACTTATTGAACGTCCCTCGTACATTGCTACACATTTACTTGCTGTTTCTTTCTGTTATACTCTACTATATGTTATACCTTATTAATAATGACATTTCATCATAAGAAACTTTTCTACAAGAATGTGTATACAATGTAAATGGCATATTGCTATATACGTAACTAGGTCTACTTTGAGTCTTGGGATCTATTTCACAATGCCACGCCTTGTAGGTAATGACATCGCGATCGGCAAAAGATTCAAGTCCAGGAAGGGATGCGTTTTCACAACGAACGATGGCGAGGATAAACCAACCACTACCAGAATTTCCAGAAGAGACGTCCAAAGTGAAGTTAACCCTGCAGCCACGGAAAAATATAGGTCCATTTAAAATAACTGCTTGGGCTGTTCCATTTCCTCCAAGTATATTGTCGAGGCTAATAATATGTTTGTAGAGAGGCATGCGGCGGCGGCGTTGACGTTACACACATCGACGAGTCAAGTCGAGCGGGTTTGCATCACCGACTCGCTAAACTTGCGCCCGCATATCAACTACCTTTCAGCTTCTTAGATTCTGAGACAGCTGCAAAACCTGTCTGTTCTGAGAATATCATTGCTATTGCCTATTCTTTGTAAACAATTCATCTTACATTCCGAGTAGCTAATCTTACTTTCTCACATATCCATTTTCTCTTCGGCTTTTCTGTAGCTGGAGCCGTCATTGAAAATCCATCCTGTTTTCCGAGGCAAATTTAGAAACGTGGAGTATTCTGAAATGTCCCCGGATGTGTCACGAACCAGGAGCGGGTAAGACTGGTGATGGGGCTGAGCTTCTTAGATTCTGAGACAGCTGCAAAATCTGTCTGTTGTTGTGAGAATATCGTTGCTATTGCCTATTCTTTGTGAACAATTCCTCTTACATTCCGAGTAGCTAATCTTACTTTTCCAGATATCCATTTTCTCTTGGGCGTTTCTCTAGCTGGAGTCGTCATTGAAAATCCATCCTGTTTTCGAGGCAAATTTGGAAACCGGGAGTATTCTGAAATGTCCCCAGATGTGTCACGAACCAGGACCGGGTAAGACCGGTGATGGGGCTGATGTCTTCGAGCTTACCAGTCAATGCTCTGTCTCCCATTTGACATGTACAAAAATGAAAGAGACTGCGACTGGGTGCGTGGTCGTTACGACAGTTGGGGATATTCGGCACCCAGTGTTGTTCCCCGGTGCCGGATATGTGACCCGTGGCGAGCGATCGCCGGCGGCGGGCCCCTCCACCCCGTGACGTCACGTCCCGTTAGGCGGGCGGCGGACAGGTGAGCCGCGCGCCGGCGGCCGGCCGTCGCCAGTCGTCGTGGTGCGTCCCGGCGAGCAGCAGCAGCAGCAGCAGTGGTAGCAGCCGCCAGCGGTCCTCCAGCGATGCTCCGGTGGCGCCTCATGGTCGCAGCGGCGGCCCTCGCCCTCGCTCACTCCGACGGCGCGCAAGGTGGGTGCCCGTCTCCTCGTCCCCACTGGCCGTCCGCTTTGTCGCTGCTCTTCGCCGCCTTCCGTTGACTCTAGCGACGTCGTTTCTGCAGGGACCGTACGAAATGGAGGATGATTTGTTTGCGTCAAAAAAACCCTAAGCGTGGTCGCTGGCTTTCTTGAAAGTTGTTTACGTTGACAATGTGACAGAACCGACTAGTGCTCAGGCTCTTACGTGCATAATAGAAAAAAGCTGCATCGTTATAACATCAACGTTTTGTTATCTTCCCACTTAATAGTAATTTCGTTACTGGGACTAAATGTATAAATGTCACTTCTGATAAGAACGATACTGACGTGCTGATTAAGGGGGGTAGGACGTCAAACGGGCCGACTTGGAGCAGGAGAGGCACCACAGGACATTTTAATTTCCACTGTCTATACTTTTACAAACAAATTCATAAAACTTTGTCAGCATCAACAGGAAGGATTCAAGATTCACACTCATTGTAGTGGAAGTTCGAAAACATAACAAAATAATTTTTACGTGTGAAATTTCATCTTTTTTCACTTACTAATGGCTGCATTTCTTGCTATAGGCACACTTTTCTTCATAAGTTAGAGAGATTCTTCCATGAATTTTGCACATCATACATACTATACTCAAAGGTGTATGAAACGCTAGAATTTATTTAATTTATGAAAAAACGAATGAACTGTTATATTTTAAACTTAATGTTTAGGAAAAACACAAATTTTATAGTTAATTACCTAAATTTTTACCACAGTTTTTAATAGATTTAGAAAATTCTAGAGTTTCATACACCTTTAGTATGGTTTGTATGCTGTGCACAATTCATCGAAGAATCTCTCTTTCTTGTGAAGAAAAGCGTACCTATAGCAACAAATACTGCCATTAGTAAGTGAAAAAATGACGAAATTTCACATATAAGAAAAATTATTTCGTTATGTTTTCGAACTTCCACTGCTATGAGTGTGAATTCTGAATCCTTCCTGGTCATACTGACAAAGTTTTATGAATTATTTTTGTAAAATTATAGACAGTGGAAATTAAAATGTCCTGTGGTGCCTATCCTGCTCCAAGTCGGTCCGATTAACGTCCTACCCCCACTAAGGACGTTACTTTCGAGGGAATGGCAGCTGCTTCGAACTTCGAGAATATGCTATTATGAAAAAAGCGTATTTGTGCCATCAGCTGTACAACTGTATGTTTATTCTCTATCGATTTCGATTATCATAGTCATCTTTATAGGTGGAAAACTGGGTACATCAATGGATCAAAAATACATTTGCGTCGAATATGACCCAATCAAATGTAGAACATACATAACTCTCGTAGTAGTCTGTCTCAACACCAGTCCACATATACGCGTTTGCCTCAGTACAATTATAGTAATGCACACATGGTGATCATCAAAGACAAACCACACCACAAAGTGTGCATCACTGCAATTGTGCCAAGCCACAGCACGTTTACATGGTCTGTGTTAAGACAGACTATTAAGACAGTTATGTATGATTGGTTGGGTCATATTTGACGAAAATGTATTTATGATCCATTGATGTTCACTGTTTTCCTCCTGTAAAGGTGATTGTAATAGTGGACACCGATACAGAATAAATATATAATTGTACAGTTGATGGCGAAAATATACTTTTTTCACAATATCTTTTTCTATATAATCACCTATGAAAAGTTCTGTTAATATTTTATTAGTTGTACGAATATATTTACACTTCACAAATGTTTATATATTTCTGACATGGTCAGCCTGGGGGCGATCTGCAGTGTATGGTAACTGAAGAAAACTTCACGAGCCAAGATCGCCAAAAATGCATTTTACTGGATGACTGGTTTCGACAGAGCTACGCTGTCATCATCGGCTCTTATGCTTTTGAATTTTTACAACATATTATCCAAGTATGAGACTATTGAAACCTGTCATCCGACAAAATGCTTCTTTAGAGATCTTGGCTTGTGAAGTTTTCTTCAGTTACCATCACAAATGTATTTCCGGCCAAAAAAATCATGATATTGCACGACATTGCCGGGTTCAGTAGTCACAGCGACATTCTTCAGATCATATTACTGTCATAGCAATACATTAACAGATTATTGCATGTTAAACGCATTCGTCGTCTATACTAAAGTTTTCAGTTTTATTTTAACATACAATGAACTGTTGATATATTGCTTTGGCAGTAACAGAATATCAATATCGGTGCCGTGGGCGTCAGAGTCGGTATTACATTGTAATCATTGTGATGATGTCAGTCGCGTAAATGTTACTATAGAACGGTAGTCAACTCCTGACGAAGAAGACGCTGAATATATTCGAAAATTGGAGTTTTAAGTAACATAGACATCCAAAAGTTTTTATACTCAGCACCTAGCTTCATGAGGACTCAACGTCAGGCTTTAAAAATATTTACTTAAATCAGAACAAAACTTAACATATTCTGTATACTCAGTCCAAGTAGAAATCCAGTCGTGATACAACGTAAGATTGTGTGTTGCTATAAAGAGGTGAATGATCTAGTTATTACGTGAAGTAAAATTTATTTCCTGTGAGCAGTAGGATTACCGATCCCATTCTTCTGGTCAATATTTCTACTACAGACGTAGTGATCGCTTTTGGGCTTCCGTATGGATTCAGTTTTACACAGCACATAAGTTTTGGACTGCATTAAGAAAGTATTTGCAAAGGTACGCCTTTGTGTGCTTGTGTCAGACTGCAAACGATGGCCTTAAACGTGCTCTATCTCTGGGTGTCTAAGATCTTCGCTCGCAGCACCTCTCTATGTTTACTAGGGCAGCCGACGAAATAATGTGGCAACAGAATTGTACTGCCAACCAGGTTAAGCATCTGGAAATATTGCATATCACCACAGAAAAATACCAAGATTTATGTTATTGAAAACATATAGTACGGGACATTCTTCAGTTATCCAAATTTACAACAAGCTACATGCCTTTTTGTACTTGTGGGTTTCTGAGGGCTGACCAGTGTACAAAGCTTGGAAAATGGATCTGGAGAACACTTATCTTCTCATCCACAGTGAATGCAAAGGCATCTTGAAGTAATGACCAACGATTCTTTGTACTTGCTAACTATGAGGAGGCATCTTCCTGGCAGATTAAAACTGTGTGCCGGACCGAGACTCGAACTCGGGACCTTGGCCTTTCGCGTGCAAGTGCTCTACTGACGGAATTAGAGCTGTGAGGAGGGGTTGTCAGTCGTGCTTGGGTAGCTCAGCCGGTAGAGCATTTATCCGCGAAAGGCAAAGGTCCCGAGTTCGAGTCTCGGTACGGCGCACAGTTTTAATCTGCCAGGAAGTTTCATATCAGCGTACACTCCGCTGCAGAGTCAAAATTTTATTCTGGAATAAGGAGGCAGACGAAATGTGGTACAGATATCCATGCTAAATTTATTTATTTAACCTGATCAGCTTGGCGCCGTCGGGCTATCTCTTGCAGTCCACCAATGCATTTTAGAAGAGATGTAGCGTTTCGACTATTGTAGACGATGTGCAGTGTACTTCAGGAAGTTTTACTGTCCGTAAGACGTTTGTTACAGTTTTTCCACCAGGCGTCAATTAGCACGCCTTATTTTCTTATAGAAAGCTGTATTTTGTGAAGCAGTGCACATCAGCCCTGAGGGCATTGCCGTCCTCTGCCTTGTATCGGAGTGAATGGCCTGCAAAACGTGGTTTACGTAATGATAATTCAAAAACAATTCAAGTTTTGTGTCAGGATGCGACCTTGGTATTACGTTCGTTGCGTCACTCTACCACTACAGTCTGCTGATTAATGCAGCTGACCACTAAGCAGCCGTCCTGTGTTCGAGTCCGGAGCGAGCTGAAACTAGCTTATAGCTTCAAGCAGTGATATGAATAGACAAATGACGTGAAGTAGAAATACTTAACGCTGCTGTAGGTGCCACACGAGTTATAACATCACAACTATCCGCTTACTATTGAGCCAAGATATGGTTTCTCTTTTTCCAGAATATTAAATAACTGTGCCTATAAATCCATGGACAACGGCACCCACGAATCGTTTGGATTCGAGGACGGTTATTCTAGCTAAAGGCTACGTCGGACGTCCTTTATCTCAATTTAATTTCCCTGCCAGCGGAATGGCACCGGTAATCAAACAGCTTAGATATTATGTAAATTTGTACTGGATTCTCATGCAGGTTGGTATCAATAAGCGCCGACAGGAACATGCGGTTAATACTGCAATAAGTTTCATAGCTGATGAAAACATTCTGTTCCTCTATAGACCGAAGACATCGGATCGGATTGTTAAACTAACTGAAACTGTGGTGGCTTATGGCGCGAGGTTTGAATTATTAACAACGAAACATTTCCATAACTCATGTCAGTCTCATTTGTCAAGCGAGAATATTGTCACACGCACGTATTATGCATGATGATAAGAAACGCATCTTTGCAATGATTAATGCCAAAAACAGTTTCAGTTCACTTTTATCGCTTTTGTAGGAGTTTTAGAAAGTGAAGGTGGAGCAGTATATGTGTAAAGATATCAATTTTTGTGTTGCTCTCAATTTCACCGTAAAATTCAGGAATTATATCCGATACTCAGTTTATGTATGATCTGTTTACTGAATAATATATCTTCGAGATTCTCTTAACATTGGTTCATTGTTTACGATGTTTGCATATAATATTGCATTCTCTCCACATGATGTGCCGGTGTGTGATAACTTTGAGCAGTTGCAACTAAATTAACGTTGTTACAAAATAGTTGTTTAACTTATAATTCAATAACATCCTAATACTGTATTCGAATAGCATTTGTCTTCTGCAGCAATTGTGCCGAATACTCAAAATATTATTGGATATTTGTATCATTTCTACTGGATTCTACCTGTTTCTCTAGTATGACTGATAGGTCTACAAAAAGAATATGTTATTATTAATGTAATGACGAATGACGTATGTAATTTAGACGAAGATGGTCCAGGTGAGATGAATACGATGAAAAACAAAATAAAAAAAAGTTGGTGCGTGATGAATTACTGTAAGTGGGATGCTTACTTATCGAAATAAATGGCGTGTCTCTTTAACTGTTATTGCTACGTAGATGCTGACGTCTTCTGCACGTTGACTCGGCTTATTTGGAAGAGGTACTGTCACGTCAGGTAATGGTTCATCTATATTCAGCACATGTGGAACTCAAAGATATGGCACAGTTCCGCTCTTAGGGGTGGCACCCTTTTCACTGCACACTACATTACTCCCTTGCATACAGAGAGTGTTGCTTATTTAAGCTAGTTTTCACACCACCGCTCACTTTGCCAACTTTACCTCCTTCCAGCATCAATCCGCTCAGCGGCGATACGAAATGGTTACGGCAAATCGACTGCAATTATTGACTTTCAGAGACCCCTTCGAGTGTTCTGTGAAAAGAATCGTAACATAGGTATTATGCATTTTATTTTTCCATCTTTCGCGTACAATACGAACCCACATCTCGCTATCGTCAAAATAACATAGATGATTTAGCTGTAAATTTCCGCAGTTGTCTGATGAGGAACTATTAGCTTAATAATATAACAACGGTTCTCTCTTGCTGAATAAACGGAGTAAATACTCGAAGTTATGGTCGCCGGCTTAATTTCAGTTAAGCGGTCTGTCGACATGGTCAAAGTATCAGTCTGGGAGAAAATAGCTAGCAGCACAGTAAACAGTAAACCGATCTGCGGCGTTCCACTGCATGGTTAGCCGAGCACACCAAAGAGTAACGGAAGCAGTTGGCTGCCCCCTCCCCCTCGCCTTACCTTGCAGAATGCGACACGGCTCAGCAAAAGAGGGCCCTGCCGAGCGCGGCGTTCCGTCACGAACTGAGTTGCTGACTCCCACAACCTCCAATATCGAACCTGCCTCCCACACCTGTTCACTTCAATAAAAAGTTTCATTCACGACTGATACTTCAGAGCAGGAAAAAATTTCTCGTTCTACGACAGACAGGGATTTCATATGAGAGAAATATTATTTTTATTGATTTGTTATGTATTATGCAGGAGTCATCTAGATCTACGGAAGAGTTTTCTTTTATAAGAGCACTCATCATCATCATCATCATCATCAGCCAATTCAGTCATTAAATGATGTGGCCTCTTCGAGTCGTGGATTCAGGTAAGCTTTCAGCAGTCTTCTCCAAGTGGGACGGTCTTGGGCAGTTCTCTGCCAGGTGTTAACCAGCGATCTTCTTGATGTCTTTGTCCCATCTGTCTGGTGGTCTTCCTCTAGGCCTCCGGTGCTCCCTCGGACTCCGCTCCAGTACTAGCTTAGTCCATCTGTTGTCTTTTCTTCTTGCGACGTGGCCAGCCCATTGCCATTTCAAGGAACCTACTGTCTCTAAGATGTCATTAACCTTCGTCACAGACCGGATGTCATCTGTCCTTTTCCTATCCTTTCTTGTATAGCCCAGCATTGATCTCTCCATGGCTCTCTGTGCTGTCCTAAGTTTCCCTTTTGTAAATGAGTTCAGTGTCCATGTCTCGCAGCCATACGTCATCACAGGAAGAATGCATTGATCAAATACTGCTTTCTTCAAATTTACTGGCATTTTTGATCTGAACACTTTTGAATTCTTCCCAAATGCTTGCCAGCCAAGCTTGATGCGTCGATAGATTTCTGGCCTTATGTTTCCCTTCATATTTATAATCTGGCCAAGGTAGACATATTCACTGACCTCTTCTAGCAGACTGTCCTTGACCTTCACTCATAAAGCATTTATTAGGAGGTTTATTAACAACGGAAATTCATCCAAAGGTGGTGAAGGTTTTATAAGGACTCTGCCTCTTCATACGGAAATTTTTTGTGTGTTTATTGGCCTTCGGTTGTACCCATACATCTTAGAAAGTCAAATAAACTATAATTACGTTTTCAACAGTACAACAGTACAACGACTTAGAATAATACTGAAATAAATTCATCGACTCCTGAAGTTAACAAACGGATACCAAACGGTGCGAAAGAACACCTTTACACAGACACGCACGCACATACACACACACACACACACACACACACACACACACACACACACACACACACACACACACGAGACAAACTCAAACTTAACAGTTACAAATTAATTCTAACTTTTAGAACAACTGCAGCATTTACACGTGGTTGATGCACGCGGGCTGGCTTCGTTAGCAGCCAGTCGTATTCCCTTCTCTATCGAGGGCAGCAGAAGAAGATGTGATTACTGTCCTGGGGCTCTCCACAGTTTCGATTTGGAGACGGTGTAAGGTGGAGCCCGGGAAGATATTGTCGATGGCAGTTGTGCTTGAATTTCAATCTAGCAATGAGCCTCACAAAAACTGTCTCGCGATCCTTATGCCAATGGCACATAACTTGCAGTTCAGAGCCCTCTTTTCAGTATTACCATTGGACTTTCGGCAGCAGCGGATGGTTTCGCCTGTATCAGGTACCTAGTGTAGATCTTCAGTCTCCCATGCCTCGTTCCCGTCACTTTTGGTCAATTGTCTAACCACAGAAATGACATTTTCCGGAGGAAAGCATTGCTCCTGTATGCCAGTCGTCGGCGCGTCCTTAGCCAGTTGATCGGTTTTCTCGTTCCCCACAGTCTCAGCATGGTCCTTGGTCCACACAAATGAAGCATCCTCACCAGTTCGGTGCAACTCCGATACAGTGGCAGCTATTCGCTTTGTAAGGTAACACTCCCTTTGTCCTGACCAATTAAAGTGTTTTTACCGCGGAGAGCGAGTTGGTGGGTATGATAAGTGGTCAGCCGCTGTGTCACGCTCTGTGGTGGCCTAGGAACTCAGCCGTGTAAATTGGCACCTCTTTCGACAGACAAAATATTTCACTCTTGTGCTTTTTAATACCAATGTAGGTACAGGCGATAGAGTTCTTGTATTTGGACCCGTCGGTATAGACATACGTGACACTTGGCAATTGCTCACGAAGGCGATAGAGTTCTTGTATTTGGACCCGTCGGTATACATACGTGGCATTTGACAATTGCTCCAGAAGACTGTCTGGATTGCTGTTATTGACTATTGCGTTCTCAGAGTAGACTACTGCATACGTCTAGTGTAATAGATAAGTTCGCATCCTTGCTCGAAGTAGCGCAGCAGTCGCATTTTTTGAATGAGGTGATGGTACTTGCTTAGCGATGAAAATGCCTCCACAACTGGTGACGTTGTTTATGTTTGCAACAACGGTCGGTGTAGCATCGCACTGTTAGGTCGCAGGTTTTGTTTGTCAGCACATCACCAAAGCGTTGTAGGTGTTTCAGAGTAAATTTTCTGCTGAGATATTGTCTTCGTAGCGATATGCCTGCTTCCATTGTTTCGACTAACAATGCATTAAGTCGGGGTGGATCCAAGAGCTCATAGGCATAATCGCAGTTGCCTGGAGGCCGTGCCATGGGAACGTCGAATCGCCTTTCGGTAATCGAAATGGTTCACTTTTGTTATTTTTAGTGTCAATACAGGCACTTGTATTTAGAACCGTCGATATACGAGTGACTGAACTGAGACGTGATCACAGTCAAAGAACGAAGATGTACAGTTTAACGTCCCGTTGACAATGAGGTAATTGGAGACCGAGAGCCAGCTCGAATTGTAGAAGGAAGTGAATCAACCATTTCTTTTTTAAATGAACCGTCGCCCCACCCCTTTGCTTTCAGAGATTTAAGTAAACCTAAAGCTTTTGGGCCGACAAGGATTTGAACTGCAGTTCTCTCGAGTGCGATTTCAGTGTGTTACCATGAGCTACTTCGCTGAGAACGATCGTACGTTTCTTTAAGAAAATCAAGTGACAACTTTCCCCGATGAAAACGTCGGGAAACTGCACAATATCGCATTGGAAGACCAGCGATTATACGAGGTGATTCTAAAACTTGTCGCCGTAGGCAAATCAGTGAAAAGCGTACGATGATTCTTACATAAAAAATTACAATGAGAAAGCTTTGTGGTAGACAAGTTTCGTTCAATACTGACAAAAATCAAATGAGAAATTGAGTTTTTCAGCAAGGTCTGGACCGTTTAAAAGAATGAGACTGATTTTGTGAGCCGGTTTGTTACTGTGGATAAGATGTGTTCTACCTCTTCACAACAGAAGTAAACAGGAACAGTAGGGGTGGAAACCTAGGACCCGCGTAATAAAACTCTATTACATCTCCTAGGAAGGTAACGGAAAGGATATTCCATGTTAGAAAAGCGATTCTTTCAACTGATGACTTACAAGGAGTAAAGCGTAAATCGCAACGTTCATTGAACCTACTATATGAAAAAATGCCATAAACGTGTTGTGATTTGTCTGTGTCAAAATGGGGAGGAGAAATGGGGGAGGTATTCAGTACAAATTGTTGGGACAGCCATCTCTATCGCTAGTAAAGCTTTTGGCTCCCACCTACTCTCATATCTAAGGAAGTTGCGGCTAGAAAATGCTTTGAGTTTTAACAACTCTCGGTAGATATTTCGCAGTTCTCCTAGAATCGCACTTTAGAAATTTATTAACCACCGGAAAAACGTTAGAGGCGGAGAATGTGTCTAAAAATAAAGAGAATTTGACATAAAAAACGCAGAATTTGGAAGTCCGATTAATTTTCCCCTTACGCTCGTAATGTTAAGTACTGATATATCTGGATAGCAATCCGCTTCCAACTACTAGTGTTTCATTTATATCATTTTGTCACCAAAAAATTGGGTATCCTAAACCATTTTTTGTAAGTAATGCACGTTTTATGTTAAGTCTGAGGCCGATTCCGCCTTCTTCTTCTGCCATGTCTGCCTCGTGAGAACGTAAGAACCATTTTCTCGGTTGTGATTTGACAGCAAGTTGGTCTCTTCCATGCCTCGTCCTGCCGATGTCTTCAGTTGCACTTACACACCGCGAATCGCTATAAATTGAGTGGGAGATTTTTTGTTCAAAATGAGTGTGAGTTATTAAGGGACCAAACTGCAGAGGTCATCGGTTCCTAGACTTACACACTACTTAAACTAAGTACACACACCCATGCTCGAGGGAGGACTGGAACCTCAGACGGGAGCGTCGGGATTTTTTGGTTTATATTTTGTATCATATAAAAGGGTTTCTTCCTGTTCCATTCACAGACGAAACTTCGGAAGAACAATAGTGTTTATACCTCTGTGTGTATTGTTCCTTACGATCTACGCAGGACGATAAGTGACTGAAGAATATTGGCCCACAAATACAGGTTCAAATGGCTCTGAGCACTATGGGACTTAACTTCTGAGGCCATCAGTCCCCTAGAACCTAGAGCTACTTAAACCCAATTAACCTAAGGACATCACACATATCCATGCCCGAGGCAGGATTCGAACCTGCGACCGTAGCGGTCGCGCGGTTCCAGACTGTAGCGCCTAGAACCGCTCGGCCACTCCGGCGGGCCACAAATACAGTTCTTCATATTTTGTAATTAGATTTTCACGAGACGTTACGCATTTTTTGTCAAAAACGTTGAGATATTCAAACATTGTCGTTACAATCGCCAGATGGGGAAAGAGTCCTGTGATAGTTTGCACTGCCGTCGTTTGTGCGCGTAGAGGCTCAGTGCCCCTTATTTGTGGAGCCTGATAAGGCTCTCATACAACTGAGAGCTATTTTAGTGTAGGCTATAGAAGTGTTGTATAAACAACTTCTTTCGCACACAAACTGCAATTTTCCAGTATCCAACCAATAAATCGAAACCCGACAATGGCTTTACCTGCACCTGTATGCCTAATCGTCACACTTCCTATCACCACATCTTACTCCCAAGTATTTGTGTGAGTTGACTGACTCCAGTTGGGAGTAACTACTCGTACAGTGAAAGGCTACTGTTTTTATATGTTCCGTTAACACTGATCTGCAGTGAGATCCAATTTCTAGTCTCTATCTTACTGGATATGTCTAGTAAAAATTGACACTGAAACTAATACTATCCCATAGATAATCATGTGTAGCACAAACGCATGTCCTATTACACACTAGTGCACATACAGGGTATTCCAAAAATAATGGTCGATATTGAGGAACACGACAGGAACCATCATTCGAAGCAAAAAAGTCTAGTAAACATGGACTCCAAAACGCATATCTTCAGAGCTACGAGCACTCGTTCATCTCCACTACTGTGAAATACATATCTTCAACTGAACAAGTGCTCATAGCTGTTTAGGTATACATTTTAGTCTAATAAAAATGGACATGTTTACTAGACGTTTTTGCCTCGAATGATCGTTCCTGTTACATGACTGAATACTGACCATTCCTCCTGGGACAACCTGTACACAAAATTACGAACGCTTTCGTGAATGAGTTTCCATCTAGGCAACAGTGATGACGTGTGCTTCAAGGAATTTTGAACTTCGTCGCCATCATGGCTAGCTGTCCGACAAGAGTGTGACTTCTTTGGGAAACGTAGTTACGGCAAAGATCGAAAGTTTGTCGAAAGTCTAGAAACACCGAATTGCTTGCTTCTAATCACGAAATAGTGTGCGTGGGCACATGAACTGGGTTTCATGTGATCGGTTTTCTCGCAATCCACGCTGATTCCACAAGGAAACTGACTTTGTTCACAGCACGTCATCACATTTGTTTTCAGAATACATTCTAGAACTCAGTTAAACATGAAGCTAAGTGGTATAGATCGGAAGTTCTGTGGAATAGTTCTGCTTACTTTTTTGCGTCAATGTGTGAATGTGTTCTTTTCCAATAGTTCCTCAAGGTGCCTGTGGTAGACCATGTGGAGCAGATTCTTTTATCAATTCTGTACAGACTTTGACTATATCCGTTGTGCCACGGAACTAAATGAGCATTAGTGAATGCTTCTGCTCTTCAAGTGGTAAGCCACGTCTTCGCACGCTCGTAGTGTGGACAACAGCTTAGCCTATGGATTGTTGGAGATCTCTCTGCCATTTGCCTGCCTAATAAGCAAGCTCTACTTCAGTTTTTCTTCGTTATTGCTCCCTCAGCGTGGTGTGGGCGATAACAGTCGTATTGTAACTCTTCAGGCTACACCAACTACAAATACTATATAATAACGTATCGCAATAGCGAAAACGGTTCTAACTTCGATATTAAAATACAAAAAAATACATTAATTTTAAATCAGTGTTGATGATGATGTTGGCTTTGTTAAGATATCGTTGCGTTATGTTCGACGTTGCAACTGACACCGATCAGGAGATTGAAGCTGTGATTAGAGTGTGCGGGAAAGTTTGCTTTTTCAGTAGCACTATTGTGATTCAAGGCGCACAGGTACATACGAGAGGTAACAATCTGCCTGTTTGTAAATTGGTTAGCGCTGTCAGTGTTAAAAATAGAGCGACGTGTTCGCGTGCCTTTAAGGTAAGAGTGTAATATGGGCAAACTAAATAACACTAGTGTTAATAACCGTCGTGGAGACTGGGATTTTTTATCTACCATTGATGTCAGACTTGGACATTGACTGTGGCAACTGCCGTGGAACATCTTACCACCGAAATGAACCAGGGGACAACCGGAACAGTGTTGACCACAACAATTCAGCATAGCCTGCTACGTACAGAGCTCTAGAACACATAATTGGCAACGAATTTTAAAGTTGATGGCCTATCGACGACGGGGTCGTGAAAGCTGAAATGCAAGCGGGAATGGGATAAGAACGGCGGAAGGATTCGGTCGTGCCCTTCGCAAAGGCATTTACTTCGTCGAATTAGGCAATCACCAATTTGGATGGCCGGGGAGGGGATCGGTGGTGGGGGCGGGGATGGGGAGATACGTACTACGCTCCTCTCGAATGTGTGACCAGTTTATTGGTAAAAGTGCCTCTTCGTCCGGGCATTCGGGAGACAGTTTGTTTCTGCACCGACGACCTTATATCCTATCTATGGAAAAGGTATGACTGGCTGCGAGTATCATATCGTAATATCGTATGTATAGTCTTTAAGTCACGTCCTACAAACAATCGATTTAGCATGTGTAGCAGTACGTGTTTCATGTTGCTAAAAACAAGACCGTTGAGACGGCTACCAACAAATATCCATGGCCGCCTGTCAGCAACTGCCTGACACATTTACAGCTTGTGCCTCGGCTCTGTGCATTTGAAACGGCGGTCATTGTAGGGGAATTTTAGGGTGTAAGTGCTCCTAATGGTCTGATGGCACACCAGACACCCGGAGCGACAGCTGCAGTCTATGAGAAACTAACCTGCCGCCGCGGTGTCTTCACGAACGAGGTCGCACAGGGCAGGGCAGCCCATTTCTCTCGCCTCGTTTCTTTGCGGCGCGGCGGCGCCGGCGGAAGCCGCAACGAATTCCTAACGAACCTAACAGCAGTCTTTGCAATACCAATAACTGCTAAAAGAGCGGCCCGCACCGAAGCTAAACCGTGCCGTGTTTTGTGGCGTCCCCTCCGCCCGTTCCATTGCGGAGCAGGGTAGTACGACTATGATGCCTCAGATCTGCGGTGTATTATTCCAGGCAGGAGACGAGCGTTTTGCCCAAGCGCCGGGCCGAGTTTCGCCGCTGTCTGATCAGACTGGGATTCAGAGCCTGACGGGAGCGTCGACGTCGGCGTCATCCCCTCTGCATCAATCTCTCCGCTCCACCAGACGTGGTGACCGCTAGCTCTATTCTCCAGCTGCTTATTCGCTCGTATCGTCCCTCCAGCTCAGGAGCGAAAGAGCTTAGTATTAGCTCCTAACAGGAAAGATGCGAATTCAGTAGAATAGATTAACAGATAAAGCAATAATCCCATTTTCAAAGAAAGCAGTTGCTGACAAGTGTTAAAATGATCGAATTACCAGTTTAATAAGTCATGGTTGCAAAATACCAACACGAATTCTTTACATAAGAACGAAAAAACGAATAGAAACCGACCTCGGCGAAGATCAGTTTGGATTCCGGAGAAATGTAGCAACCCGCGAGGCAATATTGACCCTTCGAATTTTCTTAAAAGACAAGTTAAGGATAGTCGAAGCTACGTTTATAGCATTTGTAGACTTACAGAAAGTTTTTCACAACGTTGACTGGAATACTCTCTTTGAAATTCTGAAGGTAGCAGGGGTAAAATACAGGGAGCGAAAGACTATTTACAATTTGTACAGGAACCAGACGGCTGTTATAAGAGTCGACGGGCACGGAAGAGAAGCAGTGGTTGAGAAGGGAACGGGACAGAGCTGTAGCCTATCCACGATGTTATTCAGTCTGTACATTGAGCAGTTGAACGGACTGGACACTGTTTTAAAAGGACGATGTACGATGAACATCAACAAAATAAAAACAAGGATAATGGAATGTATTCGAATTAAATCATGTCAAGCTGAAGGAATTAGATTAGGAAACGAGACGCTTAAAGTAGCAGATGAGTTTGGCTATTTGGGCAGCAAAATAACTGATGATGGCTGGAGCAGAGATAATATAAAATTTAGACTGCCAAAGGCAGGAAAAGCATTTCTGAGGAAGAGAAATTTGCTGACGTCGAATATAGATTTACGTGTCAGGAAGTCTTTTCTGAAAATATTTGTTTGGGGTGTACCCATGTATGGAACTGAAACACGTACGACAAAAAGTTTCGACAAAAAGAGAATGGAAGCTTTCGAAATGTAATCCTACAGAAGAATGTTGAAGATTAGATGGGTGGATCACGTAACTAATGAGGAGGTACTGAACAGAACTGAGCAGACGAGAAATCTGTGGCACAACCTGACCAAAAGAAGGGATGAGTTGATAGGATACATTATGAGACATCAAGAGATCACCAAGGAGGGTGTGGAGAGTAAAAGTCGTAGAGGGAGACCGAGAGATGAATACAGTGAGCAGATCCATAAACATGTTATTCAGAGATGAAGACACTCGCACAGTATAGAGCAGCATGGAGAGCTGCATAAAACTAGTCTTCAGACTAAAGACCACAACAACAACAGATTAACAGGTTCAAAATTAATACTAAGTTTAACTGAGCTAAACAGGAATGTAAAAAAATTGGGAAGGACACAGGTACAGAAAAAAGATTATGTGGTATACAGAATAATCAAACATCATTTAGGAAGAGAGGAAGTAAACTATATGGTGCAGATGGAAAACGTCTTGGCCATCCTACAACTCAAGTAGTTCGGAAAGCATCCCCTGATTCAGGTACAGTCAATTTGTATGCTCTGGCCGTATTTGTGTGATATGTGTGGATTGCAGTTAATCTGTCAGTAAGAGACTGCACACACGAAATCCCTCTCCACTAGTGACAAAAGTGACCACAAGCGTAATCCTGACGAACAGATGAATGGACAGTACGAAATGCCCTCTATGAGACACTGTCGAGAAGTTTGGGCTTTACGTACGATGCAAGTGCACACGCTCATGAAGAGGAGCTATATATATCAAACACAACAGCCGCCTTTCTTCCTCCCCATATGATTCGGAACAGCTACGCCACGGTCGAGAGTCAGTGCACTAGCGACCGTTAACGGCCTCGGCTACGGGAGCGCGTTTGTTGATCAGACGCCAACCTTGAATTGTCTCGGGCAGCAATAGCCGAGACAAAACAACTACATGTTTAGCACTTGGATTCAACCTTCACTGAGCTCGTTTAGCACTATCGCATAATAGAGGAGATAGTGTCACGCGTATGATATGCGACTTGGGCTGGCAATCATGAAAACAACGGGGTTTTTCGTTGAGGTGAGAACTTCCGCGAAACTTAATCACCAACATTCACCTCAGAATGCGGAAAATGTTGTTGACTCCCACTTACATATGGGGAAATGACCACAGAAGAATTTAGGTGTTCATCTTTCTCCATGTGCTACTGGAGAGTGGAAAGATCTCGAAACAGTCGGAAAGTGGTTCTATGAATCCTCTGCCAAGCATCTAAGTGTGAACTGCAGGCAGATATAGATGCAGATGATGGGAAAACGACGATGAAATTCGTCCTCTTGTTGTGACACAGACTTAAAAATTAACCAGGGAGATGGGGGTTTCCATAAGTGAACTTAAATATGTGTCTGCGCAAAAAAAGGAAAAAGTGCATTCCTAGGCAAAATGCTTCTCCATGTAATATAAAGCCTGCAACAAAGCACTACCAACAAAATAAATTTAACATTGTGTCATTGGAGCACGCACTCCATTTTAAGAAAAACACTTCGTTATTCACAATTGTCCTGATCACATTTAGTGGACTTACAACTGTTTACCGGTTTCGACTCTTATGAGTTATCATCAAAACCAATATCGCGCTACGGAAGTAACACGTCGATTAAACACTTGAAAATTGTTATAAGTCTAAGAAGTAGGGCCAAGACAACTACGAACAGAAAAATATACCGGCAGACGTCGAAGAGTTGGTTCAAATAGCTCTGAGCACTATGGGACTTAACATCTGAGGTCATCAGTCCCCTAGAACTTAGAACTACTTAAACCTAACTAACCTAAGGACATCACACATATCCATGCCAGAGGCAGGATTCGAACCTGCGACCGTAGCGGTCGCGCGGTTCCAGACTGAAGCGCCTAGATCCGTTCGACTACACCGGCCGGCGTCGAAGAGTTGTTGAGAGTTTCCTGAGGAACAAATTCAGGACAGGATCACATGTCCGGAAATGTTATCTAGTGACGCCGTAGAGCGTCCAAGTTATAGGGGTCAAATGGTCACCACAGCAGTCGTGTGTTTGTACCCTGACGCTGTGCTTATCGGTATCTACAGTACTGCTGCAGGCACGGACACGACTGACGCGATATATATATATATATATATATATATATATATATATATATATATATATATATATATATATATATATTCTATGTTTCGACGAATAATCTAGCTGTCTAAACGACATTTTGAGACTCATAGACTCGATAAGGCTTGTTTATTATGCTGAAAAGAAAAATGAATTAGGCTGTATCTCTATCGACCACTCTGGGAAAACGTCACAAACCAAATATTGATCTAATTTTTTATGCAGCACATTCTCGTTGCGACGAAATTGGTTTTTTGCAATAGGAAGGGGGAGGGGGTGCATGGGAAAGTATTCGACGCACACGCACCGTATCCCATTCGTGCAGTCCAAGACGCTTCTCGTCGCAGTGTGATTAGCTGAGTCTATAGAAATTAAATGACTTTCGACTGGAATTTATTGCTTGCTGACGTTTTCGAACGCTAACTAACAGACATCACTTCGTTTATTTACAGCGTCTGCAACTACGAAACCACGGTCGCCGAAATGTAACTGAGTTTGAAGTCGTCGTATTTATGACATCGCAGACGCATTATACTCTGTGTTATCCGCTAACGCAGACGCATTATACTCTGTGTTATCCTCTAACTGCATCTGGTAGATACCAGAAGGCATTCAGAGCCGCAGCAACTACTCCCCTCAGCCACTTCGCTAGGAGTCGTCTCGGAGTTCGCCGTCAGCACACGCAGAGGCTGGCCAGCAGTAGCAAGGTCACGGCCGCTCCCGCGCCCCTGTCAGTCAGATTGCTCGCGGCCTACAAAGACGGCTCATCGGAATACGCACGTCGCGATCGGAATTCGGCGGCGGCACTTTCGTGCGGCGGAATGCAGGGTCCCGCATGTAGGTCGCGGGACAATGAGGCGGCCCGCGCCGCGCCTACCCGCGCTCCACTTGTGGCTCTCTGGCTCTGCAGTCTGCACACCTGTTGCGTGCTTCGCCTGCCCCCGCACTGCTCCAGTGACCACCTGCTGGAGTTCACCGCGCGCACGCTTCGTGCGCACGCCTCGTGTACCTCGCAATCCATAAAAAACTGAGCCTAATCACGTGACACGATGCAGCCGCCTCAGTGTGCAGTTTAGGCAAGGACCCAGTTTATTTATCTGTGCTGACTTAGCAAATGTCATGGGGTAGCGTGGGGCCTCCTCTGACCCTGCGGACTGCAGTGAGACTCCGTGGAAGTGAATCTACAAGTCCCTGGTACTCCTCTGGAAGCGGCGGACACAAATCGTTTGCAGAGCGGCAGCCAATTCTGGTCTGTTCGTCGGTACAGGATCCGTGGCACGGAGCCTGCGTTCCATGACATCCCCGATATGCTCGATGGGGTTCAAATCGGTGCTCCAGGGTGGCCATCCCAGACCTCCCCTACATGTTCCTGGAACCATTCCCGGGCGACGTGGGAGCGAAGTGGCGGCGCGTTATCATCTTGAAACACAGCAGAACCGTCAGGTACTGGAAGGCAAGAAAAAGGTCCCCGAGTAGCTCAGCAGACTGCAGGCCATTCAGGGTCCCTCCCAGAACAAGTAGGGGACCCATTCCGTACCAGAAAAATGAACCTCAGACCATAACAGAGACACCACGGTCTTGGACCACACCTTCTTGGCAGGTGGCATCCATCGATTCATGTGGTCTGCGCCACACACGATGGCTCCCATCGACGTGGTGCAGGTAAATAGTGATTCGTCCGACCATATCATGTTACGCCATTGTTCCAGTGTCGATTCCTGGTGACTGGCGACAAATGCAAGCCGTTGTGTCAGATGACGCTGGGTAACTAGAGGTACCCGTGTGGGGGACCGGCTCCCGTACCCCATGGATCCCATGATACTACGGATTCTCCACTAGGAGACGTGTGTAGCACGTCCTGTGCTGAATTGAGTCGTGATTTGTTGCACTGTTGCCCTTCTGTCAGTACTGACGATCCGTCTCAGGTGTCGCCGGTTACGAACATCGAAGGAGGCTGGACAGCTGGTAGTTCGTCTGTTGTGGACTGTGAGACCCTCATTCACCCATTCACGATACACCCTCGACACTGTTGAACGTGTGAAGTCGAACTGGTGCATCACTGCCGAATTCCAAAGTCCTATCCGTCGGGCACCGAGTACCATACCCTGTTTGAACGGCGTCAGCTCAGGAGCGTGGAGCGCATACAATACACCTGCGCCATCTGTGCTCCACTGTCCCATGACATCTGTTAAGTCAGTGTATTTTTTGTATGATTTCTCGAAAGCGCGATCCAAACAATTGGATGCATGTGTGTGTGTGTGTGTGTGTGTGTGTGTGTGTGTGTGTGTGTGTGTGTGTGTGTTTCACATCTCCTGCTAAACCACTGGAACGATTTCAATTACACGTGGTACACATATCCCTCACTATCAGCCAACAATCGCTGTGGGGTTAAGAACCACCTACCTATCATAGTTCAGCAGATATGACGTCATAAACAAAGAGATAGGTAAAAAACTGCTGTATTGTGTATGATGTTTAAATTTATCACTTCTTTGCTACTAAGTCTGTCAACAACACATTTTGCAGACAGTATCCACATATGGCGCTGAATGTACCTACAAAATTATATTACTGTATGACACATAGATCGGGGGATATGACGTCATAAACACTGAGATACGTGAATAACTGCCCCATCATGTATGACGTTTAGATTTACTACTTCTTTGCCACTGATTCTATTACCATTGTATTTCGCAGACACTATCCACATATGCCAATCAATGTACCTACACAAATATATCATTGTACGACACGTAGTTCAAAATATATGACGTCATAAACACTGAGGTGAGTGAAGAAAATGCTGCATCACGCATGAGGTTTTAACACCTTTGTTCTTTACTACTAAGACACGCCAATAGTCGACACAACTTAAGGCCAGGTTCTCATTCAAATAACAAAAAAAGGCAAAGTTTGGAAATTTGTTTTGAGACAGTGAAAAGACATACAAAGGATCTGTTTGGGGCTTATGAGTGATCATACTTTGAACTTCATTTTAAATATTCAATACAAAAAAAAGGCACTCGTATTTATGACCTGATCAAGGGCCTGCAGGTCTGAAGTACGCAGACTGCGTGTAGTGCAGCCCCTCAGGAGTTATTTGAAATCAAAAATGGATAACATCAATTGATACTACATTAAATTTATGGGAGCTTATACCTAGCCACAATGAAATAACCTTAAATTTAACGATATGGTGCTAACTCGAACTTTAAGTTCGATTTTTCGGGGTTTTGTTCACTCTTCATAGGTTTACAAAAATTAGATTATATCAACAAATTTCATATATTATAGGTATAAGATCCCAAGAAAAGTGTTTAGTTTTCGGGGGTCAAAGATAGAAGTTGTCTGGCTCCGCTGGCCAGATATTCGAGGGTAGAGGGCGGCCACAGCCACGGCCTCGTCCCCGCACCTGCTGCCCACCGCTGCCTGCATTTGAAAGTCTAATCCAGTTTTTTATTTTAGCTATACGTAGTTTTGACAAATCGTTTCTCGAGAATAACCTGTTCTAAGTTTAGGAAAAATTGGTATATGTATTATTATTTCACTTTGCATAAAAACCACATGCTATTATATATTTTTGATGTCGCTAAACGTACATCTAAAGTTAGATTTTCAAAATTCAAAATGGCTGATCCAATATGGCGGATCAAAATTATGTTTTGACCAGTTTTGACCAAAATTTGACAAAAAAGTGATTTCGTTACTTACGTTTAGTGTGAAATATCAGGACCGTATATTAATCCTTCCTCTAACTCGAACTGTTCCTGGAGAGCAATTCCCTTGTTCTCCTTGGCTTGAAATGCCGATCTGGCTGAGCTGCGTATGCTGCGTTCGGCAGCCTGCACACGTTGTTCGTCCGAATTTTCGGCGAATATATTTGCATGCATGCTGCATTACAAATCATTTTGTGAAAGTGCGTCACGGCACGAAATTTTTTGCCTGAGCCGGGCGTCTGCGGCTTGAGAAACGTCCCATGGCGGCCGTGAACTGTTCGAATAATGGGCTGTAGTAACTTTTGTAACGCTTGGATTAAAAAACCTTTTCGTTCCAACATTCTAGACACATATACTTGTCAAAAAATGCAATAAAAAATTCGAATTTTCGACCATTTTGAATAAGAACCTGGCCTTAAGGAAATCCCTGACGACAGCGCTTTTGACAGATTTCAACTGCGACGCGCAAACGGCTCTAGGTGAAAACAATAGCCGTCTATGTGACATATGAAGAGGCTTTGCCATAGAAACGTTTACAAAATCGCGCTGTAGACAAGCGAAGCAATTGACATTGGCAAAGTGAATATCCGGGCAATACCGGGTTTGTAAGCTAATATTAAATAAAATATAAACAGTAGAGGATGTAATTTACAACCAGACATTTAAAATTTTAATACAATCAATTGCGTCGTTCGTTGCCATCAAGAAATCGTTGAAAGTTCCACGATATACCCTGCTGGAACTTTCTCTAGCAATGTGGCGAACGGTTTGCCTAGGGGCTCTTCAGTCGCATGTTGGAGATGAAACCTTACCCCAGCAATAGAGAGACTCCCCACTTCTGCATACTCTGTTAACCACTGTCCATATTCTGCGCGACACAGGCAACATCGATGAGATTTCTGAGAGCAGTGAAGAGCTCCACAAGAACATATTTCGAAATTCGGAACTTAGGGAAGAACTGAACATATTCAAAATTCTCATTAAAATACAAGAAGATAGAAAAATCTTCAACAAAAATCTCGAAAGAATTAGTGAAGAAAGGTTGTCCTTTCTGGCAAGAAGATTTAACCCAATTGGGAAAAAAACAGAAAGAAAGAAAAGCCGTGACCTCCTTACATAATATTACAACACTATATTTCAAAGTCGTGTTCGAGAGATCACGTCCGCATTCTTTTCCCATCCAGGTTGGTTTCAGCTAGATGTCGAGTATAGGTCCGAACTCTAGGGGCCTTCCTTCAAAAAAATGGTTCAAATGGCTCTGAGCATTATGGGACTTAACTTCTAAGATCATCAGTCCCCTAGAACTTAGAACTACTTAAACCTAACTTAACCTACGGACGTCACACACATTCATGCCCGAGGTAGGATTCGAACCTGCGATCGTAGAGGTCGCGCGGTTGCAGACTGTAGCGCCTAGAACCGCTCGGCCACAACGGCCGGCGGTGACTTTCTTATTTGATTGTCTAAATTGTACTTCCGCTGAATCGTTACTACTATATTTTGAGATATACGAGGGCCGTTCAGAAAGTAACCTCCGGTTGATTTAAAAAAATACACCAAGTTAAATAAAAATATTTTAATATATACATCTTACAACTACATCTTTGCACTATTTTTCTACATAGTCTCCATAGCGATTGAGGCACTTATCGTATCTCTTCACAAGCTTTGAAATTCTTTCTGCATAAAAATCACCCGCTTGTGCCTGGAGCCAGCCTGTGACCGCATCTTTGAGCTCTTCGCCGTCATCAAACCGCTGTGACCCGAGCCATTTCTTCAAATGCATGAAGAGGTGATAATCACTTGGCGCCAGGTCTGGGCTGTAAGGTGGATGGTTGATAACGTCCCACTTGAAGGGCTCAAGAAGGGCCGTTGTTCTGCGAGCAGAGTGAGGACGGGCGTTATCGTGCAAAAAAAACGATACCGGAAGTCAGCATACCACGGCGTTTGTTCTGTATAGCCCGTCGTAACTTTTTTATTGTTTCACAGTACACGTCTTGATTAATGGTCGTACCACGTTCCATGAATTCAACCAACAACACCCCTTTGGCATCCCAAAACACCGTTGCCATCAGTTTTCTGGCAGAAAAATCTTGCGAGGCTTTTCTTGGTTTGGTAGGCGAATTTGAATGTGTCCACATCTTTGATTGTTCTTTTGTCTCAGGGTTCACGTACTTAATCCAGGTTTCGTCACCGGTCACGATTCTGTTTAACAATGGTTCTCCTTCGTCCTCATAACGTGACAGAAAGTCTAATGCAGAGGCCATTCTTTGAGTTTTGTGGTGGTCGGTAAGAATTTTGGGCACCCATCGTGCACAGAACTTACGGTAGCCCAATCTTGCTGTCACTATCTCGTACAAGAGAGTCTTAGAAATCTGTGGAAAACCAGTAGACAACTCCGACATTGAGAAACGTCGATTTTCACGAACTTTTGCATCAACTGTCTGAACGAGTTCGTCAGTCACCAATGATGGTCTACCACTCCTCTCTTCATCATGAACGTTTTCTCGTCCACTTTTAAATAAACGTACCCATTCACGGACAACTCCTTCACTCATAACTCTTGGTCCGTACACGGCACAAAGCTCACGATGAATAGCTGCTGCAGAATATCCTTTGGCTGTAAAAAACCTTATGACAGCACGCACTTCACATTTGGCGGGGTTTTCTATTGCAGCACACATTTCAAACTGCCACAAAAACTAAACTAGCGCAGGTACGACGTTCACTCGACCACGGCTTGATGCCGACTGACCTGTTGAGTGCGTGAACGCACAGATGGCGTCGCTACTCCCCCCACAACCCGCACTGTGACCAATCGGAGGTTACTTTCTGAACTGCCCTCGTACTTATGTACGAAACAATTACAGTGAAAAATTATTTCTTATTTACGCTTGAGGAAAGCTCTTCTATTATTCTTCTCGAAATACCAAGCTAACGGCATTTTTATTGCAAGGACTTTCAATTTACTGTGCTGGTGTGCTTTACAGCACTTGCTATGCATTTCCCAAGCCTGACGTTTCCTTCATTTAAGTAATTACGTGCATGAAATTTCTGTTTTGTGCGTTAAATTCACTGTGCCTTTTATACCGTGTTTTAAAAGCAATTTTACGTAGTATGACTACGCAAAAGGGAACAGATGCAAGGCATGAAAGGCGATAACAAGGCCGTGTGTGTGTGTGTGTGTGTTCAAATGGTTCAAATGGCTCTGAGCACTATGGGACTCAACTGCTGAGGTCATTAGTCCCCTAGAACTTAGAACTAGTTAAACCTAAGGACAACACAAACATCCATGCCCGAGGCAGGATTCGAACCTGCGACCGTAGCGGTCTTGCGGTTCCAGACTGCAGCGCCTTTAACCGCACGGCCACTTCGGCCGGCTGTGTGTGTGTGTGTGTGTGTGTGTGTGTGTGTGTGTGTGTGTGTGTAGGACGTTGGACAATAAAACCGTGGTGTACCTGCAATTTTTTCCGTAAGTTGGCTGTATTGAATAGTAAACATTTTAAAGTACCTGTGTTTCCTCCTACGAGCTGGCAGTTCTCTCTCTTGCAGTTTACGCCCTATCGACATGAAGGATGTCTCCACTATTCTATTTGACCAAGGACGGATGAATGAACGGATGATGGCCTTATTGACCGGCATTCTCTTGAGGTAATTTGAGAGATAAGGGAAAACAAAATGAGTTGAAGCCTGGTGTGACTTGGACCCGCACACCTGTTGATTATGCATGGTGATTCAGCTGCTCCTGATGCTCTCATTTATGAAACCCGCAATGTTATAGCTGACCTTCATAAACCACGCGAGATTCTCTATCGCTACGCGCAAACTATTAATTGTACAGAAAAAATTATTGGGATCTTTTGTAGGAAATTTAACGCAGTTACATTTTATCCTGAGATATTTTATCGCTGGAGGTCACAGTTTTCGAGTAATTCAAGCAAAACGCAAAAAAGTGACTTTAAAACCCATCTCCACATCACACTCATCCCTCACAAGTCAGGATTTCTAGTATGTTATTCGTAGTATTCCCTCCTACCACTGTAGAAAAGTTTTCGAATACACGAACTGTTGCCGATAGTCGACCATTTTTTGGGCTATTACGCCACTGGTATAATGGACTACTTCGTTAACATTATTAATTTAAATGTGCCCGTGACGATAATGAAAGAAAATCAACTTTTGTAAACGTTACGCTATAACTAATTACGTTGACAATTCAATCCAAACTTAACCCTTACAAGCACGGTAGGCAGAAGGCCTGAAGAATATAACAATGTAATTGTTCATTTTGGTCTTAAAATTCCACAAAATTGTTAGGTAAAATTTACACAAACGTCAATTTTACAGTTTTTAAGACTCGACTAAGATGGCTGCCTAATAAGGTCAGTTAATGAAGATCAAAAGAGGTCGAATGTGGGAAATAATTCGTACAGTCGCAAATATTTGTACTGTGTTAGAAGGGAGTGCCATGAACAACATATTAGAAATCCTGATTGGTGGGGGCTGAGTGTGGGTGTGGGGGTATGTTTGGTCACTTTTGAACACTTTTCTTGAATAACTCCAAAACAATAGCCTTTATTGAAAACGTACCCGAGTAAAAGATTTAACTACATTAAATTTCATACCAAAAGTTCCCGTTAAATTTTTATATTGTACTAATAGTTTGCGTGTAACGGGCGAGAGAATATGAAAATCTCACGCGTGGTTTGTGAAGACATTGCAGGCTGCATAAAACGACAGCTATAGGGGCAGCTGAATCACTGAGTATCCACTGTCTTCAAAAGATAAGTAACTCGAGCCAAAACGAATATCAAGTAGAGAACAGAGCCGAAACAGAGGATTTTTTTTAAATCCAATTGTTGATGGAATCGAGACGTGAGTGAGTGAGAGCTGGGCAACATCTCTCCACACTAAGACGTTAACAGCAAAAAATAATATCTCCGTGTTCTGAAAATGCCGTGAAACTAAAAAAAGAAATGCCATGTTGTTACCGTAGTGTTTCAGTCTCTAAATTTATTTTCGGAAAACCGAACTACTCGAAGCGTGTGAGAATGAAACCTTTTAGTATTCTGCAGGTGGATCTCTTAAGAAACAAAAAAATGAGTTGCATCAAAACATGATTGCATTACTGAGTTGCTGAAGCGTTACCTTATCGAATGAATAACGGTATGATAAAAATGCTCTGATGGTATGACATACTACGACAGTCCTGTCAATATCACCGCCACACACCTTCCTTAGATGAATCATATTGCACTCTACAAACATGTTAACGTAAATTTCTCTTGTGTGCGGTTTCCGTTAGAGCTGGCCAAACAGCTCTACGCAGAAACAGTGGTGTCGGGCGCACTTCCGACCACCTGTGGAAAACATGACTGTCAGGCAGATTTAGCGCTCTATTTATCTTTCTGTTTCGCTAGTGGACATATCGACAGTCCGCAGCTCGTGGTCGTGCGGTAGAGTTCTCGCTTCCCACGCCCGGGTTCCCGGGTTCGATTCCCGGCGGGGTCAGGGATTTTCTCTGCCTCGTGATGACTGGGTGTTGTGTGACGTCCTTAGGTTAGTTAGGTGTAAGTAGTTCTAAGTTCTAGGGGACTGATGACCGTAGATGTTAAGTCCCATAGTGCTCAGAGCCATTTGAACATATCGACAAAGCGCTGTGAGGGAAATGTGTGTGAAATATTGATGTGGAATCTGACGAAAGATTCAACAGTGATCACACAACTCCGATTTCTTTCAATGTACAACCATGAAAATGATTGTACATTGCTCAGCAGACCGCTCTCCCGGCTGTTGACAGCTTTTTGTGACCAGAGCCGCTACTTCGCAATCAAGTAGCTCCTCCATTGGACTGACAAGGGCTGAGTGCACCCCGCTTACCAACAGCCCTCGGTAGACCCGAACGGTTACCCGTCCAAGTGCTAGCCAATCCCGACAGCGCTTAAATTCGGTGATCTGACGCGAACCGGTGTTACCATCGAGGCAAGGCCGTTGGCTTATGAGATACAGGGTAATCAATAAATGTGTAAATCAAAGTGGCTGGAGAATGTTTGTGGCTGCCACGTCCCAAACGACAGCTAGACGTCTGACAGGTAGCTCAGTTAACGAGTCTGACGTATCCACACTGTCTTAACGACTGCGAACGTAAAATCATTTTAATTGAACGTAATGAGTACCATGAATGATGTCACCTTAATACTTACGTTTATCTAGAGAAAAGTTCTTGTCCATCTGCTTAATTTCTACGCATGACATGCGGAGCTGACAAGAGGTACATTTATTCAGTTCTGATTTTTTGCAAGGAAACCGACTTATGTTCTAATGCCGTCTTAAATTCACCTGGCCAATGGAATTAATGACCTGCAGCTTATATATAACACTTCTTTGTAAACGAACATTCACAAAGCGGCAACATCTTAGTTGTCAAAGGAAATATTCTTTGTGTGAAGGTTACTGATATCTGTGTGTCCATTGTCATAAAAGAACATTCCCTTAGAAATCTTATTTAAGCCGAATATTGACAAGTTCGTCTGGCTCTGTAATAAAGACGAATTGGGAAGAATCGGGCAAGGAATGTCATAAATAAATCCTTCATCTCTTTTTTTAAAGAAGAAAGATGTTACTGTGATCTGGCTGTTGCGAACTGTCTATGATAAATCGTAAATTTCTTAGCAAGTTGGTTCAAATGGTTCAAATGGCTCTGAGCACTATGGGACTTAACATCTATGGTCATCAGTCCCCTAGAACTTAGAACTACTTAAACCTAACTAACCTAAGTACAGCACACAACACCCAGCCATCACGAGACAGAGAAAATCCCTGACCACGCCGGGAATCGAACCCGGGTCTTAGCAAGTGTGAGATTCTTTGTAGTTTCCTTTTTTCCATTAAGAAAGAATAATAGAACGTAAGATTTCATAAATTAAGAGCACTAGCTTCTTTGGGGAAGAATGTGGATTGGTATCGGTTGACTTTCTTGAAGAAACCATCACATAATTTGCCTTAAGTGATTTGTGGATGCACACACAAGGTAATTCTGGATTTTCGAACAGAAATTAGAACTCTCCTCCTAAATGCGACTACAGTACCCAGACTATAGCGCCAAGGCATTCGCTTTTATCTACGGTTCAAAGCTGAATCGTATTAATAGATATTCGTACTAATCCAGTACACGTAAAATAAATAAAAATTATGTTCTCGTGACACGACATTTGTTGGCCTCTCCAGCTCACGAATTTCCATATTTAATCCTAACCTAGATCTCGGTTACACTACAGAAGTGTATGTCACCGCAACGAAGATTTCGTATCTTCATTTTTTGATTTCACTAACTTGGCCGGCCGAAGTGGCCGTGCGGTTAAAGGCGCTGCAGTCTGGAACCGCAAGACCGCTACGGTCGCAGGTTCGAATCCTGCCTCGGGCATGGATGTTTGTTATGTCCTTAGGTTAGTTAGGTTTAACTAGTTCTAAGTTCTAGGGGACTAATGACCTCAGCAGTTGAGTCCCATAGTGCTCAGAGCCATTTGAACCATTTTTTTCACTAACTCGCAACCATATTCTCTCCTTTCAGTCCAACATACACGCTTCGCTACAGCTCAGTCTCTCACAACAACTTCCGCCCCAAAAAACCAATATAGAAGCAGAATAAATACTGTGAATGTTTCCAGAACGAAATTTTCGCTCTGCAGCGGAGTGTGCGCTGATATGAAACTTCCTGGCAGATCAAAACTATGTACTGGACCGAGACTCGAACTCAGGATATGCCTTTCGCGAGCAAGACTTGCCCCCGACAGGCAAAGGTCGCGAGTTCGAGTCTCGGTCCAGTACATAGTTTTGATCTGCCAGGAAGTTTCACTGTAAACGTTGTTTTATTATTGTATGACGTTGGCCCGAGATTTTCAGTGGCACCAAAGGGATCATCGGGCGTAGCGTCCCCATGCGAGGGCCATTTGCTATCTCACGTTCTCGTTGAACGCTGAGGAGAGGTTTGGGATTAAAGCGCGCACAGTGGAGTACAGTCCGGCTGTGAGCAACTGCAACATGCCACTCCCCTTCCCATTCTGGTCGATATCATGATGATGACATTTTCTTGCTCCACCATGCCGCAGTGCCGTACGTTGCTCACTTTAGGGTGCGGCATTGGGTGGTGCATGTAGCGCTTGTTTGTTACAGAGCCACTTGTCCGGAATGCAACATGTTGCGCCGGGCGCTTGCCTACGGCTTTGGCTAACAAAGGTCCAGCCGTGGAGCGGCGAGGCTGGGAATGGGGATGGGCGGCGTGTATTGATCGCGGCCGGAAGGCGGCGGCGACTCACAGGTGACTGCGGGGCCTCGTGCCCGCCCTGCCGTGTGCGCTATCTCTAAACAGCGCGCGGAACCACTCTGCACAGGTGCCAAGGAACGCCCCGACGTTTCGTGGCTCCAGCGGCGCAAAAGACAATATGGAAGTGAAATTATCTAAAGTACCGAAATTTCTTGGGCAATGGAACCCCATTCTCCACGGAGTGCTTCACTCAGCAGAGGTATCGATGTCGGCCGGTGAGGCCTGGCACGAAGTCGGCGTTCCAAAACGTCCCGAAGGTGTTCTATAGGATTCAGGTCAGGACACTGCGCAGGCCAGTCCATTACCGGGATGTTATTGTCGTGTAATCACTCCACCACAGGCCGTACATTTTGAACAGGTGCTCGATCGTGTTGAAAGATGCAATCGCCATCCCCGAATTGCTCTCCAACAGTGGGAAGCAAGAAGGTGCTTAAAACATCAATGTAAGCCTGTGCTGTGATAGTGCCACGCAAAACAAAAAGGGGTACAAGGCCCCTCCATGAAAAACACGACCACATCATAACACCACCGCCTCCGAATTTTACGGTTGGCACTACACACGGTGGCAGATGACATTCACCGGTCGATCGCCATACCTACACTCTGCCGTCGGATCTCCACATTGTGTCCCGTGATTCGTCACTCTGCACAACATTTTTCCACTGTTCAATCGTCCAATGTTTACGCTCCTTACACCAAGCGAGGCGTTGTTTGGCATTTACGGTGTGATGTGTGGCTTATGAGCAGCCGCTCTACCATGAAATCCAAGTTTTCTCACTTCCTGCCTGTCACAGTACTTGCAGTGGACCCTGATGCAGTTTGGAATTCCTGTGTGATGGTCCGGATAGATGTCTGCCTGTTACACATTACGTCCCTCTTCAACTGTCGGCGGCCTCTGTTAGTCAACAGACGAGGTCGGCCTGTACGCATTTGTGCTGTACGTGTCCCTTCACGTTTCCACTTCACTATCACACAAGACATAGTGGACCTAGGGATGTTTAGGAGTTTGGAAATCTTGCGTACAGACGTATGACACAAGTGACACCCAATCACCTGACCACGTTCGAAGTCCGTGAGTTCCACGGAGCGCCCCATTCTCCTCTGTCTAGATGTCTAATGACTACTGAGGTCGCTGACTTGGAGTACCTGGCAGCATGTGGCAGCTCAATGCACCTAATATGAAAAACGTATGTTTTTGGGGGTGTCCGTATACTTTTGATCACTTAGTGTATCAGTCAAATCTGATACGGATGCGACATGTTTTTATGAACAATCTCTTTCGTACACAAACTATGCAACCAAATGAATCGAGGCAATCGCTTGGCTTGTCTTAACAAAATCAAGACGTGAGTGATCATTGAGTTGTTAGCAAAGGATGCTGAGTGAAGCACTCCGTGAAGAATGGGGTTCCATTGCCCAAGAAACCTTCCAGCATCTGACGGAACGTATACCTGCGAGAGTGGAAGCTGTCATCAAGGCTAAAGGTGGGCCAAAGCCATACTGAATTCCAGCATTACCTATGGAGGGCGCCACGGACTTGTCCGTCATTTTCAGCCAGGTGTCGGGATACTTTTGATCACATAGTGTATATGCACAGAAGGACAGGGAAACACGAATTATCACAGGCTTAACAGTCTTTATACCAAGTGAATAACTTGTCAGTATGGGACTGGATACTTGTACTTTTTATTTAACCCCCATCAGGTAGAAAAGCATGATCTTCGAAAACTGTAATATCATCAGCAAAGTCAATAATGTGTAAATTGGGAAATACTATTATTATCACATTTCTTTATTTGTCACTGGCTCACACGGTCAGACCTCCAACAAATCAAAAATAAAATGAGAGGCTAATGGGACCTACAGTGGGGTACTCCATAGTCAGAGAAGTTTCAATAATAAAATGAACAAATATCCACAGTGAAATATAAAAGGTACTGCGCGAACTCTCAAGACCAGAACAGTCCGAAAAAGGCACACCGAATGATTTTTTATGTGGTTGCCAGAGGAAGCTAGCCTCTAACTAGTAGTAAGTACAGTTCTCAGTGCTGTGCTTATGTGAAGCAGCGGATACTGTGATGAGTGACACTGAATTAGGAATGTAATTACTTTACATGCTTCTACACAGACCGACATAGTTTCAGTTTTCAAACTTGCTTGACGAGTGTGAGGTGAAATGCTGCCAGCTGTCATGCGGGTAGTTCCTGATCCTACAGCGTTCAGAAGGTTTGTGCCAGCGCTCAGGGGGTAGATATTTCTATATTGTGCCAGGTATCTCCAAACCAGTGTGAGAATGCGTGAAGAAAAATTTTAACAGTATGATATAGTGGTGTCAGCATTTTCTAAACTTGATCAAAAGGTACGTGGGCAATGCATTTCTAACGTGAAGGAAAATAGCGTGTGCTGGAGATCCGGGTGTAGATGAAAACATCTTTGAATTTGAGATTGTCGGCGAGCACATTACGACTACTCAAGGTATCTGTGATTTGCTTACAGCAATTAGGGAACCGCTAGAACAGAATTGCCATTACTGTCAAAAATCAGCTTCACAATAACAGTTTACCGAAACACAGGAAAGGTAAAGAAACATTATTTGGTCCTTGAGATTTGTTGAGAGATCTATAAGTACAACATAAAAACTATACAAGTTAAGTCAATGCAGATTTTAGGTTTATCTGGAGGAATCACAACAAAAATTTAAAATTGCACAGTGAAACTGATTCTAATGGTGTATCGGAAATAAACCGCTTTTAGCTACATATTAATTTTTAGAGGAATACGAACGGTTTCGTGATATCAGATCACGCTATGGTGTTGGAGGGTTGCTGTCTGGAGCTTTCTGGTCGAAAGGAGTTTTATTAATCGTGGGTTTTCATTGTTGCTAGCTGTTGCTTTAACCTTTCCGTGTTCTCTTGCTTTGCTCTTTTCATTATGGGTGTACACGCTTTTAACATGTCAGTTTTCAGCTTATCAGTTTGAACTATCACGTCCTGCTCGTTGCGGGTAACTGTACTTCATTTTGAGAAAACTGAGTCCGCTTCCTTCCTCGATCAGGGATTAAATGTTTTACTGACGTGTGAGTATCTCATATTGGTTGTCATACAGCATAGACTATTAGGATAGGTGTCTTTTTTTACCATAATGTCGATCATATGTTTCCAATCTTGTAGATGGACACCTGGAAATCTGATTTAAAATCACCAATCCGGTCGTCTTCTTGTAAAAGTTCATATACAGCTGAAAGCGGTTTATTTCCGAAACATGGATTACTTCAGCTGCGGTTATCTTCAACAGAAAACTATTTGCATCTAATTGATCTAGAGGGCAACTTGTTAATTTGGGCGGGTCTAAGATTTCATAAACTTATTTTGTTCAAGGCTTAGAACAAACGGTAAGCCGGTCGGAGTGGCCGTGCGGTTCTAGGCGCTACAGTCTGGAGCCACGTGACCGCTACGGTCGCAGGTTCGAATCCTGCCTCGGGCATGGATGTGTGTGACGTTCTTAGGTTAGTTAGGTTTAAGTAGTTCTAAGTTCTAGGGGACTGATGACCACAGCAGTTAAGTTCCATAGTGCTCAGAGCCATTTGAACCATTTTGAACAAACGGTAACAGAATACAAGAGTGGATATACGATGAGAAATACAATATAAGGTACGGTGTGGAAAGTAAACACTTGATCTGATGTGGCAATGTCGTCAGCACACAAAGCAGACACAATAAATAAAAAAAAGTGCTTAAGAAATAGTAAATGTGTTTCTTTATTAAATTAAGATATGCTAACCAATGAAAAATAATTTTCTAGATTGACATACTGCAGGGTGAGGACGCAACAGTAACTTCAAACCCTGCTTGCCCGTATCTCGATGATGATGATTGTGGGTTTGTGGGGCGTTCAACATCGAGGACATCAGCACCCGTACAAGTTACTAATCTTTCCAGTTCCAATCTCGCTACTTCCCGAATGATGATGAGATGATGAGGACAACACAAACGCCCAGTCCACAGCCAGAGAAAATCTCTGCATCTCGAACCCGGAAGCATTCCCCTTCGCGGGTAAAGGCTCCACCGGCTGAGCTATCCAGGCAAGAATCGCGACGTCTTTTCGCAGCTCTGCTTCCGGCAACACTTCTCTGCTGCTTTCCCAACTTCAGAGTTCTCCTGCATACCTTGCGGGACTGGCATTCCTGGGAGAAAGGCTATTGCGGGTATTGCAGTGAAGAAATGCAGGAGAACCTCAGTGAAGCTTGGAAAGCAGGGTAGAGTCGCTGGCTGAAATAGAACTGTAGGGGCGAATCGGGAGTAGTTCCTGACAGGTCAATCGGTAGAGCATTTGCCCGCGAAAGGCAATAGTTCCTTGTTCGAGTCCTGGTCCAGTACGCATTCCAATCTCTCGGCAAGTTTCAAAGCAGTGCAACCGCCGCTGCAGAGTAACATTTCATTCTGGGAACAGTAATTTTCTTTAGACAGGCGTAGGAAGAGCGCAGCCAGTTTACGTCAGAGCGTAACGGGAGGGAGCAGAACCACCCACGCGCTGAAGGTCCGGCTACAGCGGGCGGCGCTTTTCCGGCCCGCTCTGGCGCGCAGGGTTATAGGAAAGCACTTTCGACGCTGACGCACGGGGCTCTGCTTTCTCCTCGCCCCTGGTCCGGCTGCCCCACATTGGGCCGCTCATGAATATTCTCAAGGCTAAGCGACGCCCGCATGCGATCACGAGCTGCAGCCACTCCTGCCTACATAATCACGATTACTGTTCCTATTGTAAAATACACATCAGCCTCTGAGAATAATAATGTGGGAGGAAGCTGTTCTTAATTTATTAGTAGCAACTACTACCGGGACATTTGAACATAGAAATGAGTGTGTGTTTTATCGCAACGTAACCGGTTTCAGGCATGGAATGCTTGTCATCTGACGGTTATGCCTACACAAATCGTTCGCAATACGATGTTCTGAGAAATACAAGAAGCACAATCTACGAGGGTGAGTTAAATGAAAACTTTAAATTTGTAATAACAAATCGAAATGTTGCGCCGTTATCCTGTAAGTTGGTAAGCGTGCTGCAAACAGCGTGCAGAATGGTCTGTAGGTGGCAGCATAGTCCAGATGCACACATACTGTCACAGTATCAGTATAAAGATGGCCGCGTCACTTGCGACTTGCAACAGTGAAGAACAACATTCTATTTTTTGTATTTTGCGTAGTGAATGTGTGAAACCTATTGAAATTAATCGACGAATGAAGGTTCAGTACGGTGATGCATGTTTGTCACAGCAGCAAGTCTACGAATGGAGTAGGAAGTTCGCAAATGGTGTGCCTCCAGTGGAAGATGCTCCTCGTCCAGGTCAGGCACAAAAGAGTTGTGACTCCACAGAACATTGCAGCAGTTGAAGCCATAGTGAAGGAAAACCGCCGAGTGATACTGAATGACACTGCAGCATGTTTACAGATTGGGCCAGAACACCACATTGTGGATGATGTGCTCCACTTTCACAAAGTGTCTGCAAGATGGGTATCACGGCAGCTGACTCCTGAAATGAGAGAACGACGTGTTGATGCTTGTGAAGAACTTCTTCGGTGCTTTGAACGAGAAGGTGATGGTTTCCTTGCAAGAATCGTTACTGGGGACGAAACCTTGGTTCACTTCCACCAACCGAAAATGTAAAGAGCGAGCAAGGAATGGTGCCATTCTTCATCACCTAAACCAAAGAAGTTTCGAACAGAACCATCAGCAGGGAAGGTTATGCTGACTCTCTTTTGGGACGAAAAAGGCGTCATTTTGGAGTATTACATACCTACAGGGATCACGGTCACCAGTGCATCATACACAGATCTCCTAAAAATCATCTGCGGCCTGCAATCAAATCAAAGCGACGTGGATTGCCGTCAGCAGGTGTCCTTTTGCAACATGACAATGCAAGGACCCACACTGCCCGTACAACAGCTGCAACAATCACAGACCTGCATTTTGAGTGTCTTCCTCATCCACCATACTCACCAGACCTTGTCCCAAGTGATTTCCATGTTTGGACCACTCAGAGACGCAATGGGAGGAAAGAAGTTCCGTTCTGATGAAGAGGTACGCCACGCGGTGCATGAGTGGTTGCGCAGACTACCAAAAGAATTTCTTTCTAAAATAATTTATGGACTTTGTAAGCGCTGGAGGATTTGCATTGAACGTGGGGGAGATTCAAACTATGTTCAAATGTGTGTGAAATCTTATGGAACTTAACTGCTAAGTTCATCAGTCACTAAGCTTACACACTACTTAACCTAAATTATCCTAAGGACAAACACACACACACACCCATGCACGAAGGAGGACTCGAACCTCCGCCGGGACCAGCCGCACAGTCCGTGACTGCAGCGCCTGAGACCGCTCGGCTAATCCCGCGCGGCGTGGGGGAGATTATGTTGAAACGTGATACAGCTTTGTAACACTTCTGCACAATAAATAATATTTTAAAAAATATTTAATGTTTTCATTTGACTCACCCTCGTATATCTTATCAGTTTGATGGAGTGGTTCCGAGGAACATTTGTGATATGTTCGTATAGCGCATCGCACAGCAAGCTAGCTTGCAGGACAGGTAGGTGTCGAATCGACATGGTGGATTAAAGACTGATGGCATGGACTACCTGCCACCTGAGTGTGGTTTTTAGGCGCTTTTCTACTGCGATAAACAAACAGTTAAATTATGGTAACACACAGAACAAAGCTTACACGCTTCACAGACACGTGACGCACACGATTTCTCTCCCTTAGGTTGACTGCTGTGCGATAGGAAGCAAGTCTCGCCTCAAACTTAAAATAAATTTGCCGAACCAGGAAAACAACTGATCTCATACAGCGAAATAAACAGTAGGAGACAGAAGGTTTTCAGAATCTGTACCTAAGATTACTTTAACCTCAGTTGCTTGATTATCGCTTACTCTACGTACTCCGCTCACCTTTGCTCTGTAACGCCAATAAATTCTTTTACTGCACTAAAACAAGCACTCAAATTATTTTTCTGTAGCAAAAGGAAGCATTTCTGTACGTTATAAATAACAAATTACTGCTGAGTTGCTATAAATCGCATCAAAACAATATCCTGTTCATATTTCTGTGCGTTCCCTTAAAAGCAACCCCGTTTCTTCGTCAGGCACAACAATGCCATTCTGGTATTTTCTACACAACTCGACGGATGGCAGTGCTATGTTCTCAGAGTTATCAGTATTCTGATGCTGTTTCAAGCATCAGCTTGTATCTTTTTTTCGGTTTTATTTCACTCCAAAATAATGACGCGCATGTCTCCTCAACGGGAAGAGAGAGTTGAAGAGGCTTGCACACGATAGACTAGCATGGAGAACTGCATCAAACTAGTCTTCGGACTGAAGATTAGCCATCCGATGTGGCCGAGCGGTTCTAGGCGCTTCAGTCCGGACCCACGCTGCTGCTACGGTCGCAGGTTCGAATCCTGCCTCGGACATGGATGTGTGTGATGTCCTTAGCTTAGTTAGGTTTAAATAGTTCTAAGTCTAGGGGCTGCTGACCTTAGATGTTAAGTCCCATAGTGCTCAGAACCATTTGAACTGAAGATTACAACAAACAAAACAAGCACACACATGATTCAACGGCTGTTCAGTGATCGAATAAAATCTAAGAATATGACGCCACCCCTCCATCCCTCACAGTATCATTATGACCTCGAACCACTCTAATTTTACAGCGTGATCTTATCACATGTTATATTTAGGAAGAAACTAAGTAGTATCATCCGCCAATTCTTTAGTGATGTAGAAAATCCTAATATTGTTACCTTCCTTTACTTGTCATTGACTCATATGGACAGACCTCCAAGCAGTGTAATGTAAAAGGAGTCGCTAATAGGGTTGACAGTGGGATGTGTAATAGGAAAGTCCAGTTCTGTAGCTGACCGGTCAGTGTATGTAACTGCTTGCGATTCCCAGTAGTGCCAAAGATTTTTCCTTAGTGGGAGGACTGGAACGGGGTGCACTCGGCCTTTTAGTGCCAATTGTGGATCTGCTTGAATCAGAGGTAGCACTCCAGGGTCTCGGGAGCTTACTATGGCCCGGAGAGCGGTGTACTGACCCTACGCTCCTCCATACCGCATCCGAGAGACGCCGTTGGCGGAGGCTGCCACGGCGGCCGGCCGCTACCGGAAATAAGCAATGGTATAAGAGGAAACTATCAGCACTCAAAACATCGGAAGTGCAGTAATCAAGGTATTGTATTGTATGTTAACCGGGGACCTAGAAACAACAGAGAGGCTCCGTCCCCGCCGAGGCCCCAGTGGTCCACAACCCCATGACGACTACCGCAGTCCACTTCACCCCTCCGCACCCCGACACCGAACCCAGGGTTGTTGTGCGGTTCGGCTCCCGGTGGACACCCCAGGGAACGTCTCACACCAGACGAATGTAACTCCTATGTTTGCGTGGTAGAATAATGATGGTGTACACGTACGTGGAGAACTTGTTTGCGCAGCAATCGCCGACATAGTGTAACTGAGGTGGAATAAGGGGAACCAGCCCGTATTCGCCGAGGCAGACGGAAAACCGCCTAAAAACCATCCACAGACTGGCCGGTTCACCGGACCTCGACACAAATTCCCCGGGCGGACTCGTGCCGGGGACCAGGCGCTCCTTCCCGCCCGGAAAGCCGTACGTTAGACCGCACTGCCAACCGGCCGGGCCTGTAATCAAGGTAGTACAAAATCACTCCAGTCCGAAACGTTACCTATACACAGTTTCCAACGATCTTCGACGCCTGAGACGTGAAACGCTGGCAGGCAGTCACGTGGGCAAGAATGTATAATAAAGCATAGTCTGCTGCATACATTTATAGCGTCTGGATTTCAACTACCATAACTATCGCGGTGGCTTTAGCGTAAAACTACGGAAAGCGTATCCGGACGGTTGCACATGCAAATGCTAGAACCATTTAGTCCAGCGTTCGGCGGCGTCCTCAGCGGACAAAATTTACTGAGCAGTAGGGAGCCCAGGTTAACGTCACGCAAACTGCATGAACGCAGTGCGGAGATGCGCGTTGCGCCGACGGCCGACCTTGCTGGCTGCTGGCTGCTGGTGGCTTCCGTGAGGGAATGCGATGCGTGACGTAGCGGCGGCGGCAGCGGCAGCGGCTACGTCGGCGCCGGCCGAGCGCGTCGCCTGCAGGGTGCGCGGCCCGTCTGGGCGGCCTCTCCGTTAGCCTGGCGCCGCGCGTGCATAAAAAGCCGCTCGCGTTCCCGCGGGCGCCGCGCCGTTACCTGTGCAACCCGCTCCGCAGCCAGCTCTAAAATCACCCCGCTAGTGCCTGTCTGACTGATCCAAGTTAAGCCTTATAAACAAACGTAGGGTACCGTGGGTGGCATATCTTTATTGCAGGTTTGTTTCTATCAGGAACAGCGAGCTCCACGACAGTATTAATGAGATGTCAGACAGGAGGAAGGGCAGCATCGGTCTTAAATTTTTAATCTGTCTATTGTAGATCAAATGGCTCTCAGCACTACGGGACTTAACATCTGAGGTCATCAATCCCCTAGAACTTAGAACTACTTAAACCTAACTAACCTAAGGACATCACACACATCCATGCCCGAGGCAGGATTCGAACCTGCGACCGTAGCGGTCGCGCGGTTCCAGACTGTAGCGCCTAGAACAGCTTCGCCCCTCCGGCCGGCTTTGGAGAGAAGAGTAGGGCGTAAAAATTGTAGAGGGAGACAAAGGTTTGAATACAGTAACCAACTTCAAAGGGGTGTAGGTTGCAGCAGTTGTTCGGAGATGAAGATATTTAGACGATAGACTAGCGTGGAGAAATAAGTCAAACCAGTCTCCGAGCTGGAGACCGCAGCAAACAAGGTTGACAACATTTGAGAACCGCCGGCCGAAGTGGCCGTGCGGTTAAAGGCGCTGCAGTCTGGAACCGCAAGACCGCTACGGTCGCAGGTTCGAATCCTGCCTCGGGCATGGATGTTTGTGATGTCCTTAGGTTAGTTAGGTTTAACTAGTTCTAAGTTCTAGGGGACTAATGACCTCAGCAGTTGAGTCCCATAGTGCTCAGAGCCATTTGAACCATTTGAGAACCTATTACGCTTCATTGGTACTCGACAGATGTTACTCCCGTTGCTGTTAATCAGTCGTCATGCAGAATAACATATTGAGTTCTGTCAAAAATTAGTATTCGAGAAAGCACTTGGTAATAAGTCTACGCCGGACGCTGTGACCGTGTGGTTCTAGGCGCTTTCGTCTGGAACCGCGCGACCGCGACGGTCGCACGTTCGAATCCTGCCTTGGGCATGAATGTGTGTGATGTCCTTAGGTTAGTTTGGTGTAAGTCTAGGGGACTGATGACCTCAGATGCTAAGTCCCATACTGCTCTAAACCATCTGAATAAGTCTACCATGTGGTATGGTGTTAAATGCCGTCTGCAAATCTGGGATGACAGGATATATAGTTTCACCTGCTTCCACTGTTTGCAAGTGTTTTGTATGAATAAACCAAGTTGTTTCTCACGTGAATGCTTTTTTCCTGAATTAGTGCTGATTTTTTTTAGGAAAATTTATCTCCACCAGTAACGTCGTAGTGTTCGAGCTTAGAATGTGCTTCATGATGCTGCAACTAAAGAACTTCAGCGATATTGGCGTTTTCGTGTACCTGTTTTATTTACTCTTTGTCAATAGTAGAAACCTGCGTTATTTTTCTAGACATAAGGAACTATTTGCTTCACAATATTTTATCTGTAAATAAGGTCTATTAAAGGTCCTGATTCCGCAGCGTATTCTATGTAAAATGTGATTGGATTTTTGTCAAGGATTAGTGCACTGTTCGCATTGAGTAGTCTTCACTGTTTTTTTCTGTACGATGCAACTAATATTTGCGACTAACTGAAACTGTACGGCCGATCAAGAGACAATTTTAGCTTGACAATTTTTAACCAGACCGTCTGTCTTGACTTCACTAGAACATGGTAACCTGAAGATGTTAAAGAAACGAAACCGTTGCTAACACAATAAATGTAAAAAAATGAAGCTGAGGTGGTTTTCATTAACCATTACCACTAATATCAGGTGTGGGCTTAACATGATCAAGATTATTACCTGACTTTGTGTTAATCTTTTATAGGATAAATTTGAAACTGTCGCGCAGTGTCTCTTGGAGCGAGGGCGTGACGCACTGTCGATGATGCTCTGTCCGTCGGATGGATACGTTAAGCAAGACGTACACTTAAGTGGTATTCGAAACTAACTGACTGTCTACGACACCAGGTTTCACCCTTTCACTTTTCACTCTCACTGTCATCAACATAATCACACGCACTGGAGGGACGCAACACAGAAACCTCGCGAAGCAAGGAAGAAAGCAAGGAAGGAAGGTTAGAGTTTAACGTCCCGTCAACATCGTGGTCATTAGAGCGGAGGGAAGTATAGGGAAGGAAATCGACCGTTCCCTTTGAGAGGAACCATTCCTGCATTTGCCTTAAGCGATTTAGGTAAATCATGGAAAACCTAAACGTTAATGACTGGAAGGTGATCTGAACCTTTTTCCTCCAGAATGCACGCCCAGCGTGTTAACGATTGCGCCATCTTGCTTGGCAAAACTACCGAAGGAAACGTGCGACTGCGGACGAGGATCCTTTCACGTGGTCGTTTAACACAGTACCTGTCGGGAGTAGACACGGTTTTTAGTGTAAATGATGGTGATGCCCCGATGGTGACAGGGATCAGCACGGCGTGTGGGGCGCTGCGGGAAGCGCTCAGCTGGCGAGCGCGTGTTGTTGTTTACCTCGGCCTTGACCGCCAGCGGGTGGCGCTCTGCGCAGCTGGCCGTGGCACTGGCCACACTGCAAGTCCCGCCTCGACTCACGCAAATCACAGCACCGTCCCGCAGAGTCGCCAATAGCGCGAAGGAACTATATTGCATTTTTATCTAATGAGACGTCATTTCGAAAAGCACGCGGTGCACAATACGTTTTGTCATCTTGCGAATCCGCTGAAATGTTGACTAACAACTTGCAATTCTAACACAGCATTGTTGAAAAATGTGCACCTACGCCTTCTGCCTGTAGACTTACGTACGATCCGTAACACCTGTTTCATTTCGCTGATGATGCGAGGGAAAAAAGTAACTGTCTATACATTTCTGTATTTTCGACCCTTTGCCGTAATCTTATCGTCACGATGCTTGCGCGAAAGTTTTGCATCACCGCGGCTCTCAGAACTCCTGAAGACAGACGTTGACTGTGGATATTGTATCACCGACACAGTTCCTTTGACTGTTTTGACATGTCACTAAATCCGCCCAAAGATGTAAACAACCACATATGAGCTGTGCCTATTAGACGGAGAGGTTCCAACAGCTGATCAGTTCCAGTCATTCCACCAGGAAGGAGGTACACGGCTCGTGTTATCCGTAGTTCAACCCTGCCTAGACGGTCAATACCGCGGTTCGAACTTTGTGCCAGGAAGGGCTCTCAACAAGGGAAGTGTCCAGGCGTCTCAGGGTGAACCAACGCGATGTTGTTCGGACATGGAGGACATACAGACAGAGGAACTGTCGATGACTTGCCTCTCTCAGGCCGCCCAAGGGCTACTACTTCAGTGGATGACTGCTACCTACGGATTATGGATCGGAGAAACCCTGACAGCAACGCCACCATGTTCAATAATGCTTTTCGTGCAGCCACAGACTGTGCGCAATAGGCTGCTGATGCGCAACTTCACTCCCGAAGTCCATGGCGAGGTCCATCTTTGCAACCACGACACCATGCAGCGCGGTACGGATACGCCCAACAACATGCTGAATGGACCACTCAGGACTGACATCAGTTCTCTTCATCGATAAGTGTCGGATATGCCTTCAACCAGACAATCGTCGGAGACTTGTTTGGAGGCAAACTGAACGCCTTAGAAACACTGTCCAGTGAGTGCACCATGGTGGAGGTTCCCTGATGTTTTGGGGTGGCGTTGTGTGGGGCCGACGTACGCCGCTGGTGGTCATGGAAGGCGCCGTAACGGCTGTACGATACGTGAATACTATCCGACTGATATTGCAACCATATAGGCAGCTTACTGACGAAGCATTCGTCTTCATGGACGACAATTCGCACCCCCATCGTGCACATCTTGTGAATGACTTCCTTCAGGATAACGACATCGCTCGACTACAGTGGCCAGCATGTTCTCCAGACATAAACCCTGACCTGGGATAGACTGAAAAGGGCTGTTTATAGACGACGTGACCCACCAACCACTCTGAGGGATCGACACCGAATCGCCGTTAAGGAGAGGGGCAATCTGGACCAACAGTGCCTTGATGAACTTGTGGATAGTATGCACGACGAATACAGGCATAAAACAATGCAAGAGGACGTGCTACTGGGTATTAGAGGTACCGGTGTGTACAGGAATGTGGACCACCACCTCTCAAGGTCTCGTTGTATGGTGGTACAACTTGCAATATGTGGTTTTCATGTGCAATACAATGGGCGGAAATGATGTTTATGTTGATCTCTATTCCAATTTTCTGTACAGGTTCCGGAACTCTCGAAACCGAGGTGATGCAAAACTTAAATGCTGCTTGAACGACGTCTGTCGAGCGAACATACCGATTTTACACATATCGAGTCAACATTTTGGCAATATTTGACAATGTACCAGAGAAAAATTATCCACTTACTATCCGGTAACCTGGAAGATCCTCACCAAAGTAAGACTGACCGTCTCGCAAGTAGCAGACTTAGGTTGATAGCAGAATATTGGGAAAACGCAGTCACTTCAAAAATGAGACTGCTTACAAAACAGTCGTACAACCCAGCGTATAATATTGTTAAAGCATCTAGCAGCCAAACCGAATGGCACTAAAAAGGGATACAGTCAATAGAAATTTCGAAAGAAAGGCAGCATTAATGGTCTTAAGTTTCAGTCACGGGTGAGTGTTACGCAAATGCTGACGAACTTAAGTTGTCGGACAGAAATAAATGACAGATGTGATAGAAAAGCCTAGTTATAAAGTTTCAAGAAACAGTGCTAACTGAGGACCACAGGAATGTTCTACAATTAGAATAGAGACTATGGGCACAAGTTCAGACAAGAAAGCACACAGACGCATTTTGGCAGTTATTATTTCCGCGCTCCATATGCAAATGAAACAGGAACGAATCTTAATAATGGGTACAACGTTTCACATATCCGTGGCACACTCTCCCCTATTTCGCGATAACACAAAACGTCCTGGACTTCTTTGTACTTTTCGATGTTCTCCGTGAATCCTATCTGATATGGAGCGCATACCGCGCAGCAATACTTCAAAACAGGACGGGCAAGCGTAGTGTAGGCTGCGTCTTCAGTAGAACAGTTCGTAGTGTTCTGCCAATAGAACGCAATTCCACATCTACACCCACTTCACTATAAAGTGCCTGACACATGGTTCATCGAACCACCGTCAAGCAGCATCTCTACCATTCCACTCTCGAACAGCTCGCAGGAAAAACGAACGCTTCAGTCTTTCCGTGTAAACTATGATTTCTCTTATTTTGTTACGATGATCATTTCTCCCTGCATAAGAATGCATGAAAAAAACATTTTCGCATTCGGAAGAGAAAGAAAATTGAAATTTCCTGAAAACATCTTGCTGCAACGAAACACGTCGTTGTTTTAATAACTGCCACCCCACTTCGCTTATCGTATCCGTGGCACACTCTCCCCTATTTCGCGATAACACAAAACGTCCTGGACTTCTTTGTACTTTCCGATGTTCTCCGTGAATCCTATCTGATATGGAGCGCATACCGCGCAGAAATACTTCAAAACAGGACGGGCAAGCGTAGTGTAGGCTGTGTCTTCAGTAGAACAGTTCGTAGTGTTCTGCCAATAGAACGCAATCTTTGGTTTGTTTTCCCCATGATATATTCTATGTGATCGTTCCAATTTAAGCTGAACGGAACTATAATTTCTAGGTATTTAGTAGGCCGCTGTGGCCGAATGGTTCCAGGCGCTTCAGTCCGGAACCGCGCTGCTGCTACGTCGCAGGTCCGAATCCTGCGTCGGGCATGGATGTGTGTGATGTCCTTGGGTTAGTTAGGTTTAAGTAGTTCTAAGTCTAGGGGACTGATGACCTCAGATGTTAAGTCCTATAGTGCTCAGAGCCATTTCAGCCATTTGGGTATTTAGTTGTAATGACAGAGTTTAAATTTGTGTGATTTATTGTGCAACCGCAATTTAACGGATTTCTTTTCTTACTCGTGTGGATGACTTCTCATTTTTCCTTATTTATAGACGATTGCCACTTTTCGCACCATACAGATACAATGTCTAAATCATTCTGTATTTGGTTTTAGTCTTCTGATGACTTTACTAGACGGTAAATGACATTATCATCTACAAACAGTCCAAGAGGGCTGATCAGATTGTCTCCTAAATCGTTTATATAGATTAGGAACAGTAGAGGGCCTTTAACGATTCCTTGGAAAAAGCCAATTATCACTTCCGCTTCGCTCGATAACTCGATAATCTGATTAGACGCAGCTTGTGAGGAACAGTGTCAAAACCTTTCTTTAAATCTAGAAATGAGGAATTAAGTTTCCTGTCGACAGTACTCATTAGTTCACGTGAATAGATAGCCAGCTGTGTTTCGCAACAACGACATTTTCAGAGTCTGTTCTGACGATGTGACAATAGATTAAGAAACTTGGAAACTGATATACGAGTACATAGAAGCAGAAGGGTGTTCCTTGGTGGTGGTGGTGATGGTGGGGAGCGGGGGGGGGGGGGGGCGTGGCTTCATAACCCGATGACACCGCCCTCCCCCACCTCCCATTCCTCGTCGGATCCAGACCTGCGGGGATTAAGAGACCAGCGGTGGTATTGTGTGTTGGGGGACACGCCCAAGACGTTGCGGACGCGGGAGAGGCTATCGACTGACCCGCGGAACGGCGGCGGCGGCTTTCGGTGGTCGATGTGCCCCGGGCGGCGGCGCGCGAAAGTCGCCCGTCTGCCGGCGTGGCTGAGTCTCCGGCTCGTGCTGAGTGAGGCTGCGGCTGCGGCTGCCCCCGGCGAGAAAGCGTGCCCACCACACACCGGCCACCCGCCACCTGACCCACAAGCCTCAGCGCGCTAATAGCCTATCAAGGCCCGCTCTTTCTCCACCGGTCGCCGCTACGATGCACGCAGGTGAGGGGCCTGCACCTAACCTAGAGTTCGCGCAAGTCGGGCCGGAGGCGCCGCAGAGCAAGGCAGCGCGCGTTGGAATGGTTCGCGGGTCTCCGTACAAACAGCGCAGGTGAAGGCGGGAGACATGCTGATACCGTGTTGCTACCGCGTCTGACCTCGATAACGGCCTTAATTGGGCGAGGGAGAGAATCCACAAATTTCGTCAGGTATGCCGTATCAAACTGAGGCCACCTGTCGATGGACGCCACAGTAAAAAAACTGCGCTGGTGCTTGGCACGTCCCAACCGTCGGTGGACGAGTGCGTCAGCACTACCAACAGAGACATCCAATTGAGGAGTGAGGTGTCTGATTCCGATCACCTCGAATGAGAGTGTCAACACGTTCCAAAGTTGCAGGACTCACAGATGTGTGCGGCCGGTCGGAGGACGGCAGATGAATTTGCGCGAACTTTTTGCGAGGATGGCGGACGCTTTGCCCGACACCTAGCTTTTGTTCACTGCCCCATACATTCCGCAAGCGCCTATGAAAAAATGTTGCTTTCCACGAGAATTACACCATTCCATGTAGACAAGTTGGGTAGTACGCTTTGATACAGCAACAAATAGTACAACTTCATTGATGATGTGGTCAAGAGCACTTGCTCCTTTCTGTCAGTCACGTCTTAACGTCGACCCACCTTACCCACTGGCAAAGATAGCCGCTTCACTACCGCGACAGATGAGAGGCTGACGGCCACATGACCGTCTAGTACGAGTTCTGTCCCATCTACAGTGCCCCATGGCGACTAGTGTCCTCTTTTAAGGGAGTGGCCCCATGTCGAAGTTATTCCATTACTGCCGAACATATTAATGCAATACATTCCCTTAGGTGTAAAAGATCGCTGCACTACACTCATTAAGATACTCTTTCCGCAAAGTAGATGTCGTAGGTACGCTGTCCAAAGACAATACGAGCGATGGATTCAACAAAGGTGCAGCAGTACGGGGCGCGGTCCTGGGGCCAGCGGCGTTGTGCTGCTGTCGGCTCCCGCCGCCTACTTCCTACCGGTGCGGCCCTGGGAACCTGTAAGTCGGCCTGCCGTTTCCCAGCATTCGGCAGCGCGGCGGATTCGGCTACTGGGAACGATCTGCCTGGCGGCGCTAGAAAGCGGCACAGATGTGGCCCGCGCTCCTGTGGAAAAACGCCGCCCGCTAGCACAGTGGCGTTCACCAGCAGCGCTGCAGGAAACACGAAGGGGCTGCAGGTCGAAAACCGCCTTAGGCAGCTGTTCCATAGGCTGCTCGTTCGTGTAAAATACATTCCAGAAACCACATATTGGCGACGCCGTGGGTTGCCGTTTACAAGTCAGTGTAGGCTGTCAGCAAGTGTCGAAGGTTCAAAGAAACTCATTAAATACTATAAGTGTGATACCCACGTTTTATCGCCTTGATCACCGGCCGCGGTGGCCGAGCGGTTCTAGGCGCTTCAGTCTGAAACCGCGCGACTGCTACGGTCGCAGGTTCGAATCCTGCCTCGGGTATGGATGTGTGTGACGTCTTTAGGTTAGTTAGTTCTAAGTTCTAGGGGACTGATGATCTCCGATGTTAAGTCCCATAGTGCTCAGAGCCATTTGAAGCATTTGAGCCATCGCCTTGATCTTCAGTGGCCAAAACAATTTGGAAATGAAGTCCCATACTCCTTGACAGAGAGTAGGGGAACGATGTGGAAGACCCGCACCGCCGTACTAGGCAAGGTCCTCGTGGGGGTGGTTTGCCGTTGCCTTCCTCCGACCGTAATGGGGATGAATGATAATGATGAAGACGACGCAACAACACCCAGTCATCTCGGGGCAGGTGAAAATCCTTGACCCCGCCGGGAAACGAGCCCGGGACCCCGTGCTTGGGGAGCGAGAAAGCTACCGCGAGACCACGAGCTGCGGACGCCAAAGCAATAAGGGAATAAAAATAGGTGCATGTTTTGTACAGATAAGCTTCAATATCTTTTGAGATTGCACAACGGAAGCTATGCTTTCAGTCACAATATATCCTTATCTATGTTACATCAGATATGAAAGAGTAGTTTTTGTACCAATGGAATAGCTCAGAAGTAGGAGAAGCTACCACGGTTAGGTTTCCAAGAAATTGTATGTAGTAGTAGTAGTAGTAGTAGTAGCGGTAGTAGTAGCAGTTTTATTCGTCCGTTGGTCACTTTTACAAGGTTATTGTACAAGTCGTGATATTACAGTTTTAGATAAAAAGAACATAAACAGTGCGTACAGGGCGTTTGCATACAGGTCCATTTCGACTAGGAAGCGACTGGTAGTCAGCCGATACCTAATAGTAGGAGCCATTTCGGCATTTACCTAAAATAATTTGGGGAAATTACGGAAAACCTAAATCACAATGGGCGGATGGAGGCTCAGCCTCCATGCTCCAGAACACAAGGCCAGTTTATCTCTGATGTTGTTTATATATTCTGGCAAAGAATTTATTTAATAATGTAAGGATGCCAGTGCTACACCATTCACTTCACAATACCGTTCACTGCACATACTACGTACACATTATTTAATAGTGTAAATCTACGCAAACAATCAACTGATATCAGGGTCATGACGAGGATTTAGTCACTGGCTAACACCTATTTGTACCTATCTTACACAGATTCAGAAAGATTACCGACTGCTGTAGATTACTCCACACTCGCTAAACCGTACAATATTAGAAATGACTAATCAGGATTTCTCGTCATCGCATTAGCGATTCATATACCTCTGTACATAACACTCCTACTTGATCTTGGCGGCTGCGCGCCAGTGGAAAGTCTGGTGCAACTAAAATTCTCTAAGAGCAACTTAGTCACACTGCTGAACTTCCAAAACGGATAACTCTAACAGAACAGTATCAGTTCCCTCTGGCCTCCTACACCCAACAGGACTGCCCGACGACCACTGGACAACGCGAGCTGCAGCTGTGTACCGAAAACCTTTAACCATTCAGGCATTACAGCAAATAAATGACTCTCCAGCTTAGCCGAGAGCGCAATTACGCTACTACGTGGACTCGGATCGAATCTGCTCGGCGGGTTAACGACGAGGGCCGGTGTGTGGCCAGCCTGGATGTGATTTTTAGGCGGTTTTCCACGTCCCCCTAGATGAATACCGGACCAGTTCCCACGTCCCGCCTCAGTTACACGCCTCGCAGACATCTGAAACACGTTCGCACTATTTCATGGTTTACATTGGACGCAGACAGCTGGGGTACACTAATTCCGTCCCAGGGGGGTATGGGGTGGCGGCAGGAAGGGCATCTGGCCACCCGTTACAATTAACCATGCCAAATCTGATTTAACCACGCCGACTCTGTGCAACATGTGGGACAAAGGCACTAGCAAAAGAAGAAGAAGACATTACAGTAAATAACATCGTGTATAGAATGCAAATATCTCCATTACTCATCTGTTGTTATCGCTATTTCAACTTAAAGATGTGGGAGCAAACCAGCCATTATGGGAATTTCTCTAGCCTTTAGCCAGCCAAGTAGGCGGAGGACACACTACGCGTTAATCAGAGGAAACCAAATCCATTAGCTCCGAGCGGACAGAGCCGAATTAAGCCAAAACATACAAATCGAAAAATTATTCATCGTAAGTTATACGGCATACATTCACTTTTAAAACGTATGCAGATACGTTTATATTGATCTTTATCAGAAAATATGGAGAGAAAGATGAAATGCGTTAGGAAATGATTCGTTTAAAAGTAAGAAATAAACCAGATTACAGAAACATTTGAAGTGCCTTTAACGGTGCTCGAAATCTTGTACAGCAAATGCAGAGCCGACTGAGAGTTTAAAGTTTTGTGCTTAACTTTTGCTATACGTGATATCGGGCATCGCCGGCCGGAGTGGCCGAGCGGTTAAAGGCGCTACAGTCTGGAACCGCGCGAGCCCTACGGTCGCAGGTTCGAATCCTGCCTCGGGCATGGATGTGTGTGATGTCCTTAGGTTAGTTAGGTTTAAGTAGTTCTAAGTTCTAGGGGACTGATGACCACAGCAGTTAAGTCCCATAGTGCTCAGAGCCATATCGGGCATCATTCAAACAGATGATATCTAAAATCTATTTCATTTCTTACTTTTAGAAAAATCATTCCACAAAAAACTGACACTTTTACAATTTTTTTATTTCCTTCTTTTACGCAAATGATTTCAAAAAACATTTGTCCATCTTCTTTCGAGAACTTTTTTTGCAGTTATATACCACACGAATGTACGAGGGGCGTTCAGTAAGTAATGGAACACATTTTTGTTCTGAAATCAGGTTGGTTTTATTCAGAATTTCAGCGCATTATATTATTCCTCACTCTTTGGGCTACAAAACCCTATTTGTCAACATAATCTCCCTTCAATGTGACAGCGTTACGCCAGCTTTCTGGGAGGACCTGTGTGCCCTCTGGTACCAGTCTACTTGTCGACGCCGGAGCCAACGTCTTGCTGCATCAATAACCTCCCCATCATCCAAGTACGGCTTCCGGCGGAGTGCATCCTTTACTGGGCCAAACCGATGGAAGTCCGAAGACGCGAGATCCGGGCTGGAAAAACACTCCAAAGAAGTTCTATGAGCTCCTCTCGGTTGCGCAGAATTGTGTCAGGTCTTGGTTGTCACGGAGAGAGAGAAGATCGTTTGCTGTCTTGTGGCGACGAACACGCTGAGTCCAACATTGCAGGAAACACAGCTGTGTGTGCCAATCGGCACGGGGCAGATCGGACGGGTCTAAGCGACCTTGCTGCGATGATGACGGACGCCCCGCCCAACGGCTCATCGTGCTTTTGTTCACTGCCAGGCCTCTGTAAACATTCTGAAAGCGTCTATAAATGTCTGCGATGCTCTGATTTTCCGTCAAAAGACACGCAATGACAGTTCTCTGCTTAGAAAGCACCTCAGCTACCTACACCATTATGAAGACTACACGTAACGCCGCCACGTACTGGAACCTTATGAAACTATAGGGACTGAAGCGGGAATATTCCATAATGTCGCACAACGAATTCTGCACGTAACGTTTTACTAGCAAAATAGCTAGGTCTAGAAGAGATGAAGTTTTTGAACCTTTGTTTGCATAGCTAGCAGCAGCTTTTCTTGAAATATTTCACTTTCTTCTCAAATCGTTAATTAAATTTTTCTTTGTTACTTTCATTACTTTGAAGCAATTAAATCGTTTTTTGCAAAACTAGGTCTCACGCTGGTCAATTTGTATCCCTTTTGTCCATTTCCCATTCCCCATTTGGCTATGAAAATTCGGACAAAAATACATTGAGTAAATTGTTGGGAGTCTTATTTTCTCTTCGCTCAAAGATTTGACTAACAAAGTAACGTTTTAGGCATCGAAGAACATTTTGAACCAGTTGTACCTCACAGCACGCAAGTTTTTGAAGCAACTAAATTTCAGAACCACTAGGATCTGCTAATAACTATCTGCTCATTAAGTAACGGCTGCGATGATCTGATGATCTTCAGGTGTCATAAAGTATTTACAACAGGCTACATCGCAAAGTTCTCACTTTCGCGTCAAATCAGATAAAAGCCGTCATGTGTCAGTGCCGTCGATGGTAAAATACATTACACAGACTACAGTAAAATTCACAGACACATTTAGTGTTCGTACACCGGCATAATCTGATTCCATATTTTCATGTGGAATGTACTTTACATACTTTTACTATTTCTCATACATTTCCTGTTGATGGCACTGACGCAGGATGGATTTTATCTTATTTGATGCCGCAGTAAGGACGTTGCCATGTAAGCTGTTTTAAATAATTCTATAATAACTGAAGATGATGAGGTGATTGAAAAGGATAGTTAATAAAGAAGTATTTTATCAGTAGTTCTTGGCGATTCTGAAATATGACTTTTTTGAAGTACTTGAAAAATTTAACTGCTTACTAGCAACATCCCATATTCTTTTTAAAGTAAATAAAAATAAATGTATATAAATACTTTGTTTCATGAAGCTTATTTATTTTGAAAAAATTTTACTCACATTTTTAGCATAACAAAAATATGTAATGCGCGTTTTTATGATTGTAACTCATTAGCAATGGCAAGGAAAGCGTTTCTGAGGAAGAGAAATTTGTTAACATCGAGTATAGATTTAAGTGTCAAGAAGTTGTTTCTGGAAGTATTTGTATGGAGTCCAGCCATGTATGGAAGTGAAACGTGGACGATAAATAGTTTAGACAAGAAGAGAATAGAAGCTTTCGAAATGTGGTGCTACAGAAGAATGCTGAAGATTAGATGGGTAGATCACATAACTAATGAGGAGGTATTGAGTAGGATTGGGGAGAAGAGGAGTTTGTGGCACAACTTGAATAGAAGAAAGGATCGGTTGGTAGGACATGTTCTGAGGTATCATGGGATCACCAATTTAGTATTGGAGGGCAGCGTGGAGGGTAAAAATCGTAGAGGGAGACCAAGAGATGAATACACTAAGCAGATTCAGAAGGATGTAGGTTGCAGTAGGTAATGGGAGATGAAGAATCCTGCACAGGATAGAGTAGCATGGAGAGCTGTATCAAACCAGTCTCTGCACTGAAGACCACAACAACAACAACAGTTAACACTAAAAATTTGAGCCCATGATTGGTATGTCAGCAAATCAATCGAGATAGCAAATGGTGTAACCGGCTGCAGTCGTGCATAAAGCATCTTCACACTAACTATGTCTAATTTTGTGACTCCTTGAGCCAACGCGAAGAGCCATTGTAAATACAAGAGACACATGTCGTCAGCAGTTGACGATTCTTTTTTGTTACTTACGACAGAAGATCGCTGACGTACTAATTATGACGTAGGTGCTTCCATTCTTGCCTTGCTGAATGGTAGGACAACAGCCGATGTGTGTGTAAAAACTATCAAGAACACCTTCAGCTGTAAGTTCACCTACAACTTAAACAAGAAACTGAAGACGTGAATGTGAATGTCACATGGCATCACTGGCTGGGGTTAGCCGTCTCTCGCGTGTTCTTCCGCTTACACTGGCTGCTTTTCTCGCGGATATGTGAGAGTTGTGTCGTATGTGTCTTTGTAGTATACAGGGTGGCCCACGAAATGTGTTACCAATTGTTTCTTTCACAATTTACGGCGCACATTAGATATCCCGCTGGGATCTCTACAGCAGTACCAGCAGAGCTTGGAAAAACAAATGAGTTACGAAATGACGTGTAATTCACGATACTGCCGCTAGGAGACTAGTAAGCAGCAATGGCTGACAATGGAAGACTGACGACACAGCAACGATCGGCAATTGTGTTACTTTTTCATGAAACGAAAAGCCTTGTTGTGACTCAGAGGCGTTTTCGACAACAGTTTAACACACGATGGGCCCCTTGCAAGAAGACCATCCACAGGTTGTACGATAAATTTGTGCAGGAAGGAACAGTATTGGAAGCGAAGCGACCTCGGCCTAAGCCTGTATGTTAGCCGGAGAATATTGAAGCGGTACGAGTTGCTGTACAGAGAAGTCCCAGGAAATCGTGTAGAAAGGCAGCAGTGCAACTGGGAATATCCATATGCTCCATTCAATGCATTCTTAAAAGTGACATCCATATGTACCTATACAAGATGACCTGTGCACAGAAGCTCACTGAAGAACACAAGCAGCAGAGACTACTGTTTGCTTAGTGGGTGGAGCGACTGATGACCTCAGAAGTTAAGTCGCATAGTGCTCAGAGCCATTTAGTGGGTGGAGGATAGGGAAGAAACTCAACAACGTTTAGTTTTCAGACGAGGCGCATTTTCATTTAGACCGTGTGGTTAACAAACAAAATGTACGCTTTTGGGCCACTGAAAACCCACGAGTGCTTCATGAACGACATTATGCTCCAAGGATAACAGCGTGGAGAGCAATTTCCAGTCACGGACTTATTGGACCCTTTTTCTTTGAAAAAACTGTGAACAGCGAGCGTTATTTGAGCATGCTTCGCAATAGCTTCATTCCACAGCTTCTTGCTACTGCCTTGCCCTTCAACACGCGGTGGTTCATGGAAGATGGAACAAGGCCACGTACTGCAAACACTGTGTTGGAGTTTCGATGACGGACAAAATTGGCCCCCCAATAGTCCAGACCTCAATCCATGTGACTTTTTTTTGGGGGGGGGGGGGTACCTAAAGGAAAAAATTTTCCCGAAACGTCCACGTGACTTAATGGAGCTCAGAAGACTTATTCTTCAAGCTTGCAGTGAAATTACGGAAGACATGTGCCGTAGGGTAATCACTAACTTCAGTGTTCATTTGAAGGAAGTTAGGAAACGAAATGGTGGACATATTGAGCAAGTGCTGAGTTAGAACAAATCGCCATGGACGGCTCTTCATTGTAGTATATGTTACTTTCAGATTGTATTGACAATTAAGTTTATATTCAAAAACAAAATGGTAACACATTTCGTGCGCCACCCTGTATGTGGGTGACGGATGCGTGTATAGCGTAGTGTTATATTTGTGTCGTATGACGATGATCAGAGCAGGGAGAGTGTGGGAGCCGGTTCCGGCACAAAGCCTAATCCTCTGGAATAGCACGAAGGGGACCGCCGGGCTTAAAGTCCGCATGCGACAGACGAATCACCACCAACGATGTTACATGCTCACAACCCAGTAGTCACTGCGTAGGGGTTTGTAATTTATTCCGGGGCACTGCCGCAAACACCAGTTTGACGCCGCCACCTCCCCTTGCCTACCAAATCCTGATAGTGTAGATCTCGTCGAGCACCAGCCAGGATTCGATCCGTCTCACGTCTTAGTCGGGGGCCACAGCACTGGCGTGCATCTCGGCTACGTAGGCGAGTTGAACGTAAGATAAGGTGATAGCAAGTGGTGCAGCCGGAAGTGAGGCGATAGCGGAGAGCGGAATAAGGACGCGCAGCCGCGGGCCGGATGCACAGCACAGAGGCAGGCAGGCAGGCAGGCTGCGAGCGGTTTCCGCTTTCCCCGAGGCCAGCCGACCGTCTCGCCTGCCTGGCCGCGGCGCCGCGCCGCGCCGCCGGGAGTCTCTACTCGCCAGCTTCGTCAGGCCGGCCACCGGCTGGCGGGGAACCCCGCGACACCCGCCGGGGAACGAAGAAAACCATTACCGCCAGCAATTGGTCGGGCAAACGGACACTGCACAGACGATCTGCTCCTTCCCGTTTCGTGTTTCTTCTAGACTCACAACCACCGCTGTAACACGCAATACGATTACGTACCGATTTTGAGTGCCCTGCCTACAAGTACATAAAAGGCCAGAACTGATTTTGCTAGCCCGTTCAAATCTGGGGTATCGGAACGTCAGTTTACTGTGCACGAGTACAATAAGCTGTTCCGACTTAGTCGGCAAGATGAAGTGAACCAGTACCTTCGTAAGCAAGAGCATAAAAGGAGGAGGAGCAAGAGGAGGTCGTGGTGGCGAGGGAGGAGGGGGGGGGAGGGTATTACCTACATTATTAAACGGCTAACTTGGTGCACTGTGCGCAGTCCCAGTCCCAGATTGCTGTCTTACGATTGTCGTTGGCAACAAATATTTGATTTTCAGTATTTCATACAATTATTGACCGATTTTAAAGTTTAAAATACTGTCATAATCTACTAATTAAGAGGTACATTCTTACGTTACAGGTTTAACACAGTAAGACAAATACTACAGCTGGAAACTGTGTGTATGTTTTGTGGAAGCGTAACTCAAGGCGCGCAAATTACCCAGACCACTTCATTTATAAATAGCAAATTGCCTTCTCTTGCCGCACTGTATTTTATTTCTCCGAGATGCCTTTCGCCTTTTTTCACTTTAAGGCATCATCAGTGGGGTCTATAATGATAGTCGCGATATACTTTTTTTACATGTATTATTCGTAGATTATAAAACAGGTCACTTCTCTCTTTTTATGCAAATAAGTGAGTACTTACATATCTTCGCGTTTTTAGTTGGTGTCTGCGTTTCCTCTCTTCTGGTCACCTGCTGGGGTCGCACTACCGCTCTATTTACGAAACATAAGCATGTTTTTATGTTTCGAACTTCTCTCTTCCCACTTTTCATTTCGCTTGCCCTTACTGTTGGGATGCACTATCAGTCTTCTGTAACTAATATATACATTTGATCGGAAACTGTGACTTCAAGACGTAACTACTTTGAGGATGAGATACACAATGAGGATGAGATATGCGGTGAACTCAAGAGAGGAAACGCAGATACTAACTAAAAACATGAAGATCTGCAAGTAATCACTTATTTACATAAAAATCGAAAAGTGAACTGTTTTATAATCTACGAATAATACATATAAAAAGTGTATCGTAACTGTATCATTATACAGTGAAAAAAGGCGAAACGTGTCTGGGAGAAATAAAATACAGTGCAGCAGAAGAACACGTATTTTCTTTAGAAAACAAATAGTTCTGTGCTTGTTGGGTAAGACGGCCACACAAACGAAGTCGTTATGCACACTATATTGACCTAGTAATTGAGAATGACAGCACTTAGCGACTGCCAACAATATTTACACATAATTTAAACCTTTACGAAACTTTTGCACAGTGATGCCTCCCCACAAAATAATGAAAGGGAAAAAGTGTATTGCTTACTACATTTTATTGTTGATGTACTAAAACTTCAGCATAAGGCAAGAAGTTTTAAATTATTACTCCTTTCCTACTAACAAAGTTTGAAAGCAGTGCCCACAGATGTCACTGAAAGCTGGCCCTGTCTGCGAAATTAATCGATTGTACGACACATAGTTCAGGAGATGTAACGTCATAGAAATTGAGATGCGCGAGAAATTAGCGTTTGTTTGAATTGAAGCAGAAATTACTCATGCTATATTTATCCAGTGTTTCATAATAAGAGCACTTAGCGATTCCCAACAAACTTTAAACTTAATTTCAAACGTTTTCTAAAAAATTTTCTCGTTTACATGCTTAACGTCAAATGTTTAGCACATTAACTCATTTGTAAGGTAATAATCTTTGAAGTTGTCTTATACATTACAGGCCGATTATTTGGAGAATCAGGGGTGAGGGTTTACCGGCTATGTGACAGAAGATGTTTAAAAATCTTATCCACGCCAATTAATGCATGCAAAACTGTTTTACTATACCCACATAAATCGTGCGTGTTGTGGAAGAAATGCGATGCAATAACTGGTTGAACAGTTTTGCACTCCAAGGTGTTGTAGGCTGGGAATTTCTAGAAAACTTCCTAAACAGTAAAGACACATTCTTAACCCTGCGCGTAGAAATAGCGAATACGCCCACCTCCGTAGCCGAGTGGTCCGCATGTCTGAGTGCAGGGCTGCAGGCTGTCCACGCGACGACATCGGGGCTCACACCACAAAAATGCAAAATAAAAAATAGTATTTGTATTAACACTGAGGTGCAGGCCTTCTCATATCGTAAGACAAGTGCTGGAATTATTTTGTGCGAGCTTACTGGGATGAATATTTAAGAGACCAGCTGATACAAATGATACAAATATTCACCTCTCAAAATCCGTGCTTCTTCGAGTAAAATTCGCTCTGGCGCCCGGTCAAACGCGTGCCACTTCATTTGGAGAAACCAGTAAGACTTTTGAAAGAATGTTCAGCGGAATTCTGGCAGCGTGAAATAAGTGATTCCGCGGAAAAGCGGTTTTCTTCTTACGTCATTTCAAAAAAGGCACGACCCATCTAAAGTCAATGATTGTTTCCCTAAAAATCGAAGTCACTCTATGTATCCGTCGCTTATGATCTCAAGCAACAGTGAAGAAAGGCCAGTTTCATAACTGAGACTGATCAAAATCAGATTTCAAGTATCCCTGTTAGAAGACACACTCTATATTTTTGCTCCGCTCAGTATTGAAAGTGGTTTTAGTTAATTAAATCATAACTTTTTTTGCCAAATTTTGCACATCTACATGATAATCTGGAAGAGCCTGGGTTCAGTTCTCGGTAGTGCCAGGAATTTTTCCTGCCCGGGGTACTGGAACAGCGTGCACTCAGCCTCGCGACACCAATTAGAGAATAAGTTAGCTTTAGAACGTGACATGGCGTAAGGAGCCGTTTGGAAGTCGTGAAAGAAACTATAGAACGGAGCTCTGAGTATGAATTATCATAAAGTGTGGAATTCACATACTGTGTACTAACAGTCTTTCATAAACGCGGCATCTATTCAACTTACGTCACCGTAGTGAAGAATTTGTATGCCAGAGCTGCAGATTCCGTTAGACTTCATCAAGAATGTGAGACAGTCATAACTAAATGAAATGTCAGATCCTTAAACATGGAATGCGAAGAAGGAATTCACGTTAAAAGAACATTTCCGAATATCCTCCTGAAACTAAGACTGAAAATTATTTTAAACTGAGACTAAAGTGAAGTACAACTATCGTATGGCGAAGAAATACTGTAATTAAAATGGAGCTCTAGAACTAGTTGATAACCTTTTTTATTTGGAAGAAAGCGGTTGAATGGACAGCAAAAGAAATAAACAGGAGAAAAAAATGACCTGGAGTTATTTTCGTAAATTATATTGCGTTTTTGGTGTGAAACTTCCGATACCTCTAAAAGGAAATATTTACAGTGTTAGATACAAGTTTTAATTTATGGTAGTGAATCATGGTCTTTTACAGCGGAAATCATAAAAAAGGCAGTGTTGCTCAGCGACCATTGGCACAGGAACTCGTAGTTCTCTACATAAATGTAACTTATAGTGCGTAAAAAGGCAGAAAGACCCATTACGATTGCAGAATAACTACATCTATTAAATATCTAAGAGTTGAGTAAGGAGCGATTTAAAGTAACGGTCACGTAAAAGTAATAGCAGTTAAGGCAGATGCCAGACTGAGATTCATTGGAAGAATCCTCAGTAAGTGTAGTCCACCCATAAAGGAGATAGCTCACGAAGTCCTCGTTCGACCAGTGTCAGTGTAGGATCCGAACCAGATAAAGACGACACAGAGAAGATCCAAAGAAGGTCACAGTTACAAGTTAATATAGTAAGCGCGGAAACGTAACAGACATGCTAAGCCAATCCCATTGGTGGACGCCAGAAGAGAGGCGTTCTGCATCACGATGTGCTTTGCTGTTAAAATTCCAAAAGTGTACGTTGGGAGAACAGGCAGTCAATATATTGCTTCCTCCTGTGTACGTCTCGTACACGTCGTTAGAGACGGAAAACAAGCTCGGTTAGGACTGGGATGGGGAAGGAAATTGCTTGTGTCCATTTCACAGGAACCTCCCCGGAATTCGTTAGTAGAGGTAGGGAAAGCATGGAAACCTAAATCTGGATGGTTGGACAGAGTTTGAACCCAGCTTCTCCCGATAGCGAGTCCAGTGCCTTAAGCACTGTATCAACTCTCGTGGTGGTAAGTCGTATAGAAAGTGGTTTTCCATAGCCTTCGTCTGAACTATGGATAAAGTATCAGATACGAAGTTCATTGTATGATGAGGACGTGTGCTGTGTGATACTGTATTTATGTAGCTGGAAATGAGTCTGTAATGAATGATGAGTCTGTAATGTAATATAGTAGAGGCTGAATTTACACCTCTACCCATCTTTAACAGACGCATAGGCCCAACTGGGGTGCGCGTCCACATCAGTAATGATTCATGCGTTCATCCTCGGAGAAACTGCGAAATGATTTGGGATCTAACAGAGGACATTAACGTATAGTTTGATGATCAGAAATTGTACGCCACTGTCTCTCGTATCTTTGCTTAGTATATACTTCTAATGAACCTCTCTTGCACTATTAGGGCTCGAACTTGTTTCTTTTATATCGCTACAGTTAAGTACCAGTGTGGCTACACAGGAACTAGCGTGCGTTCTCCCTTTTGTCCGTAATAGGGCTGTTATACGATATTTCCTTATACAGAAATTAAAGTAGAACTGGCTATTGTACGTGGAACGCATTTGCCTCTAATTTAACATACTACATTTAAGTGATGTGGCTCATTTTCAGAATTAGATGGTATTTGTACCATTCGACCCTGATTTCCGTTACCTTTCGAATACTGGAACTTGCGACTCCAGTTTTAGAAATTACTCAATGTCTTACCAGATCAAAAGGTTCCGAATATTATATGCAACTAGCGACTCAGTCCGCTTCACACACGTAGCGTTAAGTATCTATAGCCAGAAACTACTGGTTAAAAATATTTGATCATTTCAAATTGTGAGTCTCACATCACTGACTGACGGTGAGATGGTTATCTTTTCTTAATTGTTCATATTTATTGCAATACTTAGGAACTGAGTAACTCACTGCCCGTTGTTCGAGGAATTTGCAGTGAACTAAGAGTGTGAATTGCGATTGGCAAGGCGGCCGGAGTGGCCGAGCGGTTCTAGGCGCTACAGTCTGGAACCGCGCGAGCGCTACGGTCACAGGTTCGAATCCTGCCTCGGGCATGGATGTGTGTGATGTCCTTAGGCTGGTTAGGTTTAAGTAGTTCTAAGTTCTAGGGGACTGATGACCGCAGAAGTTAAGTCACATAGTTCTCAGAGCCATTTGAACCATTTTTTGCGATTTGCAATCTGAGGGGAGCAGAAATTAGCAGTCTGAAATTGTCGTCGTATTTCTAAATGCGTATCTTCTCATCAATGAGAGATGAATGCTAGATTGAAGGGCAGAGTGGAAAAAAGTGAGGCATCCAGGATTCGATCCTACTGTACCACTTTTCCCTTCAGTTTGTTCGTCATTGTTCTCAGGATTTGGTCTGATCGGGCATCACACAACACCTCTTCAAATTCATTGTTGAATGTTATACTCATTATTATTATTATTATTATTATTATTATTATCGAGGCTAGCCATTCCTCTGACGGGACACGCTGATCTAGCGCGCCGGGTACCACTACAGCACCATCACGTTACAGGTGACTTTGGTTCCGCTTGCTATATTCTCGAAGCACTGCTGCTTTATCGAGTTAATAGCTGCTGTTTAGTAGACGGCAATGGCAACGTTTTCACTACTTTAATTCATAATTCGTAATTTTTACGAAATATTTATAAGCCGTATTCAAATACCTACCTCGTAAATCTTTGTATTTATGAGTCAGTTCGATTCCCGGCTGGGTCGCGGATTTTCTCTGCCTCGTGATGACTGGGTGTTGTGTGATGTCCTTAGGTTAGTTAGGTTTAAGTAGTTCTAAGTTCTAGGGGACTGATGACCATAGATGTTAAGTCCCATAGTGCTCAGAACCATTTATGAGTCAAAACAAGATCGAAATCCCTACAACAGGTCCTGAGACTAACCTGCACACACAGACGTACGCGAGCGAACGACTTCAATTTATAAATATAGAGAATAAGGGAAGGGACGGTGTAAACTGCTCCAAATCATTAAGACAATAGTCAATCGACATCTCCAGAATTCAAATTTACAAAAAATATTTCGATTAACGGTTAAGTTTACTCCTTGAGGTTAGTATATATTTCACCCTGACGGGAGAGCAGTGGTCCTTCAAGTAACGGTAACACGGCCAATTTTCGTGAAGGCCAGCCCGTTTCGCAGCATAACCCCGATTGCCACTGAGGAAGCGACACACAATTGGTGTTTTTGTCACTCCTTGATCCGTTTTCTCGGGCGCGCGCCTTACGAAAGCGACCCCATGCGGCGCACGGCGCGGTGGACCGCGTCGGCTGTTTCGCCAGCGAGGCCGGGCGTCCGCCGTTGACACGGCAGGAACCACGCCGCTTCCTATTTTACAGCACGACAGCAACAGCGGAGAGTTGCGTGGAGAGTCCACACCCTGCGACAGACCTTCAGGCTACAGTGGCTTCTCACACCAACTCTTCCCCACAAAGAGGCAAATGTTATACAAAACATCTACATTTGTACTTCAGCCTAAAGATGTGCTATGTGGGTAAATCATTGATGCTGACTTCGATTTCATCATCGACGTCGAAACATCGACGACCAATAATATTCGACACCATGATCTCGAGGTTAAATTATGAATTTATAGAAAGATTTAAGAAAGGTGTAATAAGCGGCATACAAATACCACTAATATCATCTTCATTAATCAATAAATTATCGTCATTTTTCCTTCGCCCTTAATTGCTTCTATCTTAGGATGTAAATGAAATAATACGCAACCAGTTGCATATAAGAAATTTAATTTCTTGGCCGGTTTCGGGCGCTTGGTGCCCTTCTTTAGAAGGTTATGCCTGTCGCATTATTTGCGAATGCCAATAATACACTGCATACAGCACAATGTCGTGGTCCTAAAAATATATGCAGGAGCAATAAGTATTGACAATCGCAGATAATGCGATAGGCATAACATTCTGAAGACGGGCACTAAATGCCCGAAACCGGTCGAGAAATTAAATTTCTTATATTCAAGTGGCCGCTTATTACTTCACTATATAATACTACAGCTGCCGAAGATAGACAAAATACTATTCTTAGGGTGTAGTTCGGCTAATGTAAATGTCGTGTGACTAGGGCCTCCCGTCGGATAGACCATTCGCCGGGTGCAAGTCTTTCGATTTGACGCCACTTCGGTGGGTTGCGCGTCGATGGGGATGAAATGATGATGATTAGGACAACACAAGACACAGTCCCTGAGCGGAGAAAATCTCCGACCCAGCCGGGAATCGAACCCGGGGCCCTTAGGATTGACATTCTGTCGCACTGACCACTTTTTTTCTTTTTTTTTCATTTTGGTCAGTATTGTTCGTTGCGTTTGGTCTGGGTGGACGTCACAAGACCTTCGTTCAAGTTAATACCTTTACTCAGTTTTTTTAATTATTATTACAGAGAGCACGTAGCCCTCTGACCGAACACGCTGAGCTATCGCACCGGCATCACTCAGCTACCGGGGGCGGAGAGTTGAGTTCAACTAATGCAAGTAAATGAAAGGCTGTTTGCACTGTGTTGCACGCTTTTCACTTCCTTTTATGAATGCGGTATCTTCACTGGCGATTTGTGAGTTTATTAATCCATATGAACCGTTCTGGTGTTGTACTTAGTTGGTCTGCGTCCACCTGGACGTCCGATTTCCGGTGTTTTGCGGGCACATTTAAACTAAACACCTCTCTTCCACAGTTCACTGTGTTTTCGTTTGGTGTATTTACTGCATGTAGTGTTACCTAAAATCGAAATCCTTGTGTACGCAGACCAACTGAGTACAGCTCCAGGATGGTACATATGGACTAATAAGATAACAAGTCGCCACTAAGGATGCCTCAGAAGTGGAAGTAAGCGAAACGCGTATGGCACAATGCAAACTGCATTTCACTTACTTACATTAGACGAACCACAGCTCCAAGAAAATACAATAGTGATTAACAATGCATATCCCATACCATTTTGTATGCAGACTACATATAATATATTTGACGACAGTCTCTTCAGTCCACAAAGCACAAATATTAAGTACAATTTGTTGTGGCTTTGGATATGTAGTTCTGATAATGTGATTCCATACTTGCAATGGATCTTCTGTAAGACCTACGAGGAGATCTCGTAGAAGGCGATGTTTTGGATAATAACTGAACTGTGATGGGAGGTCCGTTTCCGCTCTAGTCTGCAAGTTCTTTTCCTGTGCTCTTCTGTAATGTTCGCTCCGTAAATCAGATTTGGTTTCTCTATTTTTCTGTAATGTAACAATGTGTTGCCCATCCTCGTTGACCGTCGTTTTGTCAGCGGCAAGGAAACCCTTTGTGGTTTTTATTGCCTTCCAACTTGCTAAAGCTTGTTGAAAGCGTATTTTCATAGTACTAGAGTCGAGAAACGTTGATATGGCTAATAGGTTAACATGTTCAGATGGTAGTACGTGCATTTTGATTTCTGTTATTATATTACTCTTCACATTCTCTCAAATAGTCTGTACAGGATGCACGCCTGATACTTGGATATTCAACATAATAGTCATTTGGATTACTTTACTGGCTGCAACGTACTTCTCTACGAAAATTTCACAAGCAGCCACATCTGCAGCCCGTAGACAGTCACAAACATTTCCCAGATCTATAATGTTTGTGGCCCGTTACATGGGTAGTGTTTGACCATGCCAGTTAAGGATATTATTAACCAATGGACGCACCTGAAGAAAACACTTTAGTCATATAAAACAGTGAATTTCATCTATTGATACTTCTTGTATCAGTGTGAGGTCTGATTTTTTTTCTTATCTCATCACTTGCTACCAATATACAAGGTGTATCAAAGAGAATCGTCCGATTTGTCACGTCTATATTTCTGAAACAAATAAACATACACAATGAATTTTGTTATTGGATGACTGGGAAACTGATAAAGTTTTTTTTTTCCTTACCTATTCATCATTGCTCAATATGGACTCCTTGAGATGCACCGCATATGTCAATGCAGTATTCAGATTGTTCCCACACTGCATCGGGCATGTCTTGAGTTACACCTTTCACATCTGCTGTTATGCGATGTCACAGTCCATTCATTGTTGTTGGTAACGGAGGCACAAAAACAGACTCTTTTATAAACCTCCGGTGATCTTGGAGGCCAGTAACGCAAGGCTGAATCATTTGGTCCAGAGCGACCGATCCATCGTTCAGTAATCATTTGATTCAAAAATTTACGTACTTCCAGATTCTAGTGTGGCGGTGCCCCATTCTCTTACTAAATGAAGTCGTTCGAATCAGTCTCCAGCCGTGGGAAAACAAAATATCGAGATATGTGCTTCTTGCAACAGTGTTCTCGGCAAAAAAAAAAAAAATGACTTTTTCCCGTGAAGCTGCACAATACACATTAAATTTTGGAGCGTCCCTCTCATATTGTACAACTTCACGTGGTTGTTCCGTACACCATATTCTCACATTATGACGGTTCACCTTTCCATTTAAATGGAATGTTGCCTCGTCACTAAATACTAAGAGTGGAATAGAACTGTCATCCTCCATGTTGCCAAGAACGAAATTACAGAATACCACACGTTGTTGTTTGTCACCTTCACGAAGAGCTTACAGTAGCTGAATTTTGTATGGTTTCATGTATAAACGTCGACGCAACACACTCTAGACGGACATCGGGGGAATGTTGAGTTGTCGAGCTGCACGGCGAACGGATTTCTGCGGACTCCTTGTGAAACTATGACGAATGATTTGCCTTTACAGAAACAACCTGTTCCTCGGACTTGTTAATGCCATCATCTAACGCTCTGTGCTGTAGGAAGATGCACACCATACCTAGTACGAATGTTACGCTGAAGAGTTATTACTGACCCGCAAAGCGCAATACACAATTCGCTTTCTATATATATACTAAGATGGTATCTGCTCTTTCGGACATGTCCGAAAGAACATACCATCTTAGTATATATATATAGTTAAGGCTCACCGGCCACTTGACCATCTTCTTCTTCTGTGCAGATGCACAAACAGTGCCCGATCTCTTACGGGAATCGGCAACGCGCGGCGAGTAATGAGTATAATGGGCGGGGCCACTACGAATGTAGTGCGGGACAATACGTTGAGAATGTGGGTTTCGCGGTATGCGTGCCAGAGATAAGTCCCTGCAGTCGCACCATCCTCTGTGTCCTCGGTGGCTCAGATGGATGCCGGCACGGTAGCTCATTGTGTTCGGTCAGAGAGCTGTTTGGCCTCTGTAATAAAAAAAACTGAGTGGGAGGATCAACAAACGAACAACTTGAACGGATGTCATGTGACGTCCGCAACGACCAGATACATCGATCAACAACGAACAAAATAAGAGGAAAAAAATAGCACAGGGGTAGAGTTTTAAGTATGCCGGCATGGTAGCTCAGCGTGTTCGGTCAGAGGGTTTCACTACCCACTGTAATAAAAAAAAAAAAAAGAAACTGAGTGAACGGATCAACGAACAACCTGAACGGGTGTCATGACACGTCCGCGCCGATCATATACAATGAACAAAATAGAACGAAATGAGATCAACAAAAAACAAAAAAAAAGATGGATAGAGCATCTGCCATGTAAGCAGGAGATCCCGGGTTCGAGTCCCGGTGAGGGCACACATTTTCATCTGTCCCCGTTGACGTATGTCAACGCCTGTAAGCAGCTGAGGGTTTTCATTTCATTGTAATTTCAAAACGCTTTCTGTTGTCCCGGCACCAAAAACTAGAACTGTAGTGAGCGCACACTGCTGCCCTGTAAAACTCGAGAGTTCGCTCTTTCCAACAGTACGTTGTTCACTCAGATAAAAGTTACGATTTTTTTTTAAAAAAAATGGGATGATTCTTTTTGATACATCCTGTATCGTGGTCCACAAAGTCAGTGGACTTAGCTTATTCAGTAAAGCAGACATGTGTGTACAGCAGTGGAATTGACGTGAAGGGTGTTGTTGTTGCCGTGTATAATAAAGGCTCTTTTCTTTCTAGTTTTGCTCCTCTCACCTGTGCTTTAATTTATTCGCTGTCGATGTCGAAGCAGCTACGACTTCGTCCTGTGCGGTGCATGTGATACGCCACGGCAAGCGCAGCCCAGCATCCCCTGGTGAGAGTGTGTGTCGTGTGCAGGGGCGGGCTGCCGGTTCCCCGGCGCGCCGGCGCACTCGTCGGTCTTCTTCTCGGACGCGGCGCTGAGCGCGGGCACCGTCGCCACCTACTCGTGCGAGCGCGGCTTCGAGCTGCTCGGCCCGGCGCGGCGCGTCTGCAGCGAGGCCGGCGCCTGGCAGCCCGAGGGCATCCCCTTCTGCGGTGAGTACCTACCTGCTGCCGCTGCTGCTGCTGCTGCTTCTACAGTATCCTGTTTGGCGGCCGGCGCTTACTGTCATCATCACTCTCTACGACACAAACTGCAAATTACAAAATACGTGACAGCAATACGTTAAGGGCGCTTTCACGATTAATGCGTAAATACTACTAAATATTTGTGACACGTAATTCGAACAGCGTAAGACATCGATAGTAATCACATTACAAGTACTTAAGAAAAAAGTTTCGATTAACCTAAAAGACCTTGTTAACAGTCATATCGTCAAAAGCTGTTCGCGAATTTAATTCATAGCTTAGAGATATTTTTTAATAAACCCTTCATTGAGTTCTTGTCGCGTCACATTTGTCAGTCTCGAGCTTTCCACTTCATCGCCAGCAGATATTCCAATAAACGATAGGAGCTGAAGTTGGACGAATTACGTCATGGAGACGTCACGGCATCGTGGAACTTCTGTTTCCTACCAGAGATTACGTCGATGCCATTATGACTGAAGAACTTAGGTAGCCGTACTGATATCGTTAGTTGGTGGAGGACACAGATCAAGCGAATGTTTCCATGCGCCGCAAAGGTTGTGGCCAGTGTACCGGTTAAAGTTATTGTTACACATTCTGATTTCAATGGCTTCTGTAATGACAGAATCGCAGTAGATAGGTGGATAGGGTAACATTTCCGTTTCATCAAACATAATCCTGTCTTTATTCAAGAGGCTCTGTTCGCCAACAAGAGGTCTGTCGAAATCGCGATATTTAATGTGGCGCTGGTGTTCTGTGCAGCGTGCTGAGATAGTTTCTGTTGACTAACCACTGTAAGTACTATCATAGTTGCAAGATTTTTGTAAATTGGACAGTGTCTTGAAAGGAGAATATAAGATGAACATCAACAAAAGCAAAACGAGGATAATGGAATGTAGTCAAATTAAATCTGGTGATGCTGTGGGAATTAGATTAGGAAATGAGAGGCTTAAAGTAGTAAATGAGTTTTGCTATTTGGAGACCAAAATAACTGATGATGATCGAAGCAGAGAGGATGTAAAATGTAGACTGGCAATGGCAAGGAAAGCGTTTCTGAAGAAGAGAAATTTGTTAACATCGAGTATACATTTAAGTGTCAGGAAGACGTTTCTGAAAGTATTTGTATGGTGTGTAGCCATATATGGAAGTGAAACGTGGACGATAAATAGTTTAGACAAGAACAGAATAGAAGCTTTCGAAATGTGGTGCTACAGAAGAATGTTGAAGATTAGATGGGTAGATCACATAACTAATGAGGAGGTATTGAACGGAATTGGAGAGAAGAGAAATTTGTCGCACAACTTGACTAGAAGAAGGGATCGGTTGGTAGGAAATATTCTGAGGCATCAAAGGATCATCAATTTAGTATTGAAGGGCAGCGTGGAGGATAAAAATCGTAGAGGGAGACCAAGAGATGAATACACTAAGCAGATCCAGAGGGATGTAGGTTGCAGTAGGTACTGAGAGATGAAGAAGCTTGCACAGGATAGAGTAGCGTGGAGAGCTGCATCAAAACAGTCTCTGGACTGAAGACCACAACAACAACAACATGCCTCAAGAAATGGAAATATTATGCCATGCATCCATACTGCCAGAAAAAGATGCAACAGCCTCGAGGACTGTGTTCAGTGGCACCACGTACATTATGTGCATACTGAGAGGTTGTAATGTTACGATTCAAATGTCACTGTCATCGGCGATCAGTTGCTGCTCAACAGGCCTGTCTATACACCCTCCGTTTCCACTCTGCGCCGGCCGCGGTGGCCGAGCGGTTTTAGGCGCTTCAGTCCGGAACCGCGCGACTGCTAGGGTCGCAGGTTTAAATCCCGCCTCGGGCATGGAAGTGTGTGATATCCTTAGATTAGTTACGTTAGAGTAGTTCTAAGTTCTAGGGGACTGTTGACCTCAGATGTTAAGTCCCATAGTGCTCAGAGCCATTTGAACCACTTTTTTTTCCACTCTGCAGGCTGTAACTGCACTTAGTTTAGAGGTGAATAGTGTTTGTAAAATTCATTCTAGGGAATTACCATGCCCCATCGACGATTGCATACTGCAGTCATTTGAACAAGGTCGCATTATGGGGCTGCAACAAGCTGGGTGAGTGTACAGGCGGATTTCTGCACATGCTGGGCACAATGATTCAGTGGTGTGTCGCTGTTATCAGTGACCTGTGGATCGTTCCCACATCAGTAGACGGGGTTCTGGAAGTCCACGCACGACAGACGCACGTCTAGGTTGACGCACTGTAGTAGCAACGATGGCCGACTGAACATCATCCAGGAACGAAATCCGGACACATGTCGCACCTCCTGTGTCATCACGCAGCATTGGGAATTGTCTGCACGTAACAGCTTTGAGATCCCGTGTGCCTCTCGCCAGGCTGCCAATGACTTCACGACATCGCCAAGTACGGCTACTATGGTGTCGTGAGAGAGTTGACTGGACAGAGGAATGGCGCTCGGTTGTCTTCAGTGATAAATCATGTCTGTATGCGAGTGATGGACGTTCATGTGTATGGCGCACATCTGGTGAGCTGCCTATTCCGGAGTACACTCGAATACGATACATAGGTCTCACCCCAGCGAGGTTTCAAGGTGTGTGTGTGTGTGTGGGGAGGGGGGGGGGCACCAATTACATCTCACGGTAACAGTTGGTGTTTCTTAATGGTAAAGTAATCAGTGCCCGCTACGTTGCACAGGCTGTTTTCATCCTGATACTGCCATTTCTCCGACAGGAAGGTGATGTGCTTTTTTCAGCTGGACCATGCACGTCTACGTACGGCTGCTGCGGCGCAACGTATCCCTTGGTGATGTACAACGACTGCCTGGGCACCAGGATCGCCAGGTCTTTCACCAGCAGAACACGTATAGGACTTGGTGAAGCGGGAACTTCCTAGTTCTGCAGGGCCTGCGAGATCCATTATTGAATTGCAAGAAAAGGCCCAAGAAGCTTCGGAGAGTCTGTCGAAGGATTCTATTCGCAACTAACAACGTCTGCATGCGAGATTACACGCCTCCGTTACCGCCAAAACGAAGGGGGCACTTGTACTGTGTACTGATGCGACTATTTGGACACCCATTATTGTGACCTGTGTGTTTCATTTGTTCTGAATTTGTCATCATATGCCCCTGCAAAGATGAATTACCGTCACCTCCCTTGTCAATAAAATGACCTTGTCCCTGAGGGTGTTGTTGCCGGCCGGAATGGCCGTGCGGTTCTAGGCGCTACAGTCTGGAACCGAGCGACCGCTACGGTCGTAGGTTCGAATCCTGCCTCGGGCATGGATGTGTGTGATGTCCTTAGGTTAGTTAGGTTTAATTAGTTCTAAGTTCTAGGCGACTAATGACCTCAGAAGTTAAGTCGCATAGTGTTCAGAGCCATTTGTTGCATTTTTTCGGCAGTGTACCAACTGCGATTCTGTCATCAAAAAAGCCTTCGAAATCAGAAAGTGTAACAGTAACTTTAATCGAGACAGTGACTACACCTACAGTTGTGCTTAGAAACTGGCACTCGGCGCTGAAAGGCAATAGAGAAATCAGTTGACTCATCCACCATCTAGCGAAATCAGCATCGCTGAAAGTGCCCTCCCTTCAAAGACATCGACGTAATAGCATATAGAAGTCCCATGACTCAGTGACGTCTTCATGACACAAACCGACTAACTGAAGCAGCTAACGGCCTGCTAAAATATCTCCTTACCGGCGACGACATAGAAGGTATTCGAAAACTCGGGACAGACAAATATGAATGAAGTCCGCGAAGCATTTATTCGTCAAGAGTGTAGCAGCGAAAAACTCCGTTCCCAAAGCAATATTTTTGTTAATAATACACCGTATTTAGTTACAGTATGTTATTTTCCTGTTTTAGTCCAACGCGTTTCGAGGCTACAACTCCTTTTTCAAGGAACACGCTGACGTGTTCTGGAGCTACATCTGCTGCAGTTTATCAGAAAAATGAATAAGGAGATTTCACTTGTCCCTTACATATGTGAATAACCTCCCTCCTCTTCATGACTTCCACGCTCTTCCTGAGCTCTATTCCAGTCTCACCCACTATCCACTATGTCCCACCTCATGCTATACCTGCTCCTGCGCCCCCCCCCCCCCTCTCCAGAATCGTGCAATATACTCATAACAAGGAAGCCAAATCATGTGCAGTAAATGTAAGAATAATTTTGATTGCCACTGCTTTGAATTATTTTCTTGTTTTTTATTCCGTGTGATATATAAACGACAGTAATATGACTCTTGCTTGTTTAGTACACCATAGAATCACAATTTGTCATTTTTATGATGTATTACACCCATAAACACTCTACATAATTTGAAGTGTAAGTGTAAATGTGGAAGTTTTCATCGATACAAAAAATGAACTTTTCGTGGCCAAATAAAGGAATCTGTTAATAATACGTTGTTTATTGCGTTTGTCTCATCTGAGGTAATTGTTAATTTTTCCCACTTGCTGTTCGGCTGTGGAGCAGTAGAGAAGTAGTCTGAAAGTGCTTGGATGAACACTCTGCCAAATACTGAAGCGTAAATTGCAGAGTAATCACATAGATGTAGACATAGTGTAAAACAACTGTATCGCTCATTTATTACTAGGTCATAAACTGAATCAGATGTAACCCCAAATAACTTTAATGTAGTCCTTGAAATTCGAGTTGTAGCTACAAAATGCACTGAAAAAAAAATAGGAAACCAAAATATTATGACTGTGAACGACATATTACATACAAGAATGTTCCTAAGCTAATCTAACTTTAAAGGATAACAAAACCATATTCAAATTTTAACAATATAAATTTCAAATTTGGGCTATTAAATCAGTTTATTAAATAAACACCATTACGTATCGTGCTCGTGGTTTGAAAACATGTGATATCACATCTCTCTCTTCGCGGACCACACGTAAAGGAAAATTTAACTCAGTACCCAGTCTATGTGCATATAGGACCTTCACGTAAGCAACAGTGCCGCCCCCCTCCCCCAAATCTTGAAGATATTATCTGCAGATGGAGACGAAAGGTTGGGTTTCTTCAAGAAATGCTTACGATCGCGTCTTAACAGCCTGGAATATTTTAATACGTGTGGCAACCATGAATACTCGTCTACCGCCGTTGTCGCCAGTGATCAGGGTTGGCGTGCACGCGGCGTGATTACGCGAGCCGGCCGCAGAACTGTGTCACCGGGCGGCTGGGCTGTGTGAACTTGGCGCTACGCGCTGCTACGGTAATTCACACCCACGGCCCGACCTTGCGGAAGCGAGATCGGTTACCTCCGAAATCGGCGGACGAAAGTGTGTCAATAAAGTAGGCCGCCGAGTCTACAGTTCTCCTAGTACCGCAGTATTCAGGTAATTCACGTTTTGGATGGGGACAATTGTGTAACTGTATTTGGTGAAAAAAACTTTTCGATTACGTTAGATAGGTGTTCGGGATGTCCTCAAAACTTTGACTTTATCTTGAGCTAGATGGAAGCGAGGAGGTGGTTCTAAGTTAACGATTTAAGAGAATATTTCAAGTCATCCTCAAAACACAGAATACTTCATCACAAAAATCACAGTCACTCTAAGAAAAAAGGTACAAATCTCTTTCTATTCTTCTATTTCTTTTTGCCGTTGAGCACAGTGTCAATTGAGTGCACATTTTTTTCTACTGGTCTTTATTCTCTCATTCTCATATATTACAATCTTTTTCGTTCTTCTGTTCATGATGTTTTCGTACTGGGTGTAAATCTGTCTTAGAAAGATACAGCGACTTTTTTTATTTTACTTGTAAGGCACCGTTTTACAATGCCTGTTTTCTGTATTCCCATTTCTTCCAGATCCTGTAGTACTTCTTCGATGCAGCATATTCTGACTCTCTTTTCCATAATAAGCGTCATAAACTGATGTGACATTCTGCGCAAGTATACTCAAAGGATGTATCTGAAGAATACAGCTCATTTCCTTACGATGTTGCTGAGCCTCTGCATCTGGATTTACAGTTCCTCGTTCGCTCATCTTCTACATTGACTATCTACTGTTCTGCGTGGTCCCAATGGCCTCCAAGTTGTCGCCTACTAAGTAATCCTAGTCTTAAAAGTTTCAGACTTTCTGGTGAGCATAAGGCTTCAGGGTCGATCACCGTCCGGCAATGTTTTAATTTTCATTGATCGAAGGATTCGTTAAGTCTGCTCATAATTTAAACAAATAAAAAAACACGCACAACGATCTACGTTTACCTCCCTTGGCTGTGTTCTTTTCGGACAATATCCCCTTCAAAGCCATACAGCGTAGTGTCCTTGCTCAGCGGTACGTATTGTTACTGGACTCGGGTAGACTTAGGGAATCAACGCATGCGCTTATATTCTATGAGGTCTGACCCTTGAGACGGTGTGTGAAGATGGAAGATTGCTCTTTCACAGCTTGTAGATTTTAATGGCGTCAGATTTTACGACGTTTAAAATTGTAAAAGTAAATAGGCCGAAAAATTATCTTAAAATGTCGTACGCTACCCGTCATACATCCACACGGCAATAAGAATAATACATTTTTATACCACATAGCTGTTGTGCCCATGACAAAGGTATGACGGTATTTAGCGTTCTGTCATACTTCTTTGATTTTTCGCAATCTACTAATCCTAATACTTACAACGTCATGAGCGCGTGTCCTTCTTAAAATATTGGTCACAACCACGTCTGTGGAAGTTCTCACGAATTGAATCTGTTCGTTTCCATGGTAGAAAGTCTAATTCCAATGGCGGCTGATATACAATGAATATTTTTCACACACTTACAGTTTGAAACACGACTTTGGATTCGCAAGCCTTTCCTTATTTCAGTTCATGAGCATAATTATCTGTGCCATTAGATTTACGACCTGTAAAACAACCTTGGAGTTGCTCACACTTCCTGTAGAGATGTACCTTGGCATTTCGGATGTGTCATGATGCCTCATGGTTATACTGCTGGTTTCTAATGGCGAAGACGGGCCTACTGCATTACCTTGACGCTACCCTACTACTGTTCCACCGAGAGTTAATTAATCACGATTCAGCTCTCCTCACTGTAGATTCTTATGAATTTCTACAGAAGTTAGTCTGAATACACTTCTGTTTCTCTTTTAAATCCGGTAAGAGTTTCACTGTAGTAGTTTCTCAAATAAGACAGGAAATACCGTCTCGCTGCGATGTAAGTTCCTCTGTGTGTGTGTGTGTGTGTGTGTGTGTGTGTGTAATCCTGTAAGTTTAACCCGATTGAAAAAGAAAATACAAAAAATAGCTCGTGGCAGCAATCAAAGTATTTGTTTACTTTTAATAATCATTATCTTCATACCGACAATTGCCTTCCTTATACAAATTACCACGTTTCATCCAATGTTTGATCTAATGGATGTCTGTCCGTTCTTCGTAAAGTCTTCTATAACGATGGAATGACTTTTGAGGAGGTATTCGGTAGTCGGCTGAATGTTTTACTATGCCATGTGTCTGCTCAGAGGGAAAGGATTCTTAAAGTATATATTTGATACAGATGGGTGTACTCTCACAAATGTGGTCGTGTGGCAACTGATGCAATAATAGTTTCCTCACTTCAGTGAAGAAAAAAAAGCCATCCTTCCTTTCATAGGCGTTAAGCGCTCTGGCTTACGAAACCATTATGTACAGAGGCTAACGAACGAGTTACGAAAGTCACTTACCTGGTCCCTTCCTCTTCAGCCGCATATCAACTTAAGGATGTTTCGAAACGTGGTGACTGGCAATGCTGATGTAAAAAGTGATGTGGTACCCTTCTCTTGGCGTGATGAATACCCGCTCTTAGAAAGTAAAATGCCGTAATACGGGGCGGCTGCTGTAAGGTTAGTGTGCCAGCGGCGGCATAGTATTAGGCTTCCTAAGTACTGTCTTCGCACTGCAGAAGCTGTAGTACTAATTTGACACACGTTCTTCATTACCAGTATTGATGTTAAGATTCTGTCGGCATACTTTCTTCATTTATAATTTTTTAAATATTCGTAGTATCTCGGAAATTATTGTACTGTGACAGTTACCATATTTTATTTCGACTAGATATCCATAGAAATTTGTCTTGTAGATGATTTTAGAACACTTCACAGTAATAATATTTCGTGCTTTTTCGTTTAAAACGATTTTTCCGATCAAAGGTCTAATCTCTATCACGGCCTACAGCTGCAGAATCGTATCTAATACAACGTGACCGCCAAAGCATGCATAGTCTCTTTGCGGTATTACCTTTTTCGATAAGGATGCATACAGACAGTACTGAAGCTACAACGCAACGCGTTTGTTAACACGAAATGCATAAATCTACAAAGCAATGTGGGATTAGGGCAGAATCATGCAAGAAGACGGCATTTCGTGATGTGAGCGGAAATCCGATATGAAATACCACCAATGATGATATTTTATTCCAATAAAACGAAACCCGTTTAGTGACAAAATAGTACTTTTCTTGTAGTTGCAAAGACGGATTTAAAAAACCTTCAATAATTATAAAGTAACTACGGACGACAAATGAAGACTGCATCTCATTACAAAATCATCAAATTGTCAGAGAAGAATGTGAAATCAATGATTACCATTGTATTCAATGATGCGGGATGGAGTTTTCACTGAATTGCAGAGAAAGATACAAAATTTTAATTAATAATACAAGCATTCATTTCCATTCTTTTTCAGCGAAATTTGCGCTTAACTTTAACCAGGCCTGCAGTTCGTGGTCTATTGGTTAGAGGGGTCCCGAGTTCGATTGCCGACCGGGTAGGAGACTTTCTTCACTCGGAGACTGGGTTTTTGTGTTGTCCTATCGTTTCACCTCATCCTCATCACAAAGACGCGCAATTTGCCGAAGTGGTGTCAAACAGAAAGACCAGCTCCAGGCGGCCGATCAACCCCAGATGGGATCAACCCAGCCAATAATGCCATAGGAACATTTCATTTCCCTTTAACCAGCAGTTTGTGGCGTGGAGTAATGCAAATCACAGATGGGGGAAATACGTATCCACGAAGCAAAAAGTTTGTCTTTCAGATGCACAGGATGAACAGTCAATCCCCATTACTTTCCAGTAAGCTACTCAGTTTAAACAATGACGGTCAGCATCTCCTGGACCGCTGAAGGGGCACTTCCCCTAAAGCTGACAATTCTTTTCCGATTTTTCTGTAAAACCAGCTTCGCAATACTGACAATACTTTCCTAATTAGCGATATTTCGTTTTTCTGTTACTTTCGGACTACCCGGCACTTGCTTAGCAGTTGAGGTCCATGTTGGGGCGTGTCAGTTACGAAGCTGCCAACAACATTTCTGTGTAGCGAGCTACAAGAACTGTTTAAGCTCGTACATACCGCGCTGCGCGTCAGTAACCACGCAACTAGTTTCTGCGGTTAGAGTGGGCAACTAGGGCCGCGGAAATAACTGCACAGAGGAGGCAGTCAGAGCGGCCGGAAAAACTGGGCGCTCGGACTGGGCGACGTGCCAGTGGGCTGTGGGCAGTGGGCGCGCTAGCGGGAGGTAACGGGTTCGTGCCCCGCGGTGGCCGGTGTCATCCAGATGGCACCCGCTCTGCGCCAGCGCCACGCACTTGCCGAGGCCGACTGGCTCTCTAGCGGTGACACACTTTCGGCATTCCAGACATGCTACGCAGGACCAAAGAGACCCTTAGGAACGTGTTTACCCTCAGTCACTTCAGAGAGACATAGATGATGTGTTGAAAAGATCTCGACCTGCCGGCCTGTGTGGCGGAGCGGTTCTAGGCGCTTCAGTCTGCAACCGCGCGACCGCTGCGGTCGCAGGTTCGAATACTGCCTCGGGCATGGATGTGTGTGCTGTCCTTAGGTTAGTTAGGTTTAAGTAGTTCTAAGTTCTAGGGGACTGACGGCCTTAGATGTTAAGTCCCATAGTGCTCAGAGCCATTTTGATCTCGACCTGGTACATTAATAAAAAAAAATTTCATGAGTTTCGTCACGTGTTGAGCAACGCCGCATACACTTGATCTGCGGAACAGTTTTGTTTAGCTTCACAATATTATAGGTTTTGGAAGGATTTATTACCAAAAGGAATTCATCCAAAGTTTATAAGAGAAATACTCCTTGATTGTCCACAGCTAAGAAATGGGTGTGGGTGAAACCCCTTGTGACCGTACTTTTCTTGGAGATCATTCACGTGACATGGGTTGGTTGGTTGATTTTGGGGGAGGGCACGAAACAGCGAGGTCATCGGTCCCATCGAGTTAGGGCGAGGAAGGAAGCCGGCCGTCCCCTTTCAAAGGAACCATACCGGCATTTGCCTGAAGCGATTTAGGGAAATCACAGGAAACGTGAACGAGGATTGCCGGACGAGGGTTTGAACTGTCGTCCCCCCGAATGTGAGCATACGGCTGTCAAAGTTCTTCCTTTTTTTTGTAATATAATTGCCTTATGCATGGTATGATGTTAGTACCATTTCATATAGGACGAACCAGAACTCGTCGAACAAACTTTAATATGTGGTAGTATGGAGCAGAGTAAGAAATAAGTGTAGTAAACATGGTCTCTAAAATGTGTACCGGAAGAGCTGTGACCACTTGTTCGTCTTCATTACCACGACACTGATCTCTTCTACTGAAAACTCTGTTTTTCATATTTTGGGGAGAAGTAGTACGGTGTAAAATAACAAAAAACTGTCTGGTAAATTTGGGCTCTGGATTGTATGCATTAAGAGCTATAAGCACCTGTTCATCATCGTTACAGTGAAACACATCTCTTCTACTGAACAAGCGTTCGTATGTCTTAAGAGACGAATTTTAGAGTCGATGTTAACTCGATTTTTTTTCTTGTTTTGGTCCATACTACCTTCTGCCAAGAAAATGGAAAGCAAAGAGCTTGGAGTAGAAGAGATGAGTTTCACAGTATCGAAGATGAACACGTGCTCTTAGCTCTTAAAATATGCACGCTAGAAACTATATTTGCGTGACAGTTTTTCCTTGTTTTGGTCAATATTACCACTCTGTTCTTAGTTTGTTATGTTTTGCAGTATATCCGTTGATAATGGCCGTACGCCGGAAATTGCAGTAGTGCAAATAGATAACCTTTTTCAAAAACTTTCTTTCTTCTTTCACCAAATTTCCACAGCCTACAGTCCAGACATTCTGACGATAAAAATATGTAGTTGGTTGCCTCTTACGCTCTAAAACGATTGCGACGATGACAACGCTCTCTGTCAGTGGGACGCGTAATATACAGCAGAAACAAATGCTGTTGAGGGACTGGAAACGGTTATTGGTAAAACATAAAAACTTGTGTGTGAGTAATGGGCTTTATACTGACGCATGGTCTATCGCCTGAAGATGACATTAAGAAGCCGTCTGGTTTAGAGACGGAACAGAACCAATTCCAACGTGATTATGCGCACCTTCCAGTACTCCGTAATAGCCGCTTTAACGTCATTGTTGTAATTACAGCCACATGTTGAAGAAAGATTTGCAGCTTCATAGAGAACTTAGGTTTATCTTAATAAACTATAAAGTGTGTACTGATATAAGTTATGAACCCTTGCCAATTTCACTCCTTAAAGGAATGAGATTATAACCGAATGTGCCAGAAGTGTAGCTGCGACGTCTCAACGACAAGTGTTCATGAAATGCATGCCTGTTTGTAACCATGACACAAATTTGCATTTCGCTAGACCATGTATATGCTTTTTGTTTGCTTTCGAATGAAATATACCCTGATACAATAAAATCGCGAAAACTGCAGTTAACGCAGTGAGCAGTATGTACACGCAAATGAGCTCCTGCCAACTCGTAGAGATCTTCCGGCGTTTTTCGCCGCCCCAGAGGCGAGAGGAGAAAGCGAGCCGTGTAATTACTGCAAGTAATTGCGCGACCAGCGCGACGAATCTCTTTCCGGCGGCTCGGGCTGCACACGGCGGAAGCCGGCGCTTCGCCCCCAGCTGGCGCCAGCTCAGCGGTAGTACAGTACGCCCTAGATTATCCGTGTGACTCATGACCAGCCAGAGTGCCAAGTGCGCCCAAATCGCAAAAAGCGATCGTTACCATTCGAAAGACAGCAATTTTGATTCCCAACATACGAATCTGAGAGCACCCAGTAATTAATATCGTTGTCAGTTTTGGAGACATTCTCCTAAAAACCAATTTCTTTACTTATAATTTAGTAACAGTCGCTGTGTTTGTGTGGCTGTGTAGCTTGGATTGAAACCTGTCATCTCATTTTCGGGTCAGGGTGGGTAGCATTCATTTTCATCAAATATTCCTTCGTAACATCGAATCTTGTCTGTAAAAGCTGGTGCTGATACAGATGTAGCCTCCCTGACTTGCACTATTTCTATTCTTTCCGTGGGTAAGTTCTAATAAATAGCGGACTTTCGCCTGCAAAAATATAGCTGCAAAACATTGGTTGATTAGTAAATATACGACATAAGAGACGCAAAAGTGTGTGATAAACAGTTTGCTTAATGTTACTGAATACCATGCACCGCAGAATGTATATAAATGCACAAGGCTTTTACTGCTTTCTGGCGTTTCCTGCCTGGGTAGGCTTTCAGAAGATAAAGAAATATGAAATCAACCTCAGCTCTGCAGTCTGTCTTGTGGCTCTTGTTTACGAATAGAGCAAACTAGATTTCACATTATCTGTACTTACGAGATTCTTATTGATTTCTAGAAAGGACTTGTCCAGTTTCAGATACGAGGATATAGTATAGCAGTTTACGATGGTACTGGTCCTACTTCAGCTGGCAGCACTTGGCCGATCGCGAGGACGACACCAGCTGTGGCTGACGTTTCTCACATTCTCACACAGTCGTGCACAGGAAGTGAACGTTGTCAGAAAATTGTTACAAAGTGCAGAGACTGCGGCGGATCAGCAGCTAAAGGCCAAGCAAGTATACGAATACGCATGTAATGTATACAGACAAACGAAAAGCCTCAGTAGCATCTGATTACAATGTTCGTAATCAACCACTTAAATCAGTAAGAACAGTCGAGTATGTTCAAATGTATATGAAATCTTATGGGACTTAACTGCTAAGGGAGCCGGCCGAAGTGGCCGTGCGGTTAAAGGAGCTGCAGTCTGGAACCGCAAGACCGCTACGGTCGCAGGTTCGAATCCTGCCTCGGGCATGGATGTTTGTGATGTCCTTAGGTTAGTTAGGTTTAACTAGTTCTAAGTTCTAGGGGACTAATGACCTCAGCAGTTGAGTCCCATAGTGCTCAGAGCCATTTGAACCATTTAACTGGTAAGGTCATCAGTCCCTAAGCTTACACACTACTTAACCTAAATTATCCTAAGGGCAAACACACACACCCATGCCCGAGGGAGGACTCGAACCTCCGCCAGGACCAGCCGCACAGTCCATGACTGCAGCGCCTCAGACTGCTCGGCTAATCCCGCGCGGCTAACAGCTGAGTATGTATGAGCATCAGTCCGCACTGATTTTAGACGAAGAATCTCATTAATATAGCCGCGGAGACAACGTTTACCAAACTGTTATTTAACGGAATGAATCTAACGAAGTATGATGTGTCTACGAAGCAGATCGCCTAAAAAGTCGTCGATTGACCCGTTCTTGGGCGTTGTTCTTAAATGTGAGACCCTTAAAAAGTTAGATTAACGGAAGAGGTAAACGATTCGTGGTGGTTTTGTTGCTGAGACAGTCAAACAAATGTTCTACCAGCTCTAGTGGAAGACGAAGAAAGACACTGCGCTTCACAGACATTATTGCTCTTAAAAATTCGATACCCCGTTTCCGATTATGGGTCAAGACACATATTAATTCCTCCAGCATGTATCTCGAGTAATCAGGACAGTGGTAAAACTAGAGACATTTGTTCGTATACGGAGGTCTTCTTATAGGGGAGTCCGCAGCTCGTGGTCTCGCGGTAGCGTTCTCGCTTCCCGAGCATGGGATCCCGGATTCGATTCCCGGCGGGGTCGGGATTTTCACCTGCCTCGAGATGACTGGGTGTTGTTGTGTCGTCTTCATCACCATCATTCATCCCCATTACGGTCGGAGGAAGGCAATGGCAAACCACCTCCACTAGGACCTTGCCTAGTACGGCGGTGGGGGTCTCCCGCATCATTCCCCTACGCTCCTACGCTCTATCAAAGAGTATGGACTTCATTCTCATCATCATCTTATAGGGGTTGAACAAAAATGCGGAAACACCGCGACAAGAGCGTGCTTGAACATAAATGCAGATGCTAGCCTAGCCTGCAAGTTGCGCTGTTGTGTTTGGCCACCAGCAACACCTGTTCCATGTACTGAACACGTTTCAAGTGTCCGTCGTGGTCAGAACAGGTTCTGTGTAGTTGTGAATACATTATGTCGAGGTTAAGTGAAATCGAACGTGGACAGAATGGTGGTGCTCGTATGGTGGGTGGTTCTGTAATCAAGGGAGCCCCAAGTGTTTGTCTCAAGAAGCACCGTATCAAAGATTTATAAGCCGGCCGGTGTGGCCGTGCGATTCTAGGCGCTTCAGTCTGGAACCGCGTGACCGCTACGGTCGCAGGTTCGAATCCTGCCTGGGGCATGGATGTGTGTGCTGTCCTTAGGTTGGTTAGGTTTAAGTAGTTCTAAGTTCTAGGGGACTGATGATCTCAGATGTTAAGTCCCATAGTGGTCAGAGCCATTTGAACCATTTGAAGATTTATACGACGTACAGGGAAAGCGGAAAAACATCATCCGCTAAACCATAACGCGTACAAAAATGTGTGTTGAGTGATCGTGACAGCCGCGCGGGATTAGACGAGCGGTCTGGGGCGCTGCAGCCATGCGGGCATGGCTGTGTGTGTGTTTGTCCTTAGGATAATTTAAGTTAAGTAGTGTGTAAGCTTAGGGACTGATGACCTTAGCAGTTAAGTCCCATAAGATTTCACACACACAGTTGATTTTGATCGTGACAGAAGGTCATTGAACAGGATTGTGACGAAAAATGAGAGGACGACAGCTGCAAAAGACGCTGCAGAACTGAATGTCACAACTCGAGAACACTGTCAATACCAAAACAAGTCGAAGGAATTACTGAGTGGGTTGGTATTTCAAAACCACTCGTCAGTGATGCAACTCACGTAACAGGAGACCTTGGTGCCGAAGCCATGAAACGTGACTATGGGGCAATGGACGAGAGTCCAATTTGGTCTGGTGAGTCTAGTTTCACACTGCTTTCAACTTCTGCCCGAGTTTACGTCCCGTGAGTGAACATAGCGCGGGCTGGTTGATGATCTGGGGAGGCATACCGTGGTATTCCACGGGCCCCGTGGCTTCTCTGAAAGATCGCATTACTGTCCGGGGTAATGTGACCATCTTGGCTGGTCAGGCCCATCGCATGATACAAGGTTTGTTTCCCAAATGTGATGCTGTGTTTCAAGACGACTGAGCCCTTGTTCACGCAGCTCGCGTCGTCATGGACTGGTTTTGTGAGCACGAGGATGAAGTGTCGCATCTCCCCTGACCACCATAGTCACCAGATCTCAACATTATTTAGCCTTTGTGTCTACTTTGCAGAGAAGGGTGGCCGGCCGAAATGGCCGAGCGGTTCTAGGCTCTTCAGTCTGGAACCGCACGACCGCAACGGTCGCGGGTTCGAATCCTGCCTCGGGCATGGATGTGTGTGATGTCCTTAGGTTAGTTAGGTTTAAGTAGTTCTAAGTTCTAGGGGACTGATGACGTCAGCTGTTAAGTCCCATAGTGCTCAGAGCCATTTGAACGATTTGAGAGAAGTGTGCGTGATCGTTGCCCTCCTCCATCGTCGTTACCTGAACGTGCCACTTTTTGCAAGAATAATGGTATAACATTATCCTGAAAACCATATAGTAGCCATTCCGAGACTACTGGAAGCTGTTTTAAATACCAACGGGTATTAGGCATGGTAATATGTTGAGTTTTTGGTGTTTCCATATTTTTGTGCAACCCCTGTACAGTATTTGTTCCCGCTGGCCATACGTGAGTGCATGAGGATAGGGAACACGTGGGGAGGGCGGGGGGGGGGGGGAGGTTAATAACTTTTGGTACACCTTGTATACTCTGCAGCACGCCATACAATGACTTGCAGAGTGTAAATGTAAATTTAGAGAATAAAAAAAAACTACGAGATGATTTTCCCCGCGATTGCACCTTGCTGAGTGAGTAATGATTGTCTCAGCGCCCTGTTTCTTCACTGGCGAGAGAGAACAATGCGGCAGTCAAGGGGCGTCTGTGTTGTACCGTGACATTTAAGGTCGGAACGCATGTTTACGTCTCTTCTGACCTTTCAGCTACCTGTCCAAGTTATGTGCACACGACAGCATGCCTCGCAAAAGGCGACTTGCCGGAAGTGCGGCCGTGACATGTTAATTGGTAGAAAGTTTTGGATCGACGGTAGATTTTCAGGATATAACAAATCATTTTAATAACTTACTAAAACACATTATTTTGACGTTGAAGAAAGCTGAATTCTCGTTTTGGGTTTGATTAGGATGTTGCTACTCTCTACGTGCTCTGAAATAGGCACTTCCCTTCTCTCTGTGACTTCTTACAGATAAGACACTGGATTCGCATTTTGAAGTGGTCCTCAATTCACGGACCGTGGTATACTTCCTGTACCATTCACGTCCGGTTTATAACTTCTGATTCTTCTCTGATGACCTCATTATCGACCAGGCGTTAAATTCTGATCTCCCTTCTTCTTATCACACCCACTTCTTACACTGCCTTCGATTCTACCTCTACCTCATAGCAGTGTCCTCCTTCATCTTAACATCTCGACCATCAATAAATTCATTAGAGGAATACGCAGTCGCGAAGAACAAAATGGCATCTTTTGTCGTTGCAACGCCAAATTTTATATAGCCTGTTGTTTCAGGTAATTTCCTCTTTCGATCATGCAGAATTGGCTATTGACTGTTTCCTCTTTTTTTGTAATATTTAACATCGTGTGAAGAGCGAAATTATCGTATGTGAGTTAGACGACATGAGGAAGAATGTGCTACATCCTTATTGAAGGAGCATTAAGAAATTTAGAGAACCCACGAATAAATTAAGAAGGTACGATGGACCGAAGAGTTGAACTGCTCCGAATATGTGTGCACTCTTTTTAGTTCTCTTATATTTCCTTAGTGAAGGTCATGCAGCTGGGCAAAATCTTAGAACAATCACATTATTCAGCCTCTACAAGCATATCATATTCAGGTACTCACGAAGGTTTTCTTAGATTTTAACGACCGCTGGCTGGCAAATAAACTGCTGACGAGGAGCTCCTCTGTTGAGTAAGACTTACGAGGAAAGTGAAACTGGCTGGACTGCTGTGGAATCGGCGGCTCCGCGTAGCAGGAAGTGCCTACACAGAGGAGCACTTTAGGCCGCCAGCTGTCCACGGGAGTGACCTCCCGCTGCCGTGTCGCACACGGTTTCCGCATTAGGTGTTGCTCACTTTCTGAACTTACCCAGAACAAAGCTGTTTTATCTCCGGCGCATACAATCTCTGTGCAGTAAGGCGTCGTCACAAACGTCTAGAGCGTTTCGTAAACTGAAAAATTGAAACTTGTTCTGGTATTTCAACCGTTTTTGTTTCCGTCGCATTCAGAAAATTTTGTCATTACGACAGTCCCATTTACTGATGTTTGTAAATTCAGGGTGAAACATCGTCATACCACAATCAGTCGAAATTTCTTTGTTATACTTATGGTTTCCAATAAACTTTCATTCCAACGCTTCTGGCAACGAGTATAAACATTTTTACAGATGCCCGTTTGCTATTACTCTATGGCTGAGGACCAGACAGAGGACGTTGTGAGTGAAGAGGTTCAGCAACCTAGCACGTAGTACAACGTCCGTCTTCAGTGTGCAACACGTGACCATTCTTAATGCATACAGCCAAGCGGGCTAGTGTATTGTGTATGTAAGGGAGGATGGGAGTGGTGGGGGGAGGGGTGAAAGAGAGATCAGGTTTCCAATTCCCGTCCGGCCCTCTCGATTTAGGTACTCTACGGTTTCCTTAAATTGTTGGAGATGAATGCTGGAACGGTTCAATAAGTCCACGGGCGATTCCTAGATCCGTCTCTTTATGATACCCTCCATTTATGATACCCTCCATTTATGATAGCCTCCCTTACCGTCCTTCTTTCTTTAAAGCAGCGGTAAAACAAACTATCATCGTAATACTGTTTACAACTTTATAATATTTATGCGCGACTTCGCAGAATCAAGTCTACAGTCTTTCTTATATACCGTATCCACAGCCGCTACGAATTTCTTGAGCGACGTCAATTTAATGAGTAGGCTATTTGTTTTGAAATATCCACTTTATTTCATGATTTTAGAAGTGAAATCCGTACTTAAAAAGGAAAACGACCCTTACGCGATTTTGTCACTGTACCAGAATACATGTTAATACGTATGTGTAGCTATTTAAAATGAGATAATTTTATGATGCTGACCACGGCATGTGCATTTTCATTTTAAATAGTTACACTAACGTATTTTTAATGTTTTGTATGCTGGCGCAGTGACCAAAACCGCGTAAAGGTCGCATTTTCTCCTTTTTACGTGTAGATTTCACATCTGATATAGTTGTGCAGGTAACTAGTAGGGTTGTGCGAAACCTCTATTAAGGACGCCATCTCAAGTTGCTTTCTCCAAACAGATGTGTGGAATATATCATGCAATACATAACAAAGCTTTTTTTACTGTAATATAGTTCTATAATGTTCCAGGGGACGAAATTAACTAATCGGTAAATTTAAAAAAAAGTAGTTATTTCAGAAAAAGATTTCCTTCAAGAACTTTGCAGTGAAATTATTAGTTCGGTTTTTCTGTAGGAAATAATAACAGATTTAAGGAAGAAATTAAAGAGAGCTGATACAATAACCAAACGTGATGGTCAGTTTACCTACTATCAGTAGTAACTTTTAAACAAAAACAAAAAAACGCAAAATAATTTTACGACGATAATGGGACGATGTTGTAGCTCTATTTGTCTCAAATAATGGCTCCTAAACACTACCAGTAAGTGCAAAAATAGGAGCATATTGGATACTGGAAGTGTGAAGTAGCATAAAAGAATCTTATACATGGAATTTAATATCATTGCAACTATATTTTCTTGCTGTATATCGTTGAAATGGATAATAAACACAGTGACCAAATCTTGTATTCACTTTCTGCATTCTGTGGAATGTTTATTTCCAAATTAAAACAGCAGCACATAAAAACTAAGACGTTGTTTCGTTCATTCTATAACTGTAAGATGAATGAGCGGTATTATCTGCTTACGGAATCGAGCATCCGAAAGAAGAAAACCGCTATCTGTTTTATTTCCGTGGCGGGAACTGTTCTTTAACAGACCGCAAGCATTGTTGTAAAGCAGAAATTCCCTTTCGTTCAATTCAGTTGGGCAAAATCGAAATGTGATATCATATGATGTTGCGTCTTCCTTGACCTATCTTTGGGCAGTTCGATACTGGAGACTCTATTTGGTCTGTAGCTATTTTTTGTTTTATGAACCTACTTTGTTAGAATAAATGCTTGTGAGTGAAGAGCAGCATGTAATGCCGCTGCTATTCCATCCACGCCCGTGTGCGGGATATTGAAGGACCAATAAAGGAACAATCAAGTTGCGATTAACAAACATGCTACGACGGTGTCAACGATACGGAACCTAGAGAGCAGAGAATCTGTGTTCAAGAGAACTGCAGGTAGCACTCTCCTCGTTCCCCAGTGTGGTTTCGCCAGCAGCCTGCCCTCCCCCCCCCCCCCCCCCCCCGCCAAACCCACCAAATTTGCCTCCCAGTCTCCCAGTCAGCGGCCAACGAAGATGAATGTGCAGGGTGTCGAATTTGAGCTGACGCCAGTGTCTCGCCCCGAATGCTGACACGCCCTCTGGAAGTTTTATACACGTGCCAGGCGTTCGACGAGCTTCCATGATGTGCACGCAGCCTACCATCGCCGCAGCTGCTCTCAGACTACATGATCTCCCTCCGACTGATGCGATGGCCAGCATCGTCACCAGGTTTATCTACATCGAGGACGTTTTGCCTCCTTAAGTCTTCTTTTCTGGCGTTTCGTTTGACCTGCCAGCTTTTCTGACTAGAGGAAATATCTCACGATTGTCATAAGAACACTGTGCGGGCCCAATGTGGCAGAGCGGCTGACACTTCTAGGCCGCCAGACGAACCCACTCCGTAATCGGAAGCATGGTGGTTCACGCTGATCGTCCAGATTTATTCTTCTGGGCGGGCAACACAGCCTCAGTGTATCTGAAGAAGAACATTGTTCAACCAATTGTATTTTACAGCACTGTATTGTGGACTACCGATTTCGGGCACGGTCCATTCTCAAGCGCATCTATAACAACGGATGTGGATACATCGTTCACCCCTCGTCCAAAAATCAAGCGTCCTGCATATTTGTTCATACCATGATCGTCAACCTGCATAATCTGGAAATGCATGGTTATAAATCGCATGTACGTGGACTTGCTCGTAGAACTGAACCAAGGGAGGTTGGGCAGTTGTTAGCACACTGGACTCGCATTCGGGAGGACGACGATTCAAACCCGTGTCCGGCCATCGTGAGTTATATTTTCCGTGATTTCCCTGGATCGCTTAAGGCAAATCCCGGGGTAGTTCCTTTGAAAGGATACGGCCGATTTCCTTCCCCAATCCGAGCTTGACACAATTTCCCGCACACAGTCATGCACATGTATCACGCGCCAGGGTAGCCGAGAGCGTTAACGCGCTGCTTCCCAGACTCGGGTAGGCGCGCCGGCACCGGATCGAATCCCCCCGGCGGATTAACGACGAGGTCCGGCGTGCCGGCCAGCCTGGATGTGGTTTTTAGGCGGTTTTCCACATCCCCCAAGGTGAATACCGGGTTGGTCCCCACGTCCTGCCTCAGTTACACGTCTCGCAGACATCTGAACACGTTCACACTAATCCATGGCTTACACTAGACGCAAACACCTGGGGTACACTACTTCCGTCCCAGAGGGTACGGGGTGGCGGTAGGAAGGGCATCCAGCCACCCCTTAACATTAACCTTGCTAAATCTGTACCTAACCACGCTGATCCTGCGACCCGCGGGATAAAGGCGCAAGCGAAAGCGAAGTCATGCACATGTATCGGTTCTTTTAAGTAATCTGAAATCCGAGAGCTGGTCGGAAAGTAAGGTCCGATCGGTCGTCAAATGGAAACTACTTTTAAAATCCGATAAAGCTTTGCACAGGTGTGTGGGGCAATCTCTCTAGTATGCCCGTCGATCGCGTCACGTCGCTCTTTCCAGTTCTGAGCGCACAGTGCCTAGAAAATTGTGTCCTCTGCCACGTATGAGTGCCTGTGAGAAATTCCGCCTGATTGCATGCACTCCAAACAACGTAAGTCGTGCACTTCTATCTACATGATAATTCTCGGCCGCACACTGCAGAGGCAAAGAGGGCGCATGGTTAGCGTTTTCGATGGGAAGTGTTTGATCGCCCACCATACAGCACGGGCTTGCCCCCCTCCGATGTTCATCTCTGCTCACATGAACCGCTGGCTATGAAGACAACGTTTTAGCACAGACAACAAGTCTCAGATCAGCGTAGAGAATTGACAGATGGTATTGGAAAGTTGGTACAATGCTACGAGAATTGACTCAGTCGGAGCGTAGACTATGTAGAGTAGTAGGTGAAAGTTAACTATCGCAAATTTGATTTTCAGAGTGGTTCAAATAAAACATTTTTTAATTTTCGAAGTGGTTTCCATTTTGTGACAGATCGGACCTTACTTTCTGAACTGTCCACGTACAGCCTGGTCGAAAAACTTCCTTGTTCACATTCAGATTTTGGTTTTCCGCGGTTTAACAGATTTTTGTGTTTGAGTCCATAGTCTCTACGAATTTCTTGAAAGAAGTAATTTTACTGTCTGATTCTATTTTGTTGTTGAGATAAACTATTTAATTTAATTTGTTATAAGCTGATTGCCCTCTCCCCCCAGTTATAAGAAGTGACGTGGTGGCAAAAACAACAACAAACCTTATGAACAGCCTCAATAAATAAACAAATGTATATACACTCCTGGAAATTGAAATAAGAACACCGTGAATTCATTGTCCCAGGAAGGGGAAACTTTATTGACGCATTCCTGGGGTCAGATACATCACATGATCACACTGACAGAACCACAGGCACATAGACATAGGCAACAGAGCATGCACAATGTCGGCACTAGTACAGTGTATATCCACCTTTCGCAGCAATGCAGGCTGCTATTCTCCCATGGAGACGATCGTAGAGATGCTGGATGTAGTCCTGTGGAACGGCTTGCCATGCCATTTCCACCTGGCGCCTCAGTTGGACCAGCGTTCGTGCTGGACGTGCAGACCGCGTGAGACGACGCTTCATGCAGTCCCAAACATGCTCAATGGGGGACAGATTCGGAGATCTTGCTGGCCAGGGTAGTTGACTTACACCTTCTAGAGCACGTTGGGTGGCACGGGATACATGCGGACGTGCATTGTCCTGTTGGAACAGCAAGTTCCCTTGCCGGTCTAGGAATGGTAGAACGATGGGTTCGATGACGGTTTGGATGTACCGTGCACTATTCAGTGTCCCCTCGACGATCACCAGTGGTGTACGGCCAGTGTAGGAGATCGCTCCCCACACCATGATGCCGGGTGTTGGCCCTGTGTGCCTCGGTCGTATGCAGTCCTGATTGTGGCGCTCACCTGCACGGCGCTAAACACGCATACGACCATCATTGGCACCAAGGCAGAAGCGACTGTCATCGCTGAAGACGACACGTCTCCATTCGTCCCTCCATTCACGCCTGTCGCGACACCACTGGAGGCGGGCTGCACGATGTTGGGGCGTGAGCGGAAGACGGCCTAACGGTGTGCGGGACCGTAGCCCAGCTTCATGGAGACGGTTGCGAATGGTCCTCGCCGATACCCCAGGAGCAACAGTGTCCCTAATTTGCTGGGAAGTGGCGGTGCGGTCCCCTACGGCACTGCGTAGGATCCTACGGTCTTGGCGTGCATCCGTGCGTCGCTGCGGTCCGGTCCCAGGTCGACGGGCACGTGCACCTTCCGCCGACCACTGGCGACAACATCGATGTACTGTGGAGACCTCACGCCCCACGTGTTGAGCAATTCGGCGGTACGTCCACCCGGCCTCCCGCATGCCCACTATACGCCCTCGCTCAAAGTCCGTCAACTGCACATACGGTTGACGTCCACGCTGTCGCGGCATGCTACCAGTGTTAAAGACTGCGATGGAGCTCCGTATGCCACGGCAAACTGGCTGACACTGACGGCGGCGGTGCACAAATGCTGCGCAGCTAGCGCCATTCGACGGCCAACACCGCGGTTCCTGGTGTGTCCGCTGTGCCGTGCGTGTGATCATTGCTTGTACAGCCCTCTCGCAGTGTCCGGAGCAAGTATGGTGGGTCTGACACACCGGTGTCAATGTGTTCTTTTTTCCATTTCCAGGAGTGTATTAGAGCATTGAGAGTACTGGTCTCAGTTTCTTACATCACGTGAAAACGATGTGTGAAACCTTTACAGCACGGTATAATAGACAAATGTCGTTCTTTCTGCACTGCTGTCTGAAATATGTTGTGCATTAACGTAATGTTTTTACCTGAAGTACGTAACTGATACTCGTATTTTCCATATTTTTAATATTTTTTTTATTATTTCTTGTTCGTTCGAAGGTGCTCGCAACTGGTGTTATTCTTTCCACCAGATCATATGATAATATCCAAAAGGACGAAATTAGCTAATAGCAAATGGAACAAGTTACTTCAAATAGAAGATATTATCTAGGAAAATTATTCTATCAAGAAGTTCTGTAGTTTCCCCAAAAACGCTGAAGTCAGTACCGGGGTGGCTCTTTCCAAAATTGTGTTGCGTTCCGAACAACCTCGCCGTCGCTGCGAGTTAAATCCTGACCTTCTTCCTTCCTTTTGCGTTCGGGGTTTCCTCCTCTAGATTGGTGCGCAACACGTTGGCAAGATTTGGGCGAAGGTGCCTCCTCTGTAACCGTGGGCATCTCCCTGCTGACCAGCACTGGGCACTGTGTACCCCTGCCCACCCCGGCTCCCCTGCTCCACGTATCCCTTTGTTACCCGTCCGGTTTCCTTGCCAAGCACTGCAGGCGGTTGCGCCTCTCCGCTCTCTCCAGTTATTCAACAACGGAGGCACCGCTACTGGAGCTGAATAATACAGGCACGTTTCGTAATGCCGGGAGGCTGGGAGCGCGGTCTGCTCCATGACGCTGCTGTCACTAAGCCCATTTTTCGAGATGGATACTTGCTTTCATCCAACTCGATTTATAGTGTTAAAAGTTTAATCTGTTATTTTTTCCGTGCTTATTGGTCATAATTCATAAAAAGTTTGCAAATGACGATTAGTTCACAGCTGCTATAATTTGCTCCAGATCCGCTTCTTGTGTTGGATTAATTTTAATTCAGCAATCGTTCCACCATGAAGTATAAAGGCCAAATGTCAGATCAGTGTGGAACCTTATTAAGTAAAATGGGAAGTGCTCATATTTGTCACGAAAGAAATCGCCTTTCAATACTGCACTCCAGACAAATAATTTTGTGTAAAATTTTAACGTTCTTAGAAAGAATTACGAAGGGCAACAACGTTCTTGGCTAATGTTCTCAAAGGAATATTTATTTTCTGTTAGCTCTGTGCAACACTACTACGAGGGGACCTCAAGACGCAGGTGAAACATTATTATGGCAGGTCAAGTAACTTTTTGTTTCATGCTTTACTACACTTCAAAATGACATTGCTTTTCAAGTCACTAAGTCTCTGCAAACAATGACTGCAATGTTCTGCTGATCACTCAGTTACTCGACGGTAGAAAACCACTCCTTGGTCACGGAGCCATTCGAGAACAGCTAGAGGAACGTCCTCATAGTTAGAAAATCTCTTTCCACACATATATCCTTTCAGCTTGCCGAAAAGATGGAAATCGCATTGGTGCGAGCTTTGGACTTTCCACCGAGCACCACCACGTATGTGCTGCCTCGGTCAAATTATTGGCACCATTTCACTATGGCTGGATGCGACATCGTATTTGGTCCGTATACCACCACAATTTCATCGTGAATATGTGTGCAATATAGACGTTTTGCTCACAAGAGTTGCACTGTCCCTCGTACCCATACCGCGCTAGAACTGTCTCAGCCAGTATTCCAGAACATGTACACTCTTTGACATAAAACTTGACCGGCGGCCGGCCGCTTCAGAGGCTAAGTCCGCGCCGATCGCGACATGGGACAAAAAAACTGGCCAACTCCCTAATTTTCTAAGTCCGGTTATCTGCACAATCTGGCAACACTGTAGACTGCGGCACTTCCTGGAGGAAAACTTGTCCCATGATAGAGAAAGTCTAGGCTGGTTACGCCTGTGGTCTAGCGGTAGCGTGCGTTGTTTCTGTTCATAATGTCAGTGGATCGAGAGCAGCTGGCACAAAATATTTTTATAGCCTCTTCTGTCTGAATGCTGAAGACGTGAATGTAATGGTAGCGCAGATTCAATCTATTTCGCTTTGTGACACACCGATATCAAAATTTTATCCAGTAACGATTTTGCGGCAGATTTCCTGCAGACTGTCCTCCTCTGGACGCCGTATGCGGCAAAGCTTCGGGATCCATTTGCTGGCTACTGGCAGCGGCCGTGGCGACAGCAGCGGCGCTGCACTCCCCCGTTCCTTATCGAAAGCGCCTGCTACCGCTCATTGCTTTTGATGATTTAAAACTCTTTATTATTAAATGTTGCTCCACAGAAAATTTCTACAATTTCCATTCACGCTCAAAAGCAACGGAGACAGACGCCCTGATTAGTAGGCGGGTATTATATTACATTAATCGGCAAGAGCTGAGTATGGGCCGAAATTAATTTTATAGACTGGGACGAAATTAAACCACCTCACTACATTCGATGAATTTATAAATGCTTCATACCTCGTTTCTTTTCCTTTCAAACTCAATTATTTGTGCAACTTTTGGTCAATGTTTGGATGTTTTCGTCAAGCCAGAGTGAGCGTCTGTGGTGTAAAGTGTATTACAGTTCTTGTTTCATTCCTTATGGTAAGTCTATGCGATAAACTGTGTGAATACCTTGCAATGCATGCTCTGTAGCAGTGCAGGAACACTGCACATTTGGAGTTCCATGTATGGGTTCATGAAGTATTTATTGTTGATCGGAAGTGATAGTTAAGGTCATCAGATTTAAACCAGAAAAATTTGTCGTTTTGAAGGTTTCAGAGAACGGAAAGGAATTGCTAACGCCGGTGTTAGAAAACGTCTACAGTTAAATGCTATTGCAAAAATTTAGAAGAAGGGAACTACATTAATGAACATGTGCACTTCATAAACAACCTTCTGACATGTTAGACCTATATGACGAACAAAGCTCAAATTTATATCGTTGACAGTCGGTCCTTACAGTGAAGCACCTTGGAATTTGCAAAGCAGAAATCCATGATATTAACTTAATTTACTAAGTCGAAATCGGACGAAGATTGATGTTTAAAGGCATTCTTCTGATTTCGCATAAGAAATTTTTACTAACAGTTTGCAACTCCATTAATTAAAATGGAAAATAAAAGGTTGTAGTCAGCGGCTTCTACCGTGATTCGAACTGCTATGTCTTATAGTACAAGCACTGCAACGCACAAGGGAACCTCTGAGCTAACGACACACTGGCGGCCAGAGGCGGAATATAGTCACTGCGATGTTGCCTGAGCCTCAAAACGCAACCTTAAACACACGAACAGAGGAGGTGGAGATTACTGTTTTAACGTCCCGTCGACAACGATGTCATTAGAGACGGAGCACAAGCTCGGATTAGGGAAGGATGGGGAAGGAAATCGGCCGTGCCCTTCCTAAGGAACCATCCCGGCATTTGCCTGAAGCGATTTAGGGAAATCATTGAAAACCTAAATCAGGATGGCCGGGCGCGGGATTGCACCGTCGTCCTCCCGAATGCACACACAAACAGGTGTTACTTATGTGAAGAACGCCGTTCTTGGAGTCCAGAAATTAAATATACTTTCTAATTGTGTCATCTTGCAGTGGATTATATCGTACGAGTCTTCGATGTGGAAAACGAATGTCAAGTGAATTTAGCGAGGTAACGCCGACCTACACCCGGAAGTAAATGCACTATCAGAGTGTTGACAAATACTTGCTACGACGCTGCCATTTCTAGGCTCTCTGACGAGGCAGCTCTTCAGCGAAATGCTTGCCGTGATTCTCCGATACGGTTCTTCAGAGTGGAGACGCGCGCGCACGTTTGGTTTTTATGCGACGTTCTCCCCTGATGGTTTCTGACGTCGCCTTGTGGGCTATGTATACATATGAGACATTCAATTATCATTAATCCAGAATGATACAAGTTTCAGCTTCCGGCGTGGAAGAAGGCTGTTGACGCCGACATTATATCATTTCAACGTAGGGAAAGCAAAACGGATCATTCAATGTTTCTCATTCAACATAAAGCATGTGAGATAATTTTCCGTAACGTTCATAATCATCTAAAAATACAAACGAAGTAAAAATACACCGGAAGCTTATTCGAATTGAATATAACGCTTTGCACCTCGATGTCGAATTTGTCCACTTGCAATCTTTTGCAGCATACACATAGAATGTCATGATTACCACGAGAATGAAGAAATATGTTGGTAAGGATGGAAGCAAGAAGAGACGCAGTCAACAAATATTCTATTCCTCATGGCATTCATTTCATTTGACACGTAAGAAGAGGTAAAGCGGGAATTTACTTTCGTTAACACGAAAGATATGCCGCACATATTGATAACGAGGAAGTCTGCGTCTTCATACGTTTCCTCCTTGAAATCTGTATGCTCTATTATATACTAAGTAGCCCGATCATTGTTTCAGTAATGTTACCCTCTTGTTTGACCCCGTAACGATGAACAGATTCCAAATGCATGTCTCCCTTCCTGGGTTGTTTTTTGTGTTTTATTGCTTGGAATTCCTGAAGCAGACCACTGTGCCTTCCCCCCTCGTGGGTTAGGTCTCAAAACTAAACCGCTTTGTATCCAATGGCATAATTTATTCAGACAGCATCAGCATAGGACTATCAAACAAAGCCTTCCATTTACAGTTGCAGCACTCTAACCAGCACTGACCAAAGTGTAATCCACGGTCATGGTCCTAAATTACCAGCTGTCTGCTACTGTGGCAAAGTCCGTACTACACTGTCGATTCCGCAGCACCATTTTATCTGGTAACACTGTGTAGTTGCACAGTTGTGCTACCAGGTCTGTCCTCACACTGTCAACTTTATGTATCTCACTTCTCCTGTAGCGTAGATCACGAGGAGCCGAAGTAAATGAGTGTATTCTGCATGACGTAAAATTCAGTATTCCCTTCTTTCATAGCCACTCTTCATGTGCATCGATACCAAATAGGAATGCGAAAACTCTTGCGAGTGAGAGAATGACAATAACATTAGGAATATGAAGAACGTCTTCGACAGCTCGCAACTTTCACATTGCTATCTCCACCCTACTCCAGACAGCCCTCGGTGGAGTTGCACTACGTTACCGATGTTATGGAAATAAAATGATAGTAATAATAACAGTAATAATCGAATTATCCGGCAACTTCAGACTTCACAGTGGATTTTCTCGAACTAAGGAATTTGCTGAATTTGTGAAAAATCAAAATGGCTTTACATCCAGCCTATGATGCCTAGAAGAGTCTTTACATCCTGCTGACATGAGAATAGCGTAATCTCTGCGTCAGAAGCTTGCTTCTACTTGACCATTTAATAGACTCGCATTTTTTCCACCGTGACTAATTTTGTAAGCTAAGCACATCATCCGTTACAGCACACTCTTGGGGCTGGGTAATGTGGCCACAATGGTATGGTGGAACGAGCTATCACAGGTGCAATGCGTGGGTTCAGGCATTTACTTTTAAGAGGCACAAACATATTTATTTTACCTCTGGTAACCTCAAGAGAAAGACGTTATAATCCAGAATCCGCATTAAACATCACGTTCCTTCATTACCAACTGGGCAGAGCCGGTTTACGTTGGGAAATCACACAGCGGAAGTCATGGTAAACAGAAATACAGTCGCCAGTAAGCTTACTTACATTAGAAAATTTTATTTTATTTGATGAACCGATAGCCATTTAAAGGGACAGGGCTCTTATTTTACTTGTACTTGATTGAACTAGAGACGTTTAAAAATTTGGTGCTGGACTGTGATTCGAATTCGTATCTCCTCTTTCGAGGATCTGAATCTCTCGGAACAGTATAGTTCAGTCATTTCGTTCCTTTTCCCAAGACTGCAATCTTCTCTAGGTCTCCTCCAAAGGTAAGTATGTGGGTCTGAAACCTGATCCAGTACAAAAATATTCATAATTTCATTTCTAGCTTTATCAAGTGCACACCCACCTGCTAGTGAAAATTAACGCGCAATTTCAATGTCTGTTCATGTGTTTCCAACAATCGCAACAGGTGTCGTTATTTCTGGTCAAACACGCACACATCTTACTGTTCATGAGTAAGCAACTGATACTTAAGCTATATTCGTGGATGCACGGTAGGTGTGCAGTTCGATTGTCGCTTAGGCACAAAAGTTTGTATCCTTATTTTAGATCCAGACACCTAGCGGCTCGTAAGAAAAACCGATACGTAACATTTGATTTTTCTTAGTTAACAATCGGATTACGTGTTGGGTTCGTATCTCCGTCACAGAACCTCACATCATGCACTTCATCTTTAAATGCATGCACACTTTGTTACTTCAGAATGGAGGTATATCAGACATCTTTCGTGGTTAGATAACAGGGACGAAAGGGTCTTGATAGGAGTCACGGTTTATTACAAAAATTGTCGTCTTTTATTTTCAAGTTTAGATTTGGTTACTGATATTGGCCAAAATTTCGGTAAGTCATGACTCTTCATGGCTAATCATCAATATGATGTGATTAGATTAGATTAGATTACATTAGATTAACTCTTGTTCCATAGATCATGAATACGACATTTCGTAATGATGTGGAACGTGTCATTTTAATGAAAGATTTCTTTAAATACCATGATTCAATTTCTTTACAACAATTTTTTACACTCTCTCTCATTGCTTTTTATTTATCTCTCTCTCTCTCTCTCACACACAAACACACACACACACACACACACACACACACACACACACACACATTCTTTTTTTTTTTTATTTGTATGTTGTGCTCGACTATCGGCGAGGCACGAAAACGCCTGTGAATGACTTTCTTAGTTTTGAGTACACTTACGAAAGAAATATAAAAACAACAATGAGAGTTACTGATTTATGATGCTCAGTTTGCAGTCAGTTCTGAGTATTATTAGTAACTACGCTCCAGTCCCTAAACCTAGTTACAGAAAGCGAATCAGACGCATTACGTATTCCAGGCCGTAGCAGCCGTGACTTGGAGACACCAGCTATTGTCACTTCCCAGACCGCTGTAGGATCACATCGGTTCGTCTTCTTCCTGCTGGTACTGTAACTGAGATTTGGCAACAAGGCAACGTATGTTTGGCAACTCTGTGATCGACGAGTTACTTCCTGGTGTGCACGGAATTAAGCCTCAAAGTTCACTTGATTTTACCTGTCATTTCCATTGAATAATCTGAGTTATTATCGCTCGAAGGGTAACAAAAGATTGAAAATTTACGGTTTTCAGCCCAGGAAAGTCGTTGCAGGTGGAAACCGCAACTAATCTCGACCTTCAAATAGCGGTTTACGAGTTCTAGTTACTATTTCACTCGTAACAGGAAGCTAAGACCCATACCTCCTCGCCAGCTCTGTGGTAACGTGCTGACCTGTGAAGAAGCGTTTGTTACGGTTCGCAGTTCCAGTCTCACTGACTGTAACGTTTTTATCCCTTCTGTGAAAGAGCTACAAGCCGTCAGATCAAACATCGATAAGGAAATCGCAAGAAAATGCTTTCAGCTCATAGTGCAATGTTGAAAAACTTACAATGCTGCACAACAGGTAAGGCCTCTTTCCGCTGCTGACAAGCGAATTTTGGGTTTCTAGGAATACGTAACTATATTTCTGAAATGCCACATTTGCATACCTCTTGAGTATGACACAGCATACCAATTAAACACAGACCCAATCAAAATCTAAGTGAGTAGTATTTTACTAATTCGTGTCGATAGAGGCATGCTTGTGTACAGATACTTTCGTCGTAAGGTTATCATGGTTAGTTTTATTTCATTTCTTATAATACAGTGCACAATTTTCGTAAGGTTTCCTTTAGTGTTGTTAAAACAATAGTAAACATGAGAGAGAAATTAATCATCAACGATATATGCGAATTCTCAGATGTTACCTATGACAGTCTGACAATGCACATGCAGTTTATTGATTACATGCATGTAGAAAACTTGTTCTGAGTTAAAGCTGTCAAACAAAGTTTGAAGAAGAATAAAATATCACTACCACACGACGGCTAATGTAGAAAATACTTTTCTGACATATTATGGCACGATGCGCTCTCCCTGCACATCTTCGAGATGCATCTGCTGCCTGCTGTCTATTAAACCTGAATAGAACAAAATGTCACAGTAGTTACCCCTTTGTCCACATGCGACTACTTTGGGTTGAGAAGTGAAGGGAATTATGTTCAAAATTCCATTAGATTGATACCTTCAGCAGAGAGCAGAATTGCGTTTTAAAAAATGTAGCACTGAATGTATTCGAACTCGCGACATCTTGTCTATGCTACAAGCTGACACGTAGCTACAGCAGCTCCAGAGCTCGGCAACTATTCCTCCAGAACTTTTGGATTCCACATCACTGTGAGATTATGCATATGGCCAGGTCTTGACTTCTAAGAGACAAACAGTTACAGCTTTTCTTTTGGACTGAACGACGTTTTCTAGTAACAGATAGCGCAATAGAATAGCTCAAGTGGAAAGGAACACTTCCTATTTAAACTTCTGCATCCTACACTGTTGGCAGTTGTGTGTAGGTGGCAGTTACGTGATTTTATTTCTGTGATTACAAAATAGTCGAATGTATGCACTGGGTAGCCGAGGCAGCTAGTTCATGGTGATTCGGTCAACCAAGTAAATGAATTTACTGAACATGCTGCAAATTACTACAGGGAGCCTGTGTGTCAGAATTCTCATCCAGTGTGGCGCAACTGCGTTATGATAGAAAAATGAGTCGCAGAGAAGAGGATTTCGTGGTCTGTTGGACGGATGGTAGGTTGTTATACCTATGGTCTGGGTTCGATTCCCACTTCCGTCAATGATTTTAGATAGGGAGGGACAGATTCCATTCTCTCCTGGCTACACCAAGTGAAGGAGATATAATGGCTGCGTGGTCTGAAAATTCACATTAAAGATGATATTCCTTCTTTACCAAGTAGACGGTAGGTTGAACCACAATAAAGTCTGGAGTGGCGACATGTAGAAACTCTATCACCAGTAACCTTTCTTATACTAGTTATTTATTTCAAGTGACGACACAAACGCTATGTATGGTCACAGGACACTTATTCCATCTTTTATTTGAGCTTCTGTATGTCGATAAAATTGGTTCTAAACTGGGAATGCAACTCAGACCGCCCTTAACGCGGAATTTGATCCCTTCGTGGCAATACAGCTCGGCTACAATTTGCTATTTGTTCAAAACTGTAGATTCCTCAACACCTTCACATATTACGCGTGAATGGGATCGAATCCTGGCCCGGCACTAAAGATTTAATTATGTATTATCAAGCTCTATCATGAGAACACCTATCTGCTGGTGGATAATAATTTTGATTTTTAATGTATTTTCATTCGTTGTCAACACTAACTATATCTGACGTTTTTAACTCCCAGTGAGACACAGAACTATTTGCGAGATGACTGTAAGTTCAAGATGCTATTCTGAGCAGCTGGTGGAGAAAAATTCGGTAGCTGACGTCTCTTTGTGTGTAGTCAACAACGATATGTGTGGGGCTCTATTCCCAGTGAGCGCTGAACTCTTCGTCATATTATTTCAGTTCGTCGTGACATTTAATGTTCATACATATTCTCAACTAGCTGCTCGTGAATAACTTTAATTTTTAATGTCATTTTGTGTTAAATAGTTCAAATGGTTCAAATGGCTCTGAGCACTATGGGACTTAACTTCTAAGGTCATCAGTCCCCTAGAACTTAGAACTACTTAAACCTAACTAACCTAAGGACATCACTCACATCCATGCCCGAGGCAGGATTCAAATCTGCGACCGTAGCGGTCACGCGGTTCCAGACTGAAGCGCCTAGAACGGCACGGCCACACCGGCCGGTCCCCACCATCTGGTATCAATGCATTACCCTATCATCCATTATATATAATCATTTTCATAGTACACTTGATATTATAGATGAGTAGGACACAAGACAGGACATAGATAATGTCCGTTTGACGTCAACAGTGTGCAACATTTTACTTTTTTTGAATAGGACAATGTTCCTCTCCAATAATTTTTAGATTAGTTACAATAAGCTTACGCTGCAAGAGAATTAGCTTGTATTTTTCAATATGTGGTCTGTTGTCGGTTTGAAGGCCTTCCATAACATCGGTAACGTAGTGCAACTCCACCGAGGGCTATCTGGAGTAGGGTGGAGATAGCAATGTGAAAGTTGCGAGCTGTCGAAGACGTTCTTCATATTCCTAATGCGATTAGGACATCGTATACTCTTGACGACGTTTAGCACCTGTTCAGTCAGTCACCCAATTTCAGAATTCATTTTGAGTAATCCTGCTAAATTCCCATAATATTGTCTTTTTATATTGATGAGTAATATGGATAGTCGTCACGTTCATGTGCCGTCTACAACGCAAATTTAATGTTACTATCCTAGGAACTAACCTGCAATACGTTTTGTATTTCATAATCGGAACTATCTGCATTAACCGTCATCAGAGCAATGTCAGGGAACAGAATGCAGCAGTGCCTTGCTACCTACTTGAGGACCTGCTTGAGTCGTGTTCTAAGGAAAGGGTAGTTGCTGGTTCACATTATATTACACTAGCGAGAAGTACCGACTTTTCCTTTTCTCTGCAAACATCCAGAACTAAATTCAGTAACTAAATGCTAAGAATATATTTGCAATGTGCCAACTCAAAGATCAATAGATATGGATATAGATATAGATACAGATTTTTATATTTAAAGCCATTCTCGTCCTGCGTTGGAATAAACATCATTCATTATTTGCTTGTTCTTGTTACGATTGTTATTGTCATTCTCTCACTCGCAAGAGTTTTCGCATTCCTATTTGGTATCGATGCACATGAAGAGTGGCTATGAAAGAAGGGAATACTGAATGTTATGTCGTGCAGAATACACTCATTTACTTCGGCTCCTCGTGATCTACGCTACAGGAGAAGTGAGATACATAAAGTTGACAGTGTGAGGACAGACCTGGTAGCACAACTGTGCAACTACACAGTGTTACCAGATAAAATGGTGCTGCGGAATCGACAGTGTAGTACGGACTTTGCCACAGTAGCAGACAGCTGGTAATTTAGGACCATGACCGTGGATTACACTTTGGTCAGTGCTGGTTAGAGTGCTGCAACTGTAAATGGAAGGCTTTGTTTGATAGTCCTATGCTGATGCTGTCTGAATAAATTATGCCATTGGATACAAAGCGGTTTAGTTTTGAGACCTAACCCACGAGGGGGGAAGGCACAGTGGTCTGCTTCAGGAATTCCAAGCAATAAAACACAAAAAACAACCCAGGAAGGGAGACATGCATTTGGAATCTGTTCATCGTTACGGGGTCAAACAAGAGGGTAACATTACTGAAACAATGATCGGGCTACTTAGTATATAATAGAGCATACAGATTTCAAGGAGGAAACGTATGAAGACGCAGACTTCCTCGTTATCAATATGTGCGGCATATCTTTCGTGTTAACGAAAGTAAATTCCCGCTTTACCTCTTCTTACGTGTCAAATGAAATGAATGCCATGAGGAATAGAATATTTGTTGACTGCGTCTCTTCTTGCTTCCATCCTTACCAACATATTTCTTCATTCTCGTGGTAATCATGACATTCTATGTGTATGCTGCAAAAGATTGCAAGTGGACAAATTCGACATCGAGGTGCAAAGCGTTATATTCAATTCGAATAAGCTTCCGGTGTATTTTTACTTCGCTTGTATTTTTAGATGATTATGAACGTTACGGAAAATTATCTCACATGCTTTATGTTGAATGAGAAACATTGAATGATCCGTTTTGCTTTCCCTACGTTGAAATGATATAATGTCGGCGTCAACAGCCTTCTTCCACGCCGGAAGCTGAAACTTGTATCATTCTGGATTAATGATAATTGAATGTCTCATATGTATACATAGCCCACAAGGCGACGTCAGAAACCATCAGGGGAGAACGCCGCATAAAAACCAAACGTGCGCGCGCGTCTCCACTCTGAAGAACCGTATCGGAGAATCACGGCAAGCATTTCGCTGAAGAGCTGCCTCGTCAGAGAGCCTAGAAATGGCAGCGTCGTAGCAAGTATTTGTCAACACTCTGATAGTGCATTTACTTCCGGGTGTAGGTCGGCGTTACCTCGCTAAATTCACTTGACATTCGTTTTCCACATCGAAGACTCGTACGATATAATCCACTGCAAGATGACACAATTAGAAAGTATATTTAATTTCTGGACTCCAAGAACGGCGTTCTTCACATAAGTAACACCTGTTTGTGTGTGCATTCGGGAGGACGACGGTGCAATCCCGCGCCCGGCCATCCTGATTTAGGTTTTCAATGATTTCCCTAAATCGCTTCAGGCAAATGCCGGGATGGTTCCTTAGGAAGGGCACGGCCGATTTCCTTCCCCATCCTTCCCTAATCCGAGCTTGTGCTCCGTCTCTAATGACATCGTTGTCGACGGGACGTTAAAACAGTAATCTCCACCTCCTCTGTTCGTGTGTTTAAGGTTGCGTTTTGAGGCTCAGGCAACATCGCAGTGACTATATTCCGCCTCTGGCCGCCAGTGTGTCGTTAGCTCAGAGGTTCCCTTGTGCGTTGCAGTGCTTGTACTATAAGACATAGCGGTTCGAATCACGGTAGAAGCCGCTGACTACAACCTTTTATTTTCCATTTTAATTAATGGAGTTGCAAACTGTTAGTAAAAATTTCTTATGCGAAATCAGAAGAATGCCTTTAAACATCAATCTTCGTCCGATTTCGACTTAGTAAATTAAGTTAATATCATGGATTTCTGCTTTGCAAATTCCAAGGTGCTTCACTGTAAGGACCGACTGTCAACGATATAAATTTGAGCTTTGTTCGTCATATAGGTCTAACATGTCAGAAGGTTGTTTATGAAGTGCACATGTTCATTAATGTAGTTCCCTTCTTCTAAATTTTTGCAATAGCATTTAACTGTAGACGTTTTCTAACACCGGCGTTAGCAATTCCTTTCCGTTCTCTGAAACCTTCAAAACGACAAATTTTTCTGGTTTAAATCTGATGACCTTAACTATCACTTCCGATCAACAATAAATACTTCATGAACCCATACATGGAACTCCAAATGTGCAGTGTTCCTGCACTGCTACAGAGCATGCATTGCAAGGTATTCACACAGTTTATCGCATAGACTTACCATAAGGAATGAAACAAGAACTGTAATACACTTTACACCACAGACGCTCACTCTGGCTTGACGAAAACATCCAAACATTGACCAAAAGTTGCACAAATAATTGAGTTTGAAAGGAAAAGAAACGAGGTATGAAGCATTTATAAATTCATCGAATGTAGTGAGGTGGTTTAATTTCGTCCCAGTCTATAAAATTAATTTCGGCCCATACTCAGCTCTTGCCGATTAATGTAATATAATACCCGCCTACTAATCAGGGCGTCTGTCTCCGTTGCTTTTGAGCGTGAATGGAAATTGTAGAAATTTTCTGTGGAGCAACATTTAATAATAAAGAGTTTTAAATCATCAAAAGCAATGAGCGGTAGCAGGCGCTTTCGATAAAGAACGGGGGAGTGCAGCGCCGCTGCTGTCGCCACGGCCGCTGCCAGTAGCCAGCAAATGGATCCCGAAGCTTTGCCGCATACGGCGTCCAGAGGAGGACAGTCTGCAGGAAATCTGCCGCAAAATCGTTACTGGATAAAATTTTGATATCGGTGTGTCACAAAGCGAAATAGATTGAATCTGCGCTACCATTACATTCACGTCTTCAGCATTCAGACAGAAGAGGCTATAAAAATATTTTGTGCCAGCTGCTCTCGATCCACTGACATTATGAACAGAAACAACGCACGCTACCGCTAGACCACAGGCGTAACCAGCCTAGACTTTCTCTATCATGGGACAAGTTTTCCTCCAGGAAGTGCCGCAGTCTACAGTGTTGCCAGATTGTGCAGATAACCGGACTTAGAAAATTAGGGAGTTGGCCAGTTTTTTTGTCCCATGTCGCGATCGGCGCGGACTTAGCCTCTGAAGCGGCCGGCCGCCGGTCAAGTTTTATGTCAAAGAGTGTACCTACTCTCTCCTGACATTGCACCGCTCGTGTTGTGCAATATCTCACTTACCTTCTGCAGTTCCTACGTATGATGATGTAACTAGATATGTCATTTCCCAGCCTGAAGTGCGAGTATCAGAGGATCTATGGCGCGATTTGATTAGTGCTAGCCGGCCGCGGTGGCCGAGCGGTTCTAGGCACTTGTCCGGAACCGCGCGACTGCTACGGTCGCAGGTTCGAATACTGCCCCGGGCATGGATGTGTGTGATGTCCTTAGGTTAGTTAGGTTTAAGTAGTTCTAAGTTCTAGTGGACTGATGGCATCAGTGCTCAGAGCCATTTGAACCATCTTTGATTAGTGCTAATAAACTGCATTTGTTTTCGTGTAAACTTGGAGCGTGTTCCAGCTACTGAAATTGTGAACTGTTGCGGGGTTTACCTTTGTAGATATTTCTGCCGTAAAACCAAGAAACCAGCTGGAGGCAACACCACTGTACCTCATAGGACGACGCGAAAGAATGCTTCAGTATTTAATAGTGACTGATGCGATGAATCGAACTTTTTTTTATCGTGTTAGGAACGTGCGAGTAACCATTATTAAGTCTGATATTTTAAGTAAGCCATTTCATTCAATTTCGTGTCCGATCAGCATTTTCAGAACGCAGCAACTCCGATAGCCGTGTTATTTGTCTTGGTCAGGTCCTGGAGGAGAAAATTAACTTCCTGTCGACAAGTAGATCATTAGAGGCAAATGGAAACTCGAAGTACGGAGAGATGGGGAAGGAAATGAGCCGTGGCCTTTTCAAAGGAAACATCCCAGCATTCGCCTGACGCGATGTGGGGAAATCACGGAAAAGGTTATTCTTCTATCTAGTGACGCGCTTAGACTCCAGTGTTTCCTCCTGTGGTGAGTCCCAGCGATGAAACTCTTTCGAGATTTCTATCCACAGAGTACAGCTTAATCATCGTGTAATGGATGACAGGGATCACTGATCTGCTTCACCCTCTCCGCGTCGGCGGCAACACCCCTTCTGACAGTGGGTCGGTTAGAGCTGGCCTCATCCATCCTAATAAGATTCAGACAATCTCTTTGAATGCAATGTCAACCTGCTTGGTGTGAGCAGATGCACTCCACACAGGTGAGACGTGCATTACAGTTGACACATGCAGAGCAAGAGCAGAAGTCTCCCAAGGCGTGAACACTAGCTCCCCAGGTGCGACTGTTTGGTTCCTCAAACAATTGTTCCTTGCACTGGCCCTCAACATGGTTTTATGGTAACGTTTCTTGACGAACAGCGTACGGTCGAGAGTAACACCCAGATATACAGCTGTTGGACCATGTCTCTCACGAAACGAATATGTCGAGTACAGTGCTAATTTTGAAGTTGTTTGCCTTTCCAAAAGGCTCTGAGCACTATGGGACTTAACATCTGTGGTCATCAGTCCCCTGGAACTTAGAACTACTTAAACCTAAGGACATCACACACATCCATGCCCGAGGCAGGATTCGAACCTGCGACCGTAGCGGTCACGCGGTTCCAGACTGAAGCGCCTAGAACCGCACGGCCACACAGGCCGGCTGTTTGCCTTTCCCTGTGACGTCCTATTCGTGACGATCTTCCCTGTACCGTAAGTGAAATGTGCACACCTGAGTTTTGTTGGGATTTGACCTGATTGTAAAAGCCAAGCGTATCAGATGAAGTACTATTCTACCTCTCAAACGTCTGCCTTTGCTGTATCACCAGCATAGATAAAATGCTTGGGGTTGCTGATTAGACTGAGCAGATCGCCTTGAGACGGGACCTTCTTTTATATGTGCTATCTACTCTTCTCACCACTTTAAACTGAGAGATTGTAATCTCTTCTCCAGCTGCCTATTATTGAGCAGACTGCCGGCAGAAGTGATTTAATGAGTGTCTTTCGTGCTTGAGTTGCTGTATCAGTGGCTGAGAAGTATTTAACGGGACGACGCGACAACCACGAACACGAAACGAGCCGAAAGCCACGGCAGAGAAAGCAGCTGCTTCGGATAAAACCGAGCGAAAGTCGGAAGAAGCTCCCGCCCTGAGGTATCGGCTGCGCAGCCCCTGAATAATGGAAGCGGGTTGCGCAACGTTGGCAGGAAGGACGCGCGGTAAACGGCGTTACCTCTGGAAAGGCGTAGCAGATCGGAGGCAGGGAAAGCGACGCGACGCGCCCAGCGCCGGCCGGGCCCGGAAGCGCTCTGCCGGGGTCACGCAGCCGCGCCGCCGGATAAGCCGGCCAGCTGGTCTTACGCAGTCGCCTCGGAACGCGCTTTCAGAATCCTGGTGGAGCTTAAGCGTGCAGCTCGAGCAACCGGAAAGTATACAACTATCCTGCACTCAGTTTGAGAGCGTTCGTCAACATATTCTGAGGTGACAAAAGTCATGGGATACCTTCTAATATCGTGTCAACCTTCTTTTTGAACCCGCGTAGTGCAGCAGCTAGACATGGCATGGAAACAAGAAGTCGTTGGAAGTCCCCTGCAGAAATATTGAGTCATGCTGTCCCTATAGCCGTTCGTAATTGCTAAAGTGTTTCTGGTGCGGGGTGTTGGGCACGAACTGACCTCCCGATTACGTCCCACAGTTGTTCGATTCACGTCGGGTGATCTGGGAGGCCAAATCACACGCGAATTGTCCAGAATGTTCTGACATCGCACACATCTATAACAGTTTTATCGTTGTTTGGAAACTGAAGTCTACGAATGACTGCAAAAGGTATCCATGTAGCCGCACATAACCATTTCCAGTCAATGATCGATTCAGATGAACCAGAGAACCCAATCTCCTCCATCTAGGAGCCACCACCAGCGTGCACAGTGCCTTGTTGACAACTTTGGTCTATGACTTCATGGGGTCTGCGCCACACTCGAACCCTACCATCAGTTCTTACTAAAATTGTGATTCATTTGACCAGGTCACGATTTTTCAGTCGTCTAGGGTCCAATCGATATGGCCACAAGCCCACTAGAGACGCTGCAAGCGATGTCGGCCTGTTAGCAAAGGCGCACGCGACGATTGTGTACTGCCATAGCCCATTAACGTCACATTTCATTGGACTGTCCTAACGGATACATCCCTCGTACGTTCTACATAGATTTCCGCGGGTATTTCAAGCAGTGTTGCTTATCTGTAAGCACTAGCAATTGTACGCAAACGCCGCTGCTCTCGGTCGTTAAGTGAAGGAAGTCGGCCACTGCGTTGTCTGTGGTGAGACGTAATGCCTGAAATTTGGTATTGTCGGCACTCGGAATACTGAATTCCCTAACGATTTCCGAAATGGAACTCCCATGTGTCTACATTCAACTACTATTCTGCGTTCAAAGTCTGTTAATTCCCATCATGCGGCCATAATCACGTCGGGAATCTTTTCACTTGAGTCGCCTGAGTGCAAAGGACAGCTCCGTAAATGTTCTGCCCTTTTATATCTTGTGCATTTGTATGTGTGGATATCGCTGTTTATGACTTTTAGCAAAGTAGTGCAAGGGGAACACGTGAATGGTATTGGGGAAAAAGGGGCGTAGCTGCCAATGGCGCAGGAATGTTCTTGAAAATATACTTGAAACATAAAAATTTTCATCGCCGACCCACTTTTTCATACGACAGTTCTTACCTTCGTCACGGTTTACTGTGTATCAGTTTACACAAGACTTGGGCTCCGGCAATTAGTTTTATAGAGATCTCACCGACCACCTCACTCGGCAAAGCTTGAAAACGCCGAGTGACTGTGTATCACGGAATAACAGTGCGGGCTCTGAAAACGAAATGAGTATGAATGGGCGTAGGGTGAGCCGGGAGCAGAATTCGCTTATACCTGTGTACAGCGCCACGAAACCACCAGTACTTGGCAATCTCCTTGGAGGCCACGCAGCGACTACGCACACAAACACAATTTGCAGCACCTGAAAACAACGAACGGATTTGCAGTCGAAATATTCGACATAAAACTGAATCAGTAATCACAACATTAATCAATTAGGCCTAGAAAACATGAAAGAAACCCCAAATCTGGATGTTCGGGTGGAGATTTTAATTTTTTTCTACTGGAGTACGAGTTCTGTACCTTCATTAAATCGTCATTTCGCTCGTTGGTGGTGTTTAGATTTAGCTCCTATAACAACAGACTTTTTTAATGTTATAACTCCGTACACTTGTTTAAAATTCCCTTGCAGAAATTCAATAATTATCCCAAACAATTTTAGTAGACTTGTCCTTTTAATATTTATACCTGTACCAGCATATGACAGCTGAAAGAGACCTCAGAGCAGTGAATACAAATCGTAAGGAGTGTGCTTGCGAGTACTATTAAGCAAATTTTCCACACTACTGCTTTATGTGGATACAATCAATCCATTCTTGAAACAAAACTGTCTACTTGCGACTTGCTAAGATTCTAAGATGACTTTCTTTTAAAAGAAAAAGGCAGAAACGAGCATCCTAAACTGAACGGTTTTTTTACATCTGAAAACCGTAAATTCCGTGGGACATATCGTTTCTGCTTGCTGCGAGAGCTACGCCTTTAATTCCGTTTATTCGGCGAACAACCGCAACAAAAGGTTGTTTGCTGCTCAAGGCTTCAGGAGAAACCTGAAGACCTCCGAGCAAGAGAAATCTGTAATGCTTTACAGGTATTTCTCGTCGAAAACTGACATCCACTTCTGCCTCATTTGCAGCACCTGCGATCTCGAATGCACTACATTTATCAAAACACCTTCACTCACGTAACACTTCGCAGTTATGGACATTCTTGTCTACATATTGTAATGTTGAATAAAAATCTGGCTAAGCCAGACGCCAAGATGAAATTCTGCATTTCATGTGTTGACATGTCTAAGATATTTCATTTCCTTTCCTAGTTACAGTTTCTGCACATTACGTTACAGTAACTTGTCGACGTATGTGGAGATGAATTGGGACCGTGAAGCTATGACAGGTTTTGTGTCCAGATATTCTGTGAACAAAACTTTTAAAACATAAACCAAGGCGAGAGACTGCGTATCAAGGAATAACAGAGCGGGCTCTAAAACCAAATGAGCATCAAAGAACGTAGCATGAGCCGGGAGTCGAAATCGCTTAGATACAGCGTCACGAAACCAACAATACTTGGCAGTCTGCTTGAAGCCCAAGCAGCGACTACGCATACAAAAACAATTCGCAGTACCGTTTGAGGTTAAAATATTCTACATAAAACTGAATCAATAAGAGTGCTGTATACCTGAAAGCACACAATTAATCAATCAGGCCGAGAAAACATTAAAGATATCCTTGTAAACGTGATGAGGCGAAGCCAAATTAGCAAAAAGAAAAATTGAGACTGCAGAAACCTGGCTGGGAAAGATGCTACTACGGTTTGTGACATTTCACTCTTATTCGGAAATAGAAAATTGTTCTTCAAATTCATGTCATGCAATTTCATTTATGTTTTCCATGGCAGTTCAGGTGAAGCCGAGTATCGTTCTTTCATCCTTTTGCATCTGATCTAGTGCTCTTTTTTTAATAACCTGGATGTTACGAGATGTCCACAGCTCGTGGTCGTGCGGTAGCGTTCTCGCTTCCCACGCCCGGGTTCCCGGGTTCGATTCCCGGCGGGGTCAGGGATTTTCTCTGCCTCGTGATGACTGGGTGTTGTGTGATGCCCTTAGGTTAGTTAGGTTTAAGTAGTTCTAAGTTCTAGGGGACTGATGACCATAGATGCTAAGTCCCATAGTGCTCAGAGCCATTTGAGCCATTTTTGTTACGAGATGTCATACGAACGAGGAAGGCACTTTTGTTTGATTTCATCGGTATCTGGTGTACGTACCACTAACAGAGCACCATGGTGCATTAGTAACACATCAGACAATAAAAAAAACTTATGCATAAAAACTGCCCAGCAGCTGATAATCATGTGTGTAGGTTCTCCCTGAGTCACACAAATATACTGAGTAAAATAATTCTCGTCGTCCGCAGATATAAATCAGTTCCGCTGTGCGCAATGGTGCGACTTTTTCCCCGAATGGGAGTCCATTCGAAAGAATAAAACAGCAGCAAATCGCATTATCTACAGAGCTCCGCGCCTGGCTTGCAAAAAGCTTTGACGACTCTAACGAAATGACACGACGAAAGACATAGGACCGTGGCCAACGGCCGTGGCCACGAATGCACCGTGCAGACGTCTTCTCGTTGGACGCCCTCTTCCGGATTAGATAGCTGCAGGAGCGCCCGTTCGCTAGGACGATGTCCAGTGTGCAGTCTGCACAGCAGTGCCTATTGGATACCGCAGATGCCTTCGCCCCCGAGCAAACACCGATGTCTGTCTCGCCCTTATATTGTTTTTCTCAATGTCGTCACTCCATCTTTTTTACACTGTAAGGAACCACAACTAGTTTAACATGCAGAATAAAATTTCATCACATACATGAATCTTCATGTGTATAGAGTTTCAGAAATCGGAATACTTTTCCTACACTTGATATTATGTGAAAGGATAAGTATTTTGTGGTGTGGGTTATACTTGTACCTTTCTCAGCCGATTAGATACGAAAACGATCCATTTATGCTTGTGGTAACAGCTGTAACCACTTTATTTCTCAATTTACTGCAGCAGTCTCGGTTTCTTTAAATTAACTGATATTCCTTTATCAACGACATTCGAGAGCTTTTAAAAATGGATTTTTCCATATAGCCTAAATTAACGCTCAGACAAAGTTTCGCGGAGGTCCGAGTCCTCCCTCGGGCATGGTTGTGTGTGTTTGTCCTTAGGATAATTTAGGTTAAGTAGTGTGTAAGCTTAGGGACTGATGACCTTAGCAGTAAGTCCCATAAGATTTCGCACACATCTGAACATTTTTTTTAACAAAGTTTCGCTATAATAATTGGTGATATCTGCTTAAACGGCTACAGAGAATTCGAGTAACAGGACTAAAACTGCGCTGAGGAGTCATATCTACAATTAGCAGCAGGTTTCCCAGATGCTTTTTCTAAAAGATTGTCAGAGCATTAACGGAAAAATTAACTTCTGTTTTAAAGAGATCTTGAATGTCGTTAAAATGTTCATCGGTCTGTTATAAAAAAATCCAGATACTTCTGTATCTCTGCACATACTAAAGTTAAATACACAGAAAACTAGGAGATTTAGTAACGATCAGTTGAAGACTTCTGTAGACAAGCTGGTGCAACTGATTCCTTTGATAAAGATCCTCATACTACTTTTCACCAGGAAAGTTAGAAGCAGCTCGCAGTAAAGCCAATAGTTTGCGCAGCATGAATGTAGGTGTACCACCCTGTCGATTTTCGAGATTAGATCAGTACTTGTTCCATAGATCATGAATACGACACTTCGTAATGATGTGGAACGTGTCAGGTTAATAAAAGGTGTCTATACATGACGTTACATTACACAAAATATTACATGACACTTAATTTTTTTTTGTTTTTTTGTTACCGCTGCTCGATTTCTGTTCTGCTCTGCATAGTAGTCTTCTCCGGTCGACAGAAGCCACGCATGAGCAATAAAACTCAACTAAAGCGCAGCATCAGTTTTTCTGCGATAAAGGCATTATTCACAGTTTTTCTCAATCCATCCAAAGCTCTATTCCAGCAGTCGATCTGTTCTAAAAATGTATTCTTTTTTTAATATACAATGAAAAAAGTAAAGTCTTTCTAATCTAGATGTTGCACTGTGCGACTCTTTCACATTTCTCGTGTTCACTGCATATGAAGGAACCGAAATTATGAAATTATTGTTTTAAACATTTGACACATATTTCGGAAAAATTAATTTTGCCAGTGATTTAGGTTTAATTCGACAAAGAGGAGTTTCTTTTGTGTGGAACATCAAAATTCGACGATAGTGGTATTAATGCAAAATCAACACACTGAAGGAAATACACTACTGGCCATTAAAATTGCTACACAACGAAGATGAGCTACAGACACGAAATTTAAGCGACAGGAAGAAGATGCTGTGATATGCAAATGATTAGCTTTTCAGAGCATTCACACAAGGTTGGCGCCGGTGGCGACACCTACAACGTGCTGACATGAGGAAAGTTTCCAACCGATTTCTCATACACAAACAACAGTTGACCGACGTTGTCTGGTGAAACGTTGTTGTGATGCCTCGTGTAAGGAGGAGAAATGCGTACCATCACGTTTCCGACTTTGATAAAGGTCGGATTGTAGCCTATCGCCATTGTGGTTTATCGTATCGCGACACTGCTGCTCTCGTTGGTCGAGATCCAACGACTGTTAGCAGAATATGAAATCGGTGGGTTCAGGGCGGTAATATGGAACGCCGTGCGGGATGCCAACGGCCTCGTATCTCTAGCAGTCGAGATGACAGACATCTTATCCGCATGGCTGTAACGGATCGTGCACCCACATCTCGATCCCTGAGTCAACAGATGTGGACGTTTGCAAGACAACAACTATCTGCACGAACAGTTCGACGACATTTGCAGGAGCATGGACTATCAGCTCGGAGACCATGGCTGTGGTTACCCTTGACGCTGCATGACAGACAGGAGCGCCTACGATGGTGTACTCAACGACGAACCTGGGTGCACGAATGGCAAAACGTCATTTTTTCGGATGAATCCAGGTTCTATTTACAGCAGCATGATGGTCACATCCGTGCTTGGCGACATCGCGGTTACCGCTCATTGGAAGCGTGTATTCGTCATCCCCATACTGGCGTATTACAAGCCGTGATGGTATGGGGTGCCATTGGTTACACGTGTCGGTCACCTTTTGTTCGCATTGACGGCACTTTGAATAGTGGACGTTACATTTCAGATGTGTTACGACCCGTGGCTCTACCCTTCATTCGATCCCTGCGAAACCCTACATTTCAGCAGGATAATGCACGACCGCATGTTGCAGGTCCTGTACGGGCCTTTCTGGTTACAGAAAATGTTCGACTGCTGCCCTGGCCAGCACATTCTCCAGATCTCTCACCAATTGAAAACGTCTGGTCAATGGTGGCCGAGCAACTGGCTCGTCACAATACGCTAGTCACTACTCTTGATGAACTGTGGTATCGTGTTGGAGCTGCATGGGCAGCTGTACCTGCACACGCCATCCCAGCTGTGTTTGATTCAGTGCCCAGGCGTATCAAGGCCGTTATTACGGCCAGAGGTGGTTGTTCTGGGTACTGATTTCTCAGGATCTATGCACCCAGATTGCGTGAAAATGTAATCACGTGTCAGTTCTAGTATAACATATTTGTCGAATGAATACCCGTTTATCATCTGTATTTCTTCTCGGTGTAGCAGTTTTAATGGCTAGTAGTGTATTTCCCGTCAAACGATACTTATTTTGGTTAGTAAAACCACTTCTCAGTTAGATGCTGCTGCTTATAAACGAGAGGTCCCATTTAATGTATTACCAGGTATGTTAAGGAGGCTAAATCAATGCTCCTACTATCCTCGCAGCAAAGAATAAGCCCCAGATGTTCCGTTTATCAAACAAGCTTCCCACTCGTAGCAACGTTGTGACCTCCGAGCCAAACACGCGGGCAGAGAACAATAATGACTTTTTGCGCCATATTGCCCTCAAAGCACTTTCACATTTTGCCTGCAGGAATTTCTATTATGCCCTTGCTTAATACTCTATCCTGGCATCGTCCGTAGTATTTAATTACAATAAAAGAGCGGCTAACAGATACTGACGAACATGTAACGTGAACAGGCAATACGAACTTAAAGTTTTTATTTCGCGTCACGTTGGATGACTACGTTTTTCAAGTTGAAATATAACACGCAGAGATAAGCAGAAGTACTCTATATCTCTTCCTTAGACTATAACCTGTCAGTCGCTACTGCCAAAAAATATCCGTGGGCATATATGCGGAGCGATTTAAGGTGGAAAGGCTGCAGAAATCTAATTGTGAAGACGGCGGAGCCGAGATTCCATCGGAAGAATCCTATAGAAGGATAAGTCATCTATGAAGGATAACTATAACGACTTACGAAGCAGGTTTCTTACTTACAAATACTATTTCTCGTGCCACCGATGCCTAGGTTTCTAATAATAACAATAAAATATGTAAAATGTTCTGATGCAGACATAATACGAGGGGCATTCAATAACTAATGCAACACTGTTTTTCTCGACTGGTTTCGGTTGAAAAACGTGTAATTTGTTGTGAGATTTGTGGAATATTCTTGTTTCAGTCCCTGTAGTTTCATGAATTTCCGATAGGTGGCGGCGCTATACGTAGCATTCAAAATGGCGTCTGTAACGGACGTGCGTTACAGAGAGCTGTCATTGCTTATTTTTGGTGCAAAACCAGAGCATCGCAGATATTCACAGGCGCTTGTGGAACGTCTACGGAGATCTGGCAGTGATCACAAGCACGGTGAGTCGTTGGGCAAGGCGTTCGTCACCAGTGCAACAAGGTTGCGCAAACCTGTTCGGTTTCCCGTGTGCCGGTCGGCCACATACAGCTGTAACACCTGCAGTGTTTGCACTTGCGGACATTCACATTCAAGGTGATCGACGGATCACAATCAAACACCCCACTGCGCAAATGGACGTCTCTGTTGGCGGCGTTGATACACTAGTTCAGCTGGCTTCCTCACCGCCAGAAGACCATAACTAACGAAGGACCATCTGTGCGGTATTACTTGCGCGTTACGATGCTGATCGTGACAATTATTTGGCGAACACCGTCACAAGCGAGGAAACGTGGTTCCATCACTTCGAATCGGAAAAAAATGGCAGTCCATCGCGTTGCTCCTCTGAAGAAAAAGTTCAATGCCACACCCTCAGCTGGTGAAGTCATAGCGACGGTCTATTTGGGACTCTGAAAAGGTTATTCAAATGGCTCTGAGCACTATGGGGCTCAACTTCTAAGGTCATCAGTCCCCTAGAATATAGAACTACTTAAACCTAACTAACCTAAGGACATCACACACATCCATGCCCGAGGCAGGATTCGAACCTGCGACCGTAGCAGTCTCGAGGTTCCAGACTGTAGCGCCTATAACCGCACGGCCACTCCGGCCGGCCGAAGAGGTTATTCCGTTTGATATAGTCCCTCAGGGTGCAGCGATCAACTCTGAAGTGTATTGTGCTATCCTCATGAAAATGAAGAAACGACTTCAGCGTGTTCGTCGCCACAAAAATGCAAATGAACTTTTGCTTCTCTGTGACAACACAAGAACTGTGCGCATATGAGAGCTGCTGACATGACTTCATTGGACTGTTCTTCCTCATCCAGCCTACAGCCCGGACCCAGCACCTTCCAACTTCCATTTGACCCAATGAAGGACGCAGTCCGCGGGTAGCAGTATGTGGCTGACAGGCAGGTTATTGATGCAGCAAGTCGCTGATTCCGACGTCGACCAGTAGAATGGTACTATGCAGGCGCACCGGACCTGTCATTGGGGTGGCGTAAGGTTCTCGTAATGAATGATGATGATTAAAACTAGGGTTTTGTAGCCAAAAGAGTGGGGAATAATATGGTCTATGGAATCCTAAAAAAAACCAACCTGCTTTCAGGAAAAAAAATTTGGATTTACTTACCGAACGCCTCAGGTAATTTGTTTACATCAGTGGTTGTTATTGTTGTGGTCTTCAGTCCTGAGACTAGTTTGATGCAGCTCTCCATGCTACTCTATCCTGTGCAAGCTTCTTCATCTCCCAGTACCTACTGCAGCCTACATCCTTCTGAATCTGCTTAGTGTATTGCTCTCTTGATCTCCCACTACGATTTTTACCCTCCACGCTGCCCTCCAATACTAAATTGCTTATCCTTGATGCGTCAGAACATGTCCTACCAACCGATCCCTTCTTCTAGTCAAGTTGTACCACAAACTCTTTTTCTTCCCAATTCTATTCAATACCTCTTTAGTTATGTGATCTACCCATCTAATCTTCAGCATTCTTCTGTAGCACCACATTTCGAAAGCTTCTATTCTCTTCTTGTCCAAACTATTTATCGTCCATGTTTCACTTCCATACATGGCTACACTCCATACAAATACTTTCAGAAACGACTTCTTGACACTTAACTCTACATTCGGTATTAACAAATTTCTCTTCTTCAGAAACGCTTTCTTTGCCATTGGCACTCTACATTTTATATCCTATCTACTTCGAGCATCATCAGTTATTTTGCTCCCCAAATAGCAAAACTCCTTTACTACTTTAAGTGTCTCATTTCCTAATCTAATTCGCTCACCATCACCCGACTTAATTAGACTACATTCCATTATCCTCGTTTTGCTTTTGTTGATGTTCATCTTATACCCTCGTTTCAAGACACTGTCCATTCCGTTCAACTGCTCTTCCAAGTCCTTTTCTGTCTCCGACAGAATTACAATGTCATCGGCGAACCTCAAAGTTTTTATTTCTTCTCCATGGATTTTAACTCCAAATTTTTCTTTTGTTTCCTTTACTGCTTGCTCAATAAACAAACTGAATAACATCGGGGAGAGGCTACAACCCTGTCTCACTTCCTTCCCAACTGCTGCTTCCCTTTCATGCCCGTCGACTCTTATAACTGCCATCTGGTTTCTGTACAAATTGTACATAGCCTTTCGCCCCCTGTATTTTACCCCTGCCCCATTCAGAATTTGAAAGAGAGTATTCCAGTCAACATTGTCAAAAGCTTTCTCTAAGTCTACAAATGCTTGAAACGTAGGTTTCCCTTTTCTTAATCTAGCTTCTAAGATACGTCGTAAGGTCAGTATTGCCTCACTTGTTGCAATATTTCTACGGAATCGAAACTGATCTTCCCCGAGATCGGCTTCTACCAGTTTTTCCATTCGTCTGTAAAGAATTCGCGTTAGTATTTTGCAGCCCTGACTTATTAAACTGATAATTCGATAATTTTCGCATCTGTCAATACCTGCATTCTTTGTGATTGCCAGCCGGGGTGACCGAGCGTTTCTAGGCGCTTCGTTCTGGAACCGCGCGACCGCTACGGTCGCAGGTTCGAATCCTGCCTCGGACATGGATGTGTATGATGTCGTTAGGTTAGTTAGGTTTAAGTAGTTCTAAGTTCCGGGGGACTGATGACCTCAGCTGTTAAGTCTGATAGTGCTCAGAGCTATTTTAACCATTTGAGCCATTCTTTGGGATTGGAATTATTATATTCTTCTTGAAGGGTTTGACGGAGCACTGAAAGACCTAGGTCGAAACAAGGCCCCGGGAGTAGACAACATTCCATTAGAACTACTGACAGCCTTGGGAGAGCCAGTCCTGACAAAACTCTACATCAGTGGTTAATACAGTTCATTTGCTCTTTGGAGGGAGGGCCATGAGCCATGGCAGTCCCCCCCCCCCACGGATACGTGCCTTCGAGAGAGGGGAGTGGGCGATGAGAGGAGGATCCAGGGAACTATTACGCGTCTTCACAAGGATTTCACTGTCGAAGAGCGAGGGCAATAACTTCAGACATTGTAAGAAATAAGTTGTGAATCATGGAAAGAAAATTCCGAGATCGCACGATCAAAGACGTACCAAGAACAATATTGCTTTCTGCTTCCTACACGTACACCTCACTTAATGAGCATTATTATAAAATTAGAGGTTAAACGAAAGCTTCTTACCCCATTTCTTCACGTGGATAATCGGAAGTGGAATAAAAAAAAGCGAGGATATTAACTTGGGGAATATCTGCACCGATTCAAGTGCAGCACAAAGATGGTACATCCGTACTTTGGGAGACAGGGAGGAAACAGAGGCGGTAGACGCGCATATGCGACCCCAGCACAGCACAGCCAGCGGCACTGGTGGTCATTAGCCGCGGCAGCAGTTTGGTATGCCGGCGGCCGCAGCGGAAGTGGGCTCCTTGTGCAGCGGACAGGCCGGCCGGCGCTTCCGGTGGTCGCCGCCAAGGGAACTGGCACTGCTGCCGCCTGCAAATTGCCGCTGATAGCCCCCGGCTTCTGCCGCGATCGTCGGTCCGCTTATGGAGTTAAACTGATAAAACGGTAACGTGCTGCGCCCGGGTAGCATTCACTTCACGCTAGGTGCGGAGAGCCCAACGTCATAGTGACGTAGGCACGCGTCATCATGACTTTCACGAGTTGTCCTATCGACTGTTGAGTGCGTTCTTCATACATCGACTGTTGTGTGCGTCTTGAATATGCACTGTTCATTGTTCTTAGTTGATTTACAACATGAAGGCAAAATTAAATGGAACTAGATGGTTTAATATTTCCAGCAACATTCGGAATTACTTCGAACTTCAGTTTCTCAGTTTAACGTTTCTGCCCACAAGAATTATATACAATTCATTGGCTTTTATAAAAATGGGAAATACTTTAATTTCCCCCTATTTCACATTTTTATACACATGATTTATGCACGATTAATCGGACTAAAAATGCCTAGACACTTTCCTTATGGTTATGATTCCTTCATTCAGATATTCGTTATGTTCATGAAACACACAATAACATCCCACATTCTTTGGAATCCAGCTTAATAATTAATTATTACACGTTTCTGTCCACAGGATTTAGACACGATTCATCGGATTTTTTTTTAAAAAAAGGGGGTAGCATTCATCTCAGGCTAGAAAAATAACTAGACACTTTCGTTATGGTTATGAGACCTTCATTCAGATATTTGTTATGTTCATGAAACACACAATAATATCCCACAGTCTTTGGATTGCAGCTTAATAATTAATTATTTCACGTTTCTATCCACACGATTTATGCCCGATTCATCGGATTATTAAAAAAAATGACTAAAAGCTATTTTTTTTACTTTCGTCATGTTTCCTTCGTTCAGACATTCATTATGTTCCTGTAACACACAATCACATCCCAAATTGTTGGAATTACAGCTTAATAATTAATTCAACTGGGGTGAGCATAACAGATAACTCCTGTCACTTCGTTTGTACACATGTATTTACATTTAGCTTTGGCGCTATCGGTACAATTGCAAGGATCGCTATACGTACCCATGTAGTCGATTTAGGTTATTTACGTCACGATGACGTAGTGTTACGTCACTATGACGTAGCGTGGTCCTCACCTAGCGTGAGATGAATGCTACCAGCTGCGCCCTGCCTCCAGAGAGGTGCAATTTTGAAGTTGTGCTGCGGTGGTGTGGAGGGCGGCCCGTTACACAGACGCGTCGCCGGCTCGCAGGTGGAAAGCGACACCTGGCGCGGCGCGCCTGCTCGCGCCGCCCAGATCCGGGAGGGTGCGGCGCCCACCAGCCCCTACGACCGTTACGGCCACCCCGACCACCCCTCCGATATATATCCGTGTGAGAGGGGCGGCTCCTTTCTCTGGCACAATTCCGAAGACGCCGGATCCGGGACAGGGTTCTTTCACAGGTCCTCCGCCTTAAGCCGTCGTCACACGGGATGAGGCAACTAACGTTGATGTGCACATGTACGGGATATCCGTCACAGCGCCGTCGACACTTTGGACGATCTTGTTAACGTAATTTTGCACTCTAGTCGCTTTCCAGCGGCAGTAGTCAGCTTTATTTGGCTCGCATACAATATGGTTCGTTCGCGAAAATGGACACACGTAAGGTTCGTACGTTAGCTCTATTAAAACGGACATTTCCTACCTTCATTCATGTTGTCCTGTTTGTGGTATACATAAATAAAAACTTCTCTTTGGATATATAATAAGACAGAAAATAAAGATACTAGGTGGTTATAATTAAAATGCAACAACTACTCACAGAAGTGCATTGCGGGCTGTAATTATCGTATGGCAGCAAAACTTGCTAGATATTCTAATCCGTTAATGCGGAACCGATTTATGCTGGAAAGAACTGGTCCCAACTTTGGCCACCAGGTGTAAATCAAGAACTGCGAATGCGAAAAAAACGTATGTGGGCATAAAAGGTCAAACAAGTGAGAAATGCATAATGTCGATTTCATTATTAACTACCGCTTACACAGTTTGTTCAGTGTGAGCGATGGAGACTGCATCCGTGGAACGACGCGATCAACAGTTGCTCGCAGCAGTTCAGCTAGAATCTAAGGAATGCATAGCTGTATGCTTATACTAGCCTTCAGATCAATCGCTGGTAAACGAGTTCTTTTAGATATTATCAGAGCCAAAAGTCAGATCAAGTGATCTTGCAGGCCATGCATCTGGATACTTCTGGAGATAAGCTGAAGGTAGCATTAAGCAGATCTTTCACTGAGCGAGCGAAATTAGGTGTAGCCCCATCTTGCATGAAAACAGTTGTTTCCACAAAGTGGCGCCCTCCCAAAGCAGCAATCACATGAGGTCACGATAAGGTACAGACGTCAAGGTACGTCAGACAGGCCCTCTGAGTGTATTCTCTTCAAAGAAGAACAGACCGAAAGTAAAGGTGCGTATGAATCCACAGCACACAGTCACATACGGGGAGTCAGTGACTCTCTGTGCACAACACGCGGTTTAACAGTACCCCAGATTCGACAGTTCTCCGTATACACTGCACCAAATAGTGTAATATGCGCCTGGTCACTCTACAGAACATTGCCCGGTCACGTGCCATCAACTCCGATCCGTGCCAGAAAATGGTTCAAATGGCTCTGAGCACTGTGGGACTTAACATCTGAGGTCATCAGTCCCCTAGAACTGAGAACTACTTAAACCTAACTAACCTAAGGACATCACACACATCCACGCCCGAGGCAGGATTCGAACCTGCGACCGTAGCGGTCGCGCGGATCCAGACTGAAGCGCATAGAACCGCTCGGCCACACCGGCCGGCTCCGTGCCAGAAACCGAAGAGCAAATTCAGAGCGTTGCTGCGATAATAACTATTACCGGGATAGGACGCTTTCCTCTTCCAGATGCCACACCAAGCTCATCCGTGCTTTCGAATTTCATTACTATCTCGTGTAAACCATTTAATGACATCGCGCCTCTCTTCAGACCTTTCAGTCGGCGATACTCTCTCAATGCAGCACTATAACTGCTGCCGTTCACATAAAATAATTTCAGCAACAGCGCAAGAACTCTCGTCTCGATAGCCACACTGTTCACTCATGATATGGTTTGTAGATTGACAGTGTGGACGTCATACAATCATGCAAACAGTGTATAGCGCCAGATTTGCACCTGGTGGCGGAAATTGGGCATATTTTATTTCCAGTGCAAATCGCTTTCGCATTAACGCATTAGCATATCTACCATGTTTCGGTGCCACACGATAATTACAGCCCACCCTGGATCTCCGTGAGTGGCTGCAGTTTAATTATAACCAGCTGGGTCAGTGAGGACATTAGCTCACAAAAAGTTCACCAAATCGAACAAACTCACTCCTGACAGACAGCACACTTGCATTTACATAACATCAAATATTACGGAAATTATGTCAATTTCATGAGAAAGGACCGACCACAACCTTTTAGAAAAAAACCATTGGTTCTGTAACCTGGTGTGTCTAATAACTACCCTACACTAGAAATTCCAAGTTGCAATATCAACAACATTGTGAAAAGGATACATTGCTACTCACTGTAAAAACGACGTGTTGAGTAGGAGATAGGCGCAACGAAGAGACTGTTAGGCATTGAGCTTTTGCCCAAAGTCGTTTTCAGAAATGAAAAGAAAACAAAAAAAATGGCTCTGAGCACTATGGGACTTAACATCTAAGGTCATCAGTCCCCTGGAACTTAGAACTACTTAAACCTAACTAACCTAAGGACATCACACACATCCATGCCTGAGGCAGGATTCGAATCTGCGACCGTAGAGGTCGCGCGGAAAAGAAAACACACACGTTCACACAAGTAGACACTTTAACGCACACATGGCCGCTATCTCAGGTCGCTGCGGCTGTGACCCTTTTCGTTGTGCCTGTCTGCAACTCAATATGTCATCTTTACAGTGAGTAGCAATCTATCCTTTTCACAATATTGGTGAGTTACCCTACACTGATGGCAATCAGCGATCTGTTTTTTATTTCCTATACAGGCTTTAATCGACGAACTGTTATTGATTGAGATTTAATTGTAAAAAAATACCTAACTAGAATGACACGTTTCGCATGACTCTTCAATGTGCCGTTGCCGTAAAACGGCTTACTTTGACTACACACGAATTATAACGCGAAAATAACTAAGTACGAAAATCCCCCCCCCCCCCCCTCCCACCGTAGCCATGGACTGCTTTGACATACTATCGTGCCAGTCCACACGGCGACTAACAACGGACTGAAGCATCTGGCGTAGCTCCAACCGCTAATTGCGGTGTGCTCATGAAGTCAGCGATTTCGTGTCCGTGAGTGCAATTTGGAATGCTCCGTTACAAGTACCAGTAGTTTCCGCGTTTTTAGCCTAGCTCAGTCGTAACTGTCGCCCTTTGCAAAAATATGTGTCTGACAGGAGAAGATATTCGACCTTGGGACTTAACATGACCTACCTCACTGATTAAACGTGAAGATCTTTAACTTACGTATCACTTGTACCCTCAAACATGTCTTCTCGGAAATTTGGACTTCAACGAAAAATGGTTCAAATGGTTCAAATGGCTCTGAGCACTATGGGACTTAACATCTATGGTCATCGGTCCCCTAGAACTTAGAACTACTTAAACCCAACTAACCTAAGGACATCACACAACACCCAGTCATCACGAGGCAGAGAAAATCCCTGACCCCGCCGGGAATCGAACCCGGGAACCCGGGCGCGGGAAGCGAGAATGCTACCGCACAACCACAAAGTGTAGGTGAGAAAGGTACGCATATGATATTTTATATGGGGGGCTGAGGGGAGGCGGCGTTGGAGTGTTCATTATATTTTGGAAGACAAGTGGCGACTTGTAGGTAGCCGTAAAAAGTTCTGATTCCGACCCTGTTTTAAACCTGCGCAATACCGACTTTTAAATCATTATCTTGGAAGCAAATACTTGACTGTACTTTCTCTGAGGGTTAGGGGGCGTCGCCCTCCCCCCACCCCCACCCCAACCCCACCCCTTGGCTACGCTAAATGTATGCTGTAGAGACATCAACCGTATTAAAAATATAAGTAAAACGATGATTTAAAATAGCAATAGGCAGGATATGACATAGTAAGGACATATACTAGACAGAGCAATGCAACAACTAAATGGACCCAAATTCCGATCCTAGCCTACAATATCACTTCAGCACTTTACATGTTACAGTTTACTGCACACTCACTCCTTTTAAAGCAGGAGTCCCACGTGTCGTTCTCCTATTTGGATGCTGTGTTGCACTCGTCTCTACACTGATTTACGGATGTTTTCAGACACCCTCGGATCATCTCGTAAATTTCTTCTGCCATAGATTCAATGAGAGTTCTGAAAGTTCCAATTCTTCTAGGTTGCCCCAGACAGAAAAATGCACGCTATTCTGGTCAGCGGGCTCTGCTCGACCTATGCATCGTAGGCCATATTGGCGAGTGAGACGTCGTCTTACATCAGCAGCAATATGTGACGGTGCCCGTTTGCGTCTACCGCATTCCCCAACCATGCGTCGTGCGTTAAATATGAACCTAATACAGTAGGGAATTAGATATTCCACAGCTCGTGTTTTAGTGGTTACCGTCGTTGCCGCTAGATCACGAGATTCCGAGCTCGATTGTCAGCCAGGTCGGAGATTTGCTTCGCTCGGGGGGGGGGGGGGGGGGGTTGTTTGTATTGTGTTAATTATTTCATATTCATCACATAGACGCGCAGGTCACGGGAGAGGCGTTAAATTGAAAGACTTGATCCAGGTGACCGAACAGCCCCATACGGGAGGTTTCCGGGTCAGTAATGCTACACAATCATTCACTGTCATTGAAAAGTTTACATTTAAAATACGTTTGCACTAACTAGAACAATATCTCATGCTGAACTCAGTGGTAGTTCGTAACAATACACTCGTAAATACACTACTAGCCATTACAATTGCTACACCGAGAAGAAATGCAGATGATAAACGGGTATTCATTCGACAAATATATTATAGTAGAACTGACATGTGATTACATTTTCACGCAATTTGGGTGCATAGATCCTGAGAAATCAGTACCCAGAACAACCACCTCTGGCCATAATAGCGGCCTCGATACTTCTGGGCATTGACACAAACATAGCTGGGATGGCGTGTACAGGTACAGCTGCCCATGCAGCTTCAACACGATACCACAGTTCATCAAGAGTAGTGACTAGCGTATTGTGACGAGCCAGTTGCTCGGCCACCATTGACCAGACGTTTTCAATTGGTGAGAGATCTGGAGAATGTGCTGGCCAGGGCAGCAGTCGAACATTTTCTGTATCCAGATAGGCCCGTACAGGACCTGCAACATGCGGTCGTGCATTATCCTGCTGAAATGTAGGGTTTCGCAGGGATCGAATGAAGGGTAGAGCCACGGGTCGTAACACATCTGAAATGTAACGTCCACTGTTCAAAGTGCCGTCAATGCGAACAAGAGGTGACCGAGACGTGTAACCAATGGCAAGCTATACCATCACGCCGGGTGATACGCCAGTATGGCGATGGCGAATACACACTTCCAATGAGCGGTAACCGCGATGTCGCCAAACACGGATGCGACCATCATGCTGCTGTAAACAGAACCTGGATTCATCCGAAAAAATGACGTTTTGCCATTCGTGCACACAGGTTCGTCGTCGAGTACACCATCGTAGGCGCTCCTGTCTGTGATTTAGCATCAAAGGTAACCGCAGCCATGGTCTCCGAGCTGATAGTCCATGCTGCTGCAAACGTTCCCATCCGTTGACGCAGGGATCGAGACGTGGCTGCACTATCCGTTAGAACCATGCGGATAAGATGCCTGTCATCTCGACTGCTAGTGATACGAGGCCGTTGGGATCCAGCACGGCGTTCCGTATTACCCTCCTGAGCCCACCGATTCCGTCGTTGCCGCTAGATCACGAGATTCCGAGCTCGATTGTCAGCCGGGTCGGAGATTTGCTTCGCTCGGGGGGGGGGGGGGGGGGGGGAGGGGCGGAGGGGGGGGGGGTTGGATCTCGACCAACGCGAGCAGCAGTGTCGCGATACGATAAACCGCAATGGCGATAGGCTATAATCCGACCTTTATCAAAGTCGGAAACGTGATGGTACGCATTTCTCCTCCTTACACGAGGCATCACAACAACGTTTCACCGGGCAACGCCGGTCAACTGTTGTTTGTGTATGATAAATCGACTGGAAACTTTCCTCATGTCAGCACGCTGTAGGTGTCGCCACCAGCGCCAACCTTCTGTGAATGCTCTGAAAAGCTAATAATTTGCTTATCACAGCATCTTCTTCCTGTCGGTTAAATTTCGCGTATGTTGCACGTCATATTCGTTGTGTAGCAATTTTAATGGGCAGTAGTGTATCATCGCAGCGACACATTTGGCGGCACATGTTTGTCGGGAACCTGATGCATCCTGTATACAACCGGATTGTCTGCAAAGAACCACATGGATCTTCTCATGTTATCCACTAGATGCTTTGCGTATTCTGTGAACAGTAACGGCCATTGCAACATTCCCCGTTGGTTGCGCTCGAAGCTACATTTCCGTCTGATGATATGTCTCCATTAAGAATAACATACTGCTTTCTGTTTATTAGTACATCTCTAGTCCCGTCACGCAGCTGTTGTGATATCCCGTACGGTCGTATTTTGTTCATCAGACGGCATAATCATCATCATTTCATCCCCATCGACGCGCAGGTCCCCGAAGTGTCGTCAACTTGAAAGACCTGCACCAGGCGAACGGTCAACCCGACGGGCGGCCCTAGCCACACGACATTTCATAGTAGCTCCCTGGCCGCAGAGAGACGGACATGTAACCGCCGCAGGATACCCAGTCGTCAGCTGAGCAACCGCGGTGGAGGTGAGGACGCGCACACACGGCGAGCTGGAGCGCCGCCACTGCCCGTGTGGCCGCGGCACGAGGCGCCGGCAAAAAACGCCACCTGGCCAGCACGTGCTGCCTCCTACGTCCCACGTGCCAGCTGCCTCGCGCGCCCTATCGCAGGACGTACGAGATCAAGCCTGTTTGTCAAATACGCTCCTTTCAGTGTGATTTGTCAAACAAGTCTGCACACCTACCAACAAAATTTGTCAATTTAACCTCACTTTTGAAGCAGGCACCGTTCGTGTTGTTAAGTATGGTAACAATGTAGACAAAGTGTTTCTCGCGTTCAACTGACCAAGTGTACAAAGAAGAAAAAAGAAAACAAGACGCTGGTCCGGGGAATGGGTGAAATTGAGAGAGAAATATACCCTTCAAAGTCTACTAGAATAAATACAACTAGAACTTACTGTGAATGGACAACCACTCTTTTAATAGCGCAGTTACTTCAGCTTGGCATAAAAAATATGACACAAAAATGCGAAATTTATTCTTTTCTGCTTCGTCCTCTAACGACACAAACACTGTCCTCCATCTTTTCAAGTATGCCGTCAATCAAAATATTTCTCAAACACGTCAAACACTACATTTGTCAAATGGGTCAAACATCGCCATACATGGTCAAATACTTCACAAACCCAGTGAAGTTTCACAAATTGTTTCATCGCGTATGATTGATTGTACGGGCAAATGAAAACGAGACAGTTGGGAAAAAGTAAGAAAACTGTTTATTACTTCAAAAGTAATCACCCTAACTGTTAACGCATTTATCCCAATGTGAAACAAAGCGATCAGTATCTTCATGGAAAAATGTCTGCGGTTGCCTGAGGAACTGTGATTGTACCCAGACGAGTAGTTCTGCCTCCGAAGCAAATCGACGACTCCAAAAATATGGAAATCGGATGGGAAGAGAGCAGGACTGTATGGAGGATGTGTAAGGGCTTTCCCGCGAAACTTCTGCAGCGTAGTCGAAACAACCTTGGCAACATGTGGGAGGGAATTATCCTGCAACAGAGTGTTGCTGTACGTTAACATTCCTGGGAGTTTGGATTTGATGGCGCGCTTCAATTTTTGCAAAGTGTTCTCTTACCACTGTACGTTAATTGTCGCGCCGTGTTCCAAAAGTTAATGAGCAGCGTATCCTTGCAGTCAAAAAGATTGTTGGTTTTCCCGATGCTGGCGTGCGCGTTGTTTTGTCACCGTCGATTTCCTTCGGACGAAGAGGTGCACGCTTGGGTACAATCATGGTTCCGCAGGGAACCGCAAACATTTTTTTCATGAAGGCGTCGATCGCCTTGTCTCATAGTGGGGCAAATATATTAACAGTAATGACGAGTACTTTAGAAAGACTAAACAATTTACTTACTTTTTTTCGTCTCTCTCGTTTTCATTTGACTGCCCCTTATGGAAGACGTCTGCTTCAGAAAGAAGCAGCTAATCGACAGAGAATGAGCAATATAATTGTGATTGAAGGGCTGTTTCTTCGCGAATGTTGCTAAATTTCACATTACATTCGGAGCTGTTACCAAACATGCAACGGAAATGACTTCACCGCCACACACCGTAAAATCTCTTAAGACGTTAACGGAAATTCATCTGCATAGAAAGACTTTAGCACCAACGAAAGTGAAACGCCCGACTTGCTGCATAAAGTGGCTCGTTGTTTCTCTTTCGTAGCCGAAAATTACCGAAAATCTGTGAAGAATCAAAACACTTTCATACCGCTAAATCACAAGTCTCTCAGAATCTGTTATATACAATTTGTTTCAAAGATTAGAATAATCTATTTGTAATTCTTTGCATTTTGTGAGAAGATACATCAAATATGGATGTTCCACATATTATTATTTAACGAGTAACTGTAATTTCTTGACTTCATAACGTAATAAACATAATAATATCCATAAACGAAATCGTTTATTGCGTAACTGATGCAGTTGACGAATGAAAGATGAAGCAATAGCGGAAGTTTTTAATATTGTTGCCATGAAATGTCGCCGATGAGCGGCGTCGAGAAAATAAAAAACCAATGCATCAACGGTATTCTGTTACAGCATAAAGCACATACAACATTCCAGTAACTGGTGGGTATGCATATGCGCTACAAAATGCGAAATGTTTTCGACTCCTTTTATATGATTGGCATTGAGTTACAGTTTTCCACGAAAGAAACTATCGGACCGGAATAAAACTGAAAGTCTGTTTTAGCAGAAGTGATTAGTCAAATCCAGCACCTTGTGGCTTTGCCTAGAAGCAACGCCTTTGCATGGTTGTGATGAATAACATTAATTTACGTGAGAAACGTGGATGTTTCTCGAGAATGCAGCCCTCGAAGTAATGAAGAAGATTTGCATAGTAAACTGTTACAATCTGATATTTTTATGGTATTTTCTACTCGGGCCATCTAAGCCACACTGACAATGAAGTTAGAATTTCAAGTACATGGAACAGTTTTCGTTGCGCTGTTCGGATTTGTTCGACGAGCAGACGTGGATACTGTTCAAAACGAACTGCAATATACACCCACTGGTGTTATTAACACTGTTGTTGTTATGCCATGGAACAATAAATGGTGTCAGTGGAACTTATGGTTGCGTCTCTGAGGTACAACACGATCGCTTATGTTGCAGATACAGACGAATTTCATCATCTTGCTCTGATGATAGTTATTGTAGCCGAAACCGGTTACCATCAGGAACATAAATTGTGATTTGGTCTGTTTATTTTAATATCAGGTACAATCGCTTAAGTTCCAACACTATGCCAAAAATTATGATTTTGACTTTACCGACTGTAGAACGAAACAGGAACAATACCCTTCCGTCAATATGTTAACAGAAGCGTATAGTAGTGTTGCCACTACCTTGGGTGAAGCGCTGGACACATATCGCACTCCGACAAGAACAGTGACGCAACTCAAAAATTCAACACTTGAGAATAATCGGATTAAAGAATTCTATAAAACTTATTTTGAAATAGTGTAAGCTTCCTTTAAATTTTCCAGTAAATTCCTTTGCATACTACAGAACAGTGACATGAACCATGTAGTTCTCTTCTCGTCGAATGTGAGGTGTTATCAGGCAACTATCAATTAGTTCTCTGAGTTGTGTCACTTTTCTTGCTTTTCTAAAAACCCATGTAATACTTTTTCCACTTTTCCTCCACAAATAATATTTTTCTTCTACTTACTGTAATATAATACGACATTCGAACATCGATCAGGCAAAATTCGTACTTAAGTTAAAAGAAAAAAATGAAAAGCGAGTTGGAATTGATTTATTAGAAAAATTCAAAATGCAAAATTATAATTTACGAAAATAATAAGGAACATCAGTTAGGTACAATTTAAGGAACACAATGTACAAGACACAGAATCATAAAAGGGCTTATGTAATGTAGGAATACTAATTGCCGAGAAAAGGGATTCAGTGTGAACTCTTTTTTAATATCGGAGAGTTTCATTTTTTTTCTTGTACTCGGCAACGCACGAAATTTCGTAATGTTTTCAACAGCTGCAATCGTCAAAACAGAGTCTGTTCCTTCAGACATCCGTGCACGAATGAGTGAAGGACATTGTAAAGTAAGATACAAACCTTGTATAAACACAGACATTTTAATAATCAATTATATTAAAAATTACATTCATCTTGCCTTATACATGAAAAGTGTCACAGTAGTGCCGCTTTTCTTGAATGGCCCACGCACACCTGCGAGAAGTAGCAACGATGAAGCGGCACTGTTCTTACCGTGACGAATCATGAAGTGGCCTACAACAAACTGACACAACTGCCCTGAAGTGGAGAAATTGCGAGATTTATACGTGACGTTTACCGTGCACATTGGGTCGCGTCACACGTATTTTTCAGTGACAGAAACTAATAATTAACTTGTGCCGCTTTTCTTGCAGGGCAGCGATATGTTGCTCCAAACATTACAAGATATCGAAAGATTTTCAACACACGAACGATGTTTCCTCTTTCGACGTAGTTAGCTTCCAGCTCCTGAGACTTTCTCACACGATCAGAACATTAGAAACGGGCAGATAGAAGTAGAAACATTTGAGGAGGAGAGTCTGTGAACACGCATTTAGAAGCAAAAAGTTCTTGAAAAATTCGGTAAACGTAGGAGTGTTTTACTTGTGTATGCTCTGTACTTTGAAGAATACCTTCCAATAAGAGGCTTTGCCACTGCAGAGCAGTTGCGCGAGGTGGTGAGGAGAAACCAAAGCAGGAGCACGCCCAGAGGTGGCAAAGAGTCGGCCAAGGGCGGCGCTCGTTGCACGGCAGGGCATTGTGTTGTGCCGTGTTGTGGGTTCGGCGCGGCGGTCACGGCCGCTGGCGGGTTTCCTGGTCGGCGCGTCCCACTTGCCCGCGACGCGCGCCCACGGAGCCGGCAGAGCGGCAAGCCTGCTCCACTGCGCCTTCCCCGCCACACACGGTTGCACAATCTTTCTGCATCTGCATCACTCCAATTTTTCTTCTAGCAGCTTCTGCTCCGCGCCTGGTGCTGTCAGGTTCTAATATTTTTCAGACTACTCGCAATACGAAATCACTTGGCATCCCACTGTGCTGAGTCATAAAAGTTTCCCAAAGGGCCGCGCGGGATTAGACGAGCGGTATGCCGGCACGGTAGCTCACCGTGTTCGGTCAGAGGGTTAGCTGTCCTCTGTAAAAAAAAAAAAAAAAAAAAAAAAAAAAAAAAAAAAAAAAACTGAGTGGATGGATCAATAACGAACTTCAACGGGCGTCTGGGGACGTCCGCCACGAACAATTGCAACGAACTATAACGAACAAAATGAGATTAAAAAAAAAAGGCGGTCTGAGGCGCTGCAGTCATTGAATGTGCGGCTGGTCCCGCCGGAGGTTCGAATCCTCCCTCGGGCATGGGTGTGTGTGTTTGTCCTTAGGGTAGTTTGGGTTATGTAGTGTGTAAGCTCAGGGACTGATGACCTCGGCAGTTAAGTCCCATAAGATTTCACACACATTTGAACATTTTTTTTCCCCCAAGGAATGGCCGAGCGGTTCTAGACGCTACATTCTGGAGCCGCTCGACCGCTACAGTCGCAGGTTCGAATCCTGCCTCGGGCAGGGATGTGTGTGATGTCCTTAGGTTAGTTAGATTTAAGTAGTTCTAAGTTCTAGGGGACTGATAACGTCAGAAGTTAAGTCTCATAGCGCTCAGAGCCATTTGAACCATTTTTTCCCCCCAAGGAAGCGTATAAGAACCATTCATTATCTTTCTGTACAAGTCGCTTCATGTACCGGCGACGTCCCTACTAAGACACGTGAACGGCAATTTCGTCGGTGACAGTATGTTGCTACATGATTCATACTTGTGGCATTTTTAATCTAGCGGCAACATGAAGCAGCTACGTTTGCTTACTTTTAAATTTTTAGGTGGGACGCCGCACCTCTCACACGACAGTTCAAGAGATTTTATGCAGAAGACTGTTGTTATTGTTGTTTTCACCCCGAAGTCTGGTTTGATGGCCGGCCGGAGTGGCCGAGCGGTTCTAGGCGCTACAGTCTGGAACCGCGCGACCGCTACGGTCGCAGGTTCGAATCCTGCCTCGGGCATGGATGTGTGTGATGTCCTTAGGTTAGTTATGTTTAATTAGATCTAAGTCCCATAGTGCTCACAGCCATTTCTGGTTTGATGCACTACTTCTTGGTAGTCTATCCTACGCAAGCCTATTCCTCTCAGGTTAACTTCTGCAACCTACATCCACAATACATCAAAATGCATACCATAGTCAAGCCTTGATCTCGTGCGACAATTTCTAGTATCACCAGCCCATCCCCTATCTCCACCCCAAGCAAAGACACGCTTCCCTCAACAACCAAATTGACTTCCTTGATGTCCTAGACTGTATTTACCGACCGATATCTTCGTTTAGTCGAGTTACGCCATAGTCCCATAATGCTCTTTTCTCGTAATTTCTCCTTAAAGCTGTAGCATCTAATCTATAGAATTCTTTTTTGCACCATATTTCAAAGGTTCTATTTTCTTCTCGAATGTACCGCATTTTGTCTATGTTCCACTCCTATATAAGGGTACACTCTAGACGAATCATTCCAGAGAGAAGTTCCTAAAACTTAAATTTATGTTAGATGTTAAAATATTTCCGTCTCTCAGAAATAACTCTCTTGGAACTGCCGGTTTTAAATCTCCTCTACTTCGGCCATCTTCAATTATCTTGTTACTCAAGAAGCAAACTTAGTCTGCTAATTTTCCTTTTCCATTACCTAGTTTAATCCTCACAGCATCACTTCTCGTAACTACACTGAGCTGACAAAAGTCATGGAATAGCGAAACGCACATATACAGACGGCGGTAGTATCGTGTACACAAGCTACAAAAGGGCAGTACATTGTCGGAGTTGTCATTTGTAATCTGGTGACGTGATTATGGCCGCACGACGCGAATTAATAGACTTTGAACGCGGAGTAGTAGTTGGAGCTAGGCGCATCGGACATTCCATTTCAGAAATCGTTAGGGACTTCAGTATTCCGAGATCCACAGTATTAAGAGTGTGCATCTCACCACAGACAACGCAGTGGCCAACCGCCTTCACTTAACGACCGACAGCAGCGGTGTTGCGTAGAGTTGCCAGTGCTAACAGACAAGCAACACAGCGTAAACAAACGCAGAAATCAATGTGGGACGAACGTACCCGTGCGTCGAAATATGGCGCTGAAGGGCAGTGCCTTTGCTAACAGCATGACATCGCCTGCAACGCCTCTCCTGGGCTCGTGAGCATATCGGTTGGACCCTAAACGACTGGGAAACGTGGCCTGGTCAGATGAGTCCCGATTTCAGTTCCTAAGAGCTGATGGGGATGTTCGAAAGTGGCGCAGACCCCACGAAGCCATGGACTCAACTTGTCAACAAGGCACTGTGCAAGCTGATGGTGGCTCCATAATGGTGTGGGCTATGTTTACATAGAATGGAATGGGTCCTCTGGTTCAACTGACTGGAAACGGTTATGTTCGGCTACTTGGGGACCATTTACATTCTTCCGCGGACTGAACGATGTCATGTCACCTGGCCACAATTTTCGCGAGTGGTTTGAGCAACATTCTAGACAATTAGAGCGAATTATTTGGCCGCTCAGATCCCACGACATGAATCACATCGTACATTTATGGGACTTTATCCAGTGGTTATTTCGTGCACAACATCCTGCACCGTGAAAACTTTCGTAATTATGGACGTCTTCCGAGGCAGCATGGCTCTGTCTTTCTGCAGGGGACTTCCAACGACTTTTTGAGTCAACGCCACGTCGAGTTTCTGCACTACGCCTGGCAAAAGGAGGCCCGACACGATATTAGGAGGTATTTCTTGACTATTATCACCTCAGCGTATATTACGCTCCGTTAGACTTGTTTTACTTTTGTTGCTGTTCATTTTGTAGCTGGATAGTTACTGAACTGTGGTTATAAGAAAAAGACTGGAGTAATAAAGCGCATGATAATATTTACAGTAAAATGTGATTATTACTTAAATGGTTCAAATGGCTCTGAGCACTATGGGACTCAACTGCTGTGGTCATCAGTCCCCTAGAACTTAGAACTACTTAAACCTAACTAACCTAAGGACATCACACAAACCCATGCCCGAGGTAGGATTCGAACCTGCGACCGTAGCAGCAGCGCGGCTCCGGACTGGAGCGCCTAGAACCACACAGCCACCGCGGCCGGCTATTACTTAAACCTGATAGTTCTGACTGCATGAGTGACCCAGGGTCACCCCCACTTCCATGTAAAGAAACTATGATAAGACGCATGTTAATCGTGACTAGCGACTTTGATCTTCCTATTTAGCATATCTTCCTCGTCTTTTGGCGAAAAAACGGTCTTTGAATCAGTGTATGTACCGAGCGAGGTGGTGCATAGGTCAGCACACAGACTTAAGGGAGGACTGCCACCCAGATTTGAGTTATCTGTGTTCCTTTCTATTGTTTAAGTAAAATGCCATAACAGTTTCTCTGAAAGGGCAGGATCGCTTTCCTTCTTTGCCTTTCCCAAAACCGAGCTTGTGCTCTAACGGCCTGATCGTCGACGGTACGCTATAAAAATAGTCTTCCTTCTTTCCATCCTCCCGAATATCCTTGATGAAGTACAACGATGTGTTAAAAGCATCGTAACTTAAAAGATTATCATCTACTCTAGGTCAGTCCCTGCCGATGAAGCCATCCTTCTCTATCTCTCGCAGTCTCTACCATTCGACAGTAATCGCTACATGAATGAGCCTGTTCCTTGAGTTTGTTTTCCATAGAATGTGAACTTTACGGATTCGGTTATTCATTCCTTCTTTCAGTCAGTATGTTCCATAGATCATGTCTCTTCACCTGTATTAAATAATGTTTATGACGGATTAGGCATCCAATTAATTTAGCTTTAATATCTCAATAGACACAGGATACTCGCCCATTTGTTAAAAATGTTGTTTGGATATCTCGAATGGTTTGTGAATTATTAATCTCTATTTGTTTCCCTGCGATGTCACAGGAAATTATGAATCAGTATAATAAAAGTTAGAATCAGCCAGAAAAAAAATTGCAGATTTTGTCTAACAACTGACAGCTTGTCAGGAAATAGGAAACAACTGAAGTAAATAATGAAAATAATAATCGTCGGTTATCGAATTAGTAATGCGTTATCAGACTCAGTCGCTCATAAAATATGTAGAACGAACATATCACATCAGATGTAGGGAGAGTAGACAGGAAGTCTTGTTGGGTGAATTCTAAAATACTTCCATTCATCACTGCTCTGTGATCCATTCGTGAAACTTGCTCCAGTGTTTGGGATCTTCATACCAGGCCTGTATTAATGGAGGAAGAGTAGGCCTTAACCTACTTTCGAGATGACTTCATTAGAGACTGTGTACAAACTCGTATTGGACAGAGGTGGGGGACGGAAATCTGACGTAAAATTTTCAAAGGAATAATCGGTGTGTTCGCCTTAAGTAGTTTAGGAAACCACGGATACCTATAGCTGAATGGGAACCGAACCCCGCTTCTCCCAAATGCGAGTCGTGTTTAAACCGCTGCGACTCATCAGTAGGTGCCGGCCGGGAGTAGGAGACAGAAGGAAAAAGGCTACTGCTGGGATGAATTGTTAGGTGGGCAATGGATATCTATCCATGCTTAACATACAGGATACCTAACACTCCGTTAACATTTGAATACTCAGTACTTCACAAAATAATGTAGATAGACACCAAAAACTGACACACATGCTTGAACTGACATGGGGTTTTATTGAAATCAAAAAAGTGCACAAAATGACGAACAGATAACGTTTCTTATGATACGTAATCAATAATTAGCATAACAATTGATTTTTAGTAATGACTATGTTCTTTATAATATATGCTCAACGTGACTGCAACAGCACTGTACAGCATACCAGTAGGTGTGATAAGAAATTGCCGTCGGGTGTTTTCTTTTAGCATCCCAAGCGAGAACGGACGATCGCCGTAGACTTGCGACTTCCGACAACCAATAAACACACGGATTGACGCCTGAGAACCTGGGAGGCCAAGCATGACGGACACGGCGGTTCAGTACGCGATCCTCACCAAACGATGTGTGCTAGAGATCTTTCACAGGTGTAGCAATATGGGGTGGGGCGCCGTCGTGCACAAAATATGTACCTTCCAGCAAGTATTTATCAGCCAGGCTGGGGATGATCTGACTCCCTCTCTCACTACAGTTAATTTTATACAAAATTCTCATGCGGCGTTACTGATGTATTGCTGTCCAGTGCCATCCGTTGGTCAGTTTTTGCACTCGTTTTCTATTGAATAAAACCCTATATCATTCCAGGCATGTGTGCCAGTTTTTATCACTCTACCTACATTATTACGTAAATTAATGCTTTTTCAAAAGCTAACGGACTCTTGGGTCACACTGTATTTAATCCTTCCTTTGCTGTTGTCGCATTGTAGACGAGATTTCAATCGTTCATTCTATCACAAGAGAAAACACCGAACGCTACACCTAATTTCTTTATGGAACCATTTATCATTATGAAGTACGTCGTACTGATGGCTGAAAAAAATCTGAAAAGCGCAAAACAAGCGAATAAATTGTCATGTGCTCCCATGCTGCAAGAAGTCCTTCGATTTGTCATTTTGTCGCTGTTTATTTAGATTTTATGTGGCCTTACAGAGCTATGCGGATCCCTTTCCGGTGCTTCCAACAGCAAAATCACAGAGATGAAGCCAGAACGGTTGCGTCAGCAGTGCGCTAACCTAACCAGATAGAAATTCAGCTCCGTGTCGTTAATAGTACCGTGCCTCTAGATAACGTCAGGAACTCTCATCGAACGTGTGAAGATGTGAGCCAAACGTGCGTCATTTTCTATAGTCGAAGCATGCTGCGTGCAGCATCTTATGGGCCGCTTCCAACGCATGCGAGAGTAAACTCGGTGATGACAGCGCCGCCGCGCTCTTCTCCCAGGCGGCTCGCCCGGCTATTCAGCGCTCGCCGGCCACTTCACGCCGGTTCTGGGCCGCGCCTTCGCGCCCGCTCGGCCACGCAGAACATCACAATGCTCGAGCCCTTTCCCTGCTTTGCATTCGGTGTGCACTTCAGCGCCAGCCCACCAGTGTTCACTCGAAAGCGCTGCGCCGCTTTCTGCGCACACTCTCACTCCGCCCACTACTCGTTCGCAATACGTGTTATTGTGTATGCACACTGCAGAAACATCTCGGCCGCTCTGTGCGTGACCGATGATCGTAACGCAGATTCGTGCACGAACAAAGTAAAACACCACACACCCAATGGAATCTCCATTTCTTGATGTAATCCTTAGTGACGCAGCTGCGCTACTGAGCGCGCCATCGTCTGCGTTACTAAATAAATTGGTAGATGTTTATTGACACGCTCTGTCATTCTCCCGAATTGAATAGCCAGTACAAGGGTGGAAGAATGGCTTTCCTGAAACTTGCACTAAGTGCAAACATTCTTTTTTTTTTCAGAAGGACGTTGATGTTCCAATATCTATTGTGGGGTAATTGCTGCGACTACAGAACAATCAATTCTTCTTGGAGGTATTCATGTTGCACGAACTGAAACCAGACAATTTCATGCGCAGTAGTCTCGCCCTTTGTTCCCAGTCACCAGGAAGATAATCCACGGCTTTCGTGGAAGCTAAAAACTTCCGAAACAAGGACATTACAGAAGCAGTAGGTTTAAAAAAAAAAGACCGTTTTCACAGCATTGTTGTTCTTTCAACCTTATTTGCAAATCGGTGAATATCTTCTGCCATGCATGCGAAGCCCTTCCCAGTATGCTTATGTCTTGTTTCATACGTCAACAGAGACGCGATGTTCTTTACTTCGTTAGTGGACGGAAATTGTCGTTAACATTACATTTGCTGCTTGCTGATTCGGGTAGCGAATAAATACCTTTAAGACTGCCACAAAATCCAAAGCACTTATGAATTTAAGGTTGTGTCGCGATTTTATACCAATATAATCAGAGTATAGTATTGGTTCTGATACTGTAGTAAAACAAGTGTACCCATCCGAAGATGAGAAAATGGCGCAAAACTAGTCATTCCAGTGAAATAAGGGTTATTGAAAGTATTTGTGGCAGATTATGTTCTCCCTCAAAAACCCTTAGTAGGATAACACCTCACGGTCTGCGGTAGAAACTCGAAACATTTTTCATAAGCGTCCCGTGTGTCAACGCTGCAGTGCATTTTAAACAAATCTGCGTAGTGGTGCAGCTCTGCCTCCGTGGCCTACGTAGCACAAAGGTATAACTTAGTCCCAGGTTAATATACTCATCCTCACGTTGAAAATGCGTTGTGCCATCTAGATTTGGCCTACTGCGTAAAGACCATGATATATTGCTACTAACCATGAGACAGAGTACTACTATGTTAATTTTACATCGTTGTTAGTAAGTAAAATACAATTTTAAAATCAGATTTTAAAATTTTTCTTCGAATTTAGAAATTAATACCTATAATTATTAATACTTATAATTATTAATGTTCCTTTTTCTCGTGACCTATTAAACCAATCACTTGGCTCAAAAAAAATGGTTCAAATGGCTCTGAGCACTATGGGACTTAACTACTGAGGTCATCAGTCCCCTAGAACTCAGAACTACTTAAACCTAACTAACCTAAGGACATCACACACATCCATGCCCGAGGCAGGATTCGAACCTGCGACCGTAGCGGTCACGCGGTTCCAAACTGACGCGCTTAGAACCGCACGGCCACACCGGCCGTAAACCAATCACTACCAAACTGCGTAATGTCTATACCCATATAAATAATTATACAAAAGCAATTTGGAATAACTTCGACGAAAAAGATTTTATAACGTTGTACATATTGTTTTGGTAGGAAACGGTATCCCAAATATAGATAACAGATAAACATACACGCTCACAACATTTTACAAGAAAAGGTAAAATTAATAGCAAAAGTCAAACCACTATTACATAGAAACTCATACATTCATAAATTAAAACAAAATTGTGACCATGTAACTTAGCTGGTGTCTTTTGAAATAAAGCTGTCCATAGTACAAAACTAGTAAACAGAACAAAAAGGCCGTAACCAACAAAAAATCTCGTCTACAAGAACATTAACGATTTAGATATGGCACTATAGCAGCCACATACAAGATATACCAATCACATAATTTGACAGTGACAGCACCTGTCGATGTTTTATGGACGTCAAAAGCAGCTAGACGGACTCATCTCTGACTGGTACCAATGTACTGATTCGTTTCACACGGCTGGAAGTCTGCAAACGAGGCGACAACACGTATTCTTAAGTAGAGTTCAAAACAATAATGACATGAATGGGGGGGATAACAAGAAAACAGCGTCGCGCACGTATGACGTACGATACATATCCCTTGGTCTCGTGTCGGCGCGGTTTTGCACGTAGACCACTTATTGGGTGAGGAAGTGAGAGCAAAGTCATTAAGTTCGGGAAGTGGACAGACATGATGTCACTCACAAGCTTCTTGCAGTGAACGATCTTACCAGGAAATAACAAATTCTTCTGTCGCTCCTGAGAAAGGAGCCTGCCTGCAACAACAGTAGTCGGCAACATGGGAGGAGACGAGTGATAGGAGATTTTCCGAAGCCAACCGTCAAAAACAGACCAACGATTTTCGTTATCGAACAACAGCTCACTTCTACATGGGCAGTTTAATGGAATAAATGTGTCGTACGACTGTCTCCGAACAAGGCGATCCTATGGTTATTAAAATTAATCGTACCCTCAACGCGAAATAATATCTGATATTTCCATGAAGATTCGTGAAACTGCCATACACAACCGCTGACGTTCCATCATCTGCGCCGCGGTCGACGGTGGACTCCATGCGCCACCCAGGTCACTGTCACCACAGAAATTCACGTTGCTATTCCTAGTCAGTCACAATATTGCTGTTCAACTTTGCAAGTAAAAACGAACCGACGCCCTTTCATCCACAGTATTTACTCGAATGCTATTTCCATTAATGTGAGCGGGTTATTCTTTCGGACGAATCGTCGAGAAATGTTGATCTGGTGACCATATTTTATACATTTATTTCAACTAACCGTGCAGTGCGTTATGATTAATTGCAGGCGGAGACTGATGTGTGAGGGGGAAGGGGTTACTATTGTACGTCCTGTATTTTGAGAAGATTAGACCGAAGAGAAGCACTGGCCACTGGGAATATTTTTCGCAGCATGTTGCGTGCAGCACGAACAGCGTTGACCAGTACTAAAATAAGACCATTCTTAGTACATGGGTACTGGATAGAAAGGCGCGTGTGTTATCGTGGAGAGCGCGAGTCATCGACTTTCGCGAAGCGCCCGCGGCCATCCTCCGTCCTTGGTAGCCTTGCCTTGCCGGCCTGGAGAAAGCAACCGGACCGGCAACTGTCCGAGGCGCGGGTCGTTGACCCGTGGCGCCGCGCATGCGCTGTCCCCGTTGCGGCGGGGTAGTCCCAGCCACACCGGAATACCCTACTACCGTTCCATCGCCGGTTTTCATTACCTTGTAGTAAATGCAAGACATAACGTGCAGACCATTATGCGTCCGTAACAGAACAGCGCAGTCACGCTACTTTGATCAGTGTAATAGCCCTGGAAAGAAAGAACAGCTTTTCTGGAACGCCCATGTGTGTTGCAAGGAAGGAACGAGAATTAGAATTTTACGTGGCTGTTAAAGTCGAGGTCACTGGAGACGGAACACATGCTCAGAATGGAGATGGAAATCGGTCGTGTTCTCGTACAAAGGGACTATCACGCCATTTGTTTTATGTGATTTAGGGAAACAGAGGATAATGTACCCCTGGATGACAGACGAGGATTTAAAGCTCACTCATCCTAAATGTGAGTTTCCTAACAAAGTGCTCTAGAATGAGATTTTCACTCTGCAGCGGAGTGTGCGCTGATATGAAACTTCCTGGCAGATTAAAACTGTGTGCCGGACCGAGACTCGAACTCGAGTCCTTTGCCTTTCGCGGGCAAGTGCTCTACCAACTGAACTACCCAAGCACGATTCATGCCCCATCCTCACAGCTTTACTTCTGCCAGTACCTCGTCTCCTACCTTCCAAACTTTACAGAAGCTCTCCTGCGAACCTTGTAGAACTAGCACTCCTTAAAGAAAGGATATTGCGGAGACATGGCTTAGCCACAGCGTGGGGGATGTTTCCAGGTACTGGCAGAAGTAAGAGCACGGGGCGTGAGTCGTGCTTGGGTAGCTCAGTTGGTAGAGCAATTGCCCGCGAAAGGCAAAGGTCCCGAGTTCGAGTCTCGGTCCGCCACACAGTTTTAATCTGCCAGGAAGTTTCAAACTGCTCTACCTCGCTCGATGTGTGTGAGCCGGCCGCTGTGGCAGAGCGGCTCTAGGCGCTTCAGTTCGGAACCGCGCTGCTGCTACGGTCGCAGGTTCGAATCCTGCTTCGGGCTTGTATGTGTGTGATGTCCTTAGGTTAGTTAGGTTTAAGTAGTTCTAAGTCTAGGGGACTGATGACGTCAGATGTTAAGTCGCATAGTGCTTAGGGCCCTTGTTTTCGATGTGTGTGAAAATGGAAATGAGCGTACGGCATTGTGGGCCGGGAGTCCTCCATTCGGGGAAATTCGGCCGCCGAGGGCAAGTATTTATTGCATTCGACGCCACACTGGGCGACTTGCACGTCGGGCATGGGGATGAAATGATAATGACAACACAGCACCCAGTCCCTGAGCGGAGAAAATCTCCTGCCCCAGCCGGGTCTCGAACCCGGTCCCCTCGGCATGGCATTCCGTCGCGCTGACCACTCAGCTAACGGGTGTGGACTCGATGTGTGTAAAGGATCTTGAATGAAAGCCAAGAGGTGTTGTTATGGAGAAATCGCTTTAAGCGTGTCAGTTTCGTCAAGCATTTAAGTAAACGTTTTGTGATATGTTATATAACAGAAGTAACTCTACGAGACTTCTCCCGGACGATTTTCTTCTGCACAGTGAGGACACATCATTTCAAAATTTTGCAAAGCCCAGGAAAGAGGTAAAGGTTGTAGCGAAACGGGTCCATCTCGGCAGGAAGGAAGTTTGGGTTTAACATCCTGTCGACACCGAAGTCGTTAGAGACGGAGCACAAGGTCGGATTGTGTCAAGAATGGGGAAGCAAATCGGCTGTGCCCTTTCAAATGAACTATCCCGACATTTCCCTGGAGTGATTTAGGGAAATCAGGGAAAACCTAAACCCGGACGGCCGAATACGGATTTGAACCGTCGTCCTCCCAAACACGAATCCAGTGTGCTAGCCACTACGCCACCTCGCTCGCTGGGTCCATGTCGGATGTGAAGTGTATGTAACTCGGCTCTGTATGTGCGAGATCAGCAGCATAGCCCCGCATGTTGCTACCAGCCAGTATTCACCTAGAATATATGTCCAGAACGTATACGGGATACTGAAAGAAGGAACAATTGCTCCTAACTCAATAACTAGACAAGACAGGGAGAAAAGGACGGTGAGGAATTAGGCTGCATTTGTCTACGTGTTGGCGTTCTGATGGCAAATCAAATTATTTTCTTGCATCACTTTTGCTATACATACAAGCTGCACAATTATTTTTTGAGCTCTTATAAGAAAACTGAAGTAGCTGTAGCACTAGCATAAGCTTGGTATTAGCCTCATGTACTGCATTAATGGCACCGACTAAGTAGAAAGCCTAAGCACATACACACACTTACGGAATTACGATTGTAGCTGCAGTCTCTTATGCTCATGATGCCGCGCAGAGGTGGTCGCCGGGCCAGGATACATGCCAGTCACGCTTCGGGGAGAACGAAAATAGGAGAAAGTGAAGGTCAGAGAAATAGTGTGATGCCCCGATTTCGCAATTTTGTAGGACAGAAGAGACGACCGTCATGTACGAAGCCACTTCTATGGAAATGCCGGGCAGTACACTCTGGTAATACGGGTGTAAAATCACAGGATGAAATTTCCAGAATGCCGCAGACAGACTTAGAAACAATTTTCAGAGAAGTAATCGATAGCTACGAGGTTTAACTTGCGTTGGCAAACAGCGCAATAATCATTACACAAAGAACGGGGAGAAGTATGGTCGCTATAGCATCCGTCACTGCGTAAGAGTAGGGTTTCCATTGGAAATAAATATCGCGGATGGGAATGAAATCGTCGTTTCAATGATAGTAACTCTTCTCCAAAATAGTAAATAAAGAATAAAAATCTCGCAGATGAGATTTTTATTTTCCGCGAGAGGTGTGACGTTGAGGGACAGAGGTTGGATATAAGCAAACAGTGGCATGTGGCAGAAGTTGTACAAAATGTACAAAGACACCATTCATCAGACTCTTCTTAGGCTGACAGAAAGTGGGTTGCCACGAAAGTGCTCCAATCTACCTCAAGGTAGAAAGCAGTTAACTAAACAGTTTGTATAGATACAGAAAGAGAAATCACCCAACACTGCTAATAGTTGTTAATTTCCTGGATATTGAAAATAGTGTCCACAATACACTTTCGAGGATTTACTGTTTTTTTTAATATCGAATAATTTTAATCCTGTAAATAAAGTAGAACGTGACTCAATTGTGTGCAAAAATATTGAAAAAGCTATCTATCTATCTATCGTGGTTTTCATGCAAGAAACTGTGGAAGAACTGAGGAGCAACTGGCTACTTATTGTTAGAGGTAAACTCATTAACGTAAGGGTGTGGTCCATGGTAAATCTTCTATAATGCTTTGTATCGCCGAGAGGTGAGAGAATGTTGCAGTTCAACGCCCAGTGGGTTACGGTCGTGGGGTTGCATGATTGCACGAGGATGGAGCAGGAAATCGTCCGTACCTTCGTTCGTGTCAAGTAATAATAAGGTAACCACGGAGACTATAAGCCATTATGATGTATATATGCAACCTGAAACGACGAATGAAAATTTGAGCCAAGGACGGAATGCGAACCCGGGTCTTCTTCTGACTAGGCAGATGCGCTAACCACTACGCCACCCTGGCACAGTGGCTTTGTACAACTGCACGGACTACCCTAGCATACCTCCCTTCTCAATTAAAATTCCCATTCACGCGTCATCGCGTGGAACAACATTGCAGAGGCTCTCTAACTGTATTGGAATACCGCCTCAACATCGAACGAATTGGGGATCCTGCCATAAACCCAGGCATAGGTGCTTTGATCAAACGAAACTATATGCTTCCAGAGGCCTTTTCAAGTCTCAAACATCTATGATGTACTGTATATGTGCACGCTTGGAAAGTTCTCTGGAACCATATAGTTTCATTTGAACAAACTACTACGGTCAGCGAGCTAGTCCCTCATTTTAAACCAGTCCCTGCCCGCAAACACTGCGTCTGCCGTTTCGATATTGATAGAAGTTAATAAAATGTGTAACTGAGGGCACCGTACGGCCTACAACGATGCTACGCAGTAATGAACCATTTCTAACGCTGTATTTTGAAACTAGGCTAACCGCTAGCAGAATAATTCTATAAACGCCAATGATTAAGAGCAAATATTAAAATAAACTATCGGTAAAATTTTATCTGTAATACACGAATTCATCCTTCAACTAGCTAGGGTACCCAGCTCGCTCAGAGAGCCGATATGAGATTTTATGGTAGTTGGAATAAAAGGATAAACTTTAAAGTACAAGAGATAATTTTTTTGATTGAAAACATATTTTAACTACTTACAGTACTTCTTAAAATATAAGAGGTAAGAAGCTTTTATTGAAAACACATTCTAGCTATTTACAATACTTGCTTATAAACAACGTTTTTCGTTTTGGTATCCGAGGTGTATATGTACAAATCTTTCGAATTTCCTACTCGAGAGCAAGCTACTTATAACTGACCGTGAGAGAAGCAGGAGTCTTTGAGGCTGATGCCGCAATGTTTTAAAGTTTGTTCTTGCGCTTTGTTAACTGTAAGACTGTAGGCTAATTTGATTGGAAATTGCAGTCTTTTTAATTGGAATGGCAGTTCAGTAGAGATCAGAGGTATCCTGGGGAATAACAGTGTGTGTCCTTTGAACTTTCCAGTCATAAGTTCGGCTTCGATGTTATTCAGTAGTTTTAGTGAGTAGTGTGATCGGAGATCAAATTTTAAGTCGAAGGCAGTGTAATGGCAAAAAGTTTAGAAATTCTGATGGAAAGTTCACACTTTCTTTAACGTTCACTATCGTGTGGATCGATTTGTATACTGTCTCTTCACCAGGAATTTTCTTTTGCATATTAAGGTTGATATCGTCGACAATATTATTTTTAGTTGCCAAAACTGCCTTTTCAGATAGCCAGTCCGGATTGATATAGTTGTGAATAATGTTGCAGAAATAGCTGTTGAGTTTAATGAGGCCGTTCGTCTGGTCAGTAGAATATGGGCCTTCGCCTGTTTGTAACGGTTGTTTCGTGGCTGGCTTGAGTTCGCAGTCTTTTATTATAAGATTATGTCGCAATTATTGAGTCTTCAGTCCCTCCATTTCGTTGTTCTTCCCTTTCTCTGCTTCTCTCGGTGCTCATTGTTGTTCATAGGGAAATTAAGTGTGCTTCGCGCTCTTCGCCTGTTTCATTTATTCGCTGTTCTTTTTGTTTTCGCTGTTTTGCTTCAGAACTGACAAGATCATCTCTTTTACGTTAGACGTTGTCTAAAATATAAATCAAATCAACTTTTTTTAACAAATACGCTAAGTACACTTTACATACTTTATTTTCGATTTATATTCAGTCACTTTGACTACCCACACTTCACGGTTTGTTTTAATTCCCTAACTGCGCTACTGTTTCCGTTCCTCTTTTCGTCACTGATAAGAAACTGTCGTTCGAACCCACGACGGGTCTTGGTGTATATACCGCTACCAATGAATAAACCCACCAAAAGGCTCCGAATGGTCCACAATGTTCCAAAACAATCTACAACATTCGAGAGTGTTCCGGAATGTTCCAGAATGATCTGGGGTGCTCCGGGATGCTCTCGAACATTCTGGGACTTCCCGAACATTCTGGAATCTTCCTGAATGTTGCAGACTATTCCCGAGTATTTCAGAACATCCCGGATCGTTGTGGAATACTCCGGAACGTTCTGGAATGTTGTGGAATGTTCTCCAATACTCCCGAATGTTCTGGAATACTCTGGAATACTCTCCCCTCCAATTACTAGTTTATAAATGTAATTTTATCCGTACTGGATCTTGTCGAATTCTGAGGTTGTTACCCTATTAACGGTTTTTGGGGAAAAACAGAATCAACCACAAACACTTTTAAAAAGTCTTGTTTTACTGGACTGTCTAGTTTCGCGCCATTTTCCTATCTTCAGATGTGCGCACTGTTTTTACTACAGTGTCAGAATCATTAGTACACTTTGGTAATAAAGGTATAAAATCGCGACACAAAACGTAAAACTATTTGTGACTGGTTGCATTCGCCCTTAATAATCTTTACTAGTTTATAATTTACTTACTAATTCATACGTGCTTTGGATTTTGTGGCAGCCGTAGTGGTGTTTATTTGTTACCTGGCAGAAAGTGGCAAATGTAATGTCAAAGACAATTTCCGTCCACTGAACAAATAAAGAACACCACATCTCTCTGCTGACACATGAAAGAAGATTGAACACAAATAAGGTTGGAAGAACAGCAAGGTGTCAAAACGGTCTTTTTTAAAATCTACTGTCTCCGTAATGTCTTGGTTTCCGAAGTTTTTAGCTTCCTCGAAAGACGTGAATTACCTTCGTGGTGATTGCGAACAAAGGGCAACACTACTGCGCATAAAACTGTCTGGTCTCAGCTTGGACAACATCAATACCTCCAAGAGTAATTGATTATTCTGTAGTTGCGGAAATTACCCCGCATTGCTGTATTGGAACATCAACGTCCTTCGTAAAAAAATTGCACATAGTGAAAGTTTTTTGGAAAGCCATTCTTCCATCCCTGTGTTGGTTACTCAACACCAGAAGAATGACAGAGCGTGTGAATAAACATCTGCCAATTTATTTAGTAAAGCAGACGATGGCACTGTCAGTAGCGCAGTTACGTTACTAAGGATAGCATCAAGGAATGGAGATTCCATTAAGTGTGTGGTGTTAGAGCAGTTTTCTGAAGATGTTTTACTTTGTTCGTGCTTAAGAAAGCGTGGTGCAACAAGATACTGAGTGATATCGGAATCTCTGTATGCCTGGGGTGAGTAAATATCTGTCCGGGACAGCTTACGCTTATCGTATGGACAGGTGCTTAGCGTGTGATGGGCTTCCCAGCCTCTAAAAGCAGTGCTCAGCTGATACAAGCTATCATGCTTACCCTCTGTCGCTTTTTCTCGTTAGCTTTTTACACAATCCTCCTACCTTCACGCACTGCCGCCGTTTTGTATTTACAGCTGTTGCATTCGACTTTCCATGCTTTAGCCTTTTGCTTCTACAGCCACGAAGATATTCGCTATTACTTATGCTATTGTATCTACATATACTCTCTGCGAATCACTGTAGCACATGAAAGAGGTCAGTTTTTATTGTTCGATACATTAAGGATTGTTCCCGTGACTTTCAGGATGGAGCGCGGGAAGAATAAATTCTTGTACGCCTCTTTGTTCAAATGGTTCAAATGGCTCTGAGCACTATGGGACTTAACATCTGTGGTCATCAGTCCCCTAGAACTTAGAACTACTTAAACCTAACTAACCTAAGGACATCACACACATCCATGCCCGAGGCAGGATTCGAACCTGCGACCGTAGCAGCAGCGCGATTCCGGACTGAGCGCCTAGAACCGCGAGACCACCGCGGCCGGCACGCCTCTTTGTGCCTAATTTTATGTGCACGATCTCTACGGTATAATTACGGGACTGATATGTATTCCTAGTGCTCGTCCTGAAAACTGGTACTTATAATTTATTGTTTTATTATACAGGATGTCCTAGAAATGTTGCGACATACTTCGGGGGGGGGGGGGGGGGGGGGCTGTAGAGTGAGTTTTGAGAAACAAATCGAGATAGGAAGCCGTATCCGGAAATGTCATCCAACGACGGACGCTGCAGAGCGTCAAAGTTATAGGGGCCGGCGCGTGCTGTTAAGCCATCCTTTCGGCAGCAGACGTGGCTTCGTACGCTGACGGACCGTAGGCGGAACGTGTCGCAATGTTGTTTGTTGTTCAGTGGTCGCAACTGATTGGCACGACACCAAGTGGAGAAGATGGGGCTAGTTGCTGCGTAGATACGCCTTGTCTTCTATGAATGCAATGCTCTATTGTCTTGGCGGGTGACGTTTTGGACACGGATTTCAATTTTCAGTTTATTTTTCTCCTGTATACAGAAAAACTTTGGAGGTTTTAGAAGGTTCCAGGAGAAAAATAAACTTCGGGTGGAAACCCATGTCCAAAACCATCATCCATGGTACAACAGCATATTGCATTCATAGGAGACAAGGCCTGTCTTCGCAGAAGCTAGCTCCACCTTCTCCGCTGACGATCGTGGCTATCAGTCGCTGGGTAGCTAACAACATTGTGAGACGTTCCGCCTACGGTCCGTCAGTGAACAAAGTCGAGTACGCTGCAGAAGGGGTGCCTAATGGCAGGCGCCGGCGCCGGCGCCTGTTACTTTGACGCTCTGTAGCGTCCGACGCTTGATGACGTTTCCGCGTACGGGTTCCTATCCTCTGTTTGTTCCTCAAGACACCTTCTGCGATCCCTCGAAGTCTGTCGCAACATTTCTGGAACCCTCTTCATATATGTTACATAGTTAATATGAAATATGTTTTGTACATCTTCTTATTGGCAATGTAATATATTTTACTACTTGGCAACGCGAATGTTTTGGATATTTTGCTAAATGGCGCCGTAGCTTTTATATCTCTATGTAAGCTGTTTTAAATGATACCAGATGATGATCTGAGGACTGGTACTAGCTGTAATACAGAAGTATTTATTATCATCTTTGGCGATGAACTATTGCTTTTTCATTTTTTTTAATTTTTGTTATTCTCTATCGCCAGTCAAACCATCTTCCGACGATTCCTGTTAGTCCGACCTAATGTAGGTACCATACACTGGAGTCCTATTCGAATGTGTAATCTCTTTTGTAGATAAACTGCAGTTTCCGAGTATCCTATTAATCAATCATTTGCATTGCCTACAACTGACCAACGGAACCTTTCCGTACGTCCACATTTTGAAAAATGTACTGCTTTCTCTACATTAGGAGGCATTTGTCAATCTTTGCATCGGGCTGATATTTTTCTAGATTTGACTTTGTTATTGCAGTTTTCACTGGATACAAATTTCTCAGCTAATTATAACAGCGGCACAAAACTTAGGATTGCAACAGTACTATACGATACGCCATTAATGTATATAGCATTAACAACGAAGAGTCTGTTCGCTATCTTAGAGCACTCCACATATTATTCCGCAGTCTGTAGATGACTCTCCAACCACGATAAAGTATCACTTCCTGCCTGACTGGAAACTTTCGAAACACTCAAAAATCTGAGTAGTTATCCCTTAAGAACAGAATGAGCCCCTCCGAGTCAACTAGCATTCCGAAAACATCGACCATGCATAACCCACTTTGAGCTTTTCTCGCACGACATCTTGAATGCCATGGATCAAGGGAATCAGGTGGCTGTAGCATTTCTAGACTTTCTGAAAGCCTTTATGTCAGTACCAAACCAACGTTTACTAACGAAAGAATGACTATCTGCGCTATCAAACAAAATTTCTGACTTGACCGGGTATTTATTGGTAAAAGGAGGTGGCGTTTTACCTTGGGTAGAAAGTAATCGCCAGAAGTAGAAGTAAGTTCAGGCGTCCACCAGGTAAGTGTGGTGAAACGCTCAGACTTATCGCTGATGTGCAGTTAGAATGAAACAAAAGCTACACAAATATTCAATCTGATCTTGATAAGCTTTCAAACTGGCGCAGAGATCGGCAACAACCCTTAATCGTACAGAAACATGAAATTGTGCGCATCGCAAAATGGAGAAACTTAACATCGAATGACTATAATATCAAGAGGCACTGGTAGAATAAGTCAACTCAAACAAATACCTAGGTATAACAGTTTGTATGTATATGAAACGGAGTAATCACATAGGCTCAGTAATAGGTAAAGCAGCTAGACTTCGGTTCATTGGCAGGATACTGGAAAAATGCAATCAGTCTACAAAGAAGCTTGCTTACAAATCACTTGTGCGTCTCACCTTAGACTATTGCCCAAGTACCAAATAGGACAGAAGGGCAGCACGAATGCTCACAGTTTTATCTGACTCAGGAAGGAGCGTGATATAGATGTTGACAAACTTTATTTAGAAGACCCTTGAAGACAGACCTCAAATACTTAATAAAAGTCTACTTGCAATGTTTCAAGTACCAGTATCAGGCGAAGAATCTGGAGACGTTCTTCATCCCCCTATCCCATAAGAATCGCTAAGACAAGATTATGCTGATAACAGTGCGCAGAGACATTTAAGTAGTCATCATTCCCCCACTCCACACGTGACTGGACCAGGAATAAACCCCAGCTTGAGATACAATGCCTGATGCTCAGTGTCGTGCATGTGGCAGTGGTTTGCAGAATATGTATGTAAATGGAGATGTTACACATGTAGATCTAGATATAGGAATGTATCTTAGAAGGTGCCGATGTGATACTGAATAAAAAGCTTTTCGAAAGTCCAGGAACGCAAAATGTACCTGGTCTTCTCCAGCCAAGGCACTAAGGGTACCCAGAGCAAAGAACTTGAGCAGACAGATTTAATGTCACTTACTTACTGAATCCTCTTCAGTTTTATTTGAGTCGGGCTACAGAACCAATTAGATAGGTGACCTATGCATGTCATACGTGAAATGTGTTTCCGCGTTGTGCTAGTCAGTCGCAACATTCAGGCGACTGTGGAATGCGGCAGCGCGGATGAGCCGCTAGCAGGTCCCAACGGGGTCACGCCTGCTGGTGGGACACACGTCTCGCGCAACTAGGCCCCCAAAGGTCGAGTCCACGTAGCATCACTGGGCGGCAGCCTCGAGTCAAATGGCCTCTCGTCCTGCTAAATGGAACTGCTGTGACAAGTCGCACTTTCCAGTGTCGAATAGCGAATTTTAGGCTGTAAGGAATCATCTGTCTTGCAGATTGAGGTAGAAGTTCAAAATGGTTCAAATGGCTCTAAGCACTATGGGACTTAACATCTGAGGTCATCAGTCCCCTAGAACTTAGACCTACTTAAACCTAACTAACCTAAGGACAAAACACACATCCATGCCAGAGGCAGGATTCGAACCTGCGACCGTAGCGGTCGCGCGGTTCCAGACTGAAGCGCCTAGAACCGCTCGGCCAAACCGGCCGACGTAGAAGTAATAGTAACAGTTACACTGATCAAGCATAAAATAAAAATACATTCTGAATATTCTTTACAAATCGTTCTGCACGAAACAGCAAGAAGAGTACGAAATTCTTCTGTCGTGTCTTCAGCCATTTGTTTTTTGCGATGCCGAAATTGCTTATGAGAACTGTACTTCTTTCCTTCCAAATTGCAGTGAATAATTCATTGTCGAGGCAATATTTATTAAAAGAATCTCGTCGGGAATGCTTAATGTGGTGTGACTGTAACGTCCCGTTACGACAGCGCTGTTTAATCTAAACGAAGAACGCTTTGAGCCACACGACATGACGTCCATTGTACATCTCAATTTGTTCAAAGGTGCACTCTTAATCGGGTTTTGAATGCTTCATAAATGTTATTAGAGGTGAGTTTACTTTGCTGTTACCTCACTCAGATGGGAAAGAAACAGACACAAGAACTTCCTTGGGGATACAGGTTGCGACCATTGTTATTTGCAGTACTTACAAATAACAATTCGTCTGCATGTTGTTGTTGTCTTCAGACTTGTTTGCTACAGCTTTACAGTCCTACAAACAACATTTTTCTCTTAATTCAGTAATAAATTTCCTTTCTGTCCAATTCGATACAGACAGCTGCATTACAAACGTTACTCTATACACGCATCCATTAGTCACCTAATTCTACAAATACACATCCAACACACATCTCACATATCTGCAAGGGGAGAGGACAATGTGCTCGGAGGGAGAACACCCGTTCCAACAGGCGGCTGAGTTCACTCCTTGGGATATTCCAGCCAGCAATGCCTTAGCACATTTACATTTTTTTACTATTCACGAACGGAAAAGGCAAGAGAGAAAACAATATTTATTCATTCTTTACAATTACAGCCTCTTACATGAAAAGCTAAAATAGGCCACGCAAATCACATTTTCTTCGATAATAATAAATTTATGTTTTAATTATTTATTTCTCACACTTAATTTTTTCAATACTACACCTACTTGTACTGCTACAAAATATTTTTTTAATCTAACTACTTCTACTACTACAAAACTATAATAAAACCTTTAATCAGTTATCACACTACTAATACTACTGTAAGCACTACAGAATCTGTTTTTTATTTATTTTGGTGCATTTAATCTGTGGACGGGTGTTTCCGTTACTGCATCCGCCCTCACACTACCCTGGCCAACAGCCATTGCTCGATTCCTTGGACGTCGGACAGCACATCAGTAGCGTTTTCACTAAAGCAAGCAATTCCATCAATCACTGTTACGTCTTAACGTCTACACTTCAATGATCGATAGCACCAACGCAACGAAAATTCTTGGGAAACTATTTCACTCGATGAAACTTCCTGGCAGATTAAAACTGTGTGCCGAATCGAGACTCCAACTCGGGACCTTTGCCTTTTGTGGGCAAGTGCTCTACCGACTGAGCTACCCAAGCACGACTCACGACCCGTCCTCACAGCATTAATTCCGCCAGTACCTCCTCTCATACTGAGCAATCAGTTCATTCTATTTCACTCGATGATCGGCGACCTCAGTTATCGTCTCTTCACCTACAGAGAATGTTGTCTAGCCGGGACTGCAGTATGCTCACGTGTTATTCAATGCCTTCCTGGATACTGCGGCTGCAGTATCGTCCAGAATGCGCCAGGTCGACTCGCTCCTTAGTTCTGCTTTGGGATTCAACATCTTTAATATGTGACGTTCATTATCCGCAGCTCTTCGTAGAGCGCGCAGTCCCACAACGTGAGTTCTGGAGTGGCCATACTGCCGCAGGTACAGCTACCATTCATCTGTCTTTTGATTTTGTACAGATACGTAGCACACGGGCCATGGACAGTATGGTTGTGTAGCAATCCATTCGGTGCGTTTTTAATCTGTTCCTGACGTTAGGGAGAAATTCGTATGTTCTCATGCCTGTGCCTGGAGAACCGGCTCATTTTTACACAGTTGTAGTATGCGATCTCGACTTAACTTTTTCAAACTGGTCTCAGTTTAAAGTATCCTTCATACTTCCATTTGATTGCCTTTCGTTAACCAGTAAAGGACTCCCATTTTCATAATTTCTAAGTCCTGTGGGCATATTCCTAGAACTACTAACAAAGCATCAGTCGGGGTAGTGCAATAGGCGCCCTTTAATCTTCCAGTAGCACGCCTCGTTGAGTCTTCTCACTAATGAGGCTGGCTTCACCATCTCCCCAGACATGAACGGTGCTGAGCAATCTGGGCTGCCTTGCACGTGCTGTTCAGAAGAGGTCTCCACCACCCCGTACTCTTACGGATTTATGGACAGCCCTGCAGGATTCATGGTGTCAGTTGCCTCCACCACCACTTCAGACATTAGTCGAGTCCACGCCGCGTCTTGTTCCAGCACTTCTGCGTGCTCGCGGGGACCCTACACGATATTAGGCAGGTGTACCAGTTTCTTTATCTCTCCAGGGTAGGTTGGTGACCACCAGTCTACAGCTCTGACTGTTTTCAAGGGAACCGAAATTGCCTATCTGCAGTAATAATTTGTAAAAATGATAGTGGCACCAGAAGAACTCTCCGCCAGAGACAGTAAGGTGGCTTGCACAGTACAGATATAGATCAGGAATTGAGCTCTTTTGGACGGCCAAACATTGGTGACGAGAATGTCATCCATCACCAGGACTCTAACCGGCTGCTACTGGTTCATCAGTGCTGAATGGTTAGAGTAGGCCACATAAAGGAACATACAGAAATGGGAATTCAAAGTTTATAGGACTGAATGATCACTTCAGTCTTGTAGTGGGAGGAGAAATGACAAATTCTGGTTTACGCCAATCAGTATGATGAGAACAAGATTGCTACGAATAACATAAGAAGTTTAGAATTGATAAAGACGAAAACATTAAAGGGAAACTGCGCGATGAAGAATGGTGCGTTTAGTCTTTGCAACAGCGACACGGAAAAGCTGAATAAACATCATGAGAAGAGTCACTTCAGAAGAGTCACTCTAAGGTTTCTGCCAAAGTGTTATCTCACACACTGCCTGCTGTATACATTTCGCGCAAATAGTACTTTGTTGCAATTATTCATCGCACTCTCTCTGAATGGAGTGAGAGCTAGGTAACCTGTGCCGTACACAGGTTAGTGTACTGACAGGAGCAGGTCTGGAACCGCATCCGGCATTAGCAGTACGAAATCCTGCCTCTAACACGGTAGGCTTTAGGGAACTATCCGAGAAATACATTATGTTCCAAAAACAATAAAGGAATCAGCAACTACAAAAAATTCAGTACTACAATGCTGTTTTCACGGGATGCACACAGATATATGCGAGTTATTTTTGTTTTTTTTCTGGATTTGGCCGACGCTGTGGAAGGATCCAAATTCTTTTCTCGGCGGAATAGTTACATGCGTCACCGACAGGTGTTGTTACAGCTGTATACGTAGTTCGTACAACAGAGTTGTATGGATAGCAGCTATGTTGCTCTTTCGCTCAGTGAAAACCGTCCACAGGACATTACACAGTCCGCATTATTTTCCAGTTCTACGAGCCAATTAATCTGCTTGTACAACGTCAAGAGGCAGTTCGAGAATTGGTACAAAGCCGCCCGTCGGTGAAAAAAATAACTATTCAAGAGGTTAATCGTTTAATTATCAAACAAATCTCCCGTGCCGTTTTACGAATATCTATGAAAAACGTAATATTGGCAATATTTCTCGTTGTTTACTTTTCACTTGTGCTATCATTTTTGGGTCAACAGTAGATGGGAGAACCAGACTGGCAATAGGAGATGGAACCTCCAAGCTCTAAGTCTTGGCTAAAGATCGTTACACTGGAAGACATCTGCGTCTTCAACGTTGAGAAAATTTCCATCTAATTCTATTGAAAAATAATCGTAAGACGTGCACTTCAATACCCATTTTGGTAATTTCACTCCTAGCATGGTAGGATATACTTTCTCACAAAACTAAGTTTAGTACACTACTGGCCATTAAAATTGCTACACCACGAAGATGACGTGCTGCAGACGCGACATTTAACTGACAGGAAGAAGATGCTGTGATATGCAAATGTTTAGCTTTTCAGAGCATTTACACAAGGTTGGCGCCGGTGGCGACACCTACAACGTGCTGACACGAGGAAAGTTTCCAACCGATTTCTCATTCACAAACAGCAGTCGACCGGCGTTGCCCGGTGAAACGTTGTTGTGATGCCTCGTGTAAGGAGGATAAATGCGTACCATCACGTTTCCGACTTTGATAAAGGTCGGATTGTAGCCTATCGCCATTGCGGTTTATCGTATAGCGACATTGCTGCTCGCGTTGGTCGAGATCCAGTGACTGTTAGCAGAATATGGAATCGGTAGGTTCAGGAGGGTAATACGGAACGCCGTGCTGGATCCCAACGGCCTCGTATCACTAGCAGTCGAGATGACAGGCATCTTATCCGCATGGCTGTAACGGATCGTGCAGCCACGTCTCGATCCCTGAGTCAACACATGGGGACGTTTGCAAGACAATAACCATCTGCACGAACAGTTCGACGACGTTTGCAGTAGCGTGGACTGTCAGCTCGGAGACCATGGCTGCAGTTACCCTTGACGCTACATCACAGACAGGAGCGCCTGCGATGGTGTACTCAACGACGAACCTGGGAGCACGGATGACAAAACATTTTTTTCGGATGAATCCAGGTTCTATTTACAGCATCATGATGGTCGCATCCGTGTTTGGCGATATCGCAGTTAACGCACATTGGAAGTGTGTATTGGTCATCATCATACTGGCGTATCGCCCCGCGTGATGGTAAGGGCTGCCATTGGTTACACGTCTCGGTCACCTCTTGTTCGCATTGTCGGCACTTTGAACAGTGGACGTTACATTTCAGATGTGTTACGACCCGTGGCTCTACCCTTCATTCGATCCCTGCGAAACCCTACATTTCAGCAGGATAATGCACGACCGCATGTTGCAGGTCCTGTGCGGGCCTTTCTGGATACAGAAAATGTTCGACTGCTGCCCTGGCCAGCACATTCTCCAGATCTCTCACCAAATGAAAACTCCTGGTCAATGGTGGCCGAGCAACTGGCTCGTCACAATACGCCAGTCACTACTCTTCTTGCAGCGGTGTACCGTAGGTCTCTAGAAGAGCGTAGCGTTCCAAAGGATTGGAAAAGGGCACAGGTCATCCCCGTTTTCAAGAAGGGACGTCGAACAGATGCGCAGAACTATAGATCTATATCTCTAACGTCGATCAGTTGTAGAATTTTGGAACACGTATTATGTTCGAGTATAACGACTTTTCTGGAGACTATAAATCTAGTCTGTAGGAATCAGCATGGGTTTCGAAAAAGATGGTCGTGTGAAACCCAGCTCGCGCTATTCGTCCACGAGACTCAGAGGGCCATAGACACGGGTTCACAGGTAGATGCCGTGCTTCTTGACTTCCGCAAGGCGTTCGATACAGTTCCCCACAGTCGTTTAATGATCAAAGTAAGAGCATATGGACTTTCAGACCAATTGTGTGATTGGATTGAAGAGTTCCTAGATAACAGAACGTAGCATGTCATTCTCATTGGAGAGATGTCTTCCGAAGTAAGAGTGATTTCAGGTGTGCCGCAGGGGAGTGTCGTAGGACCGTTGCTATTCACAATATATATAAATGACCTTGTGGATGACATCCTAAGTTCACTGAGGCTTTTTGCGGATGATGATGTGGTATATCGAGAGGTTGTAACAATGGAAAATTGTACTGAAATGCAGGAGAATCTGCAACGAATTGACGCATGGTGCAGGGAATGGCAATTGAATATCAATGTAGACAAGTGTAATGTGCTGCGAATACATAGGTTATCATTTAGCTACAATATAGCAGGTCAGCAACTGGAAGCAGTTAATTCCATAAATTATCTGGGAGTACGCATTAGGAGTGATTTAAAATGGAATGATCCTATAAAGTTGATCGTTGGTAAAGCAGATGCCAGACTGAGATTCATTGGAAGAATCCTAAGGAAATGCAATCCGAAAACAAAGGAAGTAGGTTACAGTACGCTTGTTCGCCCACTGCTTGAATACTGCTCAGCAGTGTGGGATCCGTACCAGATAGGGTTGATAGAAGAGATAGAGAATATCCAACGGAGAGCAGCGCGCATCGTTACAGGATCATTTAGTAATCGCGAAAGCGTTACGGAGATGATAAACTCCAGTGGAAGACTCTGCAGGAGAGACGCTCAGTAGGTCGGTACGGGCTTTTGTTGAAGTTTCGAGAACATACCTTCACCGAAGAGTCAAGCAGTATATTACTCCCTCCTTCGTATATATCGCGAAGGGACCATGAGGATAAAATCAGAGAGATTAGAGCCCACACAGAAGCATACCGACAATCCTCCTTTCCACGAACAATACGAGACTGGAATAGAAGCGAGAACCGATAGAGGTACTCAAGGTACCCTCCGCCACACAACGTCAGGTGGTTTGCGGAGTATGGATGTAGATGTAGAACTGTGGTATCGTGTTGAAGCTGCCTGGGCAGCTGTACCTGTACAAGCCATCCAAGCTCTGTTTGACTCAATACCCAGGCGTATGAAAGCCTTTATTAGGGCCAGAGGTGGTTGTTCTGGGTACTGATTTCTCAGGATCTATGCACCCAAATTGCGTGAAAATGTAATCAGATGTCAGTTCTAGTATAACACATTTGTCCAATGAATACCCGTTTATCATCTGGATTTCATCTTGCTGTAGCAATTTTAATGGCCAGTAGTGTATTTATGTAGTGACACGGCATGTTATAAAATAAAGGAGATGAACGAAAGAAGGCGGAACATAAAAACTCATACGCATATCCTCGTCAGTGTGGACGGACACACCAGACGTTCGCATCGACATGTGTTGTATGCCGGCCTCGTGGTTTACTGCTGTGTCTGAACAAGACGGCGCACACTCCTGCAACACGCATTTGTGATGCGCTCGGTCCCACGCTGGAGTGAAAGCAGCGCCACAGTTTGTCTATTTGCGCCTCTCCGCTCCGTGTAATTTTCTCACTACTTAGTAGGCCCGAGGACTGCTCATTATCTTTTACTCTTCACGCCTAGAGTTTCACTCTGTTTTTGCAGTGTGTGAGGTCCTTTAATTTTAATCACAGACCACCGCAACTGCAGTAGAAAGAGAGGTTCGAACGGAAAGAGCACTGCTCTTCCAAGAACATGCCGTCATGCTCTGAAAGAGCAAGAATATGTTGTTTAGTATCGAGAAATTGTATGAAACACATTCTTACACCACTAAAAAGCTGCGATTATCGTACTTTACTACTAATTTCGACATGACTGTAGACTAGAACAGCTCACATACTGATAAACCAAGTGTCCACGTACCTAATGTCGTCAAGTAAACATTTCAAATTGAGGAAGCTAGTGAGTCTGTAATATCTGAAACTATGTATTCTATTTTCATGTACTGTGAAGATATCCATGGACTGGAGAATGAAAACACGTTCCAGGTAGGATGTATTTTTTTATTATCTGTGTGACTTGCCAATTTCAACCTTTGGTCATTCTCAAGCTTGTATCTTAAGCTTCCAGCTTCATTTTACAGTACAATATGTCGCTGGTACATTATAAAGTAAAATGAAGCTGGAAACTTAAGATACATACTTAAGAATGACCGAAGGTTGAAACTGGCCAATAAAAAAAATATTAATGTAGGCTACCAGTATCACGTTTTCATTCTCAAAACACGTTCAGGTTGTGGACCCACCCCTCCCCCACAAAAACAAAATTTAAAAATGTCCATGGACGATTAATATTTCGTATTTTATGTCTTGGCAGAATGAAAACCTTAGAGTGAGGTGACAGAGGTCAACGGATACCTCCAAATACCCTCGGATCTCCTTTTGCCCGGCCCCCAGCCTAGTGCAGCAACTCGACGTGGCATGATCTCAATACGTCGCTGGAAGTCCCCTGCAGAAATACTGAGTCATGCTGCCTCTGCAGCCGTCCATAATTGCGAAAGTCGTGCCGTGCAGAATTTTGTGTACAAACTGACCTCTCGATTATGTCCCACAAATGTTCTTTGGGATTTATGTCGAGCGATCTGGGTGGCCAAATCATTATCTCGAACTGTCCGGAATGTTCTCCAAATCAATCGCGAACAATTGTTTCCCGGTGACAAGGCGCATCGTTGTTTGGGAACATGAAGTCTATGAATTGCTGCAAATGGTCTCCAAGCAGCCGAACATAACAATTTCCAGTCAACGATCGGTTCATTTGGACCAGAGGATCCAGTCCATTTCATGTAAACTCAGCCCACATCATTATGGAGCCACCACTACCTTTCACAGTGCCTTGTTGACAACTTTAGTCCATGGCTTCGTGGGGTCTGCGCCATTCTCGAACCCTATCATCAACTCTTAGAACCGAAATGTAGACTCATCCGAACAGCCCAAGGTTTTCCAGCAGTCTCGGGTCCAAACGATATGATCACGAGCCCAGCAGAGTTGCTGCAGTGAATTTCGTGCTGTTGGCACTCGCGTTGGTGGTCTGCTGCCATAGCCCTTTACCGTCAGATTTCGCCGCACTGTCACAACGGGTACGTTCGACACTATTTTCTGCGGTTATTGCACGCAGTGGTGCTTACCTGTTAGCACTGACAACTGTACACAAACGCCGCTGCTCTCAGTCGTTACGTGAAGGCGGCCGGCCACTGCGTTGTCCATGATGAGAGGTAATACCTGAATTTGGTCTTCTCACCACACCCTTGATACTGTGGATCTCGGAAAATTGAATTCCCTAACTTTTTCCGAATTGGAATGTCTCATGCATCTAGCTCTAACTACCATTCCATGTTCAAAGTCTGTTAATTCTCGACGTGCGTCCATAATGACGTCGGAAATCTTTTCACATGAGTCGCCCTGCCCATGCACTAACCTTTTATACCCTGTGTACGCGGTACTACGACCATCTATATATGTGCCTATCACTATGTCATGAGTTTTGTCACCTCTGTGTATAATGACGATAAAACATCGCGGAATCTAGTGCGGGTAGGATAAATAAAGAGCTTAGCACGAAGGGCAATCCAGAAAGCTAACATTATAACAACGCAAACCGCAGACATAGATTTTTCTGGGGTACTCCGAAGGTACACTCAGATGGGTGAATAGTCCCATTGCTATGCGTTACGGGCTCACGTATCTTCCGGGATATGTGGCGGCACGGGCGAGTTTACTGGCCGGTGACGTGGTTGTAATTCGGTGCAACTGCACACAGTTTATGAGTTTCCGTTGTTGAAGATGGGAATGAGGAGCAGCGTAGGATGAGTCGGTATGTACTACAGAGGGGTCCAAAAAATGTATCCACTGTTTTAAAGTCCATAACTGGCAAACTAATTCACGCAGTTGTCTCATCTTTGGTAGTGTAATAGTTTGTGGTTCCGGCAATCGCCACACAAGCATTGTATTGCGTTGTTTTGTTTTGTCAGATGACAGTCGCCAGATAGTCAGTGTTTTGTTCTTAGTAGCACTTAGTTACTCGAGTAAAGATGGCTGGCGCAAGGCTTACATTCGATGAAAGGAAGTCAGTTTTGAAATGGTATTTTAAGTATGAAAACATTAATGAGGTTTAACGGCAATGGCGAAATGAGTATCAAACAGAGCCACCGACACGTTTAACGATTCTTCGCATTCGAGACAAATTTGAAGCCGAAGGATGTGTTAAAGATGTACACAAACAACGATCTGGACGAACTGTGACAGTAACAAGTCCAGCTAACCCCCGTCGTGTGTTACAACAATTCACTCGCTCACCACAGAAGTCTGTGAGACAGTGTGCCCGTGAAACTGGAGTGAGTTGCTCAAGTGTTCGGCGAATTTTGAAGACAGCAAAGTGGAAGTACTACATCCCACGATTGCTACACGCAATGAACGAGGACGACCCAAATCGTAGAATGGAGTACTGCGAGTGGTTTACTAACATGGTGCGCAACGATGAAGAGTTTGCAGAGATGATTGTGTGGTCTGATGAGGCACAGTTCAAACTCAAAGGTACAGTAAATTGCCACAATTGCATCCACTGGGCCGCCGAAAATCCGAACGTCCATGTAGACAAAGCCGTGAATTTGCCAGGAGTAAATGTGTAGCGTGGGTTGTCTTACCGGGGCTTGATTGGGCCATTCTTCTTTGACGGCACAGTTACCGGTGAGGTATACCTTCAGAAGCTTCAGACATCCATTTTGGCTGCCATCCAAGACTTTTATGGAGACGGAAGAGTTTACTTTCAATAAGATGATGCCCCAGCCCACTACCAAAATCGTGTTAGGGCGTATCTCGACGAAAATCTACCAGGAAGATGGATAGGGCGTAGAGGTGCTGTGGAGTATCCACCACGTTCCCCAGACCTAACTCCTCCGGGCTTTTACCTGTGGGGAACACTAAAGGACGTCGTTTATCGACAAAAGCCACGCACATTGGATGAACTTCGAGAATCCATCGTACATTCATGTGCAAATATCCAACTGAACACGTTGCAGTCAGTAGTTCGTGCTGCAGTTCGGCGGCATCGTTTGTGTGTGGATGTTAATGGTGACCATTTCGAACACCTACAGTGATATCTTTAAGTTGGACTTTAAGCTACACTTTCACCAAAAATGAGACAACTCCGTCAATTAGTTTGCAAGTTATGGACTTTTAAACAGTGGAAACATTTTTTGGGACCCCTCTGTAAAATCGTCGAGAGAAGTAACAACAGCGTGGACGAGCCAAATATACCCGCCCAACACTCATTTTAATTGGTACCTGATGAGTAAAGCGAAGGTCATGGAGTCTAATCGAATTAAATTAGATGCTACTGAGGGAATTTTGTTACGAAATGAGGCAGTGGAGAAGCTCTTGTGTTTTGCTGTTAACTTTTGTGTGATAGACGGGCACAAACAAGGCAGCTAACTGCCGCAAACCACGTAGCATGTGGATACCGAAAACGACGCTAAGGTGACAGCCGAGTGCTAATGTGACGGCTGCGTGTAACCTGAGCCCAAATCAATACCTGTGAACAAAGCCAGAGTCTTCTTAAAGACACAATCAGCGTTCCAAAATCAATGTCCAGGACTAAAAATGCAAGATAACAGTTCGAATGACAGCGTAACGTAGGTTTCACTCACGAAATACCACTTGCCGACCTAGCTACCGGGCCATGAAGTTATTTCTTGTACCAGACCAACAGTCACGCCCGTGTAACATGTCCCCAGTTATCCCCAAATGACGTACCGAGCGAGATGACGCATTGGGTAGCACACTGGACTCTCATTCGGGAGGACGACGGTTCAAACCCGCGTCCGGTCATCCAGATTTGGGTTTTCCGTGATTTCCGTATAAATCGCTCCATTCAAATGCCGGGATGCTTCCTCTGAAAGGGCACGGCCGATTTTCTAAGTTCTTGCCACACACGTTTGTATCTTCTTTCTACTTCTGGAGCATCCTGAGCGCCAGACTTTTCACCCGATTTTCAAACCCCTGTCCACCTCCGTAGCTCAGTCTTCAGCGTATTTGGCTGATATGCATAGGACTCGGTATCGGTTCTAGAGACCGCCGGGGACTTTTCCATGGTTTGAGAACTGTAGGGCTGCCTCCAGCCTCGTGAGGCCAGCTGAGGAGTTACTTCATTGAAAAGTTGTGGGTCCAACGTTATAAACTCGACAATGACTGCGAGAACGGTGCACTGATCCCATGCCCCTTATTGCGCGTGCAAGTGACGCTATTGGCAGAGGCTGACACGGTGGTCAATAGGTCCCGATTGCCTCGTATGAACGGAACTCGAAGATTGGCTTTCTTTTGCTTTCTTTACACCTGTGACAGGCTGGATCTGCTGGTGATTAGTCTGTTCATCCCAGCAGGCTGTTCTTACAGCTCTCGTCCGCACACACCCCGGGGTGTCACCATTATGTTAGGCGGGCTCGCGTTTCCCGCGTGGCAGCTGTAGTTTGCCGCGAAGTGAGCTCACGCAGGACGCGGACTGCTGTCGGCGTCCATCTGCAGTGCTGCCCGCGTCCGGAGGAAAGTTATCCGCTCGGGCATTCCGGGCGAGGCGGCAGGAAAGCGGCTCTTCCCGTTAGGCAGCCGCCCCGCGACTCGGCGGTACCGTTCTGTTCTGCCCGCGCAGATGTTCGCCAGCCTCGCAGCCGCACCGCGGGAAACACTTTTTCCGGACCGCCGGCTCATAGTAGAGGCGCGCGCCTGCTGTGTCGTGGTTGTTTCGGCTCAGACTACTCGGGTGTGCAGTGAAATATATCCTGACTGGAATTATTTTCGATACTGTAAAATACTCAGCAGCTGATGAGATTTACGCGATTGACGCACAAATCAGCAAACCGGTGCTCACCAATTTCTTTTATAGGAATCTTTTGAACTCATAATAAGTTAAATTCCACCTTGTCTTCGCATCTTGAATTAATTTCTTCGTTTCCCTTTGAACTTACCTTACGTGACTTGTCGAAATTCTTTTTCTTCTTTCTTTTATGGTTTAGGGTTTCTCTAACTTTCGATGTACAGTAGTTACAGCAACGGTAGCGTGAATCAGAATAGTTGTTATAACTAGCGCTCAAGCATGGACGGAGCAGTTTTTCTGATAGTTTCCATATGATTTTTTTTAACAGCTACAAGAACGCTAGTTCCTAAAGATTTTTCTTTCTTCATTGTCCCAGTAATTCGAAACACCCGTCAGTACTCTACACAGATACCAGAAGCCTTTGCACAGAATTCACTTCTGATCAGTCCAGCCTTTGTCCAGCGCCCTCAGCATGCACGATTTGCGAAATGCTGCGATTCTCCTTTAGCTGAGTTCCTAGTGAAGAAGGGATCTCCCTTCAGCTACTATGCATAGGAAAGGGGATTCTCAGATTTCTGGTCCTTTAGTCACCCAGGAGATGAAAAGTTTCTTGAAGAATACATTTTTATGAAGTTATTAACACCTTCCTTTACCTAGGTACACACTTAACATTATTGCAATATATTGCAAAAATATTGTTCACTATAGGCTGTGGTTACTTCAGACATATCCCGTCAGTTCAGAAAGTTTGAGACTGGATTAATAAAAAAAAACTGAGAAAAGTTAAGACGATGGTTTTCATGATTCAGGTATTCTTCGTAGTCTCCTCTCACTTGAGAACGACGCACAGAAAGTGAAACTGTCGGAAAAGTTCTACTCATACGTCATATTGCGTTGAGTATCGTTTAGGTTGCATTGACCTCTCATGTAAGTTTCAGTTGTTTGCCAACTTGTGGTATGTTCGTATTGATAACACAAAGTTTCGTCACATGTGACCATTTCTTTCTAAAAAAGAATTGTCCGAATTTTGCATTTCAAGCAAGTCGCGGTAGGTGTCTATGCGTCGTTGTTTTTGTTCGGAAGTCAAGGTGTGCGGGACAAACTTTTCACATACTTCTCCCTTCTTGAAAACATTCTGGAGAATGTCCTGAACACTTGCTTTAAAGATGTTGCTCCAGCGCTTTTGTGACACAACAACGTTGACGCATAACGGCAGCATATCTACTACTTAACACTGCCTGCACTGAACTAACTGGTCGAACGCACATCTGTTGTTTACAGTTGTTAGTTCAAGCTGCTACCATAGTTACCGCGCCGCGCGCGGTAGCCGTGTGGTCTCAGGCGTATTATCACGGTTCACGCGGCTCCCCCCATCGGAGATTCGAGTCCTGCCTCGGGCATGGATGTGTGTGTCGTCCTTAGCGTATGTTAGTTTATGTTAGATTAAGTAGTGCGTAAGCCTAGGGACCGATGTGTATGTGAAATATTATGTTATGGGACTTAACTGCTAAAGTCATCAGTCCCTAAGCGTACACACTACTTACCCTAAATTATCCTAAGGACAAACACACACACCCATGCCCCAGGGAGGACTCGAACCTCCGCCGGGACCACCCGCACTGTAGGGACCGATGACATCAGTAGTTTGCTCCCATAGTCCTTACCACAGATTTCCGTAGTTACCACGCTAGAGATGCTTATACCCCAGAAATAAAATCAGTCTCGGAACTTTTTGGACGGACGATGCATTAATATTTACTAATTAGTAGTGAAAGTTTACTCTTTTCCCTAGCACCATTCGATACGTCAGATACCGTAACTCTGGTATTTTTTACTATGCTGTGAAATGATCGAATATTTGGTATCAATACCGATATCACTAACATCTGAAACGTCCCTAGGCACGGTGACCAGCTTCTACATCTACATTTATATACACACTCCAGTCTTAGTACCACTGCTAGTCATTTCCTCTCCTGTTCGAATAGCAAATACAGCGAGGGAAAAACGACTGTCGGAAAGCCTCCGTAGGAGCCCTAATTTTCCGCATCTTATCTTCGTGGTCTTTTGGCGAAATATACATTGGCGGCAGTAGAATCATTCTGGAGTCGGCCTCAAATACCGGTTCTCTAAATTTGCGCAATATTGCCTTGCGGCAGGAGCATCGTCTTCCCTCCAAGTATTCCCATTTGAGTTCACGAAGCATTTCCGTAATACTTGCGTGCTGATTAAATCCACCGGTAAAAATCTAGCAGCCCGTCTCTGAATCGCTTCTAAGTCTGCCTTCAATCTGACCTGGAGGGGATCCCAAACACTCGAAGAGTACTCCCAAACACTCGAAGATTACTCAAGAACGGGCCGTACTAGCGTTCTATACGCCGCCTCCTTCGTGGATGGGCTATACTTTCCCAAACTTCTCCCAACAAAAGGATGTCGAGCAGTCACCTTCCCTACTACCAACCTGAAGTGCTCATTCCATTTCATATCGCTCCTCAGATATTTAATCGAAGTGACTGTGCCAAGCTTCACACAGTAATGCTGTATTCGGACGTTATATGACTGTTTTTCGTATTCTTTCGCATTAACTTGTATTTTTGTACATTTAGAGCAAGCTGCCATTAGTCACACCAACTAAAAATTTTGTCTAAGTCATCTCTCTGAACTTCTTTACAGGCTACACCGGTCTGCTAATATCTTAGAGACGCTTCCGTTTTCTTTTGTCGTTTACTGTCAGGTCTATTTGATAATAAATCCAAACACTGGAGCTATAGTTTACAATATGCCGCATTACTATCTTGTATCCTGTTATCGTGACAGATGAACTGCACATTACTGGGATCGATCATAGAAATGACCGTCTAGGAGATCGAGGATGATGCAACCGCAATGATCGATCATATCGGCGCTGGTATTTTTGTCATATGACTGTACTTCGCCAGATTTATTAATCATTCAGTGAATGATTTACTTGACATATACTGAGGTATACTGGTCCGTGTTTGTGTGACGTACACCACATGAACCTCTCGCCAAGTAAACAACTCAAAAAAATGTTTTGCATCACCTACATATCTAGGGATATGTGTGTTCTTAGTTTCAGGGGGAGCAGGAAATGTCAAAATAAGCATTACGAAACTAAAAAAGAAACATTTATTTGAACAAAAAGGATTCAAAATGGCTCTGAGCACTATGGGACTTAACTTCTGAGGTCATCAGTCCCCTAGAACTTAGAACTACTTAAACGTAACTAACCTAAGGACATCACACACATCCATGCCCGAGGCAGGATTCGAACCTGCGACCGTAGCGGTCACGCGGTTGCAGACTATAGCGCCTAGAACCGCTTTGCCATCACGGCCGGCAAAAAAGGATTCAATAACTAAAATAAAAGCTGTGTGTTCGAAAGAGCAGATCCGTGAAATGAAGATATATTGCCCGATGAGATTCAGTGCCGTGTGTTGTAACATTATTGAATACGCCTTGGCATGTTTTCCACAAGGTGTTGGAGATGATGCTCGGCAACCCAACCCCGCTCTTCGGCTGCAGCCTTCTTGTAGTTACCAGTGTGTGAAACGGATTCCTGCGACTACGCACGCTCAGGATTGAATTGGTCTGAAGCATGCTCAGTCAGTTTTGGTAAACATTTTTGGAAAGCAGTGTTAATTGTTATATTTTGACTAAAGTTCAGTCTTGATCACATCATGTATGTTTTAATAATATAGGTAACCGGTTTCGGTTCTTTCTACAAAACCATCATCAGACCTGTGGATAAATTTTAAGAAATACTTGATACCAATCTTTAAATAAAATGAAAGTGTCTAATGATGTCAAAATTTAACAAGATAAAATAAAATTAATTATACCCATGGCTCCCTTAGGATGGTAGGCGGAGCTCTCCTCGCTGCTACGCAGTCAACTGATGGTTATGAGTGCTGAGCACGAGTTATCTGTTAATCAGACATTTAAATGAATCAGTTTTATGTTATTAGTATATTTCCTACTTTTATACTTTGACGATGGCGTCATATTATGAACACTGATAGTTATCTGTTAATCAGACATTTAAATGAATCAATTTTATGTTATTAGTATATTTCCTACTTTTATACTTTGACGATGGCGTCATATTATGAACGCTGATTGGCAGTTGTGAAGTAGTGTGACAGGAAGTAGGCGGAGCCTCTGCATATTTAAGCTCGTGCTCAGCACTCATAACCATCAGTTGACTGCATAGCAGCGAGGAGAGCTCCGCCTACCATCCTAAGGGAGCCATGGGTATAATTAATTTTATTTTATCTTGTTAAATTTTGACATCATTAGACACTTTCATTTTATTTAAATATTGGTATCTAGTATTTCTTAAAATTTATCCACAGGTCTGATGATGGTTTTGTAGAAAGAACCGAAACCGGTTACCTATATTATTAAAACATACATGATGTGATCAAGACTGAACTTTAGTCAAAATATGCTCAGTCAGGTTTATATCAACAGACATTGGGGCCATTCCATTCGGCTGAATCTTGTCCACTGGAGAACCGTGTTCACAAGGAGGGTGCGATGTGCTCCCACGTTTATCGACTTGAAAGACGAATCCATCGCCGAAATGTTGACTCTACAGCTGCACAACAGGTTGAAGGATCTCGCCCCTCAAAATACCCTCTATAACTGTGGTATTCACCAAATACTTTTGGTGTCATACATTATAATGTGGCAGGAACAAAAACCCCCAACACCGAACGTAGTCGCTGCCATCTCATAAGATGGCTTGCCTGCAAGTAGCAACTGCACAGCCTCGCCACAGGGTCAAACAAGGTTAGGCAACAACTATGGGAAAATGATGGAAACACATGTTAGCAACAATTTATAATAATTTGTTAACAGAAACTTAATAATACTTAACTTTAGTATGAAGATAATGCATGGCAGTAATTCAATGCTCATTTGCACTGATATGTCTTTAATTGTGGTCTAGTCGCGAAGAGAGTGAACGATAACAACAATCACTTGTAGAACGTCCAATTTTGTTGTTCTTGGTGAGGACTTTAGATACGGTCATGATGTTATCTTGAGGTACTGTTGTTACTACGTCTATACTAACTTGAGTGCAGCCGCCGTGTGTCGGCTTGTATCTGGATATGCCCACATCGGAAATATTTGTGTGACGCAAATAGGTTCTGTCTTGTGTGCCGTATTTTGGAGGCCAGCCTTAACTCAGTTGCGCCTGAGTACTAGGTATATCGGTGCTCTTCTATGTACGGCTGCGTTCCGTGGCTCTTGGAGAACCCAGCAATAGGGATGAGAGGTGTCCGACATCCGCATAATGACGCTGGCCCAAACATGATCCGTAGGACTTGGTGTCCGAGGTGTGTATCGGCACTTGCCGACTCCACACCCTTCCATGACGATCGTCACGGTTCAGACAAATCCAGACAAATCAAGGTTCGTACTGCTGTTGGTTAAAAGTCTCCTGGAAGCCAAGTTGATAGTGAGGAGACAGTTGTATCCCGTTCGCGTAGACACAACTCTCCTAGTTGCCTCTAAAAAGGCAGTTCGCGGTTTTGTGGAATTCTCCTCGGGCTATCTGTGAGCCATAATTTGTAGGTAGCGGTCATGAGCTGGTGTTTGTAACTGCAGACGACCGATACATGGTAGATGTCAGCGTTTCGCTCTCACAACAGCGGATGAATGTTCAAGTGACGTCGCTGTGATAGACACTATTTCCGACGGCAACATCCCATGCTGAAACCCTCTTGCCGAAAAGTGACAACGCGTGCACAGTACAAGCCAGACCCTTGGAGGAGTGATAACATGATTAAAACGCACTGAGAGAACGCGGGCCTAGCTCCATCACACAGGTGGCCAACAGTTTTCTCATTAAAAAATTACGCAAACTATTCAAGATATAAGGGTGCTGCAGTTTTTCTGTGCACTGTTTATGAACGCTACTTCTCTTTCTTTATTGTGATTTCTCATACCTCTTGCCCCATTTGGATGGAGGGTAGGTTTTCAGCAGAACAACATCTCATTCTTAAATATAACAAATACTATTGAAAGATTAAAAGTTTACAGATGGTTTTAAAAACTATAACAAGGAATAATTTTGTTTGACATTTATATAAAAAATTAAGGCTGTTGTCTTTTTTTAACAAAAATCAAAGAACTAAAAGATAAAAACAAAAATATGTACATTTAAAGACACATTGGCAGGAAGGTGACATTCTACTACGAAACAGCACTGCGCTCCCACTTAAAAGCGAAGGAGCTGCATAGGGATAAAAGTATTTAGCGAGGAGAAACTGTGTTCTATAAGGTTTAGTGGTGTGGGTAGAAAAAGATAGGAGACTGTTAGGTAGGAAACTATGGAGATGGCAATAGGTGTTGGGGTAGATAGTGGGAAGACAGAAAGTGAGGACGAGTTTCATGTTTTGTTAGGGCAGAGATATCAAGAGGAAAGAATTGGGGAGAAATGGAGAGCCCTTATTTGGAGTGGGATAGATGGTGAAGAGCTACTATAATTGGTGGGAAGGGTAAATATCGGGGGTGGATCTCACTGTCTGGGAGCGGTAGTCGATTGAAGATGCGTTGCTATAGGATGCGGAGTGTGCGTAGGAAATGGATGATATATTTGTGTTGATGCGACGCCGTACTGGCATGTGTGATCAGAGGGGTAACAAAAACGTTGTGAAATTTGGTCTGCGGATGGTGAAGAGTCTGCAAACGTCTTCGATGTGGGTGGGAAGTGATGGGAATTTAATGAGATAGTAGAGGATGCACTTGGGGGTGGGGGAAGTAAACAGGTGCGGAAAGCGAGTTGGAGTGCACGACATTCAAGGATTTGGAGGGACTTGTAGAACTTTGGTAGAGCAAATATCCATGCAGCATTACCATAAGAGAGGATAAACAGAATCAAGGTTTTGTACTTGTGGAGGAAAGTGGAGCTGTCTAATCTCCAAAGTCGGCCAATTAATCGCTTATGAATAGGCCTACTATTATTTAACGCTGTAAGGCTTTTTCTTTATTGTTATTTCATGCTCCTCGCCCCATATGCGAGTGGTCTGTCACCGGTGCAGTAATTTGCTCTTCAGACAAGCAGACTAAAAAACTTATGATGAGAATAAGAAACAAAATTTGGGACTGTTTCTATTTTAAATTAAAAATCAAAGACAGTTAAAAAAACGTATACATTTTAAAAACACTGAAGCACTGCACTTAACTTACAAAGTGAAATACCTGCATTGAGTGAGAAGTATTGACAGAGAGGAGAGTATGTTTCGTAGGGTTGAGGGGTATGGGTAAAAATGGAAACTATGCAGATGATTGGCAGGAGTTGAGATACACGGTGGGAAATAGAGTCGGTGGGAAAGATGGGTAAGGAATAGCGTGTTGTGTGGGTAGGGTAGTGGTTATAAGAAGGAAGGGATGAGGATGGATAGAGAGGGAAAAGGAGAGAGAAGGCCTAATGTGGAGTGGGATAGGTGGTGGAGAATTATAGTTGGTAGGAGAATAAGTATCAGGGCAGGTCTCATTGTCTGGGAGTGCGTGTTGGTTGAAGTTGCATTGGGATAGGATATGAAGTTCACGTAGGTGTAGGGATGGAGGAATGTGTTTGTGAAGGTGCACCAGCATACTAGGGTTGATGATCAGAAGGGAGACAATGGGGTTATTGGAATCTAATTAATAAATAGTATAGGCGATGTGAGTGGTGAGGCATAGGAATTTCATGAGACGGTAGAGGATCCATGTCGGGAAAGGTAAACGGATGTGGTGGAAAGCAGGGCATTCGAGAATTTGGGGGGGGGGGGGGGGAGGGGACTTATAAAACTTCGGTGGGGCAGAGATCCATGCAACATTTGTGTAGCAGAGACTAGGTTGGATCAATCCTTTGTAGGTGTGCAAAATAGTGGAGGGGTTTATTCCCCAAGTTCGGCCAGTTTGTAGTTTTATGCTATTGGGGCTTTCCGTTGGATAGTTAGTTGCCAGTAGAGGTTCATTCGATGATATTTTATTGTGTTAGATAACTGTATAGGATGGTTGAGCGCTCTAGGTAAAGGGCACATGGCCCACTATAACTTCGAGAATACATGAAATGTATTCTCACTTGCGAATGTGGACAACTATCATCTGTACAGTGCAATGCCGACAATGAAAATTTGTGCCGCACCGGGACTCAAACCCGGATTTCCCGTTTATCGCTAGCGGTTGCTATCCGACCCAAACTTCCGTATGTAGTGAACCATGTGCCTACAACCTGCACTCGTAGGTCCATTATGTGTATTCCCGTATAGAGGAGACATTTTATTTGAGAGTCGCTTGCCCGGTGTCGGTGGATAAATACGATATTGCAGTGCATGTCCGAAAGAACACTGCATCGTAATTCGGAATATCAAAGGCACTGCAGTATCGTATATAACTTCGCGAAGTACGTCTTGAGGAGACGTAACTACCTCTAAAATTAGTGGCGACATTAATAACCGGTACAAGGTATGATAGAAACTCCCGTGTAAAACATCATCTCTACAGACGCAGCGTCTGCGCGTTGTGTGCTAAAGCGGGAGTTTGTGTCACAGCATCGTAGTGTCAACAGACGCCGGGAGAGATTGCAGGTAGAGCGTGACTCGGCGGCCGCGAGATGGCAGCACCGGCCGCTGCCGACCAAGTGTCTGCGTGAGAAGTAGGCCGCGCCGCGCGCGACAAGTGGGACGTAGACGCCGCCGCCGACGCCGCGTGGGCACGCGGCGTGCGTCGCGCCAGCGGCGGAATAAACAAGGCGGCCGCCCAGCACGTCGTAGGCAAAGCAAGCGGGAGGCGTCTCCGAATGTTGGTGTACCAGTTTGTACACGTATTTATGAGGTCAAGGGCGAAATTCGTCTGCCTCGTAATGAAAAATGTTTTCCACGGTGAAGATTAGTTTTCAATGTATTTTCTTTTTAGTTCAACACTATATCAAACGTCCTCCGATTTAGATTCCATCAGACAAGTGCGAAACGCAGTGGGCTCAAATCTGCACCTATGTCCACATAAATATTCGCAAGCCACTCGTGAACAATGCATAGTAGAGTAAAATCTACGAGGGTCAGTCAAAAAGTAATGCCTCCTATTTTTTTTTCTACGTTTAATTGTCAGGAAATTTAAATGCAATTACATAGGTTGAAAACCACAACATTGAGGACCATTTTGTCATTTTTCAATGTAATTTCCGCCCATCTCTACAGTTTTGGTCCATCTTTGAACAAGGGCATGTATCCCAGCACGGTAAAAATCACAGCTCTGCTTCCTAAGCCATTGACGCACGGATGTTTTGACGGCCTCCTCATCTTCAAAATGAATCCCACGATGAGCTTCTTTTAGTGGCCCGAACAGATGGAAGTCTGATGGTGCCAGGTCAGGGCTGTATGGGGGATGAGGCAAAACTTCCCATCCAATTTTGACAATCTCGTCAGAGGTGTGACGACTGGTGTGTGGTCTTGCATTGTCATGCAAAAGAAGAGCATCTGCCATTGATTTTGTTGGGCGAACTCGCTGAAGACGTGCTTTGAGTTTGTTGAGGGTTGTGACGTATTGAACAGAATTTATTGTGCATCCCTGCTCCAAAAAATCAACCAGAATCACACCCTCTGTATCCCAGAAAACTGTTGCCATAACTTTCCCTGCCGATCGCACAGTTTTGAATTTTTTCTTCCTCGGCGAGCTTGTGTGACGCCACTCCATTGACTGCCTCTTTGATTCGGGTTCAAAAAAATGCACCCATGTTTCGTCCCCGGTCACAATTTTTTTCAGCAACTCATCTCCCTCCAAACGGAAGCGCTGCAAGTGTTGGGAGGCTATTGTTTTCCTTGCCTCTTTATTCTGATCGGTTAACATTCTTGGAACCCACCGTGCACAAACTTTTGAGTACCCCAATTGTTTAATAATCGTGATCACACTGCCTTTACTAAGAGAAATAATGCGACACACTTCATCTGCAGTCACCCGACGGTCACCACGAATGATGTCATCAACTTGCTGAATGTTGTGTGGAGTCACTGCACTCACCGGCCTGCCGCTCCGCTTTTCGTCAGTCAACGGTGTTTGCCCTTCAGCTTCCTTACAACGACGAACCCATCGTCTAACAGTGCTGACATCCACTGTCACAACACCATACACCTTCTTCAGTCTTTCATGAATGCGTATGGGCGTTTCACCTTCTGCATTCAAGAATTCAATCACACAACGCTGTCTCAAACGAACATCGATGTCGGCCATCTTACAAACTTCTGCTGTGCTGACACCTGTTGACACAGAAAGTTACTACTGCAGTGGATTGCAGAAGAAGGTTTGAGGAATGGCGCCAAATTCAAATTTTTCACTTAACTTAAATTCTTTAAGTAGAAAAAAAATGGGAGGCATTACTTTTTGACCGACCCTCGTAACTACCGCAATCCGAGCCTCCCTTCAGTTCGAGTTGTATGTGGGATGACTAGTACATTAAAAGAAATCAAAAGAAAACCGTGGATGTAATCGAAAATACGTAAGGAAAGGAAGTGATCAGCGACCGAGATGCGGCCACATATATTGTTTACAATTCTGTCCGCTTCAGCAGCAATTGTTGTTTCACTCCCGCCAGTCATCCAGTGTCTGCTCAAAGTCAGTGCGGTGTGTATATATAGTCTTATTTTTATTGTTATTGCTATTTTTCGCCAATATAAGAACCGTTTCTTCAAAAGAGATGAGTAAATTTGTTTTTTGGAGACGAAAGTTTTAGCACTGAAAAGTTTGGACAGTGGTGAGACTAGAAACGGCAGGGGCAGAGTTTGGCGCAGGCAAAGTAACTGTAAATGGCGAGGAAACAGAACCACTCTAGAGCAGTGATATCCTACCAAAGTGTATTTTTCTTTTTCTAAAAAAAAGATCCATAAAGATTCATGGTTTGTAAAGCCTTGAAACAATCAGATTACGAAAAGACTTGTGAAACCCTTTTTTGTGGTTTACTGAAGCGGGCTAAAGGAGGTGCATATGTTGTCCGATGATTCGAGATAACGCACTTTTATTTCGAAAAGATTTAGAAGAAGGAGATGAAAGTAGTTTTTCTAGTTCTCGCTGGCTGGGTAGGTGGAGTGCACCACCTTGAAATCTGATAGTGATGGAACAGCGGCATTAGAATTAGCATCTGGCTACATGGAATAACAGAATGTGGCAACACCAGCTGAAGTTAGGCTTCTACGAAGATTGAGTGACTACGATCCTAAGAACAGACCTTCTTCACAAAAGAAAAAACTATTAATTCTTTTTTTTTCGAGAATAGAATACGTACAGCAGTAATGACTGTACAGCATTTTATGTAACATGTATGTGTTTACATTTCAATGTTTGTGTTTTTGCTAAAACATTATTCAAAAACAAAAAGTAATGTGTTAACTGATGAAAAAAATTGTTTACTGTAATAGTAGAGTGGTCATGAAGTTTTTAATACGTTCAGGCCGGCGTATACCACCAGTGGCTCACTCTAGACCCTCCCATCGGAAAGCGTGTGCCACCCGTGGCTCACCCACGATCCTACCAATTATGCTACCAGTAATACACTACCTTATGATGTATAACCTATCAGCCAGGCGCAGAGAACAGCTGTGAATACAGCTTTTTGTGGCCCTTCAATGAGAGCGTTAGTAATAGACGATGCCGTACAGAAGCTCATTAGAAGTGATAATAAGTGGAAGCCATGGGCGTCAATTTTGTTGAATAGGGTGCACTTTCGAGTTATTCCAACTTCAGTTCTCTCCATTTTTGCCAATGCCAAACCACTATTTTCTTCTTGAAAGTTTTTCTTCTTTGCTGTGCAGGACCCGTCGCATGCATTTATAATCTGGTGGTCCAGAAACCACTCATAGAATTCGCCTTTTATTGCGTTACTCTTTGAAAAATAATGTATAAGAAGGATCCATTTTGCCCGTCCCACATCATACGTTTTTAGTTCTTTTTATTTATTTATTTATTTATTTTATTTTATTTATTTATTTATTTATTTTTTTTTTTTTTTTTTGTCAGACTATTGGCTTCAACCTGCTACTTTTCGATTGCTGTTTCGTTTGCAGCGTGTAGGAGTGGACCGACGTCTCATACATAATACAAGATCAGAGCTCAAACTCTTCTAGACTCTTTCTACGAGGGTTGTCCAGAGAGTAATGCACTACATTATTTTCTTCAACAATTCTGTATTGAACACAACGAGAATTACACACACGAAAGAACGGTGTTTTATCTGCACACCCTATTTTTCCACGTAATCTGCATACCATTCTTGGCTTTTCTTCGGCACGAAACAATGGCGTTTATGCCCTGTCGGTGCCAATTCTTGTCCTGGTGGCGGAGCCAGTGCTCCACTGTGTGAATCACTTCCTCGTCGTCCTCAAAATGTCTTCCACGAACGGCATCCTTTAATGGCGCAAACAAGTGGAAGTCCGAGGCGCTAGGTCAGGGCTATGGGGTGGATGGGGTAATGCTGTCCAACCCTGTTTTGCGATGTGTTCATCAGTCCTCAGACTTGGGTGGGATCCAGCGTTGTCGTGTTGCAGCAAAACATCTCCTGGGTTGCTGCGGCGCCGAAGTCGACAGAATCGTGTCTTGAGTTTTGTTTATATGTTAACATATGCCTCTGAATTAATAGTACAGCCTCTTGGCATCATATCAATGAGAATCGCACCCTCACAGTCGCAGAACCCGGTTATCATGACCTTACCGGCGGAAGCAGTTGCTTTGAATTTTTTGTTATGTGGGGACTGGGAATGGCGCCATTCTATCGACTGTCGTTTTGTTTCGGGCTCAAAATGGTAAACCCAGGTTTCATCACCTGTCACAAAAAATGGTTCAAATGGCTCTGAGCACTATGGGACTTAACATCTATTGTCATCAGTCCCCTAGAACTTAGAACTGCTTAAACCTAACTAACCTAAGAACATCCCACAACACCCAGTCATCACGAGGCAGAGAAAATCCCTGACCCCGCCGGGAATCGAACCCGGGCGCGGGAAGCGAGAACGCTACCGCACGACCACGAGCTGCGGACATCACCTGTCACAATCCGCGACAAGAAGGCCTCCCTTCGGCTTCAAAACGTTGCAACAAATCAAGACAAATGCTTTTTCTGTACGTTTTGTGATCCACCGTTAGACCCCGCGGGACCCATCTTGCACACACTTTTGAATATCCAAGAGTGCGGATAATTTCATCCACAGATGCAGCGTCAACTGCCGAATCGTAATGAGTCTGTCCTCGCGAACGACATCAGCTCTCTGCAACATGTCACGTGTGACAGCCGTGGATGGTCTCCCCGACCGCTGCAAATCGTGAAGCTCCGTCGAACCGTCCTCTGATGACCTCAACCTCCGTGCCCAGCGACTGTACTTCCGTCGACAGCAGATGCTCCGTAGACTTTGCGCAAGCGTTTGCGAATATTCTCCATAGTTTCTTTCTCTGCAGTGAGAAATGCAATGACCGCACTTTGCTTGTAACGTGCATCACCTACAGACGGCATTTTGAAAATGTTCTGCACCTACGCTATCTGTCGAAAGTGACGGAAACTTGGTGCGCTCACTCAGGCGGCTTCAAATAACGTAACGTTTCGTATTCGTAGCATTGTTTTCGGCCGAGGAAAAAAATGCGGTGCATTACTTTCTGGGAAACCCTCGTAAAATGGTCTAGGCATTGCTGAATAATTCATCATCATTTACCTTTGCGCAGCATTCAACAACTGCCCCAGCCACGTTGCACAAAACTTTGTCTCGATTACTTCATGGTATAAAATGTGTTACATACTTTCGTCACGTACGTCTATTGCGTCAGATATTTTATACAACTTTAATTTCCGAATTTTCGATTTCACATCACGCAGTTTCCCAACGTTTCCATCTGTTGTTGTAATTTTTGGTTCATCACCAAGAAAATTAGATACACCTTTAAATTCAAGTGCCCATATTTTAATGGTTGAAAATGAAATTTTAATTGCTTGCAAACCCTTGGTAACTTTGCACAAATTTCCATTGGTATTAAACCATCCGAAACAAGGAATTTCTGACGTCACTGCATCCCAGTTTATTCATCTGACATAGACGTAGATGAAATGACTTCTTAAATAACAATATAACTGTATTCCGCGGATAAAGTGGTGGGTATTTTCTTTCGCAATTTGTACCAGCATATAAGAAAATTTCTTTCTTGCCAACCGCAGAAATGCACCAAACGGTGAAATTCTCTTGTCTGTGAGGGACAACTTTTTTTTCCCTAATAAATCTGTATTGGTACACTATACAGTGGTATGGGTTGGAAACACAGTAAATTGGGGCAACGGGGGCCATGGAGCATATGCAGAGCCCGAGTCACTGGCTTGTTTAGTTTTTCGGGAATCGCGTAACAGAAACGATGAAAACTATAAACAGCAGTAAAACTTGGAGAGCAGAGCGTATCCGAATTAGGGCTTTTCAAGAAACTATTTTCATAGATCTGTGTGCGGATTATTTCGGCTCCACTACCTAACACTCCTCTGGGGATCGTGCCCATAAAATAAGACTAATAACAGGTAGCGTTGCATTCTTCCTACTGCCCATATATGAATGAAACAGAAAGGAAATTTCCTGTGCTGCACCACAAAATCAACCCTCTGCCATGCATTTTGCAATACATGTATATATAGGCTACGACCATGTACAAAATGGTTAGGAGTATTTTTCTTGGCCTGTTTGCATTAGCGAATCATATTCTTATCGCACTGCTGGTGATCATGTACGTGATGCCAAGAACTTGTCGTAACGGCATTCTTATGCAATGACATTGAAATCATTTCGCCGAGTCAAGCAGCGGTCCCTTTGTGAGTGGAATAGTGGATTCATTTGGAGCCGCACAGAAGAGCGCGCTGGGAGAAACACGTGTTGGGTAGAAAGGAGGTTTTCGACGATTAGATTGGGGCAGGGAGGGGGGAAGAAAATGAGATAGCGTGCCTGAGTTGACGACCTTCCACGTCTGATACGTAACCTTCGTGCCACTTTTCATTGCTATTCTAGCAGCGCGTCAATGACCTAACGGTATTGGTAAACAGAATGGCAAACTTTTTAGTTGTTTGAGGCTCTCCCGATATAGGGGCAGTCTATATGTGAGAATATAAAACGCTGGGTCGGTTGGTGTCTGTACAACCGTTGCGATTTTTTGACAAAGCATCTGCTCGCAATGTTCAGATCAAGTATTGTCAGAAGGGCCCAGCAGGCATTAGCTGTCGCACTTCATTTCGTCCAGCTATGGGCTTACGCGAACAAACATTATCGTCTGATGACTACGAGCAGATGCTTCGTTGAAATTTTGTAAATCTTTGGCGATACCATTTTTTACTGTTTCGATATACATCATTAACTAACGCAGTTTCTGAAAACAGCCACAAGTCGCACTTTGTATTTTTATTTACCGGTTTCGCTCTTCAAATGAACAAAAGCATCATCAGAATATACACTGTAAAAGATACAAATTCAGATAATACGGAAAATTACATTGACCTTACGTAAAATACATATTCTGTTTCCAGTAAGGTGATTTACATTTAATGTTGGCTGACAGCATTAAAGACTGCCTTTAAAATTGGCTGACAGCTCTACAGATTAAACTGGCTGTACTACAGTACTTAAACTTACGTTTAAAGTACTTTTAGAGTACAGTAATAAATGATGACATTGCCAGCGCAGAAGATGAAACAGTACAACCAGTACTTGTGACGTCCACGGTTTAGTGTATACAAAAATAGTTTTCCGTATTACCTCAATATGTACCTTGTACAGTGTATATTTTGATGATGCTCTTGTTCATTTGAAGAGCGAAACCGTTAAATAAGAAATACAAAGTATGACTTGTCGCTGTTTTCAAAAACTCGGTTTCGACAGTCGCTTCCCCTGCAGGCAATGCCTGATCTTGCTAAATAACAAACGCGTTTGACTGAAAACTCCATTCTCAGAGACTAAATTCCCTTTTTTTTAATCAATATCCGAGTTCAGTTTTGCACCAGACTTCCTCGAAACACGATAGCTGGCTTTTTACTTATTCATTTTTTTATTTCTATTAACATAACATAACGATTTTGAGAACAAAGATAATTTTTCTTGATACCAATTAAAATTACGTTTGTTGTCGATTTTTCTTGGCGTATTAGATTCGTAGGATAAAAAAATAAAAAAAAACAGATATTATATTTCGAGAAACCGGAAGCAGACGCAGTTATCTAATTGGTGTTTGAGAATAGTCGTCTTAAATTCGTATTTACCATAATGTTTGCTCTGGGTTTCATCCGAAGCGTTAGCCTATTATCTACTATTGACAGCTGTGTTGTCTCGACAACTGGAAAGTGAAAACCTGAAGCATATACGCTGGTTAAAAACCTCTAAATTTAATCCCTTAGAAGCAAGTTTCTACAACGACACACCTCGGATACGGAAGACAGTTTATACTTATTACGCACACTGTAATTAATGTCAGAACTACGGTTCGACCATATAGACTACAATGTTGCTGAACAATGTATTTTTGTCACTCTTTCCGTTGTCAGCCGTAAAATACCCCGAATAGTGTGTGGTTTCCTCAACAATGCCACGACGGATCCTTATCCAACAGAACTGAGGCTTTGCCTTCAGTAATACGTAGATCAACGGTAGCTGGACTGTAAGCTTTAATTTTACATGGGCAGACTTTACAGCAGCTGCAAAATTTCAACACGGTTCTTCCGGGAGAGGGGGGGGGGGGGGAGGGCATGGTGACCTACTCTAAAATACTCCAACATGTCGGTAGCCGCTGGATGTTTTGATCGTCACGATGAACTGCTCAATAGTAGGCCAGTAGAACGTCTCCGTAACGGAAGGCCACGTCGCCGAAACGTTGATGTATTTTGGTCATGACGCAGTCACAGACGCACAAGAGTATTTAAGAGATGCATTAATTTCCCACCTTGGCCATATTTATTGACGACTGTCCATTTATTTGCTCTCGACGGACCGATTTCGGTTGCCCACTAGAAAATGGGTTACAGCTAGGTTTGAGTAAATGAATGCACCTTCCGTCAAAAAATAAGTCAAGGTAGAAAATTAATGTGTCTTTTAAAATGTTTTTGTCTGTGGATCCAAAACACCAACTATACATCTCTGACTGCCAAAGCCTATGTACGTACGGGAGTAAGATTCTTCGTAACACTACACGACACTGTGTCGCCATCCATTGTATATGTTCTGGCTCTTCCAGGTAAGCTAACGTCCAATGGGACGTTTCTCGGAGAAGTGGTGGTAATGGTAGCAGTTTTATATATCCGTAGAACTCTTTTACAAGGTTGCTGGACATGTCTTGGTATTACAGTTTAAGAACAACAAAAATAAAGTAATTCACGTATACAGACATTTACGGACTGGCAGGCTTAGAATGACAAGGATGGGACAGGTAGTTCCCCGTGACCTTGAAATAGGAACCGACCCGGCATTTACGTGAAATAAAGTAGCGAAACCACGGAAAACTGAATCAAATTGGCTGGATGAAGAATGGATTTTTCACCCTCTCGATGCAAGACCACTCTGTTACAAACGGTGCTACCACATTCGGTTTACCCCTAGTGTACAATACTGTTTTGTAAATATGTCATTTAGTAATGATAAAAGGCTAATGCTACACTTTCATTCATTTCTCACTCGCAGTCACTGCACACACAACACACACTATTCACACATTGTTTCATAATGAATAATTACATCATCAGAATAATAGAGCAATTCATTTCATGTAATAGAAAAAGGATCCCAAGTGACTTCAGCAAAGCACACCGCGGAGTGAGTTACAATGAAGAAGTGTAGGCACTGTGTAGGTACTGTAGGGACTCGTTCAACAATAAGGTTAAAGTAGACCTCGCAAAATTTGATGAATACATTGAGTTCCGTATCAAACGCTTACGTTTGAAGAACGGGATTTTCGCTCTGCAGCAGAGTGTGCGCTGATATGAAACTTCTTGGCAGATTAAAACTGTGTGCCGGACCGAGACTCGAACTCGGGAGCTTTGCCTTTCGCCGTACTGGCAGAATTGAAGCTGTGAGAACGGGTCGTGAATCGTGCTTGGGTAGCTCATATGGTAGAGCACTTGCCCGCAAAAGGCAAAGGTCCCGATTTCGAATCTCGGTCCGGCAACAGTCTTAATCTGCCAGGAAGTTTCACTTCCGCTTGAAGATTGGAACATAATGACGGTTCAAAACCAGTTGCTACGTTGTAATTCAAGACAAGATCAGATTGAAATCTCATCTCCGCAAACCAAATACAACAGAGAAAGCATATTGGCCTAAATGCGGACGTGGAAATGGTAATTTTTCACGTAAGTTGTTTTGCCCTGGACTACCCGAAGGTTCCTACTTTGAGCTTGGAAGTGAAGCAGTTGGCGATGTCAACCACGTCCTCTTTGCTTGTCTCTGTCAAGAACTTAAGTAGATGAGCAAATTAAAAGCCTCGTTAAGGAAAATGATCCTCTCCCTTTGTCCTCCAGTGCTCTTTCGTGGTAGCGAATCGACACTTTTTTCATTAAATTTGGGGCAACGATTAAGACAGCGCATCCTCTTTCGGGAGGAGGGGCATTAAAGTATTCGTTCGGTCTCCCTGGTATTATTAAACCGATTAGTGAAACAATTTTTGTGAAAATACATGCACACAGAAGATGGCAGTTTGGTTAAGGGACCGAATGTAAAGAAAGCTGATTGAACCAGTGCAGCGTTCGGCAGTGCCGCCAGCAGGCTTGCGGTATGCATCGTCTGAGCCGCTGGCGCGTTACCCCGCGTTTTCGAAAGTGCCTGCAGCTTCAAGTAACACAACCTCCGTCACCTACTGGCATTTAGAGTCCAGTGTGTCCAGATGGAGCGCGTCCCTTTCACCCTTAAAGCCAAGGAGAAGCTCCTCGTAAAAGATGTGGCCATCACCGCTTGGCCCCAAAGAATCACTCAGGGCGAGCCGTTTTCTCACGCCTTTACATCCAGAAATTACTTTCGCTCTGAGCCTTTGCCTTAACACAAATTACGTAGGTGCTTTGCAAAATCGAAGAGGACAGTGTCACCAAAACAGTTTTCCAGAATTCAAAGGGAATCAACTGTTCGACTATCTCGAAAAAGGAAGTCGAATTTTAAAAAAAGAGGGTATTCGCATAGAGAGAAGAAATTACACCTGAAGCAGTAGAGACATGCTTTTGGGAAGGAGCAGCAGAAGTTAACCGACCAGCAACTGAACTTACCAGAGACGTGTTAAGGGACGTGCAGTCAATGAGAGAACTATGGTACAAAATCAGAGGTAAATTCTGAGTATTATCCTATAGGCCGAGTGACTGTCGACATGGTGGCACGTCGTCCAATCAAAGAACGACTTGAAGCGTTGTTACACGAAGTGCTTTACAATCTGTGTCTCAGATACCCGCTTCACAGACACTGCAAATACCAGAAGCAGGCCGGGTAGATTTCGAAAATTAATCTATCAGTGGCACACTTTTCGCTTTCTTGCCAATGGACGAAGTGTATGTTGTGTCAGTAAAACTGAGAGAACGTACGGGACACATTCCTCGCGAAAATGGTGAACATGGTGGAACCAGTAACCCCCGTTTTCTTAAAGAATCGAACTCTAATTTGCAAAACAGCTTCATATGTTCAGATTACTTTACAAATGAGCTGACATTTATATATTTGATTTTAAGCAAGTAAGAGAGAAAAATTTAGAAAAAGTTTGAAATTATGTTTTAAGTTTGTTAGAAGTCGCTAAGTGCTCTCATTATGAAACCCTGGATGCCAGAATGATATTTTCACTCTGCAGCGGAGTGTGCGCTGATATGAAACTTCCTGGCAGATTAAAACTGTGTGCCCGACCGAGACTCGAACTCGGGACCTTTGCCTTTCGCGGGCAAGTGCTCTACCATCTGAGCTACCGAAGCACGACTCACGCCCGGTACTCACAGCTTTACTTCTGCCAGTATCTCGTCTCCTACCTTCCAAACTTTACACAAGTTCTCCTGCGAACCTTGCAGAACTAGCACTCCTGAAAGAAAGGATATAGCGGAGACATGGCTTAGCCACAGCCTGGGGGATGTTTCCAGAATGAGATTTTCACTCTGCAGCGGAGTGTGCGCTGATATGAAACTTCCTGGCAGATTAAAACTGTGTGCCCGACCGAGACTCGAACTCGGGACCTTTGCCTTTCGCGGGCAAGATACTGGCAGAAGTAAAGCTGTGAGTACCGGACGTGAGTCGTGCTTCGGTAGCTCAGATGGTAGAGCACTTGCCCGCGAAAGGCAAAGGCCCCGAGTTCGAGTCTCGGTCGGGCACACAGTTTTAATCTGCCAGGAAGTTTCAAACCCTGGATGATTGTAGTCTGGATAATTTGCGCTCCATTTTAAGAAAATGCTAGTTTTTCACGCATCTCAGTCTTTATGACGTCATATCTCCAGAACTTAATATGATACAACGATACAATTCCGGTACAGGTACATTCAGTGGTACGTGAGGATGCCGTCTACAAAATGTTTTGCGACTAGAATTAGTAGTAAAAAAGTAATAAATTAAAACGCCATGCCTGATGCAAGAACAGCAAAAATTTAGTAAGAGATAAATACTTTTCCTTTCATCATTTTGTGCGGGGTGTAAACGAGAGAAAGTTTCATAAACGTTTGAAACTGTGAGTAAAGTTTGCTGGAAGTCTCTAAGTGCGGTTATTCTCGAACACTGGGCGCATATATTTGGGATAATTTGCGCCTAGTGATCTACGATGCCTCAGGAACATACACGGTTCCTATATTACTTTTCCTACTGTGTTACACCTTTAATAAAAGATTATATCTCTTAATGAGTAGATTACAAGAGCGTTTTAAATTTTTAAATTCGGTCAGTTATTATTTGAAATATTAAAAATCAAATTTTGTTGACCTAGCCCCGGGAAACCGTTAGATAGGCAACCTGCAACTGAGAATTTCAACCATGAATTATGGATTCCAATTAGTCGGTTACTAATATAGATGTTGGCAGAATGGCTGGAGGGAGAGGGGGGGGAAGCTGGATTCACTTCGCAGTCTGCAAAGAAAAATGTATATCGGAGAAGGTTGTACTCGGAAGAAGACAGAATTACCTGATGGGTTTGTTAATCTCTTTTCTGCTTCCCCGCTCCGCCCCCCCCCCCCCCCCGCCCCCTTCCCCGTCCTCACTCAGATTTCTGTCCTACACATACGTTCATTCGAGCACACACACACACACACACACACACACCTGTTAAGACGTATTTCTTTTAATAATACATATTCAGATTATCGTGAGGCTGATGTGGCTTGTCATACGTGAGAAGAAAGTATGAAATCTGATGTCTATTTTTTTGTCAAACGCTCCGATTAAACTTTGGCTTTCGTGGTTTACCTACGAACTTTACGATTTCAGCTGCATATCGCGTATCCTGGTTGCCTATTGGCTAAATCTCACAGCATTAATATTTTAGTGCGTACAAGGTAAACTTTCGTGATGAAGCGGACGATAGTCTAATCTCCATTGAGCAGATCTACAAAATGCCTGCCTGTGTTAATTATTATGGAACATATGTTAATTTCTCGTTAGCATGGGAGAATGCTTGATCTCTATTATGCTGCAATGGTTCGCCGATTACTTCCAGCAAAACAGTTCCCAATACTGCGGGAGTATGTAATGTCATTCCAGACCACAACCACTGGAACAATTTCATTATTGTTGCTACATATGATCACCAGCGGCTGTTAACCTTGGACGTGAGGCTATCGGTTTACGTCCATCGGTCTAGCACATGTTGGCTCACGTTACATATTTTTTGTTTATTCTTGCCATATTACGTATTTTTGTGGATCCTCGCTTTACAGGTGAGAGGTTGACAAGGTAAGCGCAACGTCTGCTGTATTGCAGATGGCGCCTCCTTTCCTAGCCTTTATTTGCTATTTTCCTTCTCCAACAACATCGACACCACGCTCGCTCCCTTTCGCCAACATGATTAATATTTTCCTATTGCGCGATCAGGCAAGATAGAGCAGTCGAATCGTATGGAGCGGGGTTCAATTCCCCGTCTGCCCTCCCTCTTTCACACCTTCCGCGTTTTTTTCAGGGGAGTGCTCCCTTAAACAGGCCACATCGGCTTCTTTTCTTATACTTCTAAGTTCCTCCCTTAAACGGTGGACGTTTGACATTGAGCGAACGGACCACGACAAACCGCTTCCATTAACCCTTCGCCGCAAGAGTGATCAGGGAGGTCCTTTCACTGCTACAACACTCGTCAGCCACGAAGCTTATAAACGGATTGCAAATGGTTCAAATGGCTCTGCGAACTATGGGACCTAACATCTGAGGTCATCAGTCCCCTAGAACTTAGAACTACTTAAACCTAACTAACCTAAGGACAGCCGGCCGAAGTGGCCGTGCGGTTACAGGCGCTGCAGTCTGGAACCACAAGACCGCTACGGTCGCAGGTTCGAATCCTGCCTCGGGCATGGATGTTTGTGATGTCCTTAGGTTAGTTAGGTTTAACTAGTTCTAAGTTCTAGGGGACTAATGACCTCAGCAGTTGAGTCCCATAGTGCTCAGAGCCATTTTTAACCTAAGGACAACACACACATCCATGCCCGAGGCAGGATTCGAACCTGCGACCGTAGCGGTCGCGCGGTTCCAGACTGAAGCGCCTAGAACCGCTCGGCCACACTGGCCGGCTAAACGGATTGCAGTTATACTGACAACGTCTGCAGGGGCGTTCGACAACGAAGTGGTGGAATGCAATTTTTCACATCATTGCTCGTATGAATAAAGCTGGTTGCCTCGTGTCCGAGAGCGCGTTCGGAATCTAGGAGAGAGGCGCATCGTAGCCTTTCCAGAGAATTTCGCTGCAGACTGCCTTCGGTGCGTGTAGTGCGACGTGCGCCTGCAGATTATATTCCGTAAGGTAGTTAGTTTATTCGTGCACTGCTGTTTTTCTTTTCCGGTCCGATAACGCCGACATTTACAATGGCCAATTTAGTCCACGACTGTACACCGCCCAGCAGCGCATTCAAGCCGCCATGGAAGCTGTCTTAAGGGGATACGGAATCGGATTTTGGGTTAAAAAATCGAATTTTTTTTTATTGGCGTATTATATTCTGCCATGTTTCCTCTTTAAAATGACGTATCATACATAGCTCTACTACAATTATAACTATTTTATTTTTATATATTTGTGAGATCGGGTATTGCGCTTTAGTTATACACGTCTCTCGTGGCTGACCATGAACTTTTTGGCAGTACCTTTAAAGTGACATGAATTCAAATATCCCGGTTTCCAGCGACTATTTATACACTAGTTGCCCGAAAATGTTTCTCTCTGGTTTCCTCAAGTTACTCTTTGACTTTGTGGCGGGACTGTTTTGTAAACAGTGTGATATAAGAAAGTAGTTGTTGTTGAGTTATTTCGTATTTAGTGCTTCATTTTTCGCAGTGAAAATGCCTAGAGCTAAAGCAAAAGTATTTAAAAAGCGTGTGAACTGGCAAAAGAAAAGAAATAATGATTCATTAGCAAAGAAAAGCAGTTCATCATCATCACTGTTGGAAAATGTGAATCCACTTATTACTGATTTGCCGAACGAACTTACACCAAATGAAAACAGTGCTTCTCATAAAAAACTAAGAGATTTGGAAGAGAAATATAATTTACTTGATAGAGGGAATGAAGTTTTTGAACTCATTGATACGAATATATTGTGTGAAGCTCTTGAAAACAGTTTGTGCTGCAAAAAATGTCATGGAAACGTTTCTCTGAAAGTAGAATCCCATGTTGGCCTGGCTGCCCAGTTTAATTTAATATGCAGCGTTTGTAAATACAGCTGTAAGTTTCCAAGTTCGGTTTCAGTAACTGTAAATAATGGATACAAGAAAACTGAACTTTATAGTGTAAATATTAGGTTAGTTTATGGATTGCGAGCAATTGGTAAGGGCAAAGCAGCTGGTGATATGCTATGTGGTGTTCTAAATCTTCCAAGTGCACCTTCAAAGTTTGAAACTTACAATTATGTACTAGGATCTGCAGTTGAAGATGTAGCACAGAAGTCAATGCAGGTTGCTGTGGAAGAAGCAGTGGAAGAAAATGACGGCAGTCGTGACCTCACAGTGGGGTTTGATGGCACGTGGCAGAAAAGGGGCCACACCTCCAACAATGGTGTTGTAACAGCAACTAGTGTTGATACTGGCAAGGTTATTGATGTTGCAATAATGTCTAAATACTGTAGGTGCACAGGCAGGCTGAAAAATGAACACAGTGATGACTGTATTGCTAATTATTATGGTAGTAGTGGTGGCATGGAGGTTGCTGGGGTGAAGAAAATTTTTCATCGCTCTTCACAGTGGTATAATGTTCGCTATGTCAAATATCTGGGAGATGGTGACTCTAAAGCATTCAAAGAAGTTTTGGAAAGCAAACCATATGGGAACAGTGTAAATATAAGCAAACTTGAATGTATAGGACATGTGCAGAAGAGAATGGGTGCCAGGCTGAGAAGGTTAAAATCAGTTATGAAAGGGAAAAAACTAGATGATGGGAAAACCTTGGATGGCAGAGGAAGATTTACTGATTCCATAATAGACCACATTCAGAACTGCTATGGCCTTGCAATCAGGCAAAATACAGGCAATCTTGAAGAAATGAGGAGAGCTATATGGGCTTTATATTTCCACACCGCATCCACGGATGAGCATCCACAACATGGTTTGTGCCCCAAAGGTGAAAACAGCTGGTGTAAATACAATAGGGGACTAACAACAGGAGAGAAATACATTCACCACCACAGTCTACCATCAGCCATCATGGCAGAAATAAAGCCCATTTTCAGAGATCTGGCTGACAGAAGTCTTCTGATGAAATGTCTTCACGGAAAAACGCAGAACCCCAACGAGTGCTTGAATAGTGTGATATGGCATCGTCTCCCAAAAACAGTGTTTGTCGGAATTAATAAACTACATTTTGGTGTGTATGATGCTGTGGCAACCTTCAATCTTGGAAATATAACTAAATGCCAGGTCCTTCAAAAGTTGGGTATGTGTGTTGGTTCCCGTACGGTACGTGCTATGTTCTTTTTAGATCAGCACAGACTAAGGCATGCTGATAATATAATCAAGACATTAGTGAAAAAAGCAAGACAGGTGCAGAGGGGTGCCAAAAGAAGACTTGAAGATGATTATGAAGACTGTGAAGGGGGTATTAGCTACGGATCAGGAATGTTTTAATCTTCTTTCTCCGTTTCCCGTAAGTTTACTTTTTACTTCATCTAGGAACATTATCTCAGGTACTGGTCAACCTAGAAGTCTGAAATTTTTATGACGTAGTGACATAGGTCCCTATTACATACTGAAACAACGATTTTTTAATTACTTGATTTACAAAAGACTTAGGGGTGATAGTCTAGTAAAAAGCGATGGAAAAAATTTACTTAAAAATAAATGTACAATATCTCTGTAAGAAAATACTTTGACAATAAACTGTTGTTTCAGTATTGTTGTAACATATGAATGCACATACAGTAAAATTTTTACCTCTCTGTCTCCAGTAGTTTGTGAGAAAATGTTCCCTATAGTAGGCATATATTAACATTGCGGGGATAGGTGATTCCGTATCCCCTTAACAGCGACGTCAACCTTTCGATCAGAGCGCCAAAGATACGCAAGAAGAACACTGCTATGTAACCAATATAAATTTCATCTCATATGATGCCAGAAAGACGTACTTTGCTCTGTATATTTTTCAAAAATGGTTCAAATGGCTCTGAGCACTATGGGACTCAACTGCTGAGGTCATTAGTCCCCTAGAACTTAGAACTAGTTAAACCTAACTAACCTAAGGACATCACAAACATCCATGCCCGAGGCAGGATTCGAACCTGCGACCGTAGCGGTCTTGCGGTTCCAGACTGCAGCGCCTTTAACCGCACGGCCACTTCGGCCGGCGTATATTTTTCACAGATCAGATCGCTTTCAATGGACAGGCGTTAATCGATATTCTAGTGGTAGCCCCGTAAGTCAGATGACTATGTGCTAATAAAGCACTACAAAAGTTCAGAGGTCGATCACATGTTGGAAATACGTGCTACGTTTATTTCAGAAACCTAAAGTAGTCCCTCCACACTGGCAATGCTTTGAGCGTCTAAAAACTTCTCTACCACTGTTGATTAGTTCAAGAGCAAACCACCTCCAGTACGTTCCTTGTGGAGCACTGAGTTAATCGACACGACTTTTAAGAAGCTTTTACCTTCGAACAGATCATTTACGAACTATGGACTGTTGCCTGAATGCGGACAGATGCCGAAGACGTCTGAAGAAAAGTAGAGCAATATACGTGCTGAGCGTATAATTTAATTGTCCAACGCAACCGGCATCACACAAAACATAAAATCTATGCTGCCTGTAAGGCCTTGGAGCGTATGGGATATAACTCCAGAAGGAAATGCTTTGATTGTGGAACTTTTTTCAGTGAATGAACGATTATTTTCAGATAGTGAAATCTAGAGCGAAGTACAGTATCTTGGACTCTATAAAGTTAACACACTGGCCGACAACATTTTCTCGAATGGACGGAGGTTATTGCCGAAAAAAGCCTCAAGAGTACTGCTTTCCTTCATCACAAATTCCTAGCGTGAAGGCAAGAGTGAGGAACCTAATGTACTTCGAACATAGCTTACAATCTACACTAGACACTAAATCGACTATGTAAATAAAGATAGTACGAAATCACCAATCGTCTCGTAGAGTCATTATTGTGTGGTCAGAAGAAAACTCTACAGAACGCATGCGCTTTATTTATTTGAATTATAACAAAACATTATACTTCGCGCATAACAATTTGAATCAGAATCCTAAGAAGGCCCAAGTCTGCAGTTTCCATTTCCGCAATGAAGAGTCAGGGACAAAGCTTAACATCAGGCGGGGGGAGGTGCTCCTGGAACATGAACATGTTCATGGTTCATGTGGCTCTGAGCTCTATGGGACTGAACTTCTAAGGTCATCAGTCCCCTAGAACTACTTAAACCTATCTAACCTAAGGACATCACACACATCCATGCCCGAGGCAGGATTCGAACCTGCGACCTTAGCGGTCGCGCGGTTCCGGACTGAAGCGCCTAGAACCGCTCGGCCACCCCGGCCGACTGGAACATGAACCTCACCCCAAGTATCTGGAAGTCGGATTGAAACGTGCTCTTTCTTTCAAATAACACTCTAATGAATTAAAAGGGAACGTTAGCTCAAGAGGCTGCCTATTGACAAAACTAAGGGGTACAAGAGGGGGAGACCACCCTTCGGACTTAGAGATCACTGTTGTGGCAATTTTGTTTTGCAGTGGCAGAGCATGCATCGCCGGTGTGGGACGCGTCAGCTCACTCAAAGCAAGTAGATGTTGCCTCAGTGAGGCACAAAGAACTGTGTTTGAGACATACGCCTTTGACCACTATTTACCCCCTCGCCGGTATAGGACCAGCCCAGATTAGAAGTCGCTGCAGAAAGAGACAGGAAAGTGCAAACAGAATACCCAAGACATATATAACCATACGGTATTCACGCCACGCCTGAGATCGAGAACGATATTGCTCAAGAGAACTATCCGTTTTACAGTTGTACATGAGACCGGGAGCCTCGATCTATGGCAGGAGACGCAGGTCAATCCTATTTACGGACTGAAAGAACACCTACCTAGAGGTAGGGGGGGACCACACGCTCATATACTTGGACAACACTCAGTCCTCTAAAATTAGGAGTCTCCAATTGCAAAAACACAAAAAATGAGTGTATGTAGAGAATGACTCGTGCGATAGGGAAATCCAAGCAAATCATCGTCTACACATATGCACACTCTTGGACGAAGAAGTGAATTTGCAAGCCATAATTTTGCCGAAGGATAACGCTGTAAATGCTGCTTAATACTGCAGAGAGAAGATCTGCTGCACAATAACCACTGGAAGTAAAGTATTTTTCATCACTTTACAGTTGAGGTGTAAACATTGTTTCCATAAGGTTTCTTAACTTAATAATAAAGTCCATCTACTGTCCTTTGTAGCGGTTCTACCATGCCAGTGTACATTTAGAAACATACATTGTCAGAGCTTTAGATGTTATGTAAGGGCATTCTGGCGTGTTGATCTGGCAATGAAGATCCTAAATGTACACTAGTATAGTAAAACCGCTGTAATATCCAGTGGATAGATTTTCTTTACTAAGTTTTATATAAAGTTTAGTTGATAAACATTGTTGACGGTGGTGACTAAGATGCGATATCATTCAAGAGTAACGGTCTCAGAAAAGTTGGGAACCACTAGTCTAGAGAACAGACGTCATCACAGTCTCACATAGCTGCGTGTCCCTGACAGTCACAATGCTGCCCGCCTTCTTAACGCACGGGCAGAAAACAACGCCGAAGCGCAGCAGTGGTTGGTTACGCTCTGTTTACGTCCGTCTGCCGAAGAACAAGCTGCGGCCTCGTCAGTTATCAGAAGCTTCCAGAGCATCGCAAAGACTCCGCCAAGCACGACGTTACGCTCTGAAGACTATCGGAATGGCTGGCTGTCATTTTCCGAATGCTAATACTGCAAAGATTGGAGAAAATTATTTCGAGTTGAGACATGATATTGTCGTTCCAACATGTGCGCCGGCACGGTCTATAACGTTACTCGCTGACCTAATCTCTGCATAGTTGTCCCCTGCAATACCTCTAGCCCACATTTGAAACGACATCGCCAACTCACGCTACTACGGTGGCACTCGTCCCAGCGATACTGGTTCGAATTCCAGTTTCAGATACAAGTTTCGCCAGCAGGATTTGACCAGCAAGCGGAGGAGAGGCGGTTGAGCGAAGTTGCTTATCGTCAAGCCATGCGCCAGTCTACTGCGATAGGTCTTGAACCACTACTCAGTGTCTCGTGGCCTAAGAGTACGTGACAGTGCTGATATCAAAGAGTTTCAGATCAAAGGTTTCATTATTTCTTTTGGAGATGTGCAGGCAATATAACTTGACGTGTTCCACTCTCTTTCTACCTTTCATTTCTATAATCAGCTACAACGACAGGAACAAAACATTAAACTGCACTGACCCTCGTCTCAGTCATATACAAGACAATATTACACTTCATTCGCTTACTAGGACGAAGTGACAGGGAAAGTTCCACATCACCAATTGGTCTTCGTCACTTATGGTTACTATGGATTGCCAAGATCCAGCTATCAACAATAAACAGCAGACTGAAAAAAACATCTTTGGGATGATGAGAGCTCTTTGAACACAGTAGAGGTCATCACATTTCACGGTATAGTAGTTTTATTTGCCTAACACAAAATGCAGTAGCATGGTTATCAAAAACATGTCCGAAACTTTTCCTTATCATAAATGGAACAGGTGACAAGTACTTGTAATGATTACAATAGCTCGTGTGTCACATTCCATTGTGGAGAGCCGTTTACCTCTAAGCGATTCAAAACTTAATTTGTATTACATGATTTCCATCTTTCAGTCTGTGTTTAGCTGAAATGACTGTGTGGGGTACTCAAGTGCACAAAAACGCTTTATTTAAAGGTTTGTTTCGACATGGATTTACTACACGTTTTAAGTGAATAATAACGAAGTGTAGACTAAATATGGAAAACAGAAGAGGTTTTTACTTATCTCTGAAGGGCGGAGAAACTGCTGACTTCATTGGTAATTGTTCTTCGTGTCAAATATATGGCACACATCACCTCGATGCGTGCTGAAAACGAAATTTCAATCCTATACACACATTTTTAATTTCAATTTCTTTCATGAAACATGTTGTTTGCGTCTTTTTGATAATTTCCTTAGACTGTGTCCTAGAATATCAGCTCAAGTAATTGTTGTTCTGAATATTTTAGTGTAAAACGTCCATCATAACAAGATACGACAATGGGAGAAATTATACAGTCAGTGGAAGGCACACATATACATTCTCGTGTAATTATTACACTGGGATTAATTCCCATTCCGCAGTCCTATCCGCGACAGGACAGAAAATGAGGAAAGTCACACTTTTCATAAAGTACCGTCCGCCACACACCGCAAGGTGGCTTGCTTAGTATAGATGTGTAGACGAAGTAAAGCTGTTAGAACGGGCGTCGAGTCGTACCTCGATAACATCTACATCTACATCCATACTCCGTAAGCCACCTGACGGTGTGTGGCGGAGGGTACCTTGAGTACCTCTATCGGTTCTCCCTTCTATTCTAGTCTCGTATTGTTCGTGGAAAGAAGGATTGTCGGTATGCTTCTGTGCGGGCTCTAATCTCTCGGTCGGTAGAGCATTAGCCCACGAAAGGCAACGGTTTCAGATTCGAGGCCCCGTTCGGCACATAGGTTTGATCTGCCAGAAATGTTAAAAGCAACACACGCTCCGCTGCGGAATGACAGTTCATTCTGGACTACGTTTCTTCGTTGGTTGTGTATTATGCACGCCTACACTTAAGACCAGAATTAAGGCACTATGTTTATTGGCTTTGAGAAAGCGGACGACTCTCCAGATGTGAAAGAGCTCCAGGAAGCACCTCTTGCGAAGAACACGCAATCCACAGATATTTACTGCTCAGTGACTACCGTTGTGGGAAGTCGCAAGGCACAGAAAAAGGTAGTTGCGTCAGGTGTCGAGTCCCGCCAGTAGCGAAGAAACAGTGTGATGGCAGGCAGCTAAGTGGCACGCGTAACTGTACCCGCTAAACAGGGGCGCAGCAATGCGCGCGCGCGCGCGCGCCGGCACCCAGGGCGCGTGCCCGAGGTGCTAGCTGCTTGTCACGCGCGGGCCCGGCGCCTACCCGCCGTGTCACCGGCCTAACCCACAGACACAAAAGCCGGCAAGGTCGCGCGCTCCTGACCCACACCTGTTGCTCCCGCCACCTGTCCTGTACTTACGAGTTTTATAGGCTCGTCCGTTCAGCGCCGACCCCACTCATGGGCTTCCCAAGAGACGGGCAGTGAGCGTCGTCCTTCAGCTACCTGCTAGGACGGCGTTCGTCTGCTCGTCGCATTCCCCCTTGCGTGCTTCGGACACAGGAAGACAAGGCCCTATGAATAATAGTGCGGGGCAATAAGTTGGGAATGTGAGTCTCACGAAAGGCAAGCCATAGATAAGTCCGTGCAGTCGCACTATCCTCTGTGTCCTCGGTGGCTCAGATGGATGCCGGCACGGCTGCTCAGAGTGTTCGGTCAGAGAGTTGGTTGGCCTCTTTAATAAAAAAAAATTTTTTTGGAAGGATCAACAAACGAACTTTAACGGATGTCATGTGACGTCCGCAACGACCAAACCCAACGATCAACAACAACAAAAAAAGATGGATAGAGCGTCTGCCATGTAAGCAGGAGATCCCGGGTTCGAGTTCCGGTTGGGGCACACATTTTCAAATGTCCCCGTTGACTTATATCAACGCCCGTATGCAGCTAGGGGTATTCATTTAATTGTAATTTCACTATGTATTTAGGTGAAAACTGCACTTGTTTGTTTGTGAATGGAATGTTGTACAGTTTTCTCCCAGTGAGTGGATTACATCACGGAAGAACGAGTCTACTAGACCTATGAAATGCACATACATGGCTGCCATAGCATCTTCATTGCATTCGAAACGTTTGTTCCGAATTTCGCGAAGGGCGCTACGGATCAAATTGATGGAAAGGGCAACGATGAATTTTCTGACAGCGGAAATGGCTTACACATTACTCGATAGGGGAATCAAGATATCAGAAATCAGTTCAACATATTTAATCTGCATGAAGAAATAGTGGAATACAGAAACAAATGGAAAAAGTGCAGAACTAGAATCCAAGAAAACATAGCACCAAAGTCTCTGCTGAAGTACAAGCGAAAAAAGGAATAAAGAAGATGGGGGAAGTATAATACTTGAGGGCAGAACAAAGAAGGGTTGGTTCCATTCTTGATATTGATGATGATGATGAACCTTGTGGACACTCCTAATTGAGGACAATACACTGAGTGGTTATGATTACAGTGCAGCTACTCACAGAGGTCCAGTGTGGGCTATAATTATCATAAGGAACCGAAACTTGATAGATATTCTAATGCGTTAAGGCGGAACCGATACATGCTCAAAAAAAAAAAATTAGTTACAATTTTTGGCCATCAGGTGCAAATTTGACGCTGTACAGCAACTTGTTGATGTTTCCGGTGGTCCTGTTGAACAAATTGTGAAAGCAGCTCTTAGTAATAAAAACAACATTATCTTTTTATCACTTGACTGATCTTTTCTGACCACGTCCCATTCCTAATCCATTAAATATGGAAACATTTCTTTACGCCTTTCTTGGCCAAATTGGTACTAATGTTTTTCGAGCGTAAATAGGTTCTGCGTTAACGCATTAGAATACCTACCAAGTTTTGCTGCCATACGATAATCACAGCGCACTCTGGACCTCTGTGAGTAGCTACACTTTAATTACAATTAACTGGTAATAATAAACAGCATTATTCAGCAGTACCTCCGGGATTTCTGGAGGAGACTGCGCGAAAACTACAAGACATAATGACTCATGTCAGTCTCCAAGTCTTTAACTCACATTACAGGCGCTCAACATGAGCACCTTTTGCACGCGTCAAGCGTGCAGTTCATTGAAGCCATTGACACTAATTCTCCGTAAAGGCACGACCAGCAGCCCGCTTTGGAAGTCTGTTCGTTGGGTTGCCTATCTGCAGGCACGAAGTAATTCGGTGCAACAATATGGAGTGGGTGACTTGTCTACATGCTCTGACACGCCTGCCCCTAGTATGCTTTCTACAGATAATTCAAGCCGCGTATTACGAACCGAAACTTGGAGAGATTCTCTATCCATTAATACGGGTCATTTGTTTGTATGTCTTGTAGTTTTCGAACAGTCGTCTGCTAAGCCACAGAGTTACTTATGAATAACGCTACAATTCACAATCCAAGTCTTTTCTCACACATACCGGGTGCAAGACGTGTAAGTCCAGATATTTGTGTATGTTATACCTTAACACCTACACACATCAGTGTGTTGGTTGTTTTTTCTCTGCGTCAAACAGTCTCATAATCACATAATTTACTATCTAATTTTTTCTGCACAGTGCACCACTAAGTGGACTACGTCTGCAGTATAGATTACCCGTTTTGCGTCCATGCGTCCACACTTCAACATCTGATGTGCTGTGTAGGCGAAAAATAAGCGTTAATGGCTACTTGGAAGTACTAATCAAGCTAAACACAAACTACTCGTAATAGCTATAATTATTCATCTGAAAATGAGCTAAATATCTGCTCAGCCCACATGATTCGAGTCACTTTCGCTGATCATCGTTTAACATTTTGGAAGGTAGTCAGTAAGAACAGCCCATTTTTATCCAGCAAAAACTGGCCATAGCTTTGTCGGCATAAAAAAAGCTACTTCTATATTTTCGTACACGCCGACCAGCGACCACTCACTGTTCTTATTACAGAGCGTAAAATCTGTTCAGTTCTTTTTTAAACGGTCCATACTTTGCCAAGTAATTCGTTTTCGTATTTGCTTTGATCAGTGTTCAGAGAAGTGGAAGCAACCTTAGGCAAAGCATTCTCGCAGTTAATTCTTTGCATAAAATGTGCAGCGATCAGTCTTCATCATTCCCAAGATGTCAGCCATTTCACATGCCTTTGACTGCAGCTTGTCCAGCATTATAACGTGAATTTTTTCGGTGTTTCCAGTTTTGAGACATCCCTTATATGGATAAGTTCCAAAAGATATCCTTACAAATGTTGACGAACTTTGCACGTAAATCCACTTACGATAACCGATCCAAAACAAGTACTTCATGTGCATTCGGTGCAAACTTCTACTGTTAGGCATTCATAACGTTCAGGTACAAGTATGTCTCAAGAACCAGTCAGGAATATTTCCAGCAGTACTTGAAATCTGAGATTTTGTCTCTGCTCAGGGCTTAAGTGAAATAGAAATGGAAAAATATAGAAATAAATCTTTCGTAATTTACTTATTTGCAATGTTTGTGTAGGACCTCGAACAATAGGTATGAAGAATATCACATGTTGTAAGAGTGGTCCTCAGGTAACTGCACACAACAGCTGGGCGCAGAAGCAATACTTAACGGCTCGAATCCCAAACAGGGATTTTTCAGCTTGTTCAGCGGTTTTTTGTTTTTCTGTTTAGGATAATACTAATAAAGGGCCATAACACGCTACTTTAATCTGTAGCAGGAAATTCAGTATAAAATGCGATCAACGGGAAATCAAAATGATGGTACAGCAGAATCCTGTTAAAATATTCGAAGCATTTGTTTGTTTGAATGCGACACTGTCAGAGCGTGAGCTTCGTGACAATTTTTTGTCTTTTCCTGGCTACTGTTCTGGAGAGAAGGCTGCGGTAATTTCTTCTTTCCGTGACTGAATGACTGGGGGAGACGGTGAAAACATATTTCAACTGTCATGTTACGATGAAGTAACTAGTCATTTCTGTGCTTCATCTGAATATCCTAAGCACTCTCCCAAGCTTGTGATACGCAGTGCTGACTGAACTGCCCACATCTGCTTTGTAACTACAAAGGCGAAGCAGCTATTTGCTGCATCGCTACCCACGCTCTTGTAGTCAGCAGAATCGTTGCATGGCCATCTACGTCAAACGCGCGTGAAGCAGAAACACGTGAACCCGCTAGGTGGGACAATACGTCATGAAACTCAGCAGACCGTATTCCAGACTTGACAGCCAACTGGTGCGAGTGAAGAAACAGCTGCCCTAACTCCGCCATATTTACTGAGCAGTCGCTTTGCTCTTAACGAATGAACCTATAAGACGGTTTGTGACGTTCCTACTATAGTTTGAATCGCAAGGCTACGCGAAACCAAGAAGTGATATAGAGGCTAATCTACTTAATCCTCCGTTACCATCGTTATAACAGGTTGAAATACATTAAAAGTAGAATAACTGACTTTGTGCTGTCGTTTCACCAAATGGCTCTGAGTACTGTGGGACTTAACAGCTGAGGTCATCAGTCCCCTAGAACTTAGAACTACTTAAAACTAACTAACCTAAGGACGTCACACACATCCATGCCCGACGCAGCATTCGAACCTGCGACCGTGAGCGGTCGCGCGGTTCCAGACTGAAGCGCCTAGAACCACTCGGTCATAGCGGCCGGCTATCGCTTCACTGTTTCAATTTTTGACTGTCATGGTTGACGACGCATTCGATTTGTGACTCAGATGATGAATGACCATTGTGCTACCATATTCATCCCCGCAGTTCATCGAAGATGATGAGAACGGTAGACTATCGCCTACGATGTTTTCCCATGCTCACGTTAGTTGTAGTTGTCAGCATCTCTGGTAGCCGCGTATGTTACACCAAAACACATTCCACATAAAGTCCTACGGCGAAATCTCTGTCTTGTGCGTCGGGCTTCGAGTACGGTACATCAGTGAATGTCGGGTTTCTTTGCCCGATGCTGTCAGAGAGTGGAATTGCAAGACAGAGAACTAGATATCAAAAAATTGGAACTATGTATAAATATTTTGTCTAAACATATATACAGTCCAGACACGCTGGCTCACAAGCAAGTCATCGAACTAGAGATTAAAAAATTGAACTATGAATAAATATTTTGTCTAAACATATATACAGTCGAGACACGCTCGCTCACAAGCAAGTAAGTCCACAACCAACAACGTGCCTCTAAAACAGCTATTCTGTTGGAATATTGCAAATTGTCGATGAAACGGGCAGGTCGGTGTTGTCAAAAGTGCGGCTAAGTTGTCATGCACGCCATTCTCGTTTTTCATTTTGATCAAAGTTCTTTAGTGCTATTTCTTGAAGATACTGAAGAGGAGTCAGCAGGAGCAATACAACAGTGGGAATTACACTTATTCAGATAAAAGTACTTCATATATAGAGAAACGTTAGGAAACACAAATCAGTGCTAGACATCGTATTAGACGCTTCTTGGCCAGCAACGCTTACGGCTGCCGGACGCGTTCAGCGACGTTGTGTACGCCAAGAGAAACTCAGGTGTCACAACTATGATCTTGTTTTCCCGATCCCTACGGAAGCGATAAATATGGGGTTCTAGTGTATTCCAAAATTCCTCAGTAATTTTTCCGTTCGCAGAACCTTATCAACGCGTCATTGCAAGCAATTTATGACGATCAGTTGTCGCTTGCCAGTCGGGGCACTATCCATGATTTTTGAGAACAGCAAAAGTTCCTTTCGCCAGCATTTCTCTGGAAGAATGAACAGGTGAATAGCGATGAAGCTCTGGGGTGTTAAGTTTCTCTAGATCAGGTACACTAGAGGAAGCAATGTATATCCTTCAAGACTATGGAATTATAAGTTTTCGGTAAGAGGAGTAAATGGTAACCAACCAGGAACTGCAGCCAGCATACAGACGCCCAAAAACACACAACAGAGACTTTTGGTGTCATTGATGCTTTCGGTAACTCACCTGACTAAATTTAACAATGTTTTGTAATTCCAACAGTACAGAAATACCTGTAGGTCTCCCTGTAGCAATATACATTTCTTTAGATATGAATATAACACGCCCACGGTGACATATTGTTAGACCATGCTTGTTCTTTGCATTTAAATTAATGAGCCTTCCCGCAACAATAAGTTTTTTATATACAGGGTGTCCCAGCTATCTTGTCCACCCAGAATATCTCTGGAACAATAACAGCTATTGGAAAACGACTTCACCGGTATCAATGTACGGCTGGGGCCCATGAATGTACATATTTGGAAACATTCTAAAACGAAAGCATATGTTTTTTATCACAAACTTATGTTTTTCTAAATGGACCTCCTATATTTTTTCTTCAGCAATCCGCAGCTTGACAAAGCACATACACAATGGCGTTGATAGCATCGCAATATTCCCATTACATCCCGAGATATTAAGACGCGAAGTTGACGCTTGAAACACCCGACATGCGCTGCTAGCGCACGTCCTGAGACTCAGGCGTGAACCCCATGCTGCCCGTAATCGCGATGTGATTGACATGCGTAATCACACTTCCATACTTATCAAGAGGTCCGAAACGAATAATACGGTCTGCTGCCATCAACTCTCATAAGCACATAATGGTTTCCCTCTTGCACGTTTTACGTATCTACGTACACAATATGAACCTGTTCTCTTGGACACCGTACCTCTGAACCGGAGAATGGTCATGTGGTATCAGCATGACGGATGCCCTGCACGTAACGCCTTACGAGCACGACGACTTCTGAACCGTAAGTTCCGTGGTAGGTGGATTGGACGAGGTGGCATTCGCCATCGCCATACTGGTGTATCACCCGGCGTGATGGTATGGGGTGCCATTGGTTACACGTCTCGGTCACCTCTTGTTCGCATTGACGGCACTTTGAACAGTGGACGTTACATTTCAGATGTGTTACGACCCTTGGCTCTACCCTTCATTCGATCCCTGCGAAACCCTACATTTCAGCAGGATAATGCACGACCGCATGTTGCAGGTCCTGTACGGGCCTTTTTGGATACAGAAAATGTTCGACTGCTGCCCTGGCCAGCACATTCTCCAGATCTCTCACCAACTGAAAACGTCTGGTCAATGGTGTCCGAGCAACTGGCTCGTCACAATACGCCAGTCACTACTCTTGATGAACTGTGGTATCGTGTTGAAGCTGCATGGGAAGCTTTACCTGTGCACGCCATCCAAGCTCTGTTTGATTCAATGCCCAAGCGTATGAAGGCCGTTATTATGGCCAGAGGTGGTTGTTCTGGGTACTGATTTCTCAGGATCTATGCACCCAAATTGCGTGAAAATGTAATCACATGTCAGTTCTAGTATAATATATTTGTCCAATGAATACCCGTTTATCATCTCCAGTTCATCTTGGTGTAGCAATTTTAATATCCAGTAATGTATTATACCAACCTCTGGCAAGTGAATTGTGTGAAATGATGAGTTGTGGGAAGAGGTCTCTACCGTGTAGCTGGTTCGTCATCACAATGCCGCGGTGGTGTGAAACCGGATGGTGCGGCTTTCCGAATACTCGACACGCGCCGGATGCTTTCTCTGCCTGTCAGCAGAAACGAGGGCGGCGCGACGTATTCGGATCTCGTGCGGCACCGAGCCACGCACAGTCTGAAGGAAACTGGCTGTGCTTCCCTAGGCGGTCGCAGGGGAGGGAAATACAGCCACGGGCAAAACTCGAGGACGAAAATAATTGCGCATGACGTGTAACTGCCAAGTAACATAGGTCGATGGAACTTGTACCATGCACAGAAAGAACTGCTTCGGTATAAAACAGAAGGTGACTGAAAGAAATACGCAATGAGACGAACAGAAATGACTCTTTTATTCAACGACAGTAGTTACGATGAAGCCACTGCGATTTCTGATGGCCCCCTGGACATAACAGAAGGCGGGACGTGATTCGTAATAGGGTGTTTGATCACCACGGACAACAGTGCGTGCTCTGCTACTTGCTCCCATGCTGGCCATAAGGCTGGAAGGAGTTCTTGTGGTGGGGTGTTCCTTTTCTCCACCAACACGGCTGACAAATGCTGAACGGTCCTTGGTACGTGTGGACGTGCTGTATACGTCTCCCCAACAGGTCCCACAAGTACTCGATGTAAGTCGGGGAAACGGGCGAGCGACTCCCATCGCCGAATATCATCTCGTTCCAAGAGCTGCTCCATCCGCGTAGTTCGATGTGGTCGCAGATTGTCATCCATAAAACCGGAATCACGGCCAAAACCACCCTTGAAAAGATGCGCATGGGGAAGGAGTACAGTGTAGTAACGTTGACCGTGCATACCGTACTCACAGATTTGGAGGTAGGTACGCCCTTGCAACATTATGCCTCCCGTATCGTAACACCTGAACCACAAAAACGACTATGTTCGACAATTTTCCCGAGTATTTTAGGTATTTCTACTACTCACCATATGGCGGTACGCCCAGAAACACTACTCAAACTGAATCTGTTCTCATCCGTGTAGAGGACGCGACCCTACGCCTCGCTGGTCCAGTCTCTTTGCTCTTGGCGCAATTGCTAATGCTGCCGCCGATGTGCGGAAGTCAGTGGAACAGAACGTGTTTTCCGTCGCGCTGAGAGACCACACCTATGCAGGCGCTGTGGCGCTGCCGAGCGTGAGATGGTGTGCTTTGCAGTCCTATTAAATGAGGATGCAATTACACTCGCTGTTTGACGGGGATCCATTCTTGCCTGTTGCACAATGTAACGGCCATATGCTGCTGCAGCTGACCGCGGTTGTCCTCCTCATCCTCCCGCAGCAGTGCCTGTGGTTCGGAACCCTCCCCACGGACGTGAAACTGTGTTATGAGCATCGCCGAACTCCTGGGATGCACTCGCCACACGTCGTCCTCCTTCCAGTTTCCCGTTGTTTCTTCCCTGTCTGAGGTCATCCAAAGGTTGTCTCGGGACCATGCTGCAATGAAGAACACCACCAAAGAGCATCGTAACTTCTCGTTGATTGACACACACTCTTTCCCTTTCCTTCAACTGCTTCGTGCGGCAGTTACACTGATCTCAAACCATGTAAACTCCAACTTTCTGAGCACGACTAGGAGACCTCTGGCAACATGCTCCCGCACTTTCATTCATTTCCACCTAGTAGTTAATATGTTTTGTTACTTTTCCTATCTCGTTATTAAATTCTGCAGAGCGGTGTGCATATAAACAGAAAACGTCAGAGCAATCGGAGTTTCGGACTTTGACGCAACATTTCGAGGACTACCTCCGTCCTCAGAGTCAGGAATTAAAATAGTTAGTGTATGTCCCCTTAAACATGCCGCACCCCTACCGTCATTGCCAAATGACATCAACGTGTACTTAATGGATCTAGCGGCCTATTAACGTCACCTGTCAGTGGCAACAGGGCTACGGCGTGCATCAAAAGGCATGCACACCATCGGCAGAAGTCAGTTTTCCTCCTAACGGTAAAGATGATACAGAGAACCTAGACGCTTCTATCGGAGGTGGTCACCGTCAAACCTTCCGTGGACATGTATACTAGAATTTTCCAGATGATACGTTTACAAATGTTAGCATGCAGAGTATTGTAAAATTTGACGCCTTGCACAGCCTTCCGTGATAAAGAGCATTATAGACAGGCAGCTTTCAGTAAGCAGCGAAGAGGAAAAAATTACTTTCCTGGTCCTGCTGTATAAATTATCGTCGCATTCAACTATGGCAATCCAGGTACCACAGAAAACTGAATTGCTGGACGCGGGATAGACTCTCGGTCCTCGCGAACACGGTTACAGCGCTGTGAGAGCCTGTGCTCGAGGGGAGTTATACGAGAAGGTCGTAAAGCTACGTTCGGGAGCGTCAAAATCATGAAATCGTAAACATACTGAAAACACTGGAAAGAGAAGGTACTAGTTAACACAGTGCGGACGGATCCTGAGTTATTCGTGTTTTGCTATCCATCCGTTACGGGCGGATCTCGAGACATCTCTTGTTTCCTACACGCTGCTTGTAGATGCCATCTGCTCTGATATATTTCAACTGCTTCGTCTCTTTAGGTGTTTTCACCGGTACATAATGTATCAAATTTTAGTGCTTTATTCTCTTTCTATTTATTAGCATTTTACTAGGTTTTTTTAAAATTTCAAACACTTGCTATTTTCGTCTTAAAGTTCCTTCTATTTTTAGAGATAGTCCTATTCAGAAAACGGAAAGAAATGAACATATGTGAAATACTTTCGGAGGTTTCTGAAGAAGATTATTCAGATGCTCCTAGTGAGTATGAAGATCCAGATAACTGTGCGAACGAATGTTTTTATGCTTCTGGAGATGATTCCAGTGGTACTGACAACCTTAGACCTGTAAAGAAGCGAATATGGCAGTGTTCTTACTTGATTCCGACAGTAACGATGAAGATGATTCTGTTCTTGTGGATGGTTCGCTTTGTCATAACGATAACTCTCTCTGGCGCCGTCTCAAATGCGCTGACGTGTATTCCTTATTAAAGTCGTTCGAGACGGAGCATTTGCTCATTTGTACAAGAATGAGGGAAAGGAGGCGCCGGCGACCTGTTTGGAAGAAATCATTCCTGTAGTTGCCTGAAGTAATTCAGAGAAATCACGGAGAAACTAAACTGGTGTAGTCAAACTGGTTCTAAAGTTTACTCTTCTCGGAAACTTGTGGAATTCCTGAAGCACTGCGCTAGCCCGTTCGGTCTGATAACTGTGGTTGGGGAAATTTGATGAAATGAATACGACGCAATGATATTTTTCAGTCGGAAATACGAGAGCAAACTGCAAGGAAAGAGCCAGGTCTCTAGTCAGTCGTTCCTGCGTCGTTCATAACGGCATGAGTCTTACACGTACAAGAAATACTGACGGCAGTAGCTGATTTGGGGTCGTAGCGCTACTAAAAAGTGCTTGAAGGCGACATGGCAGACGAAGAATCTATGTTACTAAACGACTAACCCTGTCCGTGGTTTGTAGTGCAAGGCTGCATCTCTTTCGGCTTCCAGGGGCAACGCAAATCTGTTTTTCAGTATTTGAAATCATTATTTACGTAATTTAACAACTTAAGAGGCTATCACAATTTACTCATTACGAGGTATAATCGTACGTCACAGGTTTCACAGAATTACAATTAAAAACTGTGTGATGTCTACAGACAGTGTTAATTCAGGGAGCTCAAATTATCCAGACTGTATTATTCTGTATTCGAGAATAGAGCTCTTAGCAGCTTCCAACAAGGTTTACGCATAATTTAAAACCTTTATAAAACTTTTTCTCGCTAACACACCCCACGGAACGATGAAAGCAGAAAGGTTTATCGGTAACTACATTTTTGCTGTTCATGCAGTAAAACTTGAGCGCTAGGCAGACGTTTTAGTTTGTTACTTCTTTACTACTAACTCTATCCGCAACTCATTTTGCAGACAGTATCCACTTATACCATTGAATGTACCTGCAAAATTATATCATCGCATGACACATAATTCAGCAAATACGACGTCATGAACACTGAGATGCCAGAAAACCAATTTTTACTTAAAATGAAGCGCAATGTGCCCAGATTGTACTCATCCAGTGTTTGAGGATGGGAGCACTTGTTGTGGTTCCCAACGGACTTTAAACATAATTTCAAACTTTATCCAAACTTTCCCTCGTAAAGTGCACATATCTATGCTTCAGTGATCATTTAAATTGTAGCTACCTTGGACACTGAGATCAGTACATGTAGATATTAATGTGAAATTTCAGTTAATTCTTATGTTTTGACAAATTCCAATTTTGTACTTGTAAAGTAAAACACCTGATGTAACCGCATGAGTTGTGTTATCTTTGTTGATCTAACATAATACGGATAACATTTTAAGCTAGCCTTCAAACATCTAACATTAGGTCGTAATGGGGCAGTATTCTTCGGTTCCGTGGACTTTCCGGCCATAGCGTTTCCGAACCTTGCACCTTGGTATTCCCGACCAGAGGTTTCTCTACTGTTGCGGCTCCCTTTGACAGTCCCAAAAGCCACGGCTAAAATATTTGTGGTTGGAAACGCTACGTTGACATCGCGAGTGGCAAAGTCGACGACACTTATTTTTTAACACAGAAAGACTACAGGAATTTGAAATTGCGTTCAGAAGGAGGGGAGGGGTAAGCGGGTGGGGAGTGGAAACCTGCTTAATCTCTTTTCGGCTTTCTAGGAATAAAGGAAATAAACTTCGGGTACGAGCCTGCGACTATTGGAATATTTTGTGAATAAAACAGTTTAGATCGCTTCATATCTGTATCTTTATTTGTAAGTCGTTTTGGCAGGAACGTTCATCTTCGTAAAATTTTTTGAACCATGTTGATACTTGACGCCTAATTAGGCATGGGTTTTATTGATACTGACACTGAAGCTTATTTTATAAGTTCAAATCTCGGGTGAGTGAACTTGCTAAAATTTATTAATTTTTTAAATTTTCATCTTTTTTAGCTCGATATTGCTGGCTATTTTTATGTTCCTCTAATCTTAGTTACAGATATGATGACGGGAGTAGGCGAAACTACGTTATAAATAAAGAAATGTGTCAAGCGATGTAGACAGTTTAGATGCGTCACATTAGTGCCTGTAGCCATGATCTACCTAAGTGAGGTTTACTATAAAAGTGTCGAACTTGGAGAGGTGTAACTGAAGCCAGTAAAATTGGAAACTTGGCATGTGGTGTTTCTGTCTGACTTCTCAACTATATACCAATTGAGGAACTACTTGGTCGAGGACTATCAGCACCGATCACGATAACTGACAACGGCCGGGAGAGCGATGTGCTGACCACATGCCCCTCTATACCCGCATCCGGAGACACATAATGGTTGAGAATGACACGGCAGCCGGTCGGTACCGTTGGGCTTTCAAGACCACTTCGGACTGTGTTTGTTTGATTGTTTGTTTCTCACATATCCTGTTTGGACTTCATGGAGGTCTGTGGAGTAAGTTGTTAGGAGGCAGAGGTCGTGACTTATTAACTTAACGGTTTACGTTTTCCAGTCTTGTGGTCGGGTCTCGGAATCTTTCTTGATGCAGTCAGATAGTTACAGTGCATTTATCATTAGCTTTGCACCAGTGACAAGTTAAAGTCTGCCTGACGGCTAAAAGTGATGTTGGCGACCCTGATTTAGACTGGTGTCAATAATATAGCAGTGCAAAAATTTTGGTATGGGCCTGACAATAAATAATCTTCGGTGCAATACGTCGCCCAGTTTGTCTCACCCGCTGCACGTGCTAAGAGTACGTGGATTCTGGGCGCGAGTGAGGTTTTGCACGCTGCCACATATCTCCTGGGCGAGACGAAAGGATGTTTCACTAGGTGTGAATGGCAATGTCATTCTGTTAGACAAACAACAGCTAACGCCGAGCGAGCTTTGTGGAGGCTGGTAATACAGCCTAGAGGTTACGGTCGATTCCCCCTCAAATGCAGTCGCGAGCAGCTGGTCACATATGGGTGAAGAAAGAAGAGACGCATTTCTCCGTAATTTGCACCGCAGGCGCGGCGGCCCCTTGAGGTGGCACGGTCGAAGGATGCGGAGCAACTCATTGTGTAGCGGAGTCACGGCCGCCCTGGCACTCAAGACGTACACGTTGTCTCCTCTCTCGCCTCGGTGAAACACCCTCCAGCGGACGTCGGCCCCGCCGGCAGGCACTCGTCTCGTTTAACTGTCTTGTGAGCGAAGCGTTACAATCTCCGAAATGTCCATTACGAGGCGAGTAGTGATCACCGACGTGGTTTCATTCACCCGCAGCTCTGTCAAGTGCAGTCGTTGTGATGGAGATTGTGGTAGTGGAGTACTTACGCACAGGACTGAGACTCTGCTTATGCCGTATTGCCATCGATATGTAAAATTGCTTATGTATAATGAGCGATTAAAAAGTTCCCGTTTGAGTGTGCTGCTGCAGCTTATGTGCAACATAGGGAGACTCGGTTGCGGATATATAAGTACCGACACGTAGGCAAGTGATTAGTGCAGTATTCGTGTAAAATGTGGAAACGTGAACTATGCCGACGTTATTACCAAATGCATCCAAACAGGACGAACATGCTGGTATTATTTTCTAGGCTGGCGGAGGACAAACACCGGTAGCCATCAATCGGAGGATGAAGAATGCGTATGGGACAGCACGTCTGTCGAAAACCACCGTTTTGGAATGGTGCGCGCAAGGGGTGCTGCTGCTTCATGATGGCGCACGTCCCGGTGTTGCAAATGTCGTAATGCGGAAATGACAACAGCTCAAGTGGCAGACACTCGAGCACCAGCCCTATAGTCCTCATCTCTCCTCAAGCGATTATCACGCCTCGATCCTTTTAAAAAAAAGTCTCGAATGATCGACGATTCCTGTCGGACAAGGATGTGCAGCAGGCATTTGCGGACTTCACGCAGCAGGGCACAATGTTTTACCAAACGGGTATCTTCAGACTAGTGCGTCGCATCGGTGGGATGATTGCCTCAATGCTCACGGTGATTTTGACTCATTGACTTGCCGATTCTGCACTGCACGGCCTTCGAACGGAAATTTTTTGATCGCCCCTTATATTGCCTACGATTTTCTTTCATACAAAGAGATACATTTAGGATAATAGGCGGAAATTTTGCTATCTTTTCGGGCACCAATTTGAGCATAAAATCTAATGTATCAGTATAGGAAGAATATTATAACAGCAAATAAAATATGGGCGTTGCTGCGACAACCCGAACCTGCCATTATTACAGTGCATCATTACATGCTTTTGTCTCAGAGAAGAGTAAATTCGGCGCACACTCAAGGCTGTGCGGTCATTTAAATACGGCCCCCCTGGGGAGGAACAGCCAGGTGTCACATTACACTACGGAAGGGTTATTGTCCAGGCCCCCAAGCCAACCGCTAGTCAGAAGAGAGCACAGTATTCAGAGATACCCGCCAACTGAGAGGCATCAGATAACGCAAGTCAGTTCTGTGCCGCCTTCTCTTCGTCATTCAAGTGTCTACCAGAGGATTCCTCTGTGAAATAGTCCAATATTTGTTCTCCAAGTACCTTTTGTTCAGACTCTTGTTTTTCCTTGTTCAAATTCCTACCCCACCAACTTCCGCCAACTTTGAAATATTGCTGCAAGGAGGCCTTTTTCACTTAGCCACTAGCTGAGCGAGCCTCACGTTTCTGCCATCTGGCGTCCAGATTGCTCGCTGGACGCGACAAAAGCTTCTAATTCCGTAGTCTTGAAGGATATACATTGCATCCTCTAGTGTACCTGATCTAGAGATACTTAACATCCCAGAGCTTCATCGCTATTCACCTGTTCATTCTTCCAGAGAAATGCTGGCGAAAGGAATTGTTGTTGTTCTCAGATTCGTGGTTAGTGCCCCAACTGGCAAGCGACAACTGAGCGTCACAAAGTGTTTGGAAGGATGCGTTGATAACGTTCTGCGTACGGACAATTTACTGAGGAATTTAGGAATACATTAGTACCCCCTGCTTATCGCTTCCGTAGGTATCGGAAAAACAAGATTATAGTTGTGAGACCTGAGTTTCTATTGGCGTACACAACGTCCAAATAACATACGGACTGTAGCCGAAGGACGACTTCAACAGCCGCCGGTATTTCGACAGGTGCACATCCTATCGTTTTCAAGGTAAAACGGCAACAAGTAAGCACTCTGCAAGTGAATTTAAAACCTCGGTTTCCCTTTTTTTTAATTTTTTTTTTTTACTTGCTTATTCAATCTCAACTGCTTTCGTAATAACGTTATCCCAGTAGCTAGAAGTGCATGCCAGAATCTCCGTGTTATATTCCATAGGATGACTGGTGCCAAGACACAGTACATTGGTCCCCCACAGTTCTGAGAGTCTGACCAATGTCTGCAGTCAATGATCGGTTCAGTTGGACCAGAGGACCCGATCCATTCCATGTAAACACAGCCCACTCCATTATGGAGCCATCACTAGCTTGCATAGTGCCTTGTTGACATTTTGGATCAATGGCTTCGTGGGGTCTGCGCCACACTCAGACCCTACCATCAGCTCTTCCCAACTGAAATCGGGACTCTCTGATCAGGTCACGGTTTTCCAGTCGTTTAGTATCCAACCGGTATGGTCACAACCCCAGGACAGGCGCTGCAGACGATGTCGTTCTGTTCGCAAAGGCACTCGCTTCGATCGTCTGCTGCCATAGTCCATTAACGCCACATTTCCCCACACCGTCCTAACGGATACGCTTGTCGTACGTCCGACATTTATTTCTGTAGCTACTTCATGGAGTGTTGCTTGTCTGTCAGCACTGACAACTCTGCAGAAACGCCGTTGCCCTCGGTCGTTAAGTGAAGGCCGTCGGCCACAGCGTTGTCTGTGGTGAGACGCAATGCCCGAAATCTGGTATTGTCGGTGTTTGGCATTCCGCACTGAGTCAGTTAATTCCTGTGGTGTGGCCATGTTCACTTCGGACACCTTTTCACATGAACCACCTGAGTGCAAATGACAGCTCCACCAGTGCGCTGCTCTTTTACATCTTGTGTACGCGATACTCCAGCCATCCATAGGCTATGTGTGCATATCGCTGTCCCGTGACGTTTGTCATCTCATTGTATGTAGGTCCTATTTTAACTCATTAGGCTTTGTTGAGCAAACAAAGGAGAAGAGCGGAATGACGAAACAAATACAGGAACAACCGAACTTCGAATTATAGTTTGTTTACGAGCGGTCAGAGATTTTATGTTTTATCGGCTTCCTAATATTCACGGTATATTCATGAAATGGTCGTACGGGAAAATCCCCACTTCGTCGCAACCTCGGAGATGTTGTGTCCCATCGCTCGTGCGCCGACTATAAGACCGCGTTAAAACTCACTTAAATCTTGATAATCTGCCACTGTAGCAGCAGTAACCGATCTAACAACTGTGCCAGACACCTGTTGTCCTATATAGGCGTTGCCAACCGCAGCGCCGTATTCTTCCTGTTTACATATCTCTGTATTTGAATACCCGTGCCTATACCAGTTTCTTTGGAGCTTCAGCGTACATCCAATACGTAAGTTCGGCCTACAACCAAGAGCGTAACAACACCAGTGTAGGTGTGCTACGGCTGCTGACCAATCGTCGCTTTTGTATTTGTTTATAGCATGTTTATTGTTACGATGTACGAAGTATAGCTGTGTAGGCGGCACCTGTATTAATCAAGCGCACATAACCCAACTCACACATGTTCGGGAGCAGTTTTTTTTTATGGGACTTAACTTCTGAGGTCATCAGTCCCCTAGAACTTAGAACTACTTAAACCTAACTAACCTAAGGACATCACACACATCCATGCCCAAGGCAGGATTCGAACCTGCGACCGTAGCGGTCAAGCGGTTCCAGACTGAAGCGCCTAGAAGCGCTCGGTCACCCCGGCCGGCGGTAGCAGTTATTTCTTCATGATGATACTTGACCGAAGCGACAGTCATGAAAGACTATCCCTTCAGTTTATTGAGTGTACCAAAACGCATATGATTTCTTAAAATCATCGAAGATTTTTTCCAGTGGTCGGACAACTGCTTAGTTCTATCGAGAAATTTGATTCATCGAGGTTGAAATTAGCAAGAGTCGACTGTATCTCTCTTTGAGCGTTTTTTTTTTTTTTTTTTTTTTTTTTTGAGCAACGCGTATTTTCCATCCAACCGTCCCTCACTGTTAAAATGGGCCTCGTAGCATGACGGACTAATCGTCCAGTTGAGGAAAGACAGCGAGCGCGCAGAAGAGGCCGGCAGCGTGGGTCAACGGCCGCCGAGAAGCCTTCGCGCCACGCCACCCTGTCGTGCGTGGTGTGCGGGGCTGGGGGCCGCTTTCGCCGGTGTGACACGACGCACGCCGCCGGATGCGGTGACCCTGGTTGCCCGCGGCCGATCCGCGGGGAAAGTGGCGCTCCGCGGAAGGAAGGCGAGGCGAGGCGAGGCGAGAGGAAGAAGCTAGCGGCGACTCCCCCGCCCAGCCGCGACTACCGCCCACCTACATCCGCAGCGCACGAGGGACAGTTCCGTGCGGCCCGTGCATTTCCCTCGTACCCCATTCAAGAACAGAGAGCGGTGAAAAAAATCCAAATAATTTCCTTTCCTGTGAAGTACTTTCACGACAGTTATTTGAAAGATTCGCGCCATACCGATGTCACGGCGAGATAGACATCCCCCCCCCCTGACGGCGTGGACACACAACGGGTGGAAAAACCGAAAATACGATTTGACAATATCCGGGAAGTGTATGTGAGTTCACCTACCCTTCGTGTTGGTATCTTTTGCCTGCCAGAAGTAGCCCTCCGCTGGCAACTGAACACATGCTTTTGTCACAATGTCATTTCGTCCAAGCAGCATCATGAAGAAATGACTGCTACCGAACAGGCATCACTTGGGTTAAGTGTCAACAGTGCGCTTGATTAATACAGCTGCCCCCTACACAGCTATAGTTCGTTCGTCGTAATAATAAACCTGCTGTAAACAAATACAAACGCGATGGTTGGTCGGCAGCCATAGCACACGTACACTGGTGTTTTTACGCTCTTGGCTGTAGGCCCAACTTATGTATTAGATATATTATTACTTTCATTGTAAACGAAACTTTTATTCTAATGTATTAACAGACATAAACGTTGAAAAAGAAACTTCCTGGCAGATTAAAACTGTGTGCCGGACCGAGACTCGAACTCGGGACCTTTGCAGTTCGCGGGCAAGTGCTGGCAGAAGTAAAGCTGTGACGACGGGGCGTGACTCGTACTTGGGTAGCTCAGTTGATAGGAGCGCCGTGGTCCCGTGGTTAGCGTGAGCAGCTGCGGGACGAGAGGTCCTTAGTTCAAGTCTTCCCTCGAGTGAAAAGTTTACGCCGGCACGGTAGCTCAGCGTGTTCAGTCAGAGGGTTAGCTGTCCTCTGTAATAAAAAAAACTGAGTTAATCGATTAACAACGAACTTAAACGGATGTCTTACGACGTACGCCCCGAGCAGATGCGCCGAACAAAAGAGAACAAATTGAGATTTAACAAAACAAAAAAAAGTTGCTAGAGCACTTGCCCGCGAAAGGCAAAGGTCCCGAGTTCGAGTCCCGGTCTGGCACACAGTTTTAATCTGCCAGGAAGTTTCATATCAGCGCACACTCCGCTGTAGAGTGAAAATTTCATTCTAGCCATAAGCCTTTTTCTTAATCATACTGTGGCTATATATTATTTATTTAAAAAATCGGGTACACTCGCATTCTCTGTAAACGCCAGTTTTGCTCTGATTGTCGCGCTGTTAAATACGTAGAATGAAAATGACAGTCGCTGTTACCTGTTTCGTAGCAGAACACGCGTGCGGAACACCGTTAAATTGGCGAGAAACAAATCTCTCTTAATGTTCTTCACAAGATTACAGAGAAAATCGGCTTTGAAGTTTTTAGGTAAATTGTATTTACTTAATATAAAGCATTAATCGGTAGCGATGGGGACAAGTCCTAGAGAATTCTGTGGTTCGCTGGTTCGAACCTCGCTGAAGCTTTTCTTTTTCTCCATTAAGTCCGAATAAAATGGTTCAAATGGCTCTGAGCACTACGGGACTTAACAGCTGAGGTCATCAGTCCCCTGGAACTTAGAACTACTTAAACCTAACTAACCTAAGGACATCAAACACATCCATGCCCGAGGCAGGATTCAAACCTGCGACCGTAGCAGTCGCGCGGTTCCGGACTGAAGCGCCTAGAACCGCTCGGCCACCGCGGCCGGCTAAGTTCGAATACCTAAATCATTTAAATATGAATTTCGCCAAATATAGTACACTATGCTTGTTAACACAGGCTTACTCATCGACTTTAAGAAAAATGCACGTTTCTAATTACTTATTGCACGCAAAATTCCGGGTTTCATTGTAAATATAAGTTCCTAACTATCGATATTTTACGAAAGATTGTTAATAAAGATTGTTTAAGTTAAGAAAACATTACACATTTAAATTTTTGGGAGAAGAGTGAAAAATCAAATACTACTCTTTATTTGTACTACGTCCATTGTTTTGTACCACAGATGTGGTCTCAACAAGAGCCAGAGAGATAAGCGTTGCAGAAACATGAAAAACAATCATTTTTCACTGCATCGAGCACGTTATACAAATGCTGTAGTTTTACAGTTGCCACCGTACCATTGCAATCTGAACCAAATAGAATTGTCCTGAAGCCAAGTTAAGGGATTTGTCGCTAGGAATAACAAGACATTTCAGATACCAGACGTACTGGAACGAATCTTCGTCACAGGTCACTACCGAATACGGTCAAAATGCAGAACAGCTCTCCAGAGGAAAAAAAATGTTGTATGTGGCTGGCTTCGTGGATTCTGTAGCTGACCGCCTAGTTACGGTACTGGTCGGATTCGGACATGGAATGCGACTGACTACAAGTAATACCTTCAGGGGCTTCAATTATTTAACTATATGATGAAATTCCTGCTACACACTTTTATGTCACACATAGCTCAGGCACAAGAATTACCCTTTGCTTAAATTGGGGATTTTCATCACACTTGTTTTTAATTATAATACTACGTTAGCTAAGAAGGAGAATAAATTACGTTTTCCGTCCGGTCAACTAAGAAGCGTATTGCTGGAGTTTTGTAGTATATTATTTCATTCTGTTTAAAAATTAAATGACATTTGAAACTATATTGTTTCTCTGTTCGTCACTTTTCACGTTTTAACTGCACCTGTTCACATCACTGAAGGTTGGTTAGACCAACTGGCTGGCCAGTGCTGTCCACATAAAATGCGCCGTGAAGCTGTTGCCCCTATCATCGCTGAGCAGAAGCGCGCGCAACGCACAGCGTAAAACGTATCCTTATTATCGTACTAAATCCAATGAGATTCCAGAAAATGCGAAAGAATACACAGTGTAGTATTTACATAAAAAACGAAGTCTTTCGCGACGGCACTTATATCTAAAAATTCTCAGTTTTATTGCCGCGTCAATTCGGGATACAATCTCGAAGTTTCGACGATAGCCTCCGTTGTCATCGTCATCGTCAGTTGCTTCTGACGATGACGATGGAGGCTATCGTCGAAAGCTCGAGATTTTATCCCGATCTGACGCGGCGAGAAAACCGAGAATGTTTTACGTATTTACATCAAGTTTATTCTTTCGATGAATGCAGTATACTGTCTGATAATTATCCTGAATTATGAGATTGCGTACAGTCACTTCCAAAGAGAGCTATCACATGGAATTCTTGGTGGTACTGGAAATGGACGTTGCGGAAATACCCGTAAGAGAAATATTTCTATGGGGCATGTCATAGTTACGTTCATAGACGCAAATGCAGAGTCACATGTCATTTTCTGACAGGAGAGCACCCGGCGGAACCACTCCAACTCCTGGGATACATACATAGTTATGTTCCCTAATATGCTTCAAATCTTAACAGATCTATTACGCTAAAGATATTTTTTTCGCCAGTCAATTCGTTCAACTCATTTCCTAGTTACAGGCTAATTGGACTTTCTTCTGCTGACAGTTGGTTTCGTAACGGGATGCGCTCGTCTCTCGGCATATGATAACTTCCTACTGTGTGCTGCTTGACGGCCCAATACAAAAAATTGTAAATTTGTTTTTGGTCAACCCATTGCAGACCGGATTTATCCTGCGACGAAAGATTGCAGTGCTGTACGAAGAAAGAAGGATTAGTGATTAAGGCCCCGTCAGTATCGAGATTGCTAGAGATGAACCAATAGCTCAGTAGGAGAAGCTGGAGAAAGGAACAGATGGTGAACTTTATCTAAACAAGTCATCACAGTGCAGTCCCGAATTACTAGGTCACGGAGTAAAACGCTGGCTATCAAAAGTCGACCATGCAACCGGCGAGTCAGATTTAAGTTTACGGACTAGTCTCTAAATATTAAAGTGGCAGCTGCTGGGCCATGATTTCGATGGTCCGAGTTGCAGATTCGGCTCCAAGTCACATAATGCCTTCCAGAAAAGAAATCGCTTCATAGACTGGATAGTAACTTCAAAATCTATGACGCAAATGTAAAGAAAATCTTTGTACATCCATAACTCAGTTCTACATCTAAGTCAGTTCAATCAACTAACACACAACTTACAACTGAGTACTAGTAGTTATTTATATGAGAATGCGGACTTTCTCGGTGAATCTCGATGATAAAATCTTCTCGGGTTAACAGCAGAGTCAATGCTTTGTTCTCCAGCAGCGTTTCAGCAAGTTTCTTACTTGCTATCTTCAGGCGAAATACGTTGTTCTCCAGCAACGCTTCAGCAAGTTTCTTACTTGCAATCCTCAGGTTTCGCTTGCTGAAACGTTACTGGAGAACAACGCATGTCGCCTGAAGATGGCAAGTAAGAAACTTGCTGAAACCCTGCTAGAGAAAAATGCATTGACTCAGCTGTCGACCCAAGAAGATTTTATCATCATAGTAGCTGGCTGTTTGTAAGGAAGGAAGATTTGGATTTAACGTAGCACCAGTTCCGATAGCAGAAGAATGGGGAAGGAAACTGGACGTGTACTTTAAAAAGAAACCATTCCAATTTGGAGAACGACGTAAACTCCAAATCCAGATGGCTGGACAGAGATTTGAACTGCCGTCTTCCTGAATGCGAGTCCAGCGACGAACAACTGCGTCACCCCGCTCAGTGGAATTTATTAGACAGCGATCTCTAGATAGGATAAAATGACCACTGCGTCACCCCGATCGGTAGAGTTCTTCAGACTGCGATCTCAGTACGGGAAAAACATTGGTTCATCATAAGTTGCACAATAGGGCAATACGAGGAAAGAAGTATGCCGTTAAGACACCGGTAATATAATCAGCGATGGGAACACTAGCACTTTCACTACTTCCTCGTAACCACTACGAATCATCAAGGTATGTGAAATGCAAATGGCGACGAGTCTTTACTGTTTCATTGGGGCTGACGCACGCGGTGAAAGTAAAGTATGAGTCACAATTTGGCCGTCGCTGGAAGCAGAAAGCACCGCTAGACGTTTCTGGCGCATCCTGTCCTTTCCTTTCTCGGAAGTCAGGATGTCCATGCGAAAGAAAGCAGCTACTTGCGAACAAAGATATAACGAGGTCTTCCTTACACGTTCCGAATGATAGCAGCAACTAACTATACTGATCCAGTTTTTTGTAGTCCAGTAATTCAACACAGTAGCGTACCGTATTTCTCTGGGAAATCGACGTCTAGGACAAGAAAGAAAACATTGTTATTACACGACTAAAAACTCTTGAGGCCTTATAAAAAGCTGGTTTTATGGCACAATTAAATCGTATTTTGCGTGAAAATCTATTAAAAGTAATGCGCTGTGCATCCACGTGACAAAATTCAATTTGTTCGGTTTGAATATTTTGACATGGCATATCGTCAATAATACAGGTACATACTATAGCGCCAAAAAAACTGGTGTAGGCATGCGTATTCAAATACAGAGAGATGTAAACAGATAGAATACGGCGCTGCGGTCGGCAACGCCTATATAAGACAAGTGTTCGGAGCAGTTGTTAGATCGGTTACTGCTGCCACAATGGCAGGTTATTAAGATTTAAGTGAGTTTCAACGTGGTGTTATAGCAGGCGCACGAGCAATGGGACACAGCATCTCCGAGGTAGCGATGAAGTGGGGATTTTCCAGTATGACCATTTTACGAGAGTACCGTGAATATTAGGAATCCGGTAACACATCAAATCTCTGATATCGCTGTGGCCAGAAAAAAGATCCTGCAAGAACGGGACCAACGGCGACTGAGAAGAATCATTCACCATGACAGAAGTGCAACACTCCCGCAAATTCCTGCAGATTTCAATGTTGGGCCATCAACAAGTGTCAGCATCCTAACCATTCAACGAAACATCATCGATATGGGCTTTTGGAGCTACAGGCCCGCTCGTATACCCTTGATGACTGCGTGACGCAACGCTTTACACCTCGTTTGGGCCCATCAACACCGACATTGGCCTGTTGTTGAATGCAAACATGGACGAGTATGGGCATGGAAACAATCTCATGCATCCATGATCACTGCATGTCAGCAAGGGACTGTTCAAACTGCTGGAGGCTCTCTGATGATGTTGGGCATGTGTAGTTGGAGTTATCTGGGACCCCTGATAGGTCTAGATATGACTCTAACAGGTGACAAGTACGTAAGCATCCTGTCTGATAACCTGCATCCATTCACGCCCATTGTGCATTCTGACAGACTTGGGCAATTCCAGCACATAATGTGACAACCCACACAGCCCAGAATTGCAACAGTTTGGCTCCAGGAACACTATTCTGAGTCTAAACACTTTTTTTAGCCACCAAACTCCCTAGAAATGAACATTATTGAGCATATCTGGGATGGCTTGTAACGTGCTGTTCTGGACAGCTATGCAGGATTCATGGTGCCAGTTTTGTCCAGCACTTCTGTGTGCATAGGAGGGGGGGGGGGGGGGTACATGAAATTACCAGGCGTACCAGTTTCTTTGGTTCTTCAGTGTATAAACAAATACAAAATATATTTACACATTTGAAAGAGTTCTTCTGGGAATATTGACAGTGCTTAGTTGAAGGACTTATGGTCTTCTGTGTCTTATTATGGAGTCACTTAACAGCAAAAGCCCAGCATATTTGTTGGCATATGATATTTTGGTCTGACTGGTTAAGGGCTGACATCTTATACCACTTGTCCAAGATATTCACTATGTTTATAATGTAGGCCAAAGCAATGAATTAAAATGTGTACCAGCATCAGGATTTGAACATGGGCCTCCTTCTTATAAGGAAGACACGTTAGCCATTATGCCACACTGGAGTCTCAGATTTTTATCTCAGTGCTGGTACAGATTTTAATTCATTGCTTTGGCCTACATAATTATTGTCGATAAAAGTGGGCCTCAATATGTCTCAGAAACAACTGTATATGATTAACTGTGTTTGCCGTAATCATAGCAACTACTGAAGAAGTCAGTATAAAATTACATCACATATCCCAGTAGTTTGTCACTAGATCATGGCAGGCGACATACATGAAGAGTTACTGTACACAGATCTTAATTGTTTTAATACCTTCCTTTTAATGTTTTTCATCATACTTTAGTAAAACCCATTTTCCTTACACCAATCAATATACTAAATGAAAATATTTGTGTGGAGAATTTGTGTGGAGTTCAGAAGCTAAAATGAAGCATACTTTTGCAGTAAGGGGTGTATGTAATAGTCCTCTGATATCAATTATTACAGATTGCAACTGAATAAAGATGACAGTTTAGATAGTGTGACATGTGTGTACTAGAATAATAGAAATTATTTCAGCAATATTATTTTCCCCATAGTTTAGAGTTTATCTTTTCGTGATATCAGATATCTTAAAGATTAAATACTATGACAGGCAGATAAAGATATGAGAAGGTTTGGTCATGACATTTCAAAGTAAATCATGATGCTAGTTTTACATCTATCCATATGTTCACCTGAGGTTGATATAAGTGGGATAACAAGCACTGCTACTTCTTACATAAAAACTGGTCAAAGGCAATGTGTTGTTTAGAAGGCGAGACAGTTATTTGAAGCCCACAACAGATTAAGCTTCTCAAAAAAAAAAAAAAGGTTCAAATGGCTCTGAGCACTGTGGGACTTAACTTCTGAGGTCATCAGTCCCCTAGAACTTAGAACTACTTAAACCTAACTAACCTAAGACATCACAAACATCCATGCCCGAGGCAGGATTCGAACCTGCGACCGTATCGGTCGTGCAGTTCCAGACTGTAGCGCCTAGAACCGCTTGCCCATCCCGGCTGGCTTAAGCTTCTCAACCACAGTGCTATGTCACTTAGTGGCTAGTCTTAAGTTGTCCTTCCCAGCACTATGGTCAGACTTATTGGTGGTGTCAATAGTTTATTACTGGTAGCAGTATCAGGAGGATGGCAGAACTGAAGACATGGCTATTACATGTAGTTCAGTAGCAGCATATTTTCATAAGCTATTATTTAACAAGAATGTTTAATGACAGTAAAGATCCAACACTTTTTCCATAAATAATCATTCTCTGCATCAATTTCTCATTATTACCTGTTCGTGTGGCCCAATAGATCACTTCTTGTGATATTTGTGCTATCAGATTCCCACCTACAGGACGATATTCATCAATGACTGGGTATTGCCTTAGTGGGGCAATGGTCTGAAATATTCTCTCAATACCAGCCATCACTGGAACATGCTCCACCTCCTGATGCTTTCAAAGATAAAATTAGTTGGTGACGCCTTAGCTGTCTTCCCTGTTTGGTTGACCAAAATTGGCACACACAGCTCTGTGCTGCATAATTTAAGGCTCCATGAAATCTGAGGACACAGAATAGTAAGAATCTGTATACAAAAGGAAATGCCCTGACTGACTTAAATTTGGAGAGAGTGTTGATCTCATACTATGGGCACTGTTTATGAAGGTATTTTTGAACTTCCACACTGAAGGCAATGAAATAGGGGGTGAAAGGTTTTTGGAAATATGTTGCTATTAAGGCAATTTTAAAGCTAGAACTACAAAAATTGATATTTGGTTTCCTTGTCAGAAATTAAAAAAATGAATGTTCGAGAATTTTTTGAAATTCAACCCCTAAAGGGGTTAAATAGAGGGTGATTTTTTAAAACTAAACCATTAAACAACTACATCAGCATTTTTAAAGCTACATCTACAAAAGCTGCTATTTGATTTCTGTTACAAATAATAATAATAATAATAATAATAATAATAGTGTTTCAGCATTCTTGGAAATTCAGGGTTCTTGGAAATTCAACTCCTAAGGTTGAATTTTATGAAAATGTTGTTATGAAAGCAGAATCACTTTTGATCAGAATTTCATTTACAAAAGATTATCCTTCTATTGCCTAAATTAGCATCAAAAGTTCAGAAGTTGTTGCAGTTTGTGAACTAAACCAAAGAAACCTATTTAACAGTCATCACGACAAATTGGATTCTTCAGATTTTTGCAGGAAGAGATATTGACTTTTAATATATTAATTTTTATTAGGCCTAATATATTATAATAAAACTATTTTTGTTGTAATTAACATGAAAAGTAACCATTACTGATGACAAAATACATACCACATTTAAATGTGATTCCGTGTACTCGAATATCTGTTTGAGCTGCGAGTATTCAGTACCTGTTGCAAGGCTGATGCTGATGACTATAAAAACTCTTATCTGATTTATCTCTTTCTTTTTTTTTTTATTTCCTGTAGGAAACTAAGTTAACACATTGGAAGTCTTTAATTATGCAAAGAACGGCAGCCATGTAAAGGGTCACTAAATCTTTTATAGTGAGTAGACTTATACAAGTGCAATGGGCATAACAATGTTCAAATTTGATTAAAGAGAAACAAAAAATATGTGCAGACCATACATTCTATGTGATCAAAGAAGCAGGTGCTAAGCTAATATAGAACAAAATTTGTTACTGATATTGTAGTCACCTAATGGAGATTGCGTGTTTGTGTGTACAGTTCTGAACGTAGCAGCGGGTAAGGCACCCATGCAGAGCACCACTGAGAGCAGTACCAGTGGTGGTGGTGTGCCACAGAAGGCAGTGGATGGCAGCACGAGTGCTTTCTTCACTGCTGACACGTGCACACTGACCAAACCTGAACGAGCTCCCTGGTGGTATGTCAACCTTCTGGAGCCCTACATGGTCCAGCTGGTTCGCCTCGACTTTGGCAGGGCTTGTTGTGGTGAGTCACTAAATGCAGTAGTACTCTTGTCTGCTTGAAATAAAAAGCTTAGATATATTGTTTTTAAGTACTGCTTAACTTGCAGAATGTTTGCTGCAAATCATATATTTCCATTAGTTACTACTGAGTCAGCTTTCTTCACATAGTGACTCAAGTGTAGGGGCTAACATCTCCTATTATTCAGTTTTCATGACAAAATTTTTTGCTTAAAGTATTGCACTACTAGCTATTTAGAGAATGGTGTTCAGGCCTCACTTCAGTTTCTGTCAGCACAATTTTTTTATGAGCATAATTGTTACGAAATTTCTAACCTCAAGCCATCTGCCTAGGTTCATAATTTAATTTCATTAATAAAAGGAACACCTACAGTAGCAACATGTCACTGCTGGTTTTAAAATGTCTTTTTGAATTATGCTCGCTGAACTGAATGTTCTCTGAATCACCAGACACGCAACCAATCACCAAAATGCCACACACGAAGATAAAATATGTCTACATCAACTGTTTCCTATTTATTAAAGGGATATATTCAGTACAGGACTGCAAGAATACACCACATACGCCCTTGTGTCACATGAAGTAAACTGGTGACATATAATTACCTACAAGTAATGACTTACCACTTTAATGCCAATATGATATTTACAGTGAACAAACAGAATTGATTTACTTTCATCTATACAATGGGCCTGACAGCTTTTCTTACATGCTGTTTTTATAAGGGACAAATCTTTTATATTAAATATGCTGACAAGTCTATCTTTCATTGCATGTTTACATCTGTTGCTGATACTGAATTAATACTCTGGAACTATATGGCCATTATAAAGTAAGCAAAGCTGCCATCAGTGTCATAGCACTTTACTAGGCATAGCTACCAGTAGTGTTAAGCCCTCGCCTCTCTCCACTCAGCCAGTTATAGGGGACATGAAATTTAATGGTATATCAAAGCCAAAATACTCCCTGAATTTTCACCTACACAAATTAATGCCATACATGAATGTCAAGGCAATTACAATAAAAAAATAAAGAGTAATCAAGAATTATTGGGAAACAATCAGTTAAACTACATCTTCCATTTTTATTAAAAAATATGATCATGAGAGAATAAGTAATGATATATAACAAATCTGCATGATATCCAGGAATTTTGGCACTATCTAGACTGTGTGATCATTCACAACTCCTGTTGTTTCAGCAGTCATTAGTTTTTTATCTTGTTATTATTGAATGATTATCTCGAATATGTTTCTGATTTCAGGAATGAGTTACCTACTAATTGCTGCCCACATTACACAGTAGGATTTTGTTTAGTTACACAATGTATGAAAAACATGGGTATTTCATTTTTCATGTCTCCAAAATACAAAGCTCCTGATCAGACAGTGTGTCCACAAACTGATCATACATCAAGAAAAAATGTTTTGTTGTACTTCTTTACTACAGATAATTATAATTACAGCAACGAAAAGCAGCATGTGCTTCATAAGACTATGTAGAATCATAATAACATAACGCAGTTTTGTACAGCATCATAAAAATGTCATACGAACAATTCACAGGAAAGAATCAAGCAGCTACAATTGTAGTACGAGTGGGAAACAATCGTCCAGATCTTGGAACAAACCCTATCTGCAACCGCTTCACTGGACCACTGGAAGAGGGCAAACCACTGTTCCTTCCCTGTAATCCACCAATGCCAGGTGCTTTTGTTAGTGTGCATTTGGAAGGATCAGTGCCAAGTCAACTGTCAATATGTGAGGCATTTGTATACACTGACCAGGTAAGTTGTTTTCCACTTTAACTACTTCCTATAAAACAAGTCAAAATCTGCATCACATGAAAGTATTTTCTAGGAATGGAATGAGTACAGAAATAAACACTAAGTTGTGTTATAAAGTGGCAGTAGGTACCAAATGGTGAGAGATAAGATGCGAATACAGTGTAGTTTGTACTGATATAAGACATTTGCAAGTATATTCATTACTGTATAGGTTGTTGACAGGACTCGTGCATATAAAATTAATAGAACAACATACAGTGATGTAGAAAATGTAATTGTAGTATCATCAATCAGTTTGCCTTTAAAAAAGTAAAGGCGCCTAAAAAGTAGTGCTTATCTTAAGTGTAAAAATAGATGGGAAAATCAAGGAAAACTTGAAAACTTTTCTGACATTTACAGACAAAGAGAAAATGTGGATAATGTCAAATAGAGGAAGATGTCTGAATTCCTGAGAAGAATGTGGAAGAAATTTAAAGTTGTACAGATGATTGAACATGTTCACAGGATAATGATAAAAATATGAAACAATTAGTAAAGTGTAACTTTAAGAAAGGAGTAAAGCAGTTAGCATTCCTCCTGCTTAGTTTGCACACTTAAGAAGTAATTGAGGAAGAGGAGAAATTTATATCAGAAATAAAAGTGCAAGGAAAAAGAATATCAGTATTAATATTTACAGATTGTATTTCACTATTAACTTGGAAGTGTTAATAAAAGGAATACTTAGGTTAATTATTGAAGAATTTAGATTATGTAAAACAGAGAAGAAAGACAATTGATGAACAGTACCAGAAATGAGATTACAACAATCAGGAAATTAGTAATGAATAAGATAAAACTGTATTATTACTTAAGACAAATATAATATTTCACTTGCTCATGAGACTCACTAGTTGTACATTAAAGCAAAAAACATTCTGGTACCACATTCTGATCAGAGTCTTGCAACTACACTGTTCAAAAACATGTTTCCCATAATTTAACAAATCTACTTACAGAATGATGTTGTTTACTAACAATCTTTGCTATGATACAGTTCTTACAGTAATCGTACTTATGCTAGGCAAAACAGTATACTATACTTATGCAAACTGAAGTGACGCCTCAAATAATTTTTTATAAGTAAATTGTAAAATACTAAGCATTGTTCGTTTTTATATTTCACCACCTTGCTCTCTCTGTGTTTGCAATTCTGTCAAGCTACCACTTATAAAGCCTATTTCAGAGTGTGTAATCAATGGCAAATACAGTGTCTGAAATTTGAATATATTCTTCCAAAAACTGTGCAATATTTATCTTTCTTTAAGAATGCTTTCTGTTGTATGAAAACTATTCTCTAATTACAAAATTTATTACATAATAGTTAATATGCATTCATATTTGATAAAAGATATTTCAAAAAAAGTCTATCAGAAATTGAGTATCAGGGAAGGATCAGCTCAAAATTTGTAAACAAACTGCATTATTAATTTTTAGAACCTGGAGATAATTAATTAGGAATAGGGATGAGGGGAAAGAGAGATAAAGTTATAAGAAACAACAAACAAAAGGGCAGGTCAACTAGAATATCAGTCTGACAGAGACACAGTGAGTAATCAGAAGGAGGGTATATTGTAAAGCAAAGTGTAAAGCATCTAAGATGACAACACATGACTCATGACTTATTCACTGCAAGTACAGTCTGATGTCAACCATCAAACTGTTATACTATATGAAGAAACCAAATTGTTTCCAATTATTCCACAGGCACTTCCTTTCGAACGATGTCCTCAGTTCCGTGACCAGCCACCAGGCAGCACAGCTACGTACAATGGAAAGTGTTACATTTTCTACAACAGACAACCTTTAAATTTCCGTGATGCCCTTGGATTCTGTCGTAGTCGTGGTGGAACCCTAGTGGATGAGAGCAATCCAGCTCTTCAAGGATTTATAAGTTGGGAACTTTGGAGGAGGCACAGGTAATATTTGAGAAAGCCACTGTTGGTAATTATTTTGCATTATGATGAAATCTGAACAGCATTTTGGATCCATAATTCTTTTACTACACATCTGGATACACAACAGTTCAGTAAGAGGAAATAAGTTACCTTAGATTATTTCAACAAATTTTGAAAGTGTTTACACAAAGAAATCAAAACAGATGTACCAAAAATAAGTAAAAAAACTAGCATTGAAGTTCTTACCATAGAATGGCTTAAGAAAATTTACAAAATAAATATGGGATGCTGAATTTTTGCTACTGGCTGCCTAAATATATGTTGATTCCTAAGCAAATTCTCCTCCACACACAGCCTCATAGCAAACATTTTCCCTGGAATACCATGGTCAACTTCCCTAGAAAGCATGCTCTCTCTCAGCTAGGCTGTAAACTGTAAACCTTGGCCCCACGGCTTTCACCTGTTTCCGATCAATCAGTAAACCAGACTCACTCTCCTGCACAGTGTCATGTTTCACTCTTCCACTGCCCCCTACATCCATGTGCTATGTTGACAGGTTTATTGAAGCAGCTTGAAGTTATTGTGTAGTCAGTCGACATTTCCCCAACAGCCTTATATTTATCACATTTCCTATATTGGTGTGGGATTCTGGATATCCTAAAGAGATCAAGCTGTTTCCAGTTTTTAGCCTGTACACCCCTGTCACTATGTCCATTTTAATCCAAATGTGTAGTGGGAGCAGATTCAGCATGGTCTCTACCCCAGCAGTGGGTGTACTGCTAATTCTGCCTGTTATGGCTAAACAGCCTGGTCTCTACAACTTAGCAAGCTCCTTAGTAGCCACCTTCTGTTTTACTTTCTTCTACTATACTATGGACCCATCAGTTATCACAGATCTTATATCCAGTACATACTCTTGGGTTTTAGACCCCAAATTTTCCCATAGGCTCATCTAGTGATCATAAACGTATCTTTCACCTTGGAACATATACTCCTTTTGTGAGGGGTCCATGATACTTTTGCATCCAGAGCTATCCACAAATCTCCCCCCTCCCCCACCCCCTCCCACAGGTGTAGTTTCATCAAGAAGCTTCAGATTCCAGTATGTGTATGCTGGAAATGCTTCCTTATGAATGGTACAATAATAGTGTCTTAAGACTGACTCTTAGATCCTGTTTCCTGCATCAGTTTTGCACAATGTCCAGTGCACATCATGCCATTGTTTTATCAGTACTAGCAAATTTGCTAAATATTACTATGATCAGTCATCTGCGAATGCTTGGAAAAAATAGCCTCTAGTATTTAGCTCTTCAATAAGTTTATTCACCACTAGATTCTGCAGCAGTGCTGACAAAAGCCCTCCTTCCGGACATCCTCTGGTGCTGTTGATCGCCATTTTTTTGTTCATTTGGTGGCTTCTACTTTTCTTCTGCTCAACATGCCCTTAATCCAACTACATATGGTGGTCTCAATACCATGCTCTTCTGCAGCTCTGATCATGGATTTGACGGTCATACTGCTAAAAGCCCTTTCAGTGTCCAGCAAGGTGCAGAGAGCAGTTTCATGAAAACGTTGCGCTTCTTCCACCTCCCAACAGACTGGTAAAGCTCTGTTTCACATGATTTGCATCACTGAGATGTATGTTGGTTTGCAAGCAGAGGAAATGCAGTGAGTTTCCTTTCCCTGACATGCACATTAAACAGTTTTTCTAATGTAGCCTTAACCTTGGTGCAATCAATTCTCCCTAGCTTCAGAATGAAAACAACACTCACTGTCCTCCAAGCATTAGGAATGATTTCTGCCACTTGGCTAACCCTAAACACCCTGCATAGGACTATAATTAAACTGTCTCCTGTTTTTATGTTGTGTTAAAAAAAAGAAGAAGAAAAGAAATGTCCACTATATGACTGTTAATTAACAGCCAAATGGTGGAAATTTCTTTCAAAAAATTCTACATGACTGTGGTCCCCCCCGGGATGACAGTTTTGCCTGCTTAATTGCAAGGTTGTATTTTGAGAGGGCCTCCTGATATTTTGCCCATTGCCCTTTCCTTCTTGCAATGTTGAATGGTCTTCTTACCTGCTTCCTTTGTGTCTCCAGGTCATTGTCTGACTAAGGTACATTGTTGTTTGTACACTTTTTGGTGATTGGATGATTTTCTAAATGAAATGTCATAAGTGCAAACATCAGTGTGTCTGACATTTTCTTGAAATCAGCTGGATTTCGTATTGAAATTCTGACTTCAGATAAGTGTGAGCTGAGGTCTTTCTTGTATGAGTCCCAGTCTGTTTTCCCACAATTCCTGTAGGCCAAGGTCTCTTTAACACTCTCTTCAACCTTAAACTTAATATTCATGTGGTCAGATAAGGATAGCTCCAACACCACATGCCATTTTTTGATACAGCTACCCATTAAATTGGACCCAAAAATTATGTCAATTACTTCTTCCCTCCTTATATTCATGAATGTAAGTTCCCTGTTCCTATTCAGCATCTTCAGATTGCTTTTGAGTAAATATCAAGAATGTACTTTCTGCTGTTGGTGTTGCTGCTTCCCCACAACAGATTGTGGGTATTGCCATCATGACCAAGCAGTTTTTATTGTCCTGTGAGCAGCTGTCTACCAGCCTCTTCACAAAACCTGGAAAGGAAGAGTATTGTCCATGTAAAGAAGGTGAGCCAATACAATTTCCCTCATTCTTTCTTCATCATGCTGTTTCATCCTAATGCTCACAAAACTTTGGAACAAAGGTCTGCCATTGGTGTGAATGAAATTCTATGTTTGATAAAAGCATGTTCTGGAGTTCCTTAGATTTTTAGTATAAACCAACTTTCCTCCAGTTCTTCTGAGGCCTGAGCACCCCTTTTACTTACTTAGGGTCCCCGGATAAGAGCATGAGGATTTCGCCATCCAGTACAATCGTTCGGTTGATTACACTCTGATCCTCTGTCGAGACCTTCTGGTCCTGCACCCTTATTTTCTGAAACAAAACCTTTGGAGGAGTACCCTTAAGAAGTTTTTGTACCAAAATTGATACCTTTGTGGTCTTGAAGAGCTCAGCTGCTGCCTTGACCAGCAACTTCACCTGCTACCACAGAGATACCCTGGGTACTGCCTCCTAAGTCAATCCACTGTTTCTATCTCCTCAAAGATAAGAGCAACTATGTCCAGATAGATCCTCCTGTATTTGGGGCCTAGACTAGCATCCCCCTCCCCCCCCCCCCCCCCCCCCATTTTTCTGAAAGAGCCATCTGAGTAAGCTCAACTTGCTGTGAGGTCATGTTGACTAGTGAATATCCCTACTGGATAACTGTCAATCTAAAGGTTAAGACTGCACTACTATAGGTCTGTTTCCCTATTTCCTGCCTTGCCATTTTCTAGACATAATTATTGTGAGAAATGGGTACATTAGACTTCTCACTTGTTCTCCTGATGCCTTCCTTAGAGGAAGGGGTCTGTTTACCCCTTTCATTCTGAGACAGTTGTTTTTTTTTATTTTTATATTTTTTAAATTTTTTTTTTGAGGTCTTGGGTTCAAGACCTTTTAGTTCCTCCTATTTTTGTTAAGAAAACCATATTTTACCTCCCTGTTGTTTCTGTTCTTTAAGAAGTTTTCTCCTCTGAGCTGCTGGCAAGCATTTAACCTTGACCTGGTCCAACTTCTAGTTCTTGGGTTGATCTATTGCCCAATCCAGTTGCAGGAACAACTGCCATTGGTTCCACCCCTAACATTTGCATATTTAAGGTCTCATCATCTGGTTAATAACATGCTGTCCACCTTTTGAATGAAACACAGCAGCAATTCTGCATGGCATGAATTTGACAAGTCCTTGTAAGTTGCCAGTGGTACGTGGCACCAGATGTTCATGCACAGGCCATGAAATTCCTGTAAGTTATGGTCTTATGCTTTGTGAGTACAGAGCTGGTGGCTGATAGCATCCCAGATGTATTCCATTGAGTCCAGGTGAGGCAAATTTAATGGCCAAACAACCAATATGAATTCACTGTCATGCTCTTCAAACCACTGTAGCAAGATTCTGCACTTGTGACATACTTTACCTTCTGTGAGATGCCTTCAGATGCCATTGAGCATGAAGGAATGCTAGTGCTCCACAGTGATGTTCACATAGACCACAGCTATTATGGTGCATTCGATACTACCACAGGTTACATGGAAGCTCAGGTGAATGTCCCCCACAGTATAAATCTGCACACAGGGTCCTGTGTCCATGGTTCACTGCATGTTTGACCATTTGCTGGATGATGGTGTTTGATGACAGGACTATCTGTAAAAGCAAAAGTAATTCATCCAACCAGGTGACACATTTCCACTGATCCATGGTTTAATCTCAATAATCCCATACCCACTGCAACAATGTTGTCAGGTCAACAAGGAAACATGTAATGATCAACTGCTGCAGAGCTGCAAATTCAACAATGTGTGCTGAATGCTGTGACCTGAAACAGTCAAACTGGTGTCAGAATTGTTATTAGATCTGCCACAGATGGTTGCCTATCATGAATTACAGAATGGGCAAACCTCTGTCCTTGACATTCTGAGATGATGCTCCTATTTGTGGTATCACCATCATTCAGCCACTTTCTATAGATGCTCACAACAGTAATATGTGAGCAGTGGACTAGCTTCACTGTTTCTAAAGTGCTTATATGCAGGCAATGGGCCATAACAACCTGCCTGTGTTGAAAGTCACTCACTCAGTGGATTTCCCCATTAGCAGCCCACATCATTGTTAGAATTATTTCCCACTTCTCTCTGCTCCACTTATGTAGCTTTCTTATCACATCATGCTCCTGCAATGGCACCAATCAGTATACAGTCTCATGGTGGGCAGTGATCACACTGTCTTGGCTTATCAGTGTTTGTTATAGAATAAGTAGTCTACTAATCAACTGTTAATAGGCATGCACAGATGGACTGAAAGCATAAATAACATTAATACCACAGAATCACCAATCAGTGATCAGTTTAAACAGTTCATATGAGACAGAGCAAATCTATTCTGCCTTTCTACCTCTACATATATACTCTGCAAGCCACTGTACAGTGGTTGACAGTACTTCACACCAACATTAACAACTTTCTGTCTTACTCCACTTGTATGTGTAGTGAACAAAATATTACTTTCTGCTTCCATGCACATACACCCTACATTTTCCCATCTCACTCTCATGATCCTTACAAGAAAAATGTACAATGACATCAGAATTAATACAGCAAAATTAATTTTTGAATTTTTTTGTTGATTTGGTTGTATCTTTTTGGAATATTAGTTTTTAATGATTTAGATTCTGTCGTCTATTACCATGCCTCTGAAAATAGATATATTTCTCTGTAATAGTTTGGAAAGACTGTAAACAGTTATTCTTGTTATACAATTCCTGTTGACCAAAAATGATTTCCATTACATACAGAGCGTCCCAGGAAATTCAGAGATATGACAGAAATGATCATTTGAAGCAAAAGAGTCTAGTAAAGATGGACTATAAAATGCATACCTTATTCATCTTCGCTACTGTGAAACACATCTCTTCTGCTGAGAAAGTGGCCATGTTTACTGGATATTTTCTTCTTCTTTTAATCCATACTACATCCTTCCAAAATATGGAAAGCAAAGAGCTTGCAATAGAAGAGATCTGTTTCACAGTGTCAAAGATTAAGGTGTAGTGATAGCTCTTAAAGGTATGCATTTTAGGTACAAATACTTTTTTGATTCAAATGATTGTTCTTGTCATATTCCTGAATACTGACATTTCCTCCTGGGACATCACGTACATGCAAGCTGCTTAGTATCAATGAAATGAATTTTAGCTTGAGCTTTAATTCTCTCAACAGAGATCTTGGGCCTTGGATTTCTTGCTTAGGCAGTACAGTGTGGTAATATTTAGGTGTCTAACACCTAATGTACTGTCCTCAAGAGTAGTCTCACATCTAAGTAGAAACAATTTCCTTAGTATATCACTGTTTGGATTCCAGAAACGTTACACAACTGATAATGCTATTTACACATTCAACCACCAAATATTAAAAGTCTTAATATTAAAATATCACCAGTTGGTACTTTTTGTGGTCTTTCTGAGGCATTTGACTGTGTAGATCATACTACACTCTTTGAAAGACTTATGTTTTATGGAACTGATGGCTTTACACATAACTGGTTTGTATCATACTTAACAAACAAAATGTAAAAGGTTCAGACAATGTTGAAAAGGTAGAAAATTTTAGTGACTGGAATAAATCACAAAGGGAGTCTGCAAGGTTCCATTTTGCATCCACCTCTGTTCCTCACATATGAATGACCTTCCACTTAACATTCAACAAGCAAAATTGGTACTTTGCAGATGATAATAGTGTTATAATAAATCCCATTAGAGAAAAGCAAAAGAAGAGACTGTTAACAATGTTTTACAGAAAATTATTAAGTGGTTCTCCAAAAATGGACTATACCTAAATTCTGAGAAAACACGCTATATTCAATTTTGTTCAACAGAGTCATACAACTGATGTAATACATGGGCAGGAGTCAGTAAATCCAGTAGAATGCTCTAAATATTTAAGTGCACATACTGATGAAAACTTGAACTAGAAGAAGCATATTCTACCTCTACATCTACATATACATCTATACTCTGCAAACCACTGTGAAGTGTATTGTAGAGAGTATATTCCATTGTACCAGCTATTAGTGTTTCTTCCCCTTCCAGTCACATATTGAGTATGGGAAGAATGATTGCTTAAATGCCGCTGTGTGTGCTGTAATTAATCTAATCTTTTCCTCAGTATGCTTATGTAAGCAATAAGTGAGGGGTTGTGGTATATTCTTAGAATCATTATTTCAAGCTGATTCTTGAAACTTTGAAAGTAGACTTTCTCAGGACAGTTTACATCTGTCTTCAAGAGTCAGCCAGTTTAATTTCTTCAACATCTATGGTACACTCTCCAATGTGTCAAAGAAACCTGTGATCATTTGTGCTGCACTCATCTGCGTATGTTCAGTATCCCTTGTCAGTCCTAATTGGTATGAGTCCCACACACTTCAGAAATAGTCCAGGATGTGTCACTTGAATAATTTGATGTAGACTAATTGCACTTCCCCTGTATTCCTCCAATAAACTGAAGTCTACCATCTACTTTACCCACAACTAAGCCTACGTATACTATGTTTTTTTTTCATTTTGTCATTGTAATCATAGTACACTCTGTTTTTTCACTTTGTCAAGTGCACAATTTTACACTTATGAACATTAAAAGCAAGTTGCCAATGTCTAAACCACTCTGGAATCTTATCAAGATCTAAATGAATATTTATGCAACCTCTTTCAGACAGTATTTCACTATAGATAACTGTGTCATCAGGAAAAAATCTAAGGTTACTATTAAAATATTGCCCACAAAATCATTAATATACTACATTAACAGCAAGGATCTCAAAACACTTCCTTGGGTCACACTTGAAGTTACTTTACATCTGAGGATGACTCTCCATCTAAGATAACACGTTGCGTCCTCCCTACCAAAAAATCCTCAGTCCAGTCACAAATTTTGCTTCACAGCCCATATGATCACACTTCTGACAATAAATGTAGATGTGGTACTGAGGGAAATCCTTTTTGGAAATCAAGAAATACTACATCTACCTGACTGCCTTGATCCAAAGTTTTTAGTATGTCATGTGAGAAAACTGTGAGTTGGGTTTCACATGATCGATGTTTACGCAGTCCATACTGGTTGGAATGGAGGAGGTCATTCTGTTCAAGATACCTCGTTATATTTGAGGTCAGAATATTTTCTAAGTTTCTACAACAAATCATTGTCAAGAATATTGGACGGTAGTTTTGTGGATCACTTCTATTACCTTTCTTGTAAATGGATGTGACCTGTGCTTCTGCAACCACTGGGCACAGTTTTTTTGTTATTCGATCTACAAAACATTATTGTTAGAAGAGGGGCTAACTCAGCCACATATTCAGTATAGAGTCTGATAGGATTCCATTGGACCCTGCAGATCTGTTCAGTTTTAACAATTTCAGCTGTTTTTCAATGCCACTGACTCATCTCGCAGTGGTATGAGGATTAAATTGAGGCATTTCTCCTCCCCTACCCCTTTTTTTTATTTTTTTTTAAAAGGAATATCTGAGAATGGAGTTAAGCATTTCAGCTTTCCTTTGCTATGCTCAGTTTCAGTTCCTATCTCATTTGTGAGAAACTGGCCAGCAATTTTATGCCATTAACAGCCTTTACATATGACCAGAATTTCTTTGAGTTTTGCGAAAAATCATTTGGCAATATTCTGCTTTGATAGTCACTGAAGACTCTCTCAACAGCCAAAACAATGAGTTTCTCAAAAAATTAAGTTCAGCTAGGTTTGCTCTTCGTAAGTTGCTAGGGTCCTGGAAACAGATGAATCAACCTTCTGACATATTTAGCACTTTTTCTGGGGTAACTCATCACTTAGGAAGAAGATAATGACTGCACAAAAGTAAGCAAGAAGAATAATACCTAATGGTTATCTATGGTTGTCATGTAGGTATCTCTTCAATAAGGTGGGCATTTTAACAGCACCACCACAATACACTTATTTGCTAATGAAACTGGCCATAAATAATCCATCACAATTTCAGAAGAATATGACCTCCAGTAACCATTATTAAAGCTGTCAGTGGCTCAGAATGGAGTTCAATATGTACCAACAAAAAATTTGTCCATTTGCCCAATGCTGACAGATAGCAAAGCAAATTTTACATCTAACCTAAATCATTTCTCCTGGACAACTTCTTCTTTTCCATGAATGAATTTCTATTTAAAAAAAAGGGTCAACTACAGGGTGGCACATGAAATGTGTTACCATTTTGTTTTTGAATATAAACTTAATTGTCAATACAATCTGAAAGTAACATATACTACAATGAAGAGCCGTCCATGGAGATTTGTTCTAACTCAGCATATGCTCAATATGTCCACCATTTCATTTCCTAACTTCCTTCAAATGAACACTGAAGTTAGTGATTACCCTATGGCACATGTCTTCTGTAATTTCACTGCAAGCTTGAAGAATAAGTCTTCTGAGCTCCATTAAATCGCGTGGACGTTTCAGGAAAATTTTTTCCTTCGGGTACTCCCAAAGAAAAAACTCACATGGATTGAGGTCTGGACTATTGGGGGGCCAATTTTGTCCATCATTGAAGCAACCTGGAAACCTGAGTGAAATGATCCGCATGTCGAAATGCTTGTGTAAAAACTCCAACACAGTGTTTGCAGTATGTGGCCTTGCTCCATCTTGCATGAACCACTGCGTGTTGAAGGGCAAGGCAGTAACAAGAAGCTGTGGAATGAAGCTATTGCAAAGCATGTTCAAGTAACGCTCGCTGTTCACAGTTTCTTCAAAGGAAAAGGGTCCAATAAGTCCGTGACTGGAAATTGCTGCCCACACTGTAGTCCTTGGAGCATAATGTTGTTGTTCATGAAGCACTTGAGGGTTTTCAGTGGCCCAAAAGGATACATTTTGTTTGTTAACCACACCGTCTAAATGAAAATGCGCCTTGTCTGAAAACCAAATGTTGTTGAGCCTTTCTTCCCTATCCTCTGCCCCCTGAGCAAACAGTAGTCTCTGCTGCTTGTGTTCTTCAGTGAGCTTCTGTGTACAGGTAATCTTGTATGGGTACATATGGAGGTCACTTTTAAGAATGCGCTGAACAGAGCATCTAGATATTCCCAGTTGCACTGCTGCCTTTCCACATGATTTCTCGGGACTTCTCTGTACAGAAACTTGTACCGCTTCAATATTCTCCAGCTAACAAACAGGCTTAGGCCAAGGTCGCTTCACTTCCAATACTGTTCCTTCCTGTACAAATTTATCGTACAAGCTGTGGATGGTCTTCTTGCAAGGGACCCATTGTGTGTTAAACTGTTGTCGAAAACAATTCTGAGTCACAACAAGGCTTTTCATTTCATGAAAAAGTAACACAATTGCCGATCATTGCTGTGTGGTCAGTCTTCCATTGTCAGCCATTGCTGCTTACTAGTCTCCTAGCAGCAGTATCATGAATTATACGTCGTTTTGCAACTCATTTGTTTTTCCAAGCTCTGCTGGTACAGCTGTAGAGATCCCAGCAGGATATCTAATGTGCATCGTAAATTGTGAAAGAAACAATTGGTAACACATTTCGTGTGCCACCCTGTAGTTTTTAAGTGTAGTTGTATGAGTAGGACTAAAAAATATTGTCTTGATTAATGTTAACACTGATCATATATACCTGTAAACTGAGCTGTTCTGTATCATTTTGATAAAACAATAGTTCAAATGATGCAGGGAACATGTAACTAACTAACCACATAGACAAAGGACTGTGCAAAACTGCAGTGCCTAAAAAAATTTTTCATTATTTTCATGATATGCGCTTTGTGGGTGTCCCTTATATGTGCAACATCATTATGCACTATCATTTTCTGTACGTGAAGAGTATACTAAATGTATATTTAATTCTAAAAATTAAATACAGGAGTGATGTCAATAGTCAGTACTGGATGGGTGCTGTGCGTGATCCGAAGGACAGAAACAACTGGAAGTGGCTTGATGGTGATGATGTGACAGTCTCATTTTGGAACTTGCCAGGAGGAAATGAAGACTGTGCACGATATGATGGCTCAAAAGGATGGCTGTGGTCTGATACTAACTGTCAAGCCAAACTTAACTATATTTGCCAACACCGTAAGTACTGTAACACACTGAGAAAATGCTACTCAAAGTATAATGCAGAATTTCACAGTTGTTAAGTGAGAACTATTATAGGTAAAGCAGAAATAAAACATTACAACTCACAGACTTAAAAACAGTTTACATTCGAAATTCACAGTAATTCCTTTGCTAATACATTTCTATTTTTTATATATGTTGCTTAAAGTATAATTACAGTGAACTGAATTATTGACCAATTCTTATTTCCAACTGCTCCATCCATTATTAGGTTAAAAATATAGAATGCATTAGGATAATCTGCATGACTTTGTCAGATTTTCTCCTAGTAGCCTTTTCTCCATTAATACATTTTCCTACTGTTCTAGTTAATTTCTTTATTTTCAGTTTTTTGTGTGTTCATTTCATCAATATTAATTTTAAATAGCTCCAATTATTCAATTATGACCAGTTTTCACATCCATATCACATGAGGCTAAATGTAATGAAACTTCTATTTTTACTGTCTCACTGGGGAAAAATATTTCTAAGAGATGTATATTCCCTCTAGAACCCAAGGCCTGTGGGCGTCCAGAGCAGCCACCAAATTCAACTATGATTGCAAAGAACTTCAATGTTGGATCAATTGTCGAATATCAATGTGATCCTGGTCATCTGCTGGTTGGGCCATCAACACGCACATGTCTTACAACAGGTTTCTACAATGAATTTCCACCAGTGTGCAAACGTAAGTCTTATAGGTCACTAAGAATAATCAATTAAAATGGTACAGCTCTGTTGTACACTCCAGATATAAAAGTGTCTATAATAAAATGAAAATAATTATTGCACCCTCAAAAGGAGCAACATTCTATTTCAACAAATGTCTATTTTACTGGTTTTCATAATTTATTTTACTTTTATTTCATTTTATTAAGAGTTTTGTGAACCCAACAGCATTAGAGTTGTTAGAATATGGAATGAGTCAATGTTTTTATAGTATTTATAATCAAGAATTTTTCATAAAATTTACAATAATGGATACAGTGGAGCACAATATGGTGGATTCATGATTCATATCAACTAATCCTGCATCATAAAACATGAAAATAAATAAGGTACAAAATACAAGACACCAGAATTAATATTTACCCATACATTATGAGATGTTCATATTAGCAATATCTTAATATTTGAAAATCAACACTGTGCATAGACATGGGATTTTTCTGGGGGCTCTTACCTCAGGTTCTACTGGTGACAGAAAAATGGGGTCAAGTCTTTTATATAGCACTTGGGCTAGGGGCCATTTATACCCAACAGAAGGATCATCTTCGAGTCATTATCCTACAGCACTGGGTCAAAGTATAAATGTTATACACTTCCTCCTGCTTAAGCAAATGAAGCAAATCAATTGATGTAGTCTATGATGGGCCTTAAGGAGTTTATGGAGGTACCATTATAGTTAGTAGGCAGTTCCTTAGAAAACCTAAAAAAAGGTCTTTTTCGTCATTTTTTTGGGACTAACTGAGCCATGGATTCCAAGATGACTATGCTGAAGTTTTTATGATACATATCTTTCCAATATTCCAGTCTCAAACAACCTTGAAAATTTTCTTCATATCTCTATCCATTACCAAGATACATAGTTACTTTTACATGTAAAATACACATGTAATATCTGGTATGAGGTGAAATCTCAATAATAAAAAATTGCATCAAATTGCTCAAATTTTAACATTACGTTCTCTAGGCAATTATCTAAAAGCACCGTCTTCGTATTTTAAAAAATCTTCATTAATTCATGAACTATTCCTTAGAACCACCGTCCCCAAAAAAAGGGCTTCTTTACCATTTTTGTACCAAAACTGTGCCACAGATTCCAAGATGGCTTTACAGAGCAAATGACTGTCATTTTATGACATATTCCTAAGATCCCAATCTCAAATATTTTTGAAAATTTCCTTTATATCTTTATCCATTTCTGAGATATAGAGATTCAAAATTATTAGCTCATGGATGGTTCCTTAGAGAAACCCAAAGAAAGTGTTTTTTTTTTTTACCAATTTTTCATAGCAAAACAAAGCCATGAATTCCAAGGTGGATATGCACAACAAATGATTGAAATTTTTACAATGTATTCCTAAGATTCCAGTCTCGAGCAACAACCTTGACTCTTTGTCCATTTCCAAGACACAGAGGTTCAAAGTTACCTTACATGCACATGTAAAATACGCACATATAAATCCGGTGGGAAGCAAAACATAAATAATAAACAGCAGCAGAAAATTGCTCAGATTTTAAAATTACACACACATCAAAAAACGTTTCGCATCACCTTGGTTCCCAGAGTTCCAGAGTCTGCCCAGAAAATTGGAATAGAGATCAACGTAAACAGCATTTTTGCCCTTTTTATTTCTCATGAAAACCACACATTGCACATTGTACCACCATACAGCGAGACCTTCCTGAGATGGTGGTCCAAATTGCTGTACACACTGGTACCTTTAATACCCAGTAGCACCTCCTCTTGCATTGATGCATGCCTCTATTCGTTGTGGCATACTATCCACAAGTTCATCAAGGCATTGTTGGTCCCCATTGTTCCACTCCTCAACAGTGACTCAGCATAGATCCCTCAGAGTGGTTGGTGGGACACACCGTCTATAAACAGCCCATTTCAATCTATCCCAGGCACGTTTGATAGGATTCATGTCTGGAGAACATGCTGGCCACTCTAGTAGAGCGATGTCGTTATCCTGGAGGAAATCATTCACAAGATGTGCATGATGGAGGTGCAAATATTCATCCGTGAAGATGAATGCCTCGCCAATATGCTGCCGATATGGTTGCACTATCAGTCGGAGGATGGCATTCACATATCGTACAGCCATTACAATGCTTTCTATGACTGTCAGTGGCATAACTCAGCCCCACATAATGCCACCCCAAAACAGCAGGGAAACTCCACCTTGCTGCACTCACTGGATAGTGTGGCCAAGGTGTTCAGCCTGATCAGGCGGCTTCCAGACACATTTTCAACGATTGACTGGTCGAAGACATATGTGACACTCATTGCTGAAGAGAACGTGATGCCAACCCTCAGCAGTCCATTCAGCATGTTGTTGGGGGCCCATCTGTACTGCGCTGCATGGTGTCATGGCTGCAAAGATGAACCTCACCATGGATGACGGGAGTGAAGTTGCAATTGAAAAAAATTTTTTTGAAGGTGCTGAGGAAGGCAGATTGAGGCAGCTGGTACCCTACTCTTCAGTCAGGCTTTCAAACAGGAGTGCATTTGCTTTTTTTGTGTTCTGATAAGAGCAATTTTCCACTAGTGTCTTTTCTGACAAAAAGTAATTTATACTTTGTGCTTGCAGCAGATGAGAAATATTAGTTATACAATAAAACTACACACATAAGTGCTCATTTATGCTAAAAAATTCAATAATTGGGTGGAATGAATTTTGTAACAGGTATTCTTTCCACTTGATCTTGAATTCTGGTGTTTTAAGAGCATGAATTTTGATGTCTCTAGATAGAGCACTGAATATTTTCATGCCTAAGCAACTTACTCCTTTTGCACAAGGGTAAAGTTTGTCTGATTACTATGTAAGACTTGTTTCCTTCTTGTGGCCAAGACATGGAATAATGATTTTCATAAGAGAGTAGTTTTTATTAACGTACAAGGTAGAAGATATACTGAGACGTCATTGTAAAAACCTATAGTTTCCCAGGAACTGCAAGAATGTCTGGATGAACACTGCTCATAATGCATATACATATATCGATGGGAAGAGAAAAGATTACTTGTAACTCAGAAATACTTAGAAGTCAGAAATAGATACAGTAATACATACCATATTTTTCTGAAAAAGAAAAAAAAATACACACAATGAAATGAAATGAAATGTCGCGTGACGAGGGCTTCCCGTCGGGTAGACCGTTCGCCTGGTGCAAGTCTTTCGATTTGACGCCACTTCAGCAACTAGCGCGTCGATGAGGATGAAATGACGATAATTAGGACAACACAACACCCAGTCCCTGAGCGGAGAAAATCTCTGACCCAGCCGGGAATCAAACCCGGGCCCTTTGGATTGACAGTCTGTCGCGCTGACCACTCAGCTACCGGGGGCGGACAATACACACAATAGAACTACATTTGTAAACTTTACAAACAACAAAAACAGAGTAAGGCATTAAAAGAAAAAATATTATTTGGTCCTGCTTAAGACAAATTAGATAATATATTGTAATTTGACACTTCGTGCCACACAGGCAACAAAGATACATTATTGAAGACAAAATGTTAAAACAAAAAATATTATTTTGAACTTGATCCTGCTTTAAAGAAATGAGATAATTTGGCTTGTTTCACTTTTCATGCATTGAAGTGTACGCATAACAGTTTGTAAACTTATTAATGAATTCATAGTTTTTCACTACAACTTCTTGCACTGATATAATGCCTGCGCACATTGATTGCACTTAACATTTCACTCAGTTTAGGTCTTTCGAGCTTCAAGTCATCATCTCCATCTCCATCACTGTCACTTGAAGCTGCTTCACCTTCTTGATCATCACTGTGTTGTCACACGTCAGCAATATCTCCTCATCTTGTAGTTCCATACACTTGGTGAGATTATCATCGAAGTGTACAAAACTGTCAAAGTCTGCACCCTCCAATACAGCTAGCTCATTACCAGACATGACTTCACCATCACCACTATCATCATCAGCAGCAGTAGCAGCAGCAGCAGGCTCTTCCAGCTTTACAGCAGCAGTTATTGATTGGGAAGGATGACACAAGCTGCCAGACAGCTGAAATAAATTCTATGGCTTATAATAAGTTAATGGAGAGATTTACATTTCCTGTGTCAGTCTGCACTATCAAAGTTTGAACCAGCATTTTCTTGTACAATGTGCTTTCAAATTTGCCATAATGCCGAAATGAATTGGCTGTAGAACACTGGTACAGTTTGGAGGGAAACATTCCACTCGAAAATTTTCCAAAACTACTTGGGGTGAACGTGCTCACATCAGTTCATAAGAAGAAGGAGGTTCTTTTTTCTTTTTCATTCTAATGTCCAGTTTATTAAACACAGTTCCATTAAAATCATTGTAATTCAAGAATTTTTATTGCATTCATAATTTGTAGGTCTCATCTTTACAGCTTTGAAACACATCAGATTTTAAGATTTTACCATTACACATGGGGAAAGTTCCATTTGTATTCACGTCAAGAAGAACTGTCATGTGAGCTTAACTTTTCTTTCCCCCATGCCCCAAGTCCCCATTTTCAGCTAATGTTTTACTTGGAGGCAGACTGTAGAATAGAGCAGTCTCAGCACAGTTGTAGATGTTTTGAGGTTGATAATCCCTTAAGATACATGGTAGAACGACATCAATCCAGTGCTGCACCATGACACCGTCCACAGCCTTAAATTTGCCAGAAATTGTTCTTCCTGTGATTCCATGGGGATCTTTAAATCCTTGTAACCATCCTCATCTACATCTACATCTATACTCCGCAATCCATCTGACGGTGTGTGGCAGAGGGTACCTTGAGTACCTCTATAGGTTCTCCCTTCTATTCCAGTCTCGTATTGTTCGTGGAAAGAAAGATTGTTGGTATGCCTCTGTGTGGGCTCTAATCTCTCCTATTTTATCCTCATGGTCTCTTTGCAAGACATAAGTAGGAGGAGTAATATACTGCTTGACTCCACAGTGAAGATATGTTCTCGAAACTTCAACAAAAGCCCTTACCGAGCTACTGAGTGTCTCTCTTGCAGAGTCTTCCACTGGAGTCTATGTATTATCTCCGTAATGCTTTCGCAAGTACTAAATGATCCTGTAATGAAGAGTGCTGCTCTTCATTGGATCTTCTCTATCTCTTCTATCAACCCTATCTGGTACGGATCCCACATCGGTGAGCAGTATTCAAGCAGTGGGAGAACAAGTGTACTGTAACCTACTTGAAATCAGCAGTGATGTCACACTTCTAATTAAATCACTGCCTTTGCTTTCAACATGTCACCACTGATCAGTAGAGCTGCAGGACATTTTTGCTGCAATACGTCAAAAGAGCCTTTTCCAAATCCGTGTGTCTCCCTTCTTGTTGACAGCCATGTTTAATTGATTTTGCACAAATTTTAAAAACTCATTCGAAATACTGTTTCTTTTGCAGATGACTGTACATAGTGTGGTATAGGCAACTCCTAAGTCTGAAGCAATTTCAGATTTAGTTTTGTGTGGATTAGTATCCACCTCTCATATGTTCTTTACTTCCTAATTCAGTGTGTAAATTTTCCTTTTTCTGTTCTTCCTGGCTGATTGAAAGTGACTGAATGACAGAACCACTGTTCAACAATAAATGTCTGCCACAGACTTTTAATTTCTTGATTGTTACCACAAAAGAAATTCTCGTGTTAAAAATGACAGTGCCAGGAGTGTCTTTTTTTCCATGCTGCACGCAGTGGTTAACTGTGGCTTTGTTCTTTGTCTCCATGGCATTGCCTGCTCACTTTTCTTGCGTAATGAAGTGTTTTTTCCCAGATCTAGGGAATGGTAGGATCAATGTACACATGCAACAACATCGCAGAGTCCATTTGCTGCATTTATTGTCCATTACATTTTATATTTATGTTGTCTTATTCTTTCTGTGTTGCACTGAATTGTCCATAACGAGTATCTTTTTACATTCATACAGTGTCTATTATAGCTAAATCAGTTGAGGACATCATTAGGTACACTGTTATCATAGGTATCCAAGTTTCTTCTCTCCTGTTTTATCTACCAGAGGAGAAGTATTATCTGCAAACAGGCTGAACTTGCTTACCATAGTGGTAGAGTGGGAAGTCATTTATAAATGTAAGAAACAGAAGAAGCCCAACACTACCCCATGTGGTGCTCCAATGTTTACTGTCATCATTCCATTACTGTGTCATCCTCTGTTTCCTGTCTGTTGGACAAGACTGCATCCATCTTTGTTTGTTTGTTTTTCAGAACAGCATTACTCAACAATAGGGACAGAAAAAGTGTGATGGATGTAAGATTGCAAGTCCATAAAAAACATGTAAACAACTTATTTTGTTAGGATGACTCATAAAGTGTTTTTAGAAAACAGCTGAATGACTTCAGTGACTGAACAATACAATATAAAATGGTATTAAATAAGATTTAAGTAAGAAGTCATTCATCCAAAGCAAGATAATGTCTGTAAAAAGTAACAGATTTGCACGCAAATAACAATTTTACATGAAAAACACTAATTTTGACTAATTATCTCAGAATATATATACATGCACAAACATGTGAACATTTTTGGGATCCTGTGATAGGTAACATATATTGTAATGTTGTTGTTAAGAGGGAACACCAAGTAGTGGACTCCACTTGCAGGGATTACCACACACAAATAATTCTCTTAAATGGCTATTGTTCATCCCCAAACAATGGAAAATCCAGGATGGAATAATGACAATATAATGAAAAGGATGGATTGCTACTCACCACAGAATGGAGAAGTTGCGTCACAGATAGCCACAACAAAGAGACTGTTAAACATGTATGCTTTCAGCCAAAAAGGACTTCATCCAAATTGTTTTTCAGTTGTGCCTATATGTGACTCAGAGTCTTCACTATATGGAGAGTGGCAGTCTATCATTCATCTTCTTGATTCTGTTTAACTCTTGTTTCATTTTAAGAACTGTGAGCTGTTTCCACAAAATACTAATCATGATCAATTCAATGGCCATTTTATGTTGCAAGACAGCAAACATAATGAAACTCTGAAAATCTGTTGCATCTTACATTGTTTATGGCAAACACATTTACAAAGAATTAGTACTACAGCCATTTGTTTTCAAACTATTTTTACCAACATGAATTTTAAAACAGAAAACAAGCATCATGGATCAGAATTGGAAATATAGTGTTAACAATTACCACCTGTGTAGGGTGCCACAACATATGCAATTTAATTGAATGTATGAACTGTGGAAAACACTAGGCACTATAAAATTGAAACTTTATCACTCAGAATACCTTTAAATTCATACAAAAATGACTCACTGTTTTAGAATAACAAACATGTGAACATTTTTGGGATCCTGTGATAGGTTACATATGTCGCAATGTTGTTGTTAAGAGGGAACACTAAGTAGTGGACTCCATTTGCAGGCATTTTTGTCACTTGTATATGTTTTGAACTAATAGTATCTTCTTTACAATAATTAATTAATGTTCAAGGACCAATATTTCCCTCATTACCTTACAAGCTGGATCTAACTGTGGTAACTGTTCTGGCAATTACTGCTGCCTTGATAAGGTAATAGAATGTAGGATTACTTTCAACCCTTGAAATACATCTTTCACAGTGAATGTCTAAGATTGCAATACCAATCACGAGTAAAATAATTCTTAATACATGATGTAGCCATTTAAAAGCTCCTTGATGTGTCAAGCTGTGTATCTGAAAATAATTTTGTTATTTCGTTTTATAGATGCACAGCATTGTTCACAATAATGGATATTTTTACTGAATTCCCATTCACACATCCAAAAAGCAAGAAAGGATTAAGCTGTAAAACAACAAAAGAGTGAAAGGAGTTGATCTGTTTCCTAGTAGGATAACCTCTTGCTACATTGCAGAACTAAAAGATTATATTCTTTAGAATATAGAATAGAGAACATACATTTGTTAAAATTCTGTAAATGGTCTAACTCTGAACTATACTTATTCCAGCTACTTTGAAACCAGTTGCTGATATGTGTCTGTTTGCAGGTATTGAATGTGGCTTCCCAGCAGATATAGCCAACGGTCATTATCAGCTGCTTAACAGAACTGTTACATATTTGAGTCAAGTTGAATATTCTTGTGATGATGGCCACGAAATGATTGGTCGAGCTTTGCTTACATGTGATGTTGATGAACGATGGAATGGACCTCCACCATTCTGCCAAGGTCAGTATTCACTGCATGTGTCATGACTTGAAATGCTGTAACATGAAACAGTATACATTGTTAGCCCAGATAGGAGTGAGAAAGTGTATAATTAAAGTGCCATTTCCCAAGGGAGTAGTCCTTGTAGAAAAACTGGACTAAACTGGTTAAGAGGAAGGTTTTTGTTTGAAGATGATCCATGGTCTAACATCCTGAAATAGCTCTGACAGGAGAAAAAAAAGATGCATGAAACTTTCATGCTCCGCCAAAGTTTTGGAGAAGACCTGCACATAACATTTGTAGGATCAAGAAGATCTTTAATTTTTGATTGACTGTGCTTAACGATAAATTTCTGGTTAAATTATGTACCCATTGGGTACTATCACATTTAGTAACAGAGGAGCAGAAAGTTGGGTAGATCAGTTGATTTCAAGTAATGCTTAAAAGATTCAGCAGAGGACACACTGAGGATTTCACATGAAAATTGATTACTAACTAGACATGGTTACAGCAATACAAACTGAAAGGAAAATACTGCTTTTACACTTTTTTATGCTTTCCAGATGAGGTGCTGCCCATTAAGGTGAAATAGGTTTCTTGTTGTACTTCATGATGACCAGACATTTTAACACAGTTCTTCTGGGTACCAAATATTCATTTGCTGATGACTGGTGGGTGACATACTGATTACCTTAGGTCTTTCTTCCTCAACTCTGAAGTGTACAGATTGAAAGAAGTCATCACATCCTGCATTATGACAAATTCAAGGGGTGATCAGAAATTGAGGTTACAATCCCATAATTGGAGAAATTAGTAGTGCGCTGTAATTCTGATTGAAGCACTTGGCAACTGTGCGCAGCTTCAGCCACCTGCCCTCTACAGCACTAGTTGTAGTAAACACAAATGGCAACTCATTTGGAAAACTGGTCTCGTGAAGAATTCTGCTCAGCTACTCAATTTCTATGGACAAAACGTGTAATAACTGCTGAAATTTACTGGCAGCTGGTAGAGGTTTATTTAGAGCTATAATGTCTTGTAATCATGATGTACAATGGTGTCAAAAGTTTGTGGTTCCTAGAGAAAACGTCACCAACAAGGATCACAGTGGCTGACCCAGCCCAGCATCAACAGATTTGAACACAGCTTGTGCGAAGGAGCTGATTCAGGACAACAGGAGGATCTCATTATGGAATATGATGGTGAAATTGGGAATGTCATTCAGAAGCATTCATCACATTGTTCACAATATTCTGCAGCACCGGAAAGTTTGTTCCCTATGGGTTCCACAAAATTTGTCCAACCAACAGAAGAGGCTGTAGCACCACACATCAATGTGTTTCATGACACTGCTCCAGAAGTGTAAACCAACATCTTGTGTATGTAGTTTAATAGACAGTAAATGAGTATAGGTGTTCATGTTGGCAATATTTGAAAAAAAAGATTGTGCCTAATTTTTTAATCAGGTCCCAGAAATAGATACAAATGAAAACAATGTCTCGGCTCTTGTTCAGCTAAGAACAGTCCACAGTGATTATTAAGTCTTAAATAATCATCCAAACTTCTTTTACAATGACCTGAATGGTACCCATGATGACAGTCTTTACTAGTCATGATGTAACAGAATGCCTTTATGCAGTACTTCTTTACAGGTGGTATGAGATAGGCATTGTAATGTGAGGACGTAATGGATGAATCACACTTCTATCAATGTTATAACCAACTGAAACATGCACTACAACCAATAGCTCAGAAACCAATAGCTCAGAATAGCTCCACTAGCTGTGCCAGAGTAGTTTATGGATTACCAAAGCTCCAGGGTCCACTAGAACCCCAATCATTTTCTGTACTGAAATTGTGGCTGAGTTAGCCTTTCTTTCAACTGTTATCTGCTGTAGATTTCCAAACAAAAGAACCATGCCCAGCAGTTGGAAGAAATTATAGATGACACCAGTCTACAAGGTAGATAGAACTAATCCCAGGACTATCACCCAATATCCTTGACACCCTTACTGTGAGTTCAAACAGAATAAAATATCTTGAGCCCCAGAGTGACCTCCACCATGCCAACCAGCATGGCTTCTGAAATTAGTGATCATGTGAAAATCAAATCACAATTTTCCCACATGACATACTGTAAGCCATGCACAAATGCAGTCAAGTAGATGCAGTATTTTCCTCAGTTTCTAAAAACCATTTGATACAGTACCACACCTATGCTTATTATTAAAAATACAATCATATTGGACATAAAGTGAAATTTGTGGCTGGACTGAGGATTCCATGGTAGGGAGACTGCAGCATGTTACCTTGGATAAAGAGCCAACAACACATATAGAAGTAATTTCAGGTGTGCCCCAGAGAAGTGTGTTGGGACCCTTGCTGTTTATGTTGTATATTAATTACCTTTCACACAATATAATTAGTAACCCAGACTTTTCACAGATGATGCAATTATCTGTAATTAAGAACTGTCTGCAAAAAGCTGCACAAATGATCAGTCAGATCTTAATAGGATTTCAAATTGGTACAAACACTTGTCAACTGATTTTAAATGTTTAGGACTGTAGAACTCAACAAAATGGGAAAAGATACTGTATTATGACAACAGTATCAATGTATCACAATGGAATTGGCCAACTGATGCAAACACCTGGGTGGAGGGATTTGAAATGGAATGATCAGACAGGCTCTCTCATGGAAAAGCAGTTAGATTCATTACAATGTCCACAGAGGCATTTAATAGACATTCTTCCCACATTCCACACATAAATGAAAGGGGAAGAAACCCCAATAACTGGTACAATGTGAAGTACCATCTGCCAAGGGTGTCGGTGTAATAGGAAACATGGTAGAAGAGAAGTAGTGTGAGAGTGGTATGAGAAATTTTACAACACAGCTTTTGTGATGGCCTGACAGCATGTCAGTGCCTTGAGCAAATGTGCCTGTGTCTGGAGATATCCACATCACTTTACAATAGTACACATCATATCCATATCAAATTATCATATTAAGATGGTTCAGTGAATTCCAGAGGGATATCTTAAGTCTCACTTAGTCAGGTTCCTCTCAGAGTATGCTGATACAGTAGATCCAACTTTGGCAATCATATACAACCACTCACTCATAGAAAGATCCAAACCAGATTGGGAAGTTGCACAAGTAACACTAATGCTGAAGAAAGGAAACAGGACTATCCACTGAATTACAGACCCATAACACTAATGTTGATTTGTAGTACGATTTTTGAACAGATACTATGTTTGAACATTATGAATTACCACGAAGGAAATGATCTATTGACAAACAGCCAACAAAGATTGGTTGGTTTGGGGGAGGAGACCAAACAGCAGGGTCATCTGTGCCTTCAGATTAGGGAAGGATGGGGAAGAAAATCGGATGTGCCCTTTCAAAGGAACCAGCCTGGCATTTGCCTGAAGCTGTTTAGGGAAATCATGGAAAATTGTTTTCTTCACAGCAAGACTTCTTTAATAATGAAAGTTTTTCAAGAATTACTGTTCTTTAGGAGAATATTTGATAACTTCACTAACATTTAATTTCTGGCGGATATCCTGACATGTTGCTTATTGACAAGAAGTGTAAGATTATGACTTAAGAACATGTTCATCTGCCATTTGTTTCCACTAAGATTTGCTGGAACTTGTCTGCTGTTTTCTCCTTTAAGTCTTTGTGAGTCCTCTAATGTGTGCTGTTATTAGCGGAAGCAATATAAATAGATAAACTAAGAGAAAGAACATATGGTACCTGTATTTAGAAAGCATTACATGTATACTCTTCTAGAGCGCTATCACATATGGCTAGATTAGATTAGATTAATACTAGTTCCATGGATCATGAATACGATATTTCTTAATGATGTGGAACGAGTCGAATTTTCCAATACATGACATAATTAGGTTAATTTAACTTAAGTTAATATAACAACTTTATTTTTTTGTGGTTTTTGTTTTTTTTTTCTTAATTTATATCTAAAAATTCCTCTATGGAGTAGAAGGAGTTGTCATTCAGAAATTCTTTTAATTTCTTCTTAAATACTTGTTGGTTATCTGTCAGACTTTTGATACTATTTGGTAAGTGACCAAAGACTTTAGTGCCAGTATAATTCACCCCTTTCTGTGCCAAAGTTAGATTTAATCTTGAATAGTGAAGATCGTCCTTTCTCCTAGTATTGCAGTTATGCACAGTGCTATTACTTTTGAATTGGGTTTGGTTGTTAATAACAAATTTCATAAGAGAGTATATATACTGAGAAGCTACTGTGAATATCCCTAGATCCTTAAATAAATGTCTGCAGGATGATCTTGGGTGGACTCCAGCTACACGCTTTTGTGCAATAAATACTTTATTCCTCAGTGATGAATTACCCCAAAATATGATGCCATATGAAAGCAATGAGTGAAAATAGGCATAGTAAGCTAATTTACTAAGATGTTTATCACCAAAATTTGCAATGACCCTTATTGCATAAGTAGCTGAACTCAAACATTTCAGCAGATCATCAATGTGTTTCTTCCAATTTAATCTCTCATCAATGGACATACCTAAAAATTTGGAATATTCTACCTTAGCTATATGCTTCTGATTAAGGTCTATATTTATTAATGGCGTCATACCATTCACTGTACGGAACTGTATGTACTGTGTCTTATCAAAATTCAGTGAGAGTCCGTTTACAAGGAACCACTTAGTAATTTTCTGAAAGACAGTATTGACAATTTCATCAGTTAATTCTTGTTTCTCAGGTGTGATTACTATACTTGTATCATCAGCAAAGAGAACTAACTTTGCCTCTTCATGAATATAGAATGGCAAGTCATTAATATATAATAAGAACAACAAAGGACCCAAGACTGACCCTTGTGGAACCCCATTCTTGATAGTTCCCCAGTTTGAGGAATGTGCTGATCTTTGCATGTTACGAGAACTACTTATTTCAACTTTCTGCACTCTTCCAGTTAGGTACGAATTAAACCATTTGTGCACTGTCCCACTCATGCCACAATACTTGAGCTTGTCTAGCAGAATTTCATGATTTACACAATCAAAAGCCTTTGAGAGATCACAAAAAATTCCAATGGGTGGTGTTCGGTTATTCAGATCATTCAAAATTTGACTGGTGAAAGCATATATGGCATTTTCTGTTGAAAAACCTTTCTGGCTGCATTGTAAGTTATTGTGTAAGTTACTCACGATGTGTAACAAAATAAAGAAATATCATTAATGAGCTGGTTTTTTTTTTTCAGCTATTGAGTGTGAAGAACCACCTTCAATAGAAAATGGACACTACTCTCTCAGCAACAATGCTACCATTGTAGGGACAGTGGTAGAATATCGCTGCATGTCACAACATTTTAAACTTGTTGGACCCAAGCAGATTCAATGCATGTCCAATGGCCTATATGATCAGCCACCTCCAGTATGCAAAGGTAAAGTCTGATTATATAATAAATCTTATTAAACTGATCAAGATGAGAAAAGACCACACTTTTACACATGTCAATTTATAAAAATGTCAGACAGCTACTAATATGAGACAAATATGAACAAAATCATTTAAGTTATATCCGAAATATCCCTGCCATGACTGCTGGTGAGCTTTGGGTATCACATCACACTGACAATTCCACTTTTGTGCGCAATATTTCAGTGACTGGTCAATCAATGAGGTATCTATGAACACACTAAAAATCCCTATGTATTGCAAAGATAAGATTACACTATGTCACCTGCTGAGGCCTCTTTGTGCTCCGTACACATAGTGAACACAATGAAACTCCAGTGTGTGGTACCATAGAAAGTATCTTCTACCATTCACAGTAATTTGAAGAGTAAAGGTGTAGATGGATTTACATTAATTAAATGGCTGGATGTACCCCAGGCAGCAAATTTCAAGGTGACCACTCACACCACTTAGCAAAATAGTGACAATTTAAGTGTTCTGCATCAAAATGGAATTGTTAACTCTACTAGCTATCCAAAAACACACAATCTAATAATGAGACTGCATTTTGGTCAGTAAGTAATAAAATAAAGTTGAGTCAGGCACCTGTCTGTCTGTACTTGAGTCTTGATGAAACTATGGGGAAAACTTGAATGAAACTTTGAAATGAGTGTGGAATTGTTGACAGACATGTTAATTAATAACCATTTTCGAATCCCTACTCCCCATGAGTGTTAAAAATTTATAACGTATGAGTAAAGCAAAAGATTAGAAACACAGCAAAGAAAGAGTAAAACATACAGGTATTGGAGAGAAGGAAATTTGTTTCAAAATATAGGTCAAGAGAGGCACAAGGTGCAGAAGAGGGTTTTGAAGAAAAAATACACAGATATACCAAGAATTCCACAATACTGCTAGTAACCAGCTGTTGGCAATTAATATGTCAAGGTGAGAGCTAACTGAAAAGAAATTACTAGGTGTAAATGAAAAACCAAGACAAATGTGTTTTTTTGCTATTAATCATCTTCCTAGTTGATTGGTGACAATCTGAAGACTTCAGGCTACTATAATTTTGTGTTCAGCCACTGCCAGTCTTAGAGATTAAACAATGCTACATGCAGCAGCATTATTTTACCACTTGTCAAATGTTGTGTGTGATTTTACTAATCTATGTTTGGGGTGTTAGTGCTAGAAAAATTAATGAAGCAGTTCCTGTTCCATTGGGGGTACTAATTTATAATTCCTTGCAGAGGAAATTGCTTCATTCACTTCTCACAAGTGCTACCTCCATCCCTCCCCACATTAGTGCTCAAGAAAACACTTACTGACCATGTAATACCTTGGAGAACTGGTGTTATTTCCTGTAGCATACTCAGTAATAACATATTACAATGATTAAGACATTCTGGCTGCTGCTCAAATGGGTTTCCTTGGTAGGCCCAAATTTTCATTTCCAACTGAGGAAGGCATCTTTAGGAAGGGGAGATTGTGTCTACCTCCCATGAAACTGTCCTGCACAGATAGACACAAAATGTTGGGTTCCTCAAGTAAATACAGATGACAGCAGCATAACAGGCTGGAAAATCTAAATTATTTGTTTGTTGCAACCTCCATAGGTTGCTTAGTTGAAAGATTTAATTTATTTTTATTTAAATATATTATTAAACATAGGTTTAGATGCATTAAGGGGAACTGCATTAATGATGTTTAGAAAGCTTCTTTTCTGACATGTATCACTACAGAAGAAGTGAAGCCCACAAATGCAGTACCTCCAACAAGAGCAACGAAACCACCAGCAAGGACAAGAAATCCAGCAAATGTTGCTCCAACGGCTCGTCCAACTATTTATGGACCAACTGTTATCAGTCCTGTAAGCAGAACAACAGCAACTGCTATATCTACTAGTGGCTATGAGGTTAACTTGGCCAACACTCCTCAGCCTGATGCTTCACGCCCACAGGACAATGAAGTTCCAGACAGTGTAAATATCAAGAGCAGCTTGCCAGATGCTGACATTGCCCATTCTGTAATTGAGGAGAAACGTGAAACAGTGGGAGCCAGACTTAACCTTGGTAAGTATGCTGTAAGTTTGTTATGGTGTATGGCCATGTTGAGACCTATCACAAAACATATAAGAGAAATATATGAGCCATTTGTTAATGAAGCAAACAGGTTTTCTGAAAAAGTTCACAAAAATCAAAATTAACTAAACAAGAATGTTGTTCAACACTTAAACAAGGTGCAATTTCATTAATACATTTATTTCACAAAGATGGAAAAATATCCACTGAACACAAACGACTATTACTATATTTTCAAATTTATGAAACCACTTCCCACACAACACAAGTTTTTGTGATGTTTGTAATCCCAGTATGAAGTATTTGTAATCCCAGTACAAGTATTCATTAACTACATATAAGATTCAATTTTTATCTAACAAATACTCTTTATAACAATACCAGAGAAGGAAAGTTGCTACTCACCATAAAGCAGAGATGCTGAGTTGCGATAGGCACAACAAAAAGATTCACACAATTACAGCTTTCGGCCACTTAGGCCTTTGTCAGCAGTAGACAAACATACACACACGCACACATACACTCATGCAAACAGCACTTCCACATACGTCTGTAGTCTCAGAGAACTGAAACAACACCGCAAGCAGCAGCACCAGTGCATGATGGAAGTGGTGACTGGGTGTGGGTAAGGAGGAGGCTGCGGTGGGGAGTGGGAGGGATAGTATGGCAGGAGTGGCAGACAGTGAAGTGTTGCATTTTAGATAGAGGGCAGGAGAGAAGGTTCGGAGGGGGGAGGGGATAAGTAACGGAAAGGAGAGAAATAAAAAGAAATTAAAAGACTGGGTGTGGCGGTGAAATGGCAGCGATGTAGTGCTGGAATGGGAACAGGACCTACACCATATACTTGTCCATTATTACACAACCCCTGCTCCCAATCCCTTACCTCATGGCTCATACCCCTGTAATAGACCTAGATGCAAAACCTGTCCCATACATCCTCATATCACCACCTACTCCAGTATGGTCACTAACATCACCCATCCCATCAAAGGCAGGGCTACCTGTGAAACCAGTCATGTGATTTACAAGCTAAGCTGCAACCACTGTCTACATTCTATGTAGGCATGACAATCAACAAGCTGTCTGTCCACATGAACAGCCACCGACAAACTGTGACCAAAAAACAAGTGGACCATCCACCCGCTTGCTGAACACGCTGCCAAATGTGATCTCCCTCATCTCAATGACTGCTTCACAGCCTGTGCCATATGGATCCTTCCCACCAGCACCAGCTTTTCTGAATTGCGCAGGTGGAAACTTTCCCTGCAATACATCCTATGTTCCCAAAACCCTCCTGGCCTCAACCTTTGTTAGTCACTGTCCTCACCCATACAGCCCCCTCCCTGTTCCCATTCCAGCACTACACAGCCACCGTTTCACTGCCACACCCAGTCTTTTAATTTCTTTTTATTTCTCTCTTTTCTGCAACTTATGCCCTCCCCCTTCCACACCTTCTCCCCTGCCCTCCATCTAAACTGTAACACTTCACTTCACTGTCTGCCACTCCCACCATACTATCCCTCCCCTTCCCTGCCCCAGCCTCCTCCTTACCCACACCCAGTTGACACTCCCATCATGCACTGGTGCTGCTGCTTGCACTGTTGTTTCAGTTCTCTGAGACTGTAGACATGTGTGGAAGTTGCGGTTGCGCGCGCGCGCATGTGTGTGTGTGTGTGTGTGTGTGTGTGTGTGTGTGTGTGTGTGTGTGTGTACTGCTGACAAAGGTCTTAATGGCCGAAAGCTATAATTGTGTGAATCTGTTTGTTGTGCCTATCGCGACTCAGCACCTCCGCTATATGGTGAGTAGCAACTTTCCTTCTCTGGTATTGTTACATTCCATCCTGGATTTTCCATTGTTTGAAATACTTTTTATAATGATCTTCTGTTCACCAAATGGAACATTGTACAGTTCAAAGCCTTATGCATGGAAGGATAAGGTCCCACCAGTAGGCATTTCCATGTCAGGAAATGAGGATGGTAGTTACTGCAAATGGACACTTTGGTGAAATGTGCCAAGAAACATGGCCACAGGATCAATACAGATGCCACCCTCAAGGGAGATGCCAGGTACTACAGTGGACAGTGGTTGGCTACAAATGTGGTGTAGTTTAATCTGCACTTGAGAGGAATGGGGTGTGGGGTGTTCCCCAAAACTCCTGATTTTTTGGTTAAAAGCCAAGCCTTTCCTCAAAGTCTCTTGAATGCCATTAAATGTTTCATAGAGAGATTCCACTTGTCTCTTTGAAATGCCCTCTGATGCTCTTTGGTAGCTGCAGCTATCCTACAGAGCATATGGCACCAGAATATGTCAGGAATAGCCTGAAGAATTTGGTATCGTTGCTTCCTCAGTATTTATAATCATGTGCACTTGTGCACTCCTTCGGTATCCTTCCCTTGACTGCTTTCAAAAGTTGGTTTGGAGGCAAAAGCTTGACAGTTGGCTTTCCAAAGTGACCAGTGTGGTTCATGTTCCATTGGTCAGTGGGTCGAGAAAGAGAGTGATAGGAAATATGAAAGTGGTCACATAGAGGTCACTGTGGATGAACCACTGGGTTAAGGGTGAGAAGCTCAGGATGCACACTATAATATCTATGACTGAGTATGTTTCTCAGGTCATACTGGAATGTGTTGCAGCTCTAGTATGAAGGAGGTGGGCTTCCAGTTTTGAAATTAGCTGCTCTGTTACTTGGTCCCTGCTCGAAGTGGATTGACAGTCTCACAGAAGATAGTGGGTATTGAAGTCCACCAGTAGGAGAAAGGGTGGAGGCAACTGTTCAACTAGCTCTAATGACTCGTGATATGGTATAGATTTGTCTGGGAGTAGATAGATATTATATACTGTTATATGAACTGACTGGCACACATGAACAGCCACAGCTTCTCCAACCCACTTTCAGTAAGCACTAAATTAGTGTCCCTTGATGCCTCAGAATGTATCCTAACAACTGATCCCTTCTTCTTGTCAGGTTGTGCCACAAATTTCTCTTCTCCCCAATTCTAGTGATCTACGCATCCAATCTTCAGCATTCTTCTGTAGCACATATTTCAAAAGCTTCTAATCTCTTCTTGTCTAAACTGTTTATCATTCATGTTTCACTTCTATACATGGCTACATTCATACAAATATGTTCAGAAAAAACTTACTGACACTAAAATCTATATGCAATATTAACAAATTTATCTTTTTCAGAAACGCTTTTCTTGCCATTTCCAGTCTACATTTTATATCCTCTGTACTGTGACCATCATCAATTATTTTGCTGCTCACATATTACTTGAAATGTCTCATTTCCTAATCTAATTCCCTCAGCATCATCTGATTTAATTCGACAATATTCCATTATCCTCATTTTGCTTTTGTTGATGTTCATCTTATATCCTCCTTTCAAGACACTGTCCATTCTGTTCAACTGCTCTTCCAAGTCCTTTGCTGTCTCTGACATAATGACAGCGTCATTGCCAAACATCAAACCTCAAAGTTTTTATTTCTTCTCCCTGGACTTTTATTCCTACTCCCAATTTTTCTTTTGTTTCCTTTACTGCTTGCTCAATATACAGATTGAATAACATTGGGGGGATAGGCTACAACCTTATTTCACTCCCTTCACAACCACTGCTTCCTTTCATGTCCCTGAACTCTTATAACTGCCATCTGGTTTCTGTACAAACTGTACACAGTTTTTCACTTCCGTATTTTACCCCTGCCACCTTTAGAATTTGAAACAGAGTATTTCGATCAGCATTGTCAAAAGCCTTCTCTAAGTCTACAGAAGCTATAAATGTAGGTTTGCCTTTCCTTAACCTATCTTCTATGAGAATTCATATTGTCAGTATTGCCTCGTGTGTACCTACATTTCTCCAGAATCCAAACTGATCTTTCCTGAGGTTGGCTTCTATCAGTTTTTGCATGCTTCTTTAAAGAGTTAGTGTTAGTATTTTGCAGCCATGGCTTATTAACCTGATAGTTCAGTAATTTTCACACCTGTCAGCACCTGTTTCTTTGGAATTATTAAATTCTCCTTGAAGTCTGATGGTATTTCACCTGTCTCATATATCTTGCACACAAGATGGAAGAGTTTTGTCATGGATGGATTTTCCAAGGCTATCAGTAGTTATGCCAGAATGTTGTCTGCTACTGGGGCATAGATTTGACTTAGGTCTTTCAGTACTCTGTCAAATTCTTCATGCAGCATCAAACTGCCCATCGCATCTTCATCTAGATCCTCTTCCATTTCCATAATATTGCCCTAAAGTACATCTCCATTATATAGACCCTCTATGCATCCTTCTTCCTTTCTGCTTTCCCTTCTTTGCTTTGCATTGGTTTTACGTATGATCTCTTTATATTCATACAGATGGTTCTCCTTTCTCTAAAGGCCTCTTTAATTTTCCTGTAAGCAGCATCTATCTAACCCCTAGTGATATATGCTTCTACATCCTTACATTTGTCCTCTAGTCATTTCTGCTTAGCCATTTTACACCTGTAAATCTCATTATGTACATGTTTGTGTTCCCTTTCACCTGCTCCATTTACTGCATTTTTATATTTTCTCCTTTCATCAATTAAATTCAATATCTCTTGTGTTACCCAAGCATTTCTACTAGCACTCTTCTTTTTACCTACATGATCCTCTGCTGCCTTCACTATTTCATCTCTCAAATTACCCATTCTTCTTCTGCTGAATTCCTTTCACCTGTTCTTGTCAATCGTTCCCTAATGCTCCCTCTAAAATTCTCCACAACTTCTGGTTCTTTCAGTTTATCCAGGTCTCATCCCCTTAAATTCCTAATTTTTTGCAGTTTTTTCAATTTTAATCTACAGTTCATAACCAGTAAATTGTGGTTAGGATGCAGTTTTTCCATCTGTTTGTAGCATTAGGTCCCAATGGAAGATGACACCTCGAATCCTTTTGAGTTCACTATGAGGAGAGATGGTAACTGTTCTACCCCCAAGCTTTTCACAGGCTTCAAGTGCCTGTGATTAGTTAGCATCCAACATTTTGACCAAAAAAGATCCATATCTTCTCTCAACAAAAAACAGTGGCTTTGGCATGGAAAAAGTTCTCCATCAGATCTGGTGCTTACCAAGAACTAGGCGAACTGTTAACCTCCCAGGCAGCCATGTTGGCATGGCCACCAGTATGGGTGAGTTTGATCTAATTCACTCCTGATCACCCATGCTGATGCCACTCACTCTGACAGGAGGCTCTCCTTATGGGTGCTAACCTGGCACAGCACAGACTACCTGTCATAGTATCTGTTGCCCAGACTCCTGATGGTCTGGATTATACATCATACTTGAGATGGTTACAGCTCAGGCATCATCAGTGTGATCCCTATGTTGTCAGGTAGCTACAATCATGATGGTACACAATGACCTCCCCATGGATGACTGGCTGCCATGCTGGATTCTGGGTGTAAACATAAATCCACTCTAACAGTGGGTGTAAAACATTACAGTGCATCCTGAATAGATTCTCCACCATGTAAGGTGCCCTTCCTCAAATGGCCCACACCTCTGGGAAATTTAGAAAGGAGCAGGGCAAATTCCAAAAGATTAGTGGAAGTAATGAAGCCTAAAAGACTGAGGGAAAGATTGTGAAAGGAGCTAAAACTGACGGGTATCCTGATAATAGCCAAGTCCTCGATGTAAAAGCATCACTAAATACAAAACTCCTTCTGCATCTTATGACAGGAAAGGACTAACCATGGGTCTATTCTAGCCCCGATACCATGGAGGGAGGGGCAGGGGAAGGGGGAGAGGCAAATTCTGGAAACATATTTTGTGCTCTACCTCTAAACATGGTTTTGGAACAACTCAACAGCTTCTTCAGGTGATGGAAAAGTCCATGCATTTTTTGTTCCACATAAAGCAACAAAAATAAATCATTTGGAGATAAATCACATGAATACGGACACTGGGACAAAACTTCAAGGTTTTTCACATCTGAAAATCAATTGCTTGCTGTGCGACAGTTGGCATCGGTATTATGAAAGATAGATACGATCTTTTTGGTTTTCTTCCCTATTTCCCCAATTACTTGTGGCAAACAAATTATTATATACCATTCAGCATTACCTGTTCTTTGATAATTTGTGGTAAGGACATGTTTCAAGCATGGGTATATAGTCTATACCAATGTCGCAACATGTCCAATGTAACCTTGGTTGGTTTCGGTTTATTTTGGAATACACCAAATAGTTGACTGCCGCTTGGTTTCCACCTCGTACAACTACACGCAAATTTAGTCTCCTGCTATGACGTTTATACAGACATCAAAAGTACTCAATCAAATTTTTTGAGCATTTTTTTTGCACCAATTGAGACAAGTCTGTTTTTGAGCTTCAGTCAAACTGCGTGCAATCCCTCAGGAACTGTTACTTTTGACAGCTAAAATTCATGCCAAATTGAATGTACTTCAGTCTTCAATTTTCCGGAGCCTCTATCTCACTGTAAGTCATATGTCGTTCATCTTTAATAATGTTGCGCACAACGCTGAATTTGGCTGACCTTCAGGGACTTCATTGCTGACAGTAACACAATTGCAAAAAATTCTGCAAACAAATTGCAAACAGTCTTTTCTGAATATGACTGATTATCAAAACTTTACCACACCAATTCAAAGCATTCTGAGTTGGGCCTCAACAAAAATTTTAATAGAATATTCTACAAAAACATTCACATGAAATTTCCATTTTTTTCACATCACTACTTATTTGAAAACTCACTGTAAATTAACTATTTGTCCAATTTATGATCTGCGATTTTTTTTAACAATAACAGATGACAAATTTTAAAACAATAGCAATAGGATATCTCAAGGGCTCCATATGGTGGTCATTTACAAAAATTGAAGGGCTACCCTCATTTTTTTTCCAGTCAGCTTTTTTTGTTTGATTTGATTGTTGAGAAGAGAAAAGTCTACAGATTTTGTCCCAGCACACATATATTGTGAAATCACACACTAGTTTTATTTGCAATAATTACACAGATGTTATAAGGTTTCTTAAGGAATGTATTGTAGCATCACCAGGCAATATAGAATGTAAACTTCACACACATGAATATGGAGGATTGTAAGTCTTCTGTAATAGTTCTGCAAAGTTTTAATTAACAAACAAATGCACACTTGTACTTGAATTTTTCACAGTTAAACTATAGCACTTTAGCAAATAATACTATACATAATTATTATGCACTGTATTTGAGAGGAGTAAGATTCAAATTTCCATGCCTCCATCCAGATTCAGAGCACTTCATCCGAAAGATATGAATCCTGGTTTGAGTACTATGGTCTGGCTTTCTGCATAATTCGGAAGTATCCACAACAATAATAGAAGACCATATGTAGTGAACAGTGATTTATTCATCAGTAACATAACTTATTAATCATCAAATTAGGGAAAAGGAGACACATCAAGAATTAGGAATACAATTCACTTGCATAAAATTTATAAACAACAAGGTGAACAGCAGTCTAAAGTCAATATTCTTTCATGAGTATAAAGTCAGTTTTACATATTAATGCTAATTATCAATGATTTCTTGGTTAAATAATCAGACCATGCTTCTTGAACTCTTCTAGTGAGTAAAACATTTCTGTAGCAAGGTCATGCAGCTTCTTTTTCAGTAGTCTTAACTTGATGCTCTCTTTAGCCTAGTGAAGATTTTGATTCGTGTACATTGGGAAGTCTGTTAGTTGCACAGGAAGCAGAAAATTATCTTTATTCTTTGAGTTATGCAAATGATCAAAATGAATTTCAATGAATAATTCTGGAATGCTGTATAAAAATAAATGCATAGGGAGGGGACTGGTAAAAGTTCCAGTTTTAAATAATGGATAAAATGATTTTGTCACTTCAATAGTGTGACAACTTTTTTTACCTATTCCATGTTTAGATGGATGGTAGTACGGATCGAAACTTGAAAATAATTACCTGTAAACACTGGCTCTAAAATGCGCATCTTAAGAACTACAAGCACTTGTTCAGTAGAAAAGATGTTTTTCTCAGTAGTGTAGGTGAACAAGCTCTAAGGTATAAATTTTACTGGATATTTTTTCATGTTTTCATCCATCCTACCACCTCTCAAAATATGGAATACTTTTTATTTTATTTTATAATGCACTGTAATACTAGAATTGTCCCGTATCTTTGACTGCATGTAAATGCATGAACATTTGTTATCTGCAATTTTGTGGCATAAACATTTAAGAAATGACAAAATCCTTCATATTATTATTATTATTATTATTATTATTATTATTATTATTATTAATTACAATGTAAGGCTGCAGCCATCAGCAAACTTTTGAAACTAAGATTATGTTAACCATGCACAAGGCAGCACTGTTTTTGCACATACTATGTGGACCTGAATAGTTTCAGAAATAATGCACTAAGCAAACCATATTTCAAATTTTGAAGTATTAATCCTTTTATCTGTTCAGTTCTCTTTCAACACTCTTTCATACTTTCCTTTTATTTCTTATATTTTTCACTGTTCAAGCCCTCACTCTGTTACATGTATTTCACTTCTGAATTTTTGTGTAGTTAGAGATCTGTAATTTGAATCTTAAATATTGAGCGCCAATGTTTTTTTATTACTTTGTTGTCTTGCATATCTTTCCTGGCTGTCAACAATTTATAACTCTTTACTTGATTCCCTGTTCTTTTGGTTTCTCCTCTGAGTAAGTATGAAAGTAACAGATTCAACACATAGTCCCCTTCCTCCCCACTTGTCTATTTGCCCTATTCTTGACTGTTCTGATTCCATCAATTAGCAAGTATGCATAGACTAATTTTTTGATTGATTTTCTGTATGGCATTACAAAAAAGAACCTTTACTTATTTGGAGCAATCAAGTGTACATTAACAGAGAGAAGTAACTACAGTTAATTATATCAGATACCTATACTGACATGTAAAACAACTACAAACACGTGTACTTGCTTGACTTGCCAAACAAACAATGTATTTTTTAATTTAAAATACCTCCCTCCACCCCCACCCCCCTCTTACACACACACACACACACACACACACACACACACACACACACACGGAGGGAGACAGACATACATACAGAGAGAGAGAGAGAGAGAGAGAGAGAGAGAGAGAGAGAAATTGTAGATAACACAAACTTTTAATTATGTTTTTATTTTACAGGTGCCATAATAGCCCTTGGTGTATTTGGTGGTTTTGTATTTTTAGCAGCAGTTGTTACTACCATAGTCATCCTTGTAAGAAGGTATGGTATTTTCTTTTGAATTACAGCTATTGTGTGCTTGAAAATCTTTATTGTTTTCCATACCACATCCTAATTTTCCAACATAATTTTTTTCAGATTTTCTTCCATTTAAAATAAGTAATAATTGCATTACTCTAGCATTATATTCAACATTTCTTTAATCAAAATTAACTCTTTGTTGCTGTTGATATGGCTGTATTTATAAATTATCTTGGTTGGGGCTTTAGTATCTTAATGTCTTAAACTATGGACTCATACTGTCTTTCTTATTACTTATGTCCTCTCGTGAATTATCTCCACTAAACTACAATCTAAGCATACTTTTTATCAAATCACTTCACTTTTAAATTTAACTTATGAGATTCTGCCATCTTCTGTAGTACTAATACATACCATTTTTCTTTACATTCTTTATAAACAAAATGATGATAAAGCTTGGTGCAGTAAATCACATCTTGTACACTATAAAGGAATCTGACCACATAACCTTACATTAATTACTATTACTTCTACTTTCCAATGTATTTGACTGTCAATCAGTTTTAAGTGCTTTCTTCATTACAACTTGCTTTCATAAGCTTTGATTGGTTTGTTTTTGTGTTCTGTCTTTTGCATAATGCATATTGACACAAAAGAAACTGGGCACTTGGAATGGAATGGGCAAGTAGGTCAGCTTGCTTTTAACAAGATAATGTGAAATGATACATCTCAACACTAGGTTCGAGTCAGCAACAAAAATATTTTGTTTGCTTACTACATTCTTTGCTTCATTTCTGGTCTCCCACATTCTTCTCTTGCTCCCCCTCTCAAAAATTCTAGTATTTTTCTATGTTCCCCATTTTACTCCATGCCAAGACAGAAATGTTACAGTTTCTGCACACTCTTGTCTATTGCATTGGTTTCACAGAAAGGAGTTATTTTCCTATTATAAGGGCAATAAAGGCACCCAGTTTCTATTTTGCCTATTTTCTTTGTTTTAATCAGTTTTGTTAAAACAGTGGCAGAATTTCTGTATCCATTTACGATCATTTTGTTTTCCGCATCTCATCATAGCCATAAGCATGATCATGACTACAATCCAATCCATCATTTCTTTTACTTCATTCTAATTTCAATTTCATTTTGTTAAATATTAAATATAAGAATATTAATTTTTCTAGGATTTTCAAAATCCAGTGTCTCCCTGCCTGTCTTATTACCATCACCTACCAACTAACCTTAGGCCCTTATTATTGTTCTAGTGGCAAGAAAAATACTCTCCCTCCTGCACGAACTATGCCGTCTAGATGGTACACACTCCTCGCTCTGCCTTTTCCCGATCAGCAGGTGGGACGACGTGAATTCTCTCGTGGCTATCGCAACCGTGCTGGCTATTTCTCAAACCCAATATAAGTGCAGCAGCTAGCAACTTCTTGTGCCTGTTAAGTGAGGTACAGTACAAGCACTTTTTTCAGCTATTCTGCCTGTCTGCACTTACCCTTTATATTGCACATTTCATGTGCCACTTTTCATTGGTGTAGGCCTTTTTATTGTGGCCGTATATACTAAAAAAGTTCGCTTTCCCACTTTATTTTCGGAAACCCAAATGTTCAGATTCAAAAGTTAGTGCTTAGATTGCTTGGAATCACTTACTACTCACATATCACAAGGACAGCCATTATGAGTGCCTGTCCTGGAATGACGGAAGTTATAGTTTGGTGCACTGCGCTGGGGTGGTCAGGGGGTGCGGTGGGTGGGGGGAGGAGGGGGGAGGATATATAAGGGAGAAGCAGCAGGGTTACAAGGAGGACAGTGTAGAAATATCACAAAAGAATTCACGACTAGCAGTTGTTAAAGTTTGGATAAACTTGTAGTATGTTGCTGAAAGCATAGACAGATAATACTAAGGTCTGAACCCTTTTCTGTATGTAGCACAGTAAAAGAGTGTGTCTTCTCTTTAAAAAAAAAATGGTTTCTTGCTTCCAGAGACATTCTCAATCCACTTTTAATGAGTGGATAATATAGAACACCAACATACCTCGCTAAGGAATAAAAAGGGTTTATTTTCTTATGATTGGTGTGGGGGTGGAGAGCATTTTTTTCCAGTCTTGGATGAGCTATGAGGGTGCCAAGAATTTGGCAAGCTTAATTCTTTTGCTTTTATGGATGCTTCACAATTGAATGCTTGTGTTTAATTATGGGATGACACTTTCTACTCTGTTTTCCTGAATGGAATTACAGAACATGTGGATTTCATCATAAAGATATTACCATTATTTTTTACATTATACTGTGAAAGTAAGACATTCCACAAATAAAATCAGTTGAAGTCCAATTTAATGAACAAAATTCCCGAGTTATTGTAGAAATTGTAGTGGCAGTAACACACAAAAACAACACTCATTGAAAACTTTACTTATTAGCTTTGAAACTTATGAAGGAAGAGAGATTTCGCATTACAGGGGAAAAATTAATTGGTCTATTTACCCCTCAGTACCGCTTCTACCAGAAACCTCATATCATATCTGAATTACTGCTGGTTTTATTTTCATGTTACAGAAGTACACTGTCTGCAAAACTATCACTGGCCCATTGCTCTAGTACGTTGGATGTAAGGAAACTTTTCCAGGACACCTCAAAAAAGTTGTGAATGTCTGCACTTAGCTGTATGTCAACTGTGGTTTTTTTTCTGGTCATGCCTTTCACACACACACACTTCAGTCTTCTAAAATGAAAATAAAAATCAATGTCGAAACTACATATGAAGATAAAACATGGTATTCAATATAAAAGATATTCCACTGCATGGATGTAGCTTTGTTGAATCCCATTTAATCTTCTTCTTCTTCTTCTTCTTCTTCCACTTTATAGAGTAGGCTTATGGCGTGTTCCATCTTTGCTGAAGCCATCTGTGCCTCCCACTTAGCTGTGTTTGTAATTATATTTTCTGACATGACACACAACAATAAATAAATAGGTAAAGGGCAACAGAGTTTCAACATCCCACTGACAATGAGGTCCTTACACATGGGGTACATTCTTGGGCTGGCTAGGGCTGGAAAAGAGATTTGGAAATGCCCTTCTGAAAGGACATAGCTTGGCATTTGCCTTAACCCTTTCATGGTTGATGGGTCATATATGCCCCACTAACTTTGAGCGCCAGTTCGAGTGTCGGGATATATGTTACCCAGCTCTGCACGGTGCTGCCGTCTAGGGATGACTGTACTGAACCTGAGAAAAAAATCGGGACTGCACTGCAAAGGCAGGAGTGCTAGTTCTGCAAGGTTCGCAGAAGAGCTTCTGTAAAGTTTGGAAGGTAGGAGACGAGATACTGGCAGAAGTAACGCTGTGGGGATGGGGCGTGAGTCGTGCTTGGGTAGCTCAGTTGGTAGAGCACTTGCCCGCGAAAGGCAAAGGTCTAGAGTTTGAGTCTCGGTCCGGCACACAGTTTTAATCTGCCAGGAAGTTTCATATCAGCGCACACTCTGCTGCAGAGTGAAAATCTCATTCTGAGAACAAAAGTTGTTTGCACTGCTTGTGGTGTACCACTTTGGGCCACACCATGTTTTTCCAAGTTTCATGGAATGTAAAGTTTTGTAAGTATTGGTCATGTATCATGAAAACTGAAATGTAATGAATATTTTTTACACTCTCTCTACACAAATAAAAAGATTACATGCATGTATAATTTGTAGTTATTTTATTCTCCACAAACTCCAGTTTATGGCTAAAAAAAATAAAATTACAAAATCAGTCAGTCAGCAGAAAAGGTATCTCGCGTTGGTTCATGGGACATATGTGTCCCACTTCATGATGTGAAAAAATGGAGAACTTAAAAAATATTTTGGTGGTAAAAATATAATAATGGGACTGAAAAGAAAACGTTATCACCTTAATATTTTCAAAATCTGTAAAAAATGAATTCTATCCATGAAAGGGTTAAGCAATAAATGGAAGCCATAGAAAACCTACATTTTCATGACTGGATGAGGACTTGAACCACACTTCTTCCAACTATGAGCATAGTGTATATGAAGATAGTAACTGCTCTCAAAAGAACAGATACCATTGATGACCATGCAGCTTCTCTAGAATAAATGATAATTAACTGAAACCCTCAGCTACCGACAGGTGTTGTTGATATACCTTGATGGGGACAGCTGAAAATGACTCGAACCCGGGATCTCCTGCTTACATGGCAGACGCTCTATCCATCTGAACCACCGAGGACACAGATGAATAAAGAGACTGCAGGGACTTATCCCTTGCACGCTTCCCGTGAGACCCACATTCCCAACTGTCCACAATCTACATACATAATGCACCTAATAGATATTTGCCCATCCACTCATTACTCACGCACACTAAGGTGACGATACCTGTAAGAGTTCGGGCAACCTGTGCGCATTCACACAGACAAAGGTCAATGGCTGAGTAGCCTTTAACTATATATGAAGTTAGTAGTAACTGCTCTCGAAAGAACAGATGTGGGTCTCATGGGAAGCGTGCAAGAGATAAGTCCCTGCAGTCGTGCTATTCATCTGTGTCCTCGGTGGCTCAGATGGATAGAGCGTCTGCCATGTAAGCAAGAGATCCTGGGCTTGAGTCCTGGTCAGGGCACACATTTTTAGCTGTCCCCATTGAGGTATATCAACACCTGTTGGCAGCTGAGGGTTTCAATTAATTATAATTTATGAGTATAGCACCTTAACAACTGCCACACTTCCCCCAGTATGACATACCATGAACTGTTGCAAATCCCTGCTGGTCAACAAGTCCTCTGCATAATGAGTGCTTAAAAATAATCACTTATATTTAAAGTAGACAAAAAGCTACTTTGGCCACAGTAATACAAGATATAAGTATCAACTGCTATAACTGTTTTGTCTATAAATACTAAAACAAATTTTGGGCCCAATCAGGCACTGAAATTTATTTCATCTTCAATCAGGTGGTGTGTAATTAGAACACTACCTACTCGTAAGCTTTCCAAATAACACTAGTTGTGATTTTCATGCACTTAAGATTTGTAAAATATGAATTTTTGACGTAATTTTTTAAAAAATATCTCCATTACCAATAATATATGAGATACTTATCTGTGACTATTTATTTACATAGGAGCCACAGTACTAAACATTATCGACATAGAGCCTCACCTGATTGCAACACAGTAGCATCATTTGACTCATCAGGCTCAGAGAGTCGTGGTGGGCTCAATCGTTACTATCGCCAAGCGTGGGAAAATCTGCATCAAACAGCAGCTGGGCACGATCCACTGAGGCGCAAAGAAACATTGGATGAGCCAACTGGTTACCGGGAAGGTCTACGTGATGGCAGTGAACTAGTTGTAACTGATGTGGCTCCAAAACCTTCAGCCGTAGCTGCTGCAGCTGCTGAGAAGAGACGACATCACCACCATCACCACCACCACAGGCCACGGTACTGAGCCTATCATCCTGGCACAGGGAGCCTCTTCAGTGGAGCTCCTAGCTGCCATGCTCAATCAGTATATTTTGCAATAGAAGATTTACCATTTTCTTCTGTTACAAATGTGTGGATGCACTGATATAAGCATCTTTAAACATTTCTGCTGAACTGGAGGAGAATCATCTTCGTATCATCTACTTGCTCTTATGTCCCAGTCACATAACTGAATACAGCAGTAGCTGAAGTGACAACGTTCCAAGTAAATACATCCACTGGAGTGGTTTCCACCTTTCGATCTACATGTATTTACTGTTACGCAGTAACATTTTTCAAACAGGTAGTTTTATGTCTGAGAAAGCTTAATGCACAAATCAAGAGAAAATTAATTTATTTGGAGTGTTTGGTAAAGTCCTCTCTTCTACACAACTGCTTTATTATAATAAACCGATTTATGTACTATAAACAAAGTTAAGTCAAACTTAACAATATTGAGTCTCACATGCTAGCTGGTGAAACTGTACAGTATCATCAAGATCACTGAATACGTTTAGATGTCTATTATATCTATGTGAAGATGCACAAGTGAAAAAGTGAATATAAACGTAGTATATAAACAGAGGACTCCTGACTTAAAGTTTACCAGACCTAGGTAGAAAGAAATGTATTTTATTTTTGTTGATTAATCCAAATGTTATTTACTTCTGAATAGACTGTGTTACCTTGTATAGTACTGCTTTATAATTCATCTGTAAAATGTGATACGTTCACGAACACGTGTCAGCTGTAAGTTTTGTTCTTGGTCACACAAATCCTACACCAAGGCAGAAACTATGTAACAATATGAAGCCTTGAGCTTTCTCCTCTAAGTGAATATGTTTTTTGTCTTTGCCATTTCCGCATGCAAAATGAATTTGTACCCAAAACTTTATTTATGTGCCAGAGCTAACAGCATATAAAATGTAACATTACTTTTACCAACAGAAATAATTTTGACAATCACGATGAACTCTTCTTGTGTCAGTATAGTCTTCTTATGAAACTGAGTTAATTTATAGAATATACCTGGAAATGTGTGTACACTGTGTTCCTTATAATTTTGGGAACACAAGTAGCAGTACTGATAACACACCATATTTCCTTTCAGACTGCATTTAACACACTGTGTGCAGACTCATTTTTGGTAACATTAAGTTAGTACCACAAACACATTTTGTATTATTCTTAAAATACTATTATGGATCACAGTGCTATCTTAATTAGCATCTCCCCCTTGTGAAACCACTTTCTACTGTCATTTAGGCATCACACAGACAATGCAGAATTAAGTACACTTCACAACAGGAAAGAATACGCCACAATATTATTGTTAAATGTAACTCAAATGCTATTACTGTTAGCTATGACAATGTGCCATCCAAAATCTGTGTGCATATTAACCAAAAGTAAACTCAACCGGATATCAATTTTCTATAGTACAATGATACAAAACTTTTTCTATTAATGATTCCCTTGGCCTTTCCTTGGCCAACTAGTTCATGACTAAAAATTAAGGAATGGCCGACGAGACTCATAACTGTTTCCCATGAGTTGTTTTTATGGATGCAGCTTTATGGCTAATATGGTTTGTAGAGAAGCTGGTATGACAATACTGTTAAAAGATTGACCACTTGTGATTTATCAATGCCTGTTACAAGATCCATACTATAAATATACTGTATAAAGTGTTTATATGCTGAAATATACTACCAGGTCTTTATAAGATGATCCAGTGCAATTCATGTAGTTCATTCCATTTTGTGTAACTTTATGGTTTCAATCAATACATTACTGATGTAGCTTCAAATGAGGACTGGTTTCATAAACTCTCGAAATATGAGCACAAAATATACTAGTACATACCATTTGTTCATCTACAATCTTTTCTTATGTGCTGTGAACCAAATATTTTTAATGATCTCTGAAAATTTGGTTTCCACAAACTTTTTTACCGTAATTATTCTATGGTCAAAACTTAAGTCTTGCTTTTTAAGCACCAACAAACAAAATGAACACAAAGCATCATTTTAAAGATTTTTTTTTACTTTATTGTACAGTATTCAATTGTTTCTTGTACATTATAATCCACTGGTATGATACAGACCATAAAGCATTACTAAGTGAAAATAGTTCTTTCAAAAATACTTAATCCTGTTGGTAGTTGTATTTATCATCTTAACTGTCAAAACTTTATTATAAATTATTTGTATCTCTCATGAATTCAAATAGAATTATGTATAAAATAGTCAAATATTAAAATAAATGAGTACTTATTAGAAGCACAAGTGTATGCCAACACCCCCCCCCCCCCCCCCCCGCCACACACACACACACACACACACACACACAGGGGGAGGGGGGGGGGGAGAGAGAGAGAGAGAGAGAGAGAGAGAGAGAGAGAGAGAGACCCGGGCAGGGAGCAATAAAAATTAAATAATTATAGTTTTTCTTATTACTTTAATATGAATCCATATACATACATAAATCACTGTCACAACCAGCATCTGGTAGTTTAACACCAATTTTTTTTTTCCAGTGATTCATAGTATATTATTTCATTCTTTCCATTAATGGAATCTGAGGAAATTATCTTTGGCTTAAAAGAACATGCAGATTATTTATTGACTTCAAATATCAAAATATCACAGCTCTGTCTTTGCAGACAAGTAACAGAGAGCATGCAGGCAATGGACAATGAATGCCATGCACCAAGAATCTATGCAGTCTAATTCTCCAGAATAAAAAGAAAAAAAAAAAAAAAGTTTGTCAAAATAATTACAAAAGCTTTTTTCATCCATAGTCTAAGCATTCACTTTTACTGCAGATGCTCCACAAGAATTATGTACAACCAGAAGCCATTTACCAAATGTTCTTCGACCAGTTACTCAATCCTACTGCAGCAGCCACTTGCCTATGAGATTTCCAACCTTCTTCCTTGCTGCTATAAGCTGCGGAGGATCATTTGGGGCACTGGGGTACATATTTGCACAATGTGCAGTTCCTGCAATGACATTTTGCACATGAGAATGACAGCAAAATCTATTATAGTAAATCTAGAGAGACTGTTTATGTGGTAGGTAGATAAACAAGCAATTTCTACACTTTGAAGTAATATGCAATATTATGCGCATACTGCACAAATAAGGCTGGCACAGTTTGAAGTTTTCAAAAAGTATTCATTCCTTCTTTTAAGAAATAAGAGGAAAAAGGAAAAGAAAGGATCTAGACGGCTGGAGATATAGCAAAAATGAGAATTAGCTCTAGTCTATGATTAACAAGTGCCCTAACTGGACTAGCATTTTCTTCACTGTCTCCTCAGTCTTTGGACATTTTCCCCCTAACCTCCTCCTCCTCAATTTCTTGACACAGAATCTCCAATAACACTCAAAATGAATATTTCACCTTCCTTAAAGATCAGACAATAATTTTAGCAGCGAAAGTCTCATCTGGTTACTCACTTTAAAAAAGGCTATGAAAATTACATCATCTTTTTTGAAGTTTATTTAATATGTTACTGGAGGAAAATTAAAAATGATCCTTGTTAAAATTAATTTGATCACCCCAAAAAACTAGAAGCAGATATAAACTTTAAAATAATGACTTAAGTTTGGATATGTTTTTTCATGGCAATATCGTGTATATAATGGAAGCAATAAGTAGGAACCTGAAAAATTTAGATGTGCAAATTCTGCATCAAAATGTAAAAAGTGAATTTATGCAATACATGTTGTACCACAGCAAACTGTATCCAGCTGAACTATTTTGCCACAGCTAGTTTGAAACAACTTTATTTTCTGCATACAGGTATTGAAACAGTAACCAATTTTCAGTTACTCGTGTTGCACAACATCTACCAAAGCGCAATTCGGAAAGAAAATCTGTTAAGAATGTGTGCCCAAAATAAAGAGTGCACACAACATACTAGTGTGGTTGGTAATTGCACACTTGTGCCACATCAAAAAATGGGCAGTTGAATGGTCTACATAAGATACATGGCACATATGTCAATGTAGGGCTTAACATCTTACAAGGAGATGTCTGCAGTGGTGGGATTGACTTTTCAAAAACCATCTATACAATTATATTGGTTAAGATCTCAGGCTTTACACACTGCACCAATTCACCCTAGTGGGCCCTCGTTTCCGAGTAACTGATGAAAAAAAATTTCATAATTTTGTGTTGCTCTCAATAGCATTAAAAAATTTGTGCTACAGAACGTGGCTGTGTGGTGTAATGCTCAATATAATAGCTTCACATGCAGTAAGCTCTTTTTTTTTTACTGAAGTTACTTTGATCATCATTTTTATTCAGGTAACTGATTAAAATGTAATTTTTATTTCCATTTTTTTTGTCACATAATTTTAATCATAGTACCAACATCTTCATTTTCTCTCATTTTTCTTCCTACTGTTGTTCTTCCACTTGAAATCTTTGTTCTTGTGCTTTTAATTAACTTTATGTATTCATTTTGATTAAATTTCTTTTATCACCCTGTTTTTTATGTCTACATACTGAATTTATTATCAACTTCTTATTTTGCTTGAATTTCATTTTACTTATAAACCCTTCTTTTACTTAAATCTTCATCTGCATTATTCTGTCCATAATGCAACAGGTATTTAGGTTATGCTTGTATGATGATTAATGTGCAAAATTGGATATCTGGTAATGAAAAATACATTTTTGACACCATTGCACAGTCAAAATAAATATATTATTTCATCTGTTGTTTTTTAGTCAATAAATCAGAATTTTCAAATAACTGAACATTATAATGGATAAATATGATTAAATTCATATTCACAAAAATTTCGATCGGAAAAAGAATGATGTAAAGAAAAAGATAACAAATGAAAAAGTTGATAAGGTGAATAAAATGATGTCAGAAAGGAGTAGAAATAAAAAAATACATTTAAACCAAACAATAGAATAAAAATAATCATTAAAGTTATTTTGATAAAGATTTTAAAATAATCAAATTAACTGCTCCTGACTAGGTTCAAAGCCATAACCACAACCTCCTGTGTGTGAAACTATTACCCTATCCACTACACCACACAACCAGTTAATGTAATACAACTCTTTTTAGCATTATTGACCATCACGCAAAATTCCAAAATACTTTTCGTCAATTACTTGCGCATGAGGGCCCACCAGGGTGAATGGCTGCAATGCGTGATACCTGGGATCTTGACCTACATCTCCATAAATTTAGCTTCAAAAAGTTGATCCCATTCTAGGGACCTCTCCTTGCTATAAAAGAGAAACACATTTGTCTGCTGGCTAAAGTTGATACTGTGAGAAATTGTGGACACTATAACATGTGCATTTTTGTGTATTTATCAGAAACAGTTCCATGTTTTAGTAATTGTGTAGTACGTAGTACCACTGATTGCATTGCAACAGGTGTTTGTTTTGGGTTGAAAGCCACTTATACAGTTGTAGGATCCTTCAGATGAGTTGCAGCTTCTGCCGTCTTTAATATGTCACTGTGATTGTTGAGTTCAGATCTGAGCTGAGGTGGTGATCATTTGCTCACAGGTCCAGGCATTGCTGGCTTCTGTCACACAGATTGAGGCTGTTGTCAATGGGCATCACTGTGGGGGGTTGGCTGTGGGGATCTAAAGGACATTCACCACATCCCACGTGCCCCGTGAGTGGTACACCACTGTGGTTGCCTCAGGTATTGTCCACACTGAGGCTGACCCCTTACCTGTGGTTGTGTGGGAGGTCATTCCAAGGTGTAGCGGGCAGCAAAGGGCCTGCCTGGTTCATCTGATGGATAGGTTTCAGATGCTATCTGCGTCTAATAAACATTCCGAGCCAATGCAGTCACTTACTATGTTTCAGGGGAAGCCTCTCAGCCTGCAAGATATGGGCAGTCACAGACAGTGGAATTACTGGTATTTGTAAGCACCAATATTAGGTGTGTCATGCGGGGCCTGTTAGCGACACAGCTGCCAAGGAAGGAAAGGGACCCAATGTGCACTCTGTGGGAAGAGTCATTCCATGTTTCTGAATGCTAAGAAGAGCACAGAGTGCAGCCAACTACTGGCGGTGGATCATGTTGGTGCTAATGATGTGCATTACTTTGAACTGGAAGAGATTCTCTATGGTTGCGGGTTACTAGCTGAAATGGTAAATAGTGTCAGTCTTGATGTGAGATACGAGGGCTATTCAGAAACTAGGGAATATTTTGGCATTTTCTTTTTAAAAAAGAAAACTAAGTACAAGAAATACATTTTATTACACACATCTGAAACAGCGACTGGCAGACTACTTTTCCACATAGGCACCCAACACATTGAGGCACTTATCATAGTGATGGACAAGCTTTGAAAGACCTTTGTCACAAAATTCTGCTGCCTGAGACTTCAGCCAGTTCTTCATCTTGGGGAAACAAGTGGAAGTTGCTTGGTGCAAATCGGGGCTGTAGGGCGGATGAGGGAAAATTTCCCAATTGAATGAATTAAGGAGTTCTTTAGTGTGGTTTGCCATGTGAGGTCAGGCATTGTCGTGCAAAAGCAAAATTTCTGACGTCAGCTTTCTTCGGTGTTTGTTTTGAACTGCTCTTCTAAAGCCGTGCAAAGTTTGGCAATACTGGGCAGAATTTATGGTTGCTCCATGTTCGAGAAAATCAATAAGAAGCACACCTTGCCTATCCCAAAACATTGTCACCATCAACTTCCTTGCTGACAAGGTTTGCAAACATTTTCTTGGTTTCTGGGGGGACCTTGTGTGTCCCCACTTCATGGACTGTAATTTTGTCTTGCAATTGACGTGTTTCACCCAAGTCTTGTCACCAGTTACTATTCGATCCAGTAATGAATCACCATGTTTGTGGTAGACCTCCAGAAATTTCAACACTGCCCCCCATTCGCTGTTCTTTTTGTTGCTCTGTAAGCATTTTGGGCACCCATCATGCACAAAATTTGTGGTAGCCTAGTTTTTGAGTGACAATTTCAAACAACAACATCCGTGAAACTTGTGGAAAAGAAAGCGAAAGCTCCGTTATTGTGAAGTGACAGTTTTCACGAATCATTTCATCAACTTACTGACAAGGTCATCAGTCACAATGCTCAGGCGTCGACTTTTCTCTTCATCATGAATGTTGGTTTGGCCATTTTAAAATGAAATGCACGATTTCCGGATGGAACATTCACTCATTATGTTGTTTCCATACACTTTGCACAGTTCACGATAAATTTCTATAGGTTTTAGGTTTTTGGCCAGCAAAAACCGTATCACAGACCATATCTCACAACTGGTGGGATTTTCGATTGCAGTGCACATTTCAAATTCGAATATATATATTAAAAAAAAAGAAAAACAGATGTGCAGAGACGTTCCTGCTGTCATGGATAGATACTGACTGAGCTGCTGAGCATGCACATAGCAAAATATATGCGATCAGTGTGCGCCTAGTGGTGTCAGACGGAAATGTTCCCTACTTTCTGAATAACCCTCGTAAAAGCAGAGCTCATCATCTGTAGCATCATCGACAGGACGAAATGCAGACATTTGGTTCACAATCAAGTGGAGGGTCGGAATCAGAGGCCCAGATGATTCTACACCCATGTATGCTGCAGATTCCTCAATTTGTGTCACAGAGTGGTCAGTTTTCAGGTTCTACTTAATAGATCAGGTGTCCACTGCCCATAGGAAGCGGCTACATAGGCAGCAGGCATTGTGTGTAGTGGACTAGGCAGTTTTTTTAGGTTAGAGGGTCTCGGGAAACTACAGAAGGGGCATCTGTCTAAAAGTGGCAGGGCAAACACAGGACTAGGGTAGACCTAGCAACAATTACTATTGTAGTTGTAAACTGTAGTAGCTGTGTTGGGAAAGAACCAGAACTTCAAGTGCTATCCAAAAGCAGTAAAGCTCAAATTGTTGTAGGTACTGAAAGCTGGCTAAAGTCGGAATAAGTTCAGCCAAAATTCAGCAAGGACCTGACTGTGTTCAGAAAAGATAGATTAAATACAGTTGGTGCTAAAGTGTTTATTGCTTTCAGAAGAACTTTAGCTTGTAGTGAAATTGAAGTAGATGGTTTCTGTGAGTTAGTACAGACAGAAGTTGTACTTGACAACCCAAATAAATTAATTATTGGTTTATTTTACAGATACAGCTGCTGAACAGTTCAATGAAAACTTTAGTCTTATTCCAAATACATAACCCAATCATACAATTATAGTTGGTGGCGACTTCAAAAATACACGATTGGTAATGTTTTACTGAAGCTCAAAACTTAGTGCAGGCTTCAATGCAAGATGCTTTTAATAGTTACCACAATGAAACTCCATCTTGAAATCTGGCAGTTAAACCAAAGAGATTTGGGTGGTCTATATGGTACACCAGCAGTAAGACAGAGTCAGTATCTCCACAGTGCAATACCAATGGCAACATTCCTGATGACAGTGCCAATAAAGTGCAGTTACTAGCATGGTTTTTCCAAAATCACTTCACCAAAGAAAATTAAGTAAATATTCCAAAATTTGAATAAAGAAAAATTGCCAACATGAGCAATATATATGTAGATATCCTCAGTGTGGCGACACAGGTTAAATCACTTAATAAAGGCAAGGTCTCTGGTCCAGTTTGTTTACCATTTAGGATCCTTTCAGAGTATACTGATACAAAAGCTCCATCCTTAGCAATCAAACACAACCATTTGCTCATCGAAACGCCCGCATCTAAAGAGTAGCAAGTTGCACAGGTCACGCCAACAACCAAGAAAGAAAATAGGAGTAATCCACTGAATTACAGACCCATATCATTAATATCTATTTGCAGCAGGGTTCTGGAATACATACTGTGTTTAAACATTATGAATTACCTCAATGAAAATGGTCTATTGAGAAATAGCCGATTCAGAAAATGTCATTCTTGTGAAACACAATTTGCTCGTGATTCACACAAGATAATGAGTGCTATTGCAGTGTAAGTCGAATTGATTGATTATCTTTAGATTTCCAGATGGCTTTTGATACAGTTTCTCATAAGCAACTTCAGATCAAGCTGCATGCCTACAGAGTAGCATCTCAACTGTTCAGCTGATTTCATGATTTCCTATCAGAAAAGGACACAGTTCATAGTAAATGACCTAAAGTTATCTAGTAAAATAGAAACAATATCTGGTGTCCCCCAAGGGAATGGTATAGGCCCCCTCCTGTTCCTCATCTATATAAATACCTTAGGAGACAATCTGAGCAACCCTCTTAGATTGTTTGCAGATGATGCTGTCATTTACCATCTTGTAAAGTCAGCAGGTGATCATAACAAATTGCAAAATGATTTAGACAAAACATCTGTATGATGCAGAAAGTGGCAAATTGACTATTAATAATGCAAAGCATTTAGTGATCAACTTAAGTACTAAATGGAATCCATTAAATTGTGGTTAACACATGATAAATCACACAAGTCTAAAGGCCATCAGCTCAAATAAATACTTAGGGATTGCAATTACAAATAACAAACTAGAATGATCTCACACCCAATGTGGGGGAGGGGGGGGGGATAGCAAACTAAAGACTACTATTTATTTGTAGGAAGCTTAGAAAATGCAACAGATCTGCTAAAGAGACTGCCTATATGGTTGACCGTCCTCTTCCAGAGTATTGCTGGATCGGGTGGGATCTGTATCAGATAGCATCGACTTAGGATATCGGAAAAGTTCAAACAATGGCAGCTCATTGTGTACTATCACGAAATAGGGGAGAGTGTGCCACAGATATGATATGCGAATTGGGGTGGCAATAATTAAAGCAAAAGCATTTTCCATTGAAGCATGACCTTCTCATGAAATTTCGATTACCAGCTCTCTCCTCCAAATGTGAAAATATTTTGTTGGCACCCACCAGCATAGGGAGAAAGGGTCATTTTAATAAAATAAGAGAGATTAGAGCTCACACACAAGTATTTAAGTGTTTGTTTTTCCTGTATGTTGTTCCAGAGTGGAATTGTAAAGAAATAGCTCGAAGATGGTTCAATGAATCCTCTGCCATGCACTTAACTGTACATTGTGGAGTAGTCATGTAGATGCAGAACCAAAAGAAGGAAACAAGCAAAGATTATTTTTGAAAAAAAGGTTTACAGTTTTGAGGAAGGAAATATTCCACTCCCACTCTTTTGTTTTGTTTTGTTTTGTGTACACAACATACAACTGAATAAAGAAGCAATTCCAAATATATAGTGGACATCAACTGCAACTACTCATTTGAAATATCTGACTGATGTCCATATCAAGGGCAGAAAATAGTGTGCAAAGCTAGCTGGTGCTGAAATTTGAATACTGACTGCCTCATATATTTTTTTCCATTTTCAGGTATTACACAACCTTTTTCACATTGGAAAATGTTCAAACGAGCTGAAATATAAACTAGGGACTCCTTATGTTATCTGTAATAAACAGTACAACAAGAACTATGATAATAATTCTGCAGTCAGAAAAAATTTGTTCATACATATATCATGCAGGAAAAGACAAAATACAGAGAGGAAGCAATTTATTTGTGTAAATTACTTATGAGTTTCGTGCACAACAAAGAACAAAAGTACTTTATTATGAGAACATATAGCAGAGATGCTGAGTTGCATATAGACACAACAAATAGACTGTCACAAATAAGATTTTTTTCCAAAAGGCCTTTGTCGAAAATAGAACACACACACACACACACACACACACACACACACACACACAAACACACATGCAGTCTCTGGCAGCTGAACCCACACTGCGAGCAGCAGCAGTGCATGATGAGAGTGGCAACTGGGTGGGAGTAAGGAGAAGGCTGGGGCGGGGAGGGGTAGGGGTAGGGGTGGGGGTAACAGGGTAGGGATGGGGGACAGTGAAGTGCTGCTGAGGAGTGCGCGGGAACGAGGTGAAGAAAGGGTAGGGCAAATAGGAGCAGTCGGGAGGTTAGACAGAGGGTAGGGGGTGAGGTAAGCGGGGAGGGGGGGGACGGTAGAGGAAAAGGAGAGAAGTAAAAAGAGTGGGTGCATTGGTGGAATGAGGGCTGTGTAGTGTTGGAATGGGAACAGGGAAGAGGCTCCAGTGAGGACAACGATTAACGAAGGATTAGGTCAGGAGGGTTACGGGAACGTAGTATATATTGTAAGAAGAGTTCTCATCTGTACAGTTCAGAAAAGCTGGTGTTGGTGAAAGGATCCATATGGCACAGGCTATGAAGCAGTTACTGAAATGAAGGATTTCATGTTGGGCTCAGCAATTGGGTGATCCACTTCTTTCTTGGCCTCAGTCTGTCAGTGGCCATTCATGCAGATGGACAGCTTGTTGGTTGTCATGACCACACAAACTTCAGCATAGTGGTTGCAGCTTAGCTTGTCGATTATGTGACTGTTTTCACAGGTAGCCTTGCCTTTGATGAGATAGGTGATGTTTGTGAACAGACTGGAGTAGATGGTGGTGGGAGGATTTATGAAACAGGGTTTGCATCATAGATGGGAGCAGCAGCAGCAGTGCACTATGGAAGTGGCAGCTGGGTGGGGCTAAGGAGGAGGCTGGGACAGGGAGGAAGAGGGGTAGTAGGGTAGAGGTGGGGGACAGTGAAGTGCTTCTGGGGAGCGTGCAGGGATAAGGTGGAGATGGGGTAGGTAGAGGTCTTGCATTGTAGATGCAAGACCTGTCCCATACATCCTCCCACCACCACCTACTCCAGCAAAGTCACAATCATCACCTATCTCTACCTGTGAAACCAGTCACGTAATCGACAAGCTAAGCTACAACCACTGTGCTGCATTCTATGTGGGCCTGACAACCAACAAGCCTGTCTGTCTGTATGAATCGCCACCGATAAACAGTGGTCAAGAAAGAAGAGGACCACCAGGGCACTGATTACACTGCCCAAACGACACCCTTCGTTTCATTTCAATGACTGCTTCACAGCCTGTGCCACATGGCTCCTTCTCACCAACACCAGCTTTTCTGAACTGCACAGATGGGAACTTTCTCTGCAATATATTCTATATTCCCGTAACCCTCCTGGCCTCAACCTTCATTAGTCATTGTCCTCACCCATCCAGCCCCTTCCCCATTCCCATTCCAGCACTACACAGCAGTCATTCCACTAACACACCCAATCTTTTTACTTCTCTCGTTTTCTGCTACCCCCTCCCCCCACCTCTCCCCTGCCCTCCGTCTAATCTCCCGACTGCACCTAGCTGCCCTACACTTCATCCGTGTGTGCTCCCCAGCAGTACTTCACTGTCCCCCCACACCTATCCTAGTATCCCCCCCCCCCCCCCTCGCTGCCCCAGCCTCCTCCTTGCCCCCACCCAATTGCCACTCCCATCATGCACTGCTGCTGCTGCTGCACACAGTGTAGCTTCAGCTGCCAGAGACTGCATTCATGTGTGTGTGTGTGTGTGTGTGTGTGTGTGTGTGTGTGTGTGTGTGTGTGTGCGCGCGCGCGTGTCTGTCTCATCTATTTTCGACAACGGCCTTGTTGGTCGAAAGCGTATTTGTTACAGTCTCTTTGTTGCATCTATTTTCGACAAAGGCCTTGTTGGTCGAAAGCGTATTTGTTACAGTCTCTTTGTTGTGCCTATTTGCGAATCAGCATTTCCGCTACATGGTGAGTAGCATCTTTCTTTTTCATGATATTGTTGCATTCCATCCTGGATTTTCCGTTGTTTGATTTTTAAGAACACTACTGTATGATATTTGGCCAAATAAATAATAGCCGCAGAATGTTGTGCTACAAGCATATGGAGAAAACTGGTAGTGTGATCTCCTTCTTGTATAGATCTTGGATAGGCAACTACAGGAGTTGCAGAAAATGTTGACAGTTAAAAAAGAGTTATATAGACATGTTGCTGTACAAATATAATTCTAAATATATCATTGAAATCTTAGCTGTCAACATGCTGTATTCTTTATAAACTCAGCGGCAGAAAGGAGTTTCTGTAAGATTTGTTAAAACCATCATCATAGACTGAGCAGCTCATGTCCTTAGCACAATAACTAGATGAAAAGCATAAATTACAATCCACTAATGGGCATGTCTACTGAAAAGTTTCAAATGTTTATAGTTGCTAACCTCTGAAGACTGGAGACAATGCAACTGCAGTATTAGCTTTAATAAGAGTGCTGGAGGAACAAGAGGGACGTGAAAACTAATGCAAAAAAATTATTAGGATAGCGCAAAGTGACAATGACCATTTCTTTGAATAGCCAAAACTACACTACAGCAACAAATAAGTAGCTCATGTGAGTGTTGGCTTCTGTGGTCATTGCCACACTCAATGAATTCTTCCAGGTTCCAGAATGAGATTTTCACTCTGCAGCGGAGTGTGTGCTGATATGAAACTTCCTGGCAGATTAAAACTGTGTGCCGGACCGAGACTCGAACTCGGGACCTTTCGCTGGCAAGTGCTCTACCAACTGAGCTACCCAAGCATGGCTCACGCCCTGTCCTCATTGCTCTACTTCTGCCAGTACCTCGTCTCCTACCTTCCAAACTTAACAGCTCTTCTGCGAACCTTACAGAACTAGCACACCTGAAAGAAAGAAAGGTCCCGAGTTAGAGTCTCGGTCCAGCACACAGTTTTAATCTGCCAGGAAGTTTCAATTCTTCTAGGTCTCTGACAGCATTGTCAGCAGTAAAACTGCTGATATTTCGGACGCTATCTCATGTGCAAATTGCAAATGCTATCAAAGGCAACACCATGAAGGAGGTCACTTGCAATGTAGCCAAAAACGTTAAAATTTTACATACTGACAATGCGTTCAAGACCCAGAAGAATTTAATTACTGGCAACTAATAGCTCTGTTTTATCATTCTTCATTTGTGATCAGAAGCCTTGTTACGAACCTCTACAAACAGACCTATATGTTGTACTTATGTAGGTCAAAAGCAATATTTGCCTTTAATACAAATTAGTACACAATTAAATAATATAAATTTTCTAAAAAGTTGGAAGTTCTGTTCGCTCTGCAATTCACAGGAAAACAGATAACTCAGGGTTTTAGTTGTGATAACAGCAGGAATTTGCATTCAGTTCACTACTCACATCTCTTTTACCACTCAACAACCAGTAGTTAGTAAAATGTGTAAGTCCTCCATATAAAGTCATTAATTTTCATATCTTGTGGAAGTATTAAAAATGATAATATCGAGTAGATACAGTAAAGAACATCAAAAAACAATTTAACTCTTCCCATTACAAAACATACAAGATACACTGTACTATGCAGATACACATCATAAGAATCCAAGTAAAAGTGACAAACCTTGTATAAAGATGGCAGGAGAATCTGATAGTAAAGTGTGTGTAATTCCCAGTGCATGCCAAGGGTCTATTGAACCATGTACATACACAACACGGGTTGCCTGCAGTGCAAAGGCTCCATACAGTGTGTTAGTACGGTAAGTGACAGCCTTTAGGAAATCAGAATTATACCTGCAACAGATGAAAAGCAAACTACAGTATTGTTTAACATAATGAGGAAAACTGGTTTGAAAGTTGATAAGATCATGAATGGGACAGAAAGCAGACTCACTATTTTGAAAACAACTTGCAGTACTCATATTAGCGCCTGTTGACTGATACTTACAGACTGCATAAAAACTTTATGTGCATGTATTAAGACGGGGTTTAAAAAAATAGAAAAGCTGTTTGGAACTATAACCTAAATGTGGATAGGGATCTGAAATGCCATCTTCCTGAATGCAAGCCCAGTTTCTTTGTCAGTGAGTCATCTCACTCTGTACCTCTCTCTAATTTGTCTACAATTCTTGGTAGACTGAATTCATTGTTACTGGAAATACATTTTCATCCTATCTGAGCCACCTGTGCCCATCTTAACCCACAGCCTCAAAGTATCACAATTGAAGTCCTCTACTCTATATTCAAACTTTTGTTTACAAACTTCCTTCTATGTTTCACTTGAATCACAAAATCACATTGACAAAAATCATGATTGTGTGAAATAAGGTTCTAGTTTCCTGTTTTTTTTTTTTTTTTTTTTTTTTACAGTTCTTTCTCTTTAAAAAAAAAGAGCTCTTAAAAATTTTGAATTCTATGCAGTAGAATTTCATCATCATAGCTTCTAGTTCAATGATGATTTAATTTTGTTAAATAATGAAAAGCCACAGAAATTAACACAAAAAGACAGTGAATCGATTCCCTATGGACACTGGTTAAAAGATGTATTATACAGCCATTACCTGGAACACAGTGTTAATATAATCAAAGGATTTTCACACTTCTGCTCACTTCTTTCAATATCTCTCTTTGATCATATATCTGACTGCCAAAACATAAATTTTTGACAACTGCTTTCCACAGTCCACTGGTATGACATTGCACAGTATGCTTGGTTCCACATTATTTATGTTAATTAGATGTTCGGTCGTACGACTGTGAACAGCTTCCCTTATGGAAAGCAATGGAAGTATCTTCCTATTGCCATATATGATGAAATGTCCTGAATAAAGGTTATGTACCACTACCTATTGCTGCCAGAACAACATATGAAATTGGTTGTCACTACAATTACACTGAGATGATACAAGTCATGGGATAGCGCTATGCACATATACAGATGGTGATAGTATCATGTAGACAAGGTATAAAAGAGTAGTGAATTGGTGGAGCTGCCATTTGTACTCAGATGACTCATGTGAAAAGGTTTCCAACATGATTGTGTCCGCACGATGGGAATTAGCAGACTCTGAACATGGAATGGTAGTTGGCGCTAGACACATGGGATATTCCAATTCAGAAATCATTAGGGAGCTCAATATTCTGAGATACACAGTGTCAAGAGTGTGCAGAGAATACCAAATTTGAGGCATAAACTCTCACCATGGACAACACAGTGGCCAACGACCTCCATTTAATTACTGAGAACGGAGTTTGTGTAGAGTTGTTCGGGTAACAAACAAGCAACACTGCACAAAATAACCAGAGGACTCAATGTGGGACATATGATGAATGTGTCCGTTAGGACAGTGTGGCGAAATATGGTGTTAATGGCCTATGGCAACAGACGACTGACACAAGTGCCTTTGCTAACTGTATGACATCTTTCCTAGACTCATGACAATATCAGTTGGACCCTAGACAACTGGAAAACTGTGGCCTTGTCAGATGAGTCCCAATTTCAGTTGGTAAGAGCTGATGGTATGCTTCAAGTATGGCGCAGACTCCACAATGCCATGGACCGAAGTTGTGAACAAGGCACTATGCCAGCTGATGGTGTCTCCATAATGATGTTGGCTTTGTTTACAAGGAATGGACCTGGTCTCTGGTCCATCTGAACTGATCAATGACAGGAAATGGCCACATTCAGGTGCTTGGAAACCATTTATAGTCATTCATGGACTTCATGTTCCCAAAAAACGACATCTGGTCACCAGGCCACAATTATTTGCGAAGAACACTCTGGATAGTTCAAGTGAATGATTTGGCCACCCAGATCACCTGACATGAATCCCAAAGAGCATTTGTGGGACACAATCGAGACGTCAGTTTGCGCACAACATCCTGCACTGGCAACACTTTTGTATGCCTCAATATTTCTGCAGGGGACTTCCAACAACTTGTTGAGTCCATGTCACATTGAGTTGTTGCACTAAACTGGGTAAAAGGGGGACCGACATGATATTAGGAGGTATCCCATGAGTTCTGTTGGACTATTTGACACATCTGACATATGACTTTGCACACAGGCAAAGAATGAAATTTCACACATGCCTCATTTCTATGTATACTGACTGGTAAGGAAAAACATGCAGAAACTTCAAAACATGATATTCAGAACATCTCAGAGCTTTTAAAAGCAACAGCTCCCATAGCACATTTGCTGACCACCTTGTAGATAACAATCACCACCCAACCACAATAGAAACAGACTTAAGAATACTAAAACCCAGCCACAGCCTACACAGCAAACTGACCACTGACCACTGACGAAAACTTCCAAATACAGAAGGCAATAGCAGAAGGAAAACAGCTCTTAAATGAATACACTACACTCTGCAAGGGCAAACTATTTAACACATTAAAGGAACTTTATAAATAAAAACAGCACAAACAGATAAAGTCTACACACACACACACACACACACACACACACACACACACACACACACACACACAGATAAAATGCAAACAAAATTCAAATTTGGCACCGAACTCTCTGGTGAACAAATGAACACTGACTGGGCTGGGACACATAATAAACCACAATCAGATTGTGTTCTGGTGAAGTGAAAAGTGTTTTACTACATTATTTGTGGAAAATACTTGTTATAGTTATGTTTGCATCACAACACCTCAGCATGATGTGGAGAATGAAAGTGCTTGCCACACAAAAACGTAAGTAAAAACGAATATAGGTGCGAAAACATTGCAAAAAACTAAATTACATTCTAGAAGATAGGTTAACTCTCAGCAAAAATCTTTCTCATCAACATCGTTTGGTTGCAGATGACAAGCTACCTGTAGTCATTGACACATAAGTGATCCAGAAAATTCATGCACACCAAATGTAAAGGTATTTACAAAAAGAAACAATCAATTGTTTGAACTAAAAATGCACATAATTTTATAATCATTTAACAAAAATGTTCACATTGCAGAATAAATAAAAATGAACACCCACTGATGATGGCAAAGTGGTGCCGAAACATGTCTGGGTACTGAGAAAAACAGTGTTTTGCATAACTGGCGGACCTCACATCCAATAATTTTAACTGCAAACACGGCCAATACAAGGAGCTGCAAATCAAAATGATGGATATTGGATCATTATGGCTCCACGTTATGGGTCTAACTTAGTGTGAAATCTGAAATGATTCAAGTGCAAAATACTATTATGACTGAGACTTATAATCTGGTATTTGTTAACTTGTTGTATTAAAGACAAAACAGGTGCTTATTTTTTTATAACGATGACCATATCCATATTATCCATATTTTCATACAACTGACTATAGACTAATTTTCAAGTGGTAACAAATAAGTAGTTGTTTACGTCAAAGTCAGCTGTCTCATGTCTGTTGTCGTCCCCCCCCCCCTCCCCCCCCCCCCTCATTTTCGAGAGCGTTTATGTTCTCCTTGGGTTTCAACAATGCTTCCTGCACTCTATATACTCTTTGCTGTGCACAAGTTTAATTTCATCATTGTTTGTGTGTATATTTCCTGCGTTAGAACGTGTGTCAGTGAGATTGACAACAGAAATATATGCTCCACAATGGAAAATACATTAGCATTACAAAGTCTATCACACAATTCTGAATGAAACGAGGGTTTTTCCAGTGACCATTAATCCTACCAACCCCAGACTAGGTGAATGAATCTCACAGCGAAACAGATGATGGGAGTAAGCATATCTATGAGGAGTTGTAATCTTATAATGGAATTTTGAATGACTAGCTTTCATCTAGAATGACTCTGCTCGAGATCTGATCATCTGTCTATGTAGCAGCTTGCACTTTAGCTTTGGCTTTTATCGGTGATTTTATTACTTCGAAATACTTTTCAAACATTGGCCAGTCTTCCCAAGGCATGATAGGAAACTCGGGAGACAACATGGACAATGAAAGGCTGATGAGCATATCAGAGGAACAAAATGACTAAGAAATATGGAAACATGGAAGAAGAATGTAAGAAAATGCAAAGGAACAGCAAGTCAGTAAAATACCAACATGAAAGAGAACATTGTGTTAGCGGTATTTACCTGTTAAGTGTAACTGCCACTTTAAATGTAGTGAGTACATTTCTGCAAAAAATCGGGAATTGATACATAGGTGTATTACTAGTTACCCTAATGGGATGCACAAATGACTTCGTTATGTAATGTTGTAAAAACAGTAGTAGCCAAACGACATAAGAAAATACATTCTAATCAGGCTACTAGCCACAAAAGTGTGATGAGACAGTTCATATTATGTGGCAAAAGAGTTTGTAAAAAAAAAAGTTTCTACGTACGATCCAAATAAGCAATAAAAGAAATTATTATGAACTACAAATTTAAAAAAAAGTCCTTAGAATAACTGAAAATGACAAAAGGGGATGAAAATCTCCTCCAAACAAGATCTCTGAGGAGAAACTGACATGGATCACTGACCATTTTAAAAGCATTCTTAACTACAGAGCCAGTATGGGGAAAGGAAATCTTCATGTCAATACTTGTCTCGAGCCTATCAGGTACATGCAAAATGTGTGATACATTTGAAGTGGCAATAAGAGCAGAGTAAGATCTAAACACACACTTAGTTTTAAGAAACCTGCAAGACGATCATGTCAAATTGGAAGCTAAAGCGTGAGATATTTTGAATGACTATAAAGCAAAAGTGAAAGATGACGAATCTTTAACAGCTATAATGTTTGGCATAGGAGTACACTGTCCCACTCATTTGAATATGGGTGAGGTCTGTTAATTATGGCAGCTTCAGATGGTCAATTTCGTAATACATTCCTATTTAAAAGAAGGAGAAAAAAAATAGACACGAACATTTGACCTGAACACTGTGGGGCAAGAAGTTTGCAGGACACGATATCCTCACTCCCATCACTACATAGAAGATTCTCAGCCCAGATATCATCCAAACCCTGTGCCTTTTTAGCAACCGCTGTTCTGGACAGAAAGAAATTGGAACATGTTGATTTTTTTCTTAATTTTTCTGGTCAACAAATAGTGCCATCTCAAAAATATTGTTGCGCACAACCTGTGAGTGGTCATACATACTTATAAAAAAAAAATGACATTAATTTTTCTTTCATAAGTCGAGAGCAAAAGAAGAAGACAGCCATCTTCATGCCTCAGGCATATGGATGGACCTCAGACCGCGTGGCTGTCAGATACATAAACGTTTCATAGTTCAAGACACGCAAGTTTCTAGATTCTGAAAGCCTATTAGATCACTACAAAGACTCCCAAACTGTTCACAGAGACATAACAAATGCAAAAAATAAAATTCTTCAAGCACTCAAGTCTTATTTGTCACAATGATGATTATACAGAAAAGTATTAAGCAATTGACCTCAAACCTAGTGAAACAGATTTGGAGGCACTCCTGCTAAGCCTCCGAAATTACATACCTGCACAGGCCATGGCAGCAAAGCCAATACCATACACAACGACAAAAGACATACAAAATTCTTAAATTTGTTCCACCGGTTCATCTTCTGTTCTTCCTATCAGTTCCACATATACCCCGAAGAGGAAGGGGCATGAGGTCCAGGATCATGAAAACATCCTACCCTCAAGATTTGGACATGATTAAGTTTGATTACCTCCTTAGATCAGTGTTTCAATGTGATGCAACTGTAGTTTCATTATTTGTTTGTACCAAAGTGCTACAAGTGAATGAGATTTGAATGGTGTCATGCGAGTACCCCTGGCAGTACCAGGGATTTGTTCGCAGATTGGCCTTTCAGTGAAATAATTGTGGGATAGGATGTGGTTGGCTCAGAGGATTAGGAAAGAGGTGGTGGATGTTGCATCAGGAGGACATGGGGAAAGGTACTGTTCAATGGCTGCAAGACCATATGCACGGGAATAGGAGACGACGGTGCACAAGGACGATTCATCAGCAGTGAGCAACAAGGGATCTGGTGGTAACAGGACAGGAAATGCGGAGAGGCAGTGAAGGAAGTGAGTAGTGTGTTGAATGTAGGATGGGACGTTACTGACAATAGTTTGGAGGTGTTGGTCACCAAAGAAAGAGATTTATTTTGTGGGAGAGTTGTACCCAGCCACAACAGGATGACCAGCAGAAAGACCTATGGGATTGAGTTTGGGTAGTAGACAGAAAGACAGGAGTGTGAGGTGTTGCTTGTGTGAGAAGGGAGACAGATTCAAGTGTCAGGTTTTGGGAAGGGCTTAAGGTCTGGAAAAGCTGCTTGAGATCATGTTGAAATTCTGGGATGGGATAATGGTTATAAGGTTCATATGCAGAGATGTCAGAAAGATGGCAAAGACCCTGAGCCACATAGTCACTACATTTCACGACCACTATGGTGGAGCCTTTGTCTGCAGAAAGGATATGATCTGCACTGTTTTTCAGGTTATGGATGGCAATGTGTTCCATATGAGTGATGTCGGACTCACTGAGGAACAACTTCGGAAAGGTACATAGGGTCAGGTTAGAAGTGAAGAATACCTGGCAGATAACCAGGGGATGCCTGGGTAGAAGGTTGAAACTATTGTAACAAGGTTCTATGTGGGTTCAATGGGTAAGTGGCAAGGAAGTGTTTTCACTGCAAAGAATGAGCAAAAGAAAGAAGGGCCTTCAGAAGCCCTGTGTGGTTGTTGAAACTTGATTTGGGGCTAAAGATGAGGCCTTTAGAAAATACAGAGGCTTCTGCATGGGTCAGAGATTTGGCAGAAAGATTGACAACAGGTTTACAGGATAGGTATTCAACAGGTTTACAGGATAGGTATTCAGGAGTTGTGTGTTTCATGAAGGGTGGAAGGAGTTTTTGAGGATGGGAGAGGGGCATGTGGGAAGTTGGATCAGAGTAGTAGGCTTTTTACTGGCTACAGGCATCCCCAACAGGAGTAGCTGAGACAGCTTTCTCTAATGGTGCTGGGATGCTGTCCCCAACTGTTTGAGTGCAAGAGTTTCTATTGCAGTGATGGAATTCAGGCAGTTGGGGCCACAGAATAAATGGAATTTACAAAAGCAATAGAGGCTGTCAAATATGGTTTGAGCTTGGATTGTATGAGTATGAAGGACTAGTTTGGTGAGGATGAGGGACTGGTGAAATTGGAAAAAGTGAAGGTTGTAGCGGTAGAATGGATCATACCTTGAGATGCCAATATTGATGTTAAGCCCATTACACAAGGTACCATGTACCAGACAGGATTATAGAATGAGGATGTGTGACCAGAGTTTGCCACAGGAAAAGGAGAGTTTTATGGATTGGAGAAGGTAGAATGAGCAGGGAATCGTGCTTTGATGGGTGCGGAATCACAGGAGTAACACAAAATTTGTAGAAAAGGTGGATAATAATAAGCTGAAAATTTATGAAGTGTTACAACAGAAATAAATTGTGGGTACTTTACAGAGAGTTGTGTAGTAAGTTCAGAAAATGTTTTAAAGAAGCAGGAAGTACTGGGTGCATTAGTAAACAAATAAATTTGATCACAAATTTACACGTGCAATCATAAGTAATCATGCATGATTATATGAGGAGATCATAAATAAATACATGATATCTGCTTACAGCCATGATTGGCAGTATAAATCAATATTGGAGAATACGTTTAAAAACTGCACTGGAGTTAAATGTTCAAAAAGCGGGAGTCACCACAAGTGCAGGGTGTTGTAGCACAGTACTATTTAGTGTGGTAGACTGTTACACCAGCAGGAATTCAAATTTTGCAACAGAAGCTGGTCAGTTCGTGGTTCGAAGGTAGGTACTGTAGAGGACAATGATGTATAGAAATATTAAGGAATAAAGAACGGACAAGGAGTTTTAGATAAGTAGAGAGTTACACTAACAAAGGTAAAAGGATATGGTAAGGAAGAGAACCGAATTGGTAATGTGTAACAGTAATTGAAATTCCTGGATGGAACTATATATAATATACGAGAAAGGCAACCGCTCATCTGTAACAGACTTATACATGGAGCACAATAACACATAACAGAATACAGTATTCACATTAGCTTTTGAGCACTATGTCTTTTACTAGCAATGATTTTATCACCTCAATACAAGATGAAATTAATACATGTGTTTTGGCACAACAAATATTTGGCCAAAAATTGCATTCAGCCATTGAATATGCAAATAACTCAGACACCAACACGCAATAGTGACAAAAAAATTCAGGGGTGGGTAAAGTACTCCAACCGTGTCAATTCATTATATGGGACAAATGTATTATGGCACATAATGTGCTTCTTCATACACACACAGATTTGAGAGGAAATGAACAACTCTTCAGTGGTGCGCTCATTTTACTGTCTGGTGATTTTCAATAAATTCAACCAGTTGTACTGCATTTCGCAGTGGCTAAAGAATTTAATGCATGTCTCAAATCATCACTTTTATGACAACATACACAGAAATTGACTTTGGGGACCAATATGTGTGTACAACTACAACATGATGCATCTGATGAACATTTTGCTAAACAATTGCTCAATACTGGGAATGGGAAAATGGCAACTGAGGAATTCACAAAATTTATTATATCGTCAACAAACTTCTGTAAAGTTACAGTACCCACAGATGAAATGATTCACAAAGTCTTCCCAAATATCACACAGAATTACAAAAATAATCTGTGGCTCAGTGCACATGCTATATTAGCAACCAAAACCAACAATGTCATTGCCATAAATTGCATCATGCAAAATTAAATAGCAGGCAAAGCAACAATGTGTCAAGTCTAGCAGTACTGTAAAGAATCAAGATGAAATTGTTGGTTATCTAACTAAAGCTTTGACTTCACTTTATTTGCGAGGCACGCTGCTTGTTTCCCTGAAGCACAAAGCCACCACAACTATTCAATGGTACCAGGTTTTCAGTGAAAAAGATGAACAATATCGTCGAAGCTACAATTTTTAAGGGAAAATTTACAGGATAAGATGTACTGTTGCAACCCATCTGAATCATTCAAACAGATAAGCCATTTGGATTCAAACATTTATCTATAGTTGCTAGTGTGATACATATTTACAGTGACCATCAAAAGAGCACAGGAACAATCACTACAAGTGTGTGGACAAAATTTATTATATGCTTCTCACATGTCAGCTGTATGTGGTCTGCCCATGTGTTAGAAAACTTTGTTTTAATATAATGGAAGGAAACATTCCACGTGGGAAAAATTATATATAAATACAAAGATGAGGTGACTTACCGAACAAAAACACTGGCAGGTCGATAGACACACAAACATACACACATATTTGAAAATATGTCTGCTTGTGTCTGTATGTGTGGATGGATATGTGCGTGTGTGCGAGTGTATACCTGTCCTTTTTTCCCCCTAAGGTAAGTCTTTCCGCTCCCGGGATTGGAATGACTCCTTACCCTCTCCTTTAAAACCCACTTCCTTTCGTCTTCCCCTCTCCTTCCCTCTTTCCTGATGAGGCAACAATTTGTTGCGAAAGCTTGAATTTTGTGTGTATGTTTGTGTGTCTATCGACCTGCCAGTGTTTTTGTTCGGTAAGTCACCAAAACTTTGTTTTATTTATACATGCACCAGACAGGAAAATAAAACATATTGTGCATCCAAAAGCAAATCTATAAACAGAAATTAACACAAACATTTCCTTTGAGTGACACTGCAACACAATCTGAATACTCACTAGTGTTTATTATTAGGTGACAAATGCAAGGAATTTTTGCTCCTGGAGTACCATGACAAATTTGAAAGTTTACGCACCTGCTCAACTGAAATAATGCTCTACAGGAACACCATATGACAGTTTTTAAAACATAAACAAAAATAAATCAAGACTTGAACACAGGGCAATCAGTGACTGCTTAGTTTTGTGGAAGTCTTTCAATTATTTTGAAAATGATTTACATTGATTACTGTTTTTCCACACACGTTTTGGGCTTTCTGCACATTTTCTTAGGAGATCTCTCATTAGCTTTGATCTTTAGACCAATTTCTGACAGTTGGTTCTTGATGGTGCACACCTGTCAAAACTTGTGTGGGAAGCCATCTGGTATGTTATAAATGATGTTAATATTTACCAACCAGGACAACAAGCTACTCAGCTGCACACATTTTGGCAGTTTGTGGGGTACGTATGTCAAATAAGAATTAAAATTGCTTGGCAGTGTAGTTGTGGTGCAGCTGGATATTGTTTTCTATTATTATCAAAATTTTGGACACAGCTGATTCAATAACATGTTTTACAATAACATGTTTTATGTTGTTCTGGAGAGAGAATAAATAACCTTGTAACACTTGTTTATCATAAATCCACTAAATGAGCACAACAAAATTAGAGAACTGATGTTCACATCAAGCTGGTAACAAATTATGATAGATTTTTAACTTAAGACAAGAAACATCCGAGGTACATACTTAGGGCCGAAGATATCTGAGCATTGCTGAATAAAGAAATCGACTGGGAAGTTATCTCCAAATAATTTTGGTTCTTTGCTTGATGTCTGGTAAAATCCAAACTCTGTGCATGTTTGATATGTCCACTGACGACCTGTTAACAAAATTTCTTTGTTAGAGAGTAACTGGGACAATGTGTATTATAGCATTAATATTTTTTGTTTCATTTTTAATACAAGAATCACTCCATGAATGACTTGCTGCAGAACACTTTTACCACATAACTAATTTTCCAGTAACAATATCAAGAAAAGTAATTTATTTTCACCCAAGACTAATTGCTGAAAGTTTTTGTCAACATGGTACTATATTTAAGCTAATATTGAAATTTAATCAGGTCTGTTACATTTAACAGATATGTTTGACATCTTTAAATTACATATACTTAAGTATGACAGAAAATGTTACTCTACTTCTTTACAATTTTTTGTCAATACTAAACATCATACACTATCTGCTGATAATACAAGAACTACCTGCGCATTTTGTGAGGTCCATTTAGTAGTAACTAACGTATTCCCATACCCAATCATTGTAGCAACATCTACCTGGCCATTGAACCATTGCCTGGAGTCACAGTGACCCGGCCATGACAAGCACATACTCCTTGGCATGTGAGGAGAGTTTCCAGTTCAAGTATCAACAGTGATATCTCTGTATGGTCAGGGGGCTACCATCATGCAGGTATCTGACAATCTCCACCACAGAATGGTAACCTGTCAGGTTTTGAGTGTATTACCTTCGCCCAGAAAGGAAAGATGCAAAGATGGTCAGGCACACAAGGTGGAATATACACCATCCTGCATGGTTCACATTTCCGTAAAATCTGGAAGAGGAATAGCAGGTCAAACTCAACAAGGGGGACCATGTAGCTAAGAATGAAAAGTTTTAGAATGCCAAAAGGGAAGAAAATGAGTGTGCAAAATCATAAACAAAATTCAAGCACCAATGGAAAGGCAGAGGATAAAAAAGGACAGTACATGGACAGACTTGCATACACAGAAAGGGAAGTAGGGCTGCAAGGACTGTGCCCCCTCAGCGGCCAAGCATGTCTTCACGAAAGAGATGCGAGCTTCATACTTTCAACTAAAGAAACAAGGAGGATGATGCACAATTGTCAATCAACGAAGATCAGCAGCCATAAAAAAATGCTTTTATCAAGGAAAGTTATTGAATATTGAGACCACAGAAGAAAGCCAATGAAGAAACAAAAAAGAATAATGGAGGAATAAAGATATATGCTTGAAGAAATAGAGGAGCATAGGCCAAATAAGCAATTATGTCAGTTTGTGATGGATGTGTGACATAAAGGAGCAGAAAACTTTGTGACTGATTACTTTTATGCATCTGTTGGTTGACAAATACCATGGATTACAAATCGCTTGCCACCACTCAGACTGCAGATCCACAATTACAGCATTTATTGGCTGATCCTTCCACAGGACTATGATTCACCCAAATCCCCATCCCAGTCACCAAGTTAACACTACTGAGCCACATCTCTCAGCACAAGCCAAGGCCCTACATTTTGCCAAAGCTCTACAAAGATGCTTGTGACAGTGTTCACAATTTGTCACATCCAGGAACAAACAAAACCATCAAGTTACTGACTGATCGTTTTGTGTCACCACTGATTAAAGATTATGTCCATGCATGGGCACATTTATGTATTCAATGCTAGCACTGCACAGTGGGACGAAATGTACATGATGACACCAAATAGCTTATAGGCTCTCCAGCAAGATCCGCACAAATCCGGATGAATCACATACCCTCCCTCCACAAGCATACAGCTAAAGATATCCTTTCTTTGTCATGAATAGATGGACTTTGTGGGCAGAAACTATAACCATCACCAACATTTCCACTTAGAGAACAGCAAAGACCTCCGCCACCACCTGGATTGCACGATTTGGTTTCCTTCTCCAAGGTACTACAGATCAGGGCCAGTAAATAAAGTATGTTTTGCTCCAAGAATTGTCCAACTTGTGCAGCATCCAGCAATATTAACCAACAAGATACCATTTTGCCAGGAATGGGAAGGGTGAAAGATGCTCTGGGTCCTAAGGCACTTTGTGTTTGTGCCAAAGCAGAAAATGGGCAGAGATACTTCCCTTGGTCCTTTTAGACCTTCACAAAATTTACATGCCAGATAAGAGCATTGTTAGCAGAAATAGTGTAAGAGGAGTCATTGCGCGTTTCAGCACACCCAAACTACTGGCTTCTGCAGTGTAACTGCCACAGTTGGGACAAAGGCTCCAAGATCACTCAGTCAAGATCTGTCATCTGGCTGCTTCAGGCCACAGTGAATGCCCCGTATTCATCTGCAAAGCTTTGGATGACTGTACTCGCATCATACTCCACACAGATCTCATCAAATCGATGCTCCAACTGTCCGACATTGGTTCCTTCCTAGTGTCATGACTAGGACACCATACCATTGAGATCTTTCAACATGGCAAAATTACCCCTACAAGACAATACACTGACGCTGCAAGCCCTACCATCCATTTCACCAACCAGCAGCGATACCGTTACTGCATCTTGCAGCTGCACTGATGCTGTGGCCAGCAGTTCACACAAGAGCAGGCCAGTTAATAGCTTAAATCTATAAATTAGATGTATAATAAATTTTAAAAAGTTACAATTAAAAGTGGGAGGGCAGCAGCACTGTGTATGAGTAATTGATCTAGCAACTGGCTGTACAGTATGTTACTCCTGGTACAAGGGTTATTTTTGAAGTCATTCTCTGTATCAAATTAACCATGTTCATCTACGAATGTATATTCATGTTGCTAGAAATAAAAAGTAAGTCTGTATACTTTAGTTTCACGTGTGTTATTTTAGGTGGTTGGTTGATTGGTTGTTTCGGGGAAGGAGACCAGACAGCGAGGTCATCGGTCTCATTGGATTAGGGAAGGACGGGGAAGGAAGTCGGCCGTGCCCTTTCAAAGGAACCATCCCGGCATTTGCCTGGAGCGATTTAGGGAAATCACGGAAAACCTAAATCAGGATGGCCGGACGCGGGATTGAATTTTAGGTGGTAGTAAGCCTTACCCACTATATAAATATTTCACACAGAAACATTTTGTTTAAAGAAATATTAGAAATTTATGATACACATAAACAACATGCACCTAGCATTCAACTCCACTAATAATTTGTTTGATATAAGACACACTGTATTTGAAAGCCCTTGTTTTCTTCTCTCTAACCAAACATCTTACTTTCCTGAAAGTTGTCTAATATAAATATTAAATGAACACTGAAAAAAGAAGACTTTTGAGGCACATATCTGACACCTCAATAAACACATGACGTCAAACATGACAGGCAATTCTACAAAAAGACTGGCCAGCCTCCCACAGGGTGACGATATAACTTCACTGAACTTTACTAATGACACAAACTGTGCTTCTCACTGTCATCCTTGCATGTCTACAATTGTTTCTGACAGTACAATGCTCCAAACAGATCCCTCTTTCAGAAAGTCAAATAAAACTGTTATGCGCTAATCATTTCCACACAAAGCACTTGGTTTCTGCGATGTGTGTGCTAGTACTTTTAACAGTTGCATACCAATTGGGGCGGGGGGGGGGGGGGGGGGGTCAGTAACTGACCCCAACGAAGTTTTTAGGCTAAAACTCCTGTCGTTTTCAGTAGTTTATCTAATAAATAAATGACATTTATCGTAACTATAATTGCTACAATCGACAATAAGAACAGCTTTTGGTTTACACTCACTGTTGAGTTATAGCGATTGTTATAACTGAAGGTGTAGCTGGTCAACAATCACCACTCACAGTCAACCAGTAAACAGTGTGATGAGTGGAAGGTAATATCTTTGTGGCATTTGACAGAATGTACAAGAAGATGAAATTGACAGATGACGAAATTAGAAATTTGCTTGAGAGTTCAGACAATGAATTTAGTGGTGAACTATCCGAAAGCTCAAGCAGTGAAACTGAAGATGTAGTCATGGAAATTCCAGATCAAGTAGTTTCTGACAGCAGCGAGTTGGATGAAAGTGAGCAGGGTAAGTATTGATTTTTATTACTTTTTGCAGATATTTTGGAGTATATTAGGATGTGTGTTTCGGTAGAGTGCTTAGTTTGCTAGTGTTCAGTTCTGTGTTCATATTTTTATAGATATTATACCAACAAGAAGACGACCCAGGCCAAAAGCACAAATTGATCAACTTGAAAAAGACAGAGTGGCCCCATCAAGTATGATGTGGAAGAGAAGCCCTTATGTAAATCAGAGGAGGAGGTCTGTTGGTAACGCAATGAGAACCCCGAAAGGAACTAAGCCAGGGATAAAACCTGATACACCAGGTAAAGCTTTTCTCATGTACTTCGATGATAACATCCTGGATAACATCTTGATGTGTACTAATCAAAAGCTTGGAAACCTTAGGAAATCATCTGAAGATATTTTCATAAAAATTTCGAAAGCATTTGAAAGGGAAAAAATTGTGTCAGCAATTGTAATTCTATTGAACTGTGGAGTCCATAGACAGAACAAGGACAGTTTATGTGGTGTCACCGCCAGACACCACACTTGCTAGGTGGTAGCTTTAAATCGGCCGCGGTCCATTAGTACATGCCGGACCCGCGTGTCGCCACTGTCAGTGATCGCAGACCGAGCGCCACCACACGGCAGGTCTCGAGAGACGGACTAGCACTCGCCCCAGTTGTACGGACGACTTAGCTAGCGACTACACGGACGAAGCCTCGCTCCTTGGCCGAGCAGATAGTTAGAATAGCCTTCAGCTAAGTCCATGGCTACGACCTAGCAAGGCGCCATTAGCCTTACATAGCAATTGATAGTTACCATATGAAGCATGTCTCATCAAGAACGATGTATACAACAAGGATGGATTAAAGTTAAGTATTCCAGAAGCTACGTACTTTTCTTTATAGCATTCATTACGTATCCTGTTTCAGACATCACGCCATCCTTCGTGTGCTTATAGCGTGCATTCCAGTCCCCTCAAATCACACTGTGTCAGCACTTCTGTCGACACATCATATGGCGACGAGTCAACAAAGGGTCTTGTTCTTTCTACTTGCTTACATTTACTTGTGTCATGGCTTCTCCAGATGTACTGTCCGAATTTTATCGCTTGCAGAATCAGCAGACGCAGGCGTTCTTGGATGCCCTTGGACAGCTCGTCCAGGGTCAACGTGCAATGCAAAACGATGCGGCCGCCGCCGCTTCACTGCTACCGCAGCCACAACATGCAGTTGCACCCCCATTTCGGCCGTATGATGTGGCGATGGAAACATGGACGGAGTGGTCACGCCAATTTGGATTCCATCTCGCCGCCTACAGAATTCAAGGTAACGAGCGGCAGCCTCACTTATTGTCTTGTGTCGGCATGCAAATGTACCGTGTGATAGTGAAATTGTTTCCCCGACGCGACGTAGCAACTCCGTCCTATGAAGAAATTTTGTCTGCTTTGGATACCTATTTCAAAGAAACAGTCAATGTAGTTGCAAAAAGGTATACGTTCTTTCGTACATAATGTACGGCCGGTCAGACTAATAGGGAGTGGGTTGCAACATTGCAAGGTCTTACAAGGGATTGTGCTTTTGAGTGTGAATGTGGACTCCCTTATTCAGATACTATGGTGCGTGATGCAATTGCACAGAACGTTTCTGATGTTCGTATACGGGAGCAAATTTTGAAAGTATTTAATCCCTCCCTTCAACAAGTGCTAGACATATTAGATAGGCCAGACACACTTGTCTTTGCTCAGGAATCATTTGAAACTTCGCCAGCAGTGTGTCACATTAACCGGCCCACCGGGCGCACTGCACGGAACAATAAACAGCCCTCGCGCTCGTCCGCGCAGCTGCCGCCTAGCTCTCCACGTGTGCCGCGTAAGCATGCCAATGCAGTTCTAAAATCTTGCCCACGGTGTGCGACTAGACATGAGACTAGACATTCGTGTGAACATTGCCTGTCACGCCAAGCTATTTGCTTTCACTGTAATAAGAAAGGACATGTTCAAAGTGTTTGCCAGAAAAAGCTCAGATCAGACTATCACAACCATTCCAGGCCCTTTGCTTCACGCCGGAATCAAACCAAGGACACTCAGGCTCGTGGACCTTCGCCCATGGACATTCATGTAGTTAATTCCACTCCGCCCAGTGCCACTTTCTCTAACAGTGACTGTGTTCGTCCCACAAATAAGGTGCGTCGACATCGCCGGAAATCTCGTCCGGTCGCAAGTGCTTCGGTACCGGTATCAGTTCAAGTTGCACGAGAAAGTCGCTCTTGTCGTCAGCAGGACAATAAACTTTTTGTACACTTGGACTTTGAAGGCAAAGTGATACCATTCCAGCTCGATACCGGAGTTGCAGTTTCGTTGATCAATCACGACACGTACAAACAACTGAGCAAACCTCCGTTGCGTGCCGCAAATGTTCAGCTCACTAGTTGTTCAGGACAGCATATCCCTGTGTTAGGACAGTGCACTCTTCTTGCAACATACAAGGGTCAAACGAAACTTGTGTCATTTTACGTTCTTCATTCTTCTACTGCAGTGAACTTGTTTGGTTTAGATTTATTTCAGTTGTTTAACATGTCAATAGTCAATCAGGTCCTATCAGTGAATCAGACTGTCCCTTCCGCCAGTGTTTCTCGCCTATGTGAAGAATTTGCAGACATTTTTGCACCGGGCCTTGGTTGCGCTAAGAACTATGAAGCACATTTGGAACTGAAAGTAAACGCGCAACCGAAGTTTTTCAGAGCGTGCAATGTTCCCCACGCATTGCGTGATGAGGTGGCAAGAACATTAAACGAATTAGAATCACAAGGTGTGATTGAACGTGTGCAGACTATTGTTTCTGACAATGGCCCACAATTCATGTCCGCAGAATTTGAGTCATTCTGCACGGCCAATGGTATTCAACATCTGACATCCACGCCGTTTTCGCCTCAGTCAAACGGTGCCGCTGAAAGATTGGTCCGGACTTTCAAGTCACAGATGTTGAAGTTGAAAGAGTCGCATTCTCGGGAGGACGTGTTGTTGCTCTTTTTGTCTTCGTATCGCTCTCAGCCCAGAGATGGTCGCTCGCCGGCTGAGTTGCTCCACGGTTGTCCTCCATCAAACCTTGATGTCTTTGCTGCATCCGCCGCATCAGGTTCCTGTGCAGCGGCAGACTCCTGCTTTTGCTCCAGGCGACGTTGTATTCTATCGCAACTATCGCGGTTCACAGCGTTGGCTCGCAGGGCGCATTCTTCGCTGCCTCGGCCGCGTGATGTATTTGGTTTTGGGGGCCTCTGGTGAGGTGCCGCTCCCCGTCTGCTTTCAGCGACGGTGCCATCCAGTCAGCGCCCTGGGGACCCATCTACTGGCTCGCCTCAACCCCAGGTGTTACCGACGCTGCCTTCCATTTTGCCCCAAGGCGACGCGCCACCGCCGCCTGTTCTCCCGCCGGCAACGCCCGCAGTAGACGCGTCGCTGCAACCGCCTGGCGCCTCCCTGGGTCACGCGCTGCCGATCGCTTCCCGTGACCAGCTGTCCTCCGCCATGGAACTTTTGCCCGCTCCGGACCACATGGCGTCTTCGCGCGTCGGGTACCCCGACGCGATGGAGGTCGACCCTTCGGCCCCTCCTGTCACTTTACGGGCGCATACACCGCATGTTGGCGTGCACCCTGGACTAGGTTTTCAGGCGTTTCCTAGCTCCCCTCGGGCCGAATGGCAGGATGCGGGTGGCACAGCCTCGCCTGTTGTTAGGCTCCCCACCTCATCGCATACGTCAACATGGGGTCCTCCCCACGGCGGGCGGAAGCCTTATAACACGACCGTTCGCCGATTTGCGGGGGAGGAATGTGGTGTCACTGCCAGACACCACACTTGCTAGGTGGTAGCTTTAAATCGGCCGCGGTCCATTAGTACATGTCGGACCCGTGTGTCGCCACTGTCAGTGATCGCAGACCGAGCGCCACCACATGGCAGGTCTCGAGAGACGGACTAGCACTCGCCCCAGTTGTACGGACGACTTAGCTAGCGACTACACGGACGAAGCCTCGCTCCTTGGCCAAGCAGATAGTTAGAATAGCCTTCAGCTAAGTCCATGGCTATGACCTAGCAAGGCGCCATTAGCCTTGCATAGCAATTGATAGTTATTGTATGAAGCATGTCTCATCAAGAACGATGTATACAACAAGGATGGATTAAAGTTAAGTATTCCAGAAGCTACGTACTTTTCTTTATAGCATTCCTTACGTATCCTGTTTCAGACCTCACGCCATTCTTCGTGTGCTTATAGCGTGCATTCCGGTCCCCTCAAATCACACTGTGTCGGCACTTCTGTCGACACATCAGTTTACATGATATATTTAGTAAAGAAAACTTTCCGATGTTTCGAGCTTCATTTTCGGAGCATAGACTTAGGCTCTTACTGAAGTGTTTGCGTTTCGATGATGCTCTAACTCGAGCAGCTAGAAAACAGACTGAGAAATTTGCTCCTATCAGGGATATATGAAACATGATAGTAAATTTTCTGAGTTTTATAATCCTAGTGAGTCAGTCACATTGGATGAAGAACTTGTGACCTTCCATGGGCGATGCCCATTCAGGCTATATATTCCAACAAAACCAGGAAAATATGGAATAAAGGTGAACCTGTTACGTGAATCAGATATGAAATACTGTTTCGCTGCGGGATCCCTACACTGGAAAGCATGCTAATGAGAAGAACCATGACAGTGGCACTGGAATAGTTAGAAGATTGATTGAAATGTCTAACTTGAAACAATCTGGAAGAAATGTTACCATGGACAGGAAGTTCACTACCGTTCCACTCGCATCTGATCTTTTAAAGAGAAAATAACTACAGTTGGTACTATTAGAAGTGACAAACGCGATGTTCCTACAGAACTCCGTCCTGTTACTCTAAAAAAAAAAAAAAAGCTACACCGGGAACAATCCGATTTGCCTTTAGTGACGATGCCACTTTAGTCAGTTACGTGCCTAAGAAAGGAAACTTTGTTACAATATTGTCCACCCAACATCATGATATGAATGTGACAGAAGAGAAGCCAGACATCATCCTATTCTACAATTGTACAAAGTCAAGAGTGGATACATTCGAAAAGTGTGTAAGAATGTACAGCTGCCGTCGAGCAACGCGTCGATGGCCAATGGCGGTGTTTTTCAACTTGATTGACATTGCAGCATACAACTCATATGTTGTATTTCAAGATACACACAAGGAATGGACAAAGAATTACCTGGCAACGAGTTCTGGAAGAAAGAAATACCTGAAAGATCTTGCTCATGAACTTTGTGACCTCAACATGAAAAGACGCACTCATAATGCTATAGGCCTACACTCAAAATACACTACAGCGTTATCAATTTTTGGGTATGATTGTAATCAAAATCAAGGTGATGTCAGCAGAGGAAACAACGTTATGGAGCCGCGACAAAAAGTAACACGTGCAGCTGTGCATAATCTGCCAAAGAAAGGACACTGTTACTTCTGCACTTCTTGCAGGAGGTATATCTGCCCTGCACACACCAAGAAAGAAGAAGTAGTTCATATTGTAAAGTGTTCTGAATGTGAATCTGCATAATCCTTGTAATTGTGAAATTAATACCTACCCCCATGAACCATGGACCTTGCCGTTGGTGGGGAGGCTTGCGTGCCTCAGCAATACAGATGGCCGTACCGTAGGTCCAACCATAACGGAGGGGTATCTGTTGAGATGCCAGACAAACGTGTGGTTCCTGAAGAGGGGCAGCAGCCTTTTCAGTAGTTGCAGGGGTAACAGTCTGGATGATTGATTGATCTGGACTTGCAACATTAACCAAAATGGCCTTGCTGCGCTGGTACTGCGAATGGCTGAAAGCAAGGGGAAACTACAGCCGTAATTTTTCCCGAGGGCATGCAGCTTTACTGTATGGTTAAATGATGACGGCGTCCTCTTGGGTAAAATATTCCGGAGGTAAAATAGTCCCCCATTCGGATCTCTGGGCGGGGACTACTCAAGAGGACGTCGTTACCAGGAGAAAGAAAACTGGCGTTCTACGGATCGGAGCGTGGAATGCCAGATCCCTTAATCGGGCAGGTAGGTTAGAATATTTTAAAAAGGGAAATGGATAGATTGAAGTTAGATATAGTGGGAATTAGTGAAGTTCGGTGGCAGGAGGAACAAGACTTTTGGTCAGGTTATAAATACAAAATCAAATAGGGGTAATGCAGGAGTAGGTTTAATAATGAATAAAAAAATAGGAGTACAGGTAAGCTACTACAAACAGCATAGCGAACGCATTATTGTGGCCAAGATAGACACAAAGCCCATGCCTATTACAGTAGTACAAGTTTATATGCCAACTATCTCTGCAGATGATGAAGAAATTGATGAAATGTATGATGAGATAAAAGAAATTATTCAGGTAGTGAAGGGAGACGAAAATTTAATAGTCATGGGTGACTGGAATTCGAGAGTAGTAAAAGGGAGAGAAGGAAACGTAGTGGGTGAATATGGATTGGAGGAGGGAAATGAAAGAAGAAGCTGTCTGGTAGAATTTTGCACAGAGCATAATTTAATCATAGCTAACACTTGGTTCAAGAATCATAAATGAAGGTTGTATACATGGAAGAATCCTGGAGATATTAGAAGGTATCAGATAGATTATATAATGGTAAGACAGAGATTTAGGAACCAGTTTTTAAATTGTAAGACATTTCCAGGGGCGGATATGGACTCTGACCACAATCTATTGGTTATGAACTGTAGATTAAAACTGAAGAAACTGCAAAAAGGTGGGAATTTAAGGAGATGGTATCTGGATAAACTGACTAAACCAGAGGTTGTATAGAGTTTCAGGGAGAGCATAAGGGAACAATTGACAGGAATGGGGGAAAGAAATACAGTAGAAGAAGAATGGGTAGCTCTGAGGGATGAAGTAGTGAACGATCAAGTAGGTAAAAAGACGAGGGCTAGTAGAAATCCTTGGGTAACAGAAGAAATAGTGAATTTAATTAATGAAAGAAGAAAATATAAAAACACAGTAAATGAAGCAGGCAAAAAGGAATACAAACGTCTCAAAAATGAGATCGACAGGAAGTGCAAAACGGCTAAGCAGGGATGGCTAGAGGACAAATGTAAGGATGTAGAGGCCTATCTCACTAGGGGTAAAATAGATAATGCCTACAGGAAAATTACAGAGACCTTTGGAGAAAAGAGAGCCACTTGTATGAATATCAAGAGCTCAGATGGAAACCCGGTTCTAAGCAAAGAAGGGAAAGCAGAAAGGTGGAAGGAGTATATAGAGAGTCTATACAAGGGCAATGTACTTGAGGACAATATTATGGAAATGGAAGAGGTTGTAGATGAAGATGAAATGGGAGATACGATACTGCATGAAGAGTTTGACAGAGCACTGAAAGACCTGAGTTGAAACAAGGCCCGGGAGTAGACAACATTCCATTGGAACTACTGACGGCCTTGGGAGAGTCAGTCCTGACAAAACTCTACCATCTCGTGAGCAAGATGCATGAGACAGGTGAAATACCCTCAGACTTCAAGGAGAATATAATAATTCCAATCCCAAAGAAAGCAGGTGTTGACAGACGTGAAAATTACCGAACTATCAGTTCAATAAGTCACAGCTGCAAAAAACTAACGCAAATTCTTTACAGACGAATGGAAAAACTGGTAGAAGCTGACCTCGGGGAAGATCAGTTTGGATTCTGTAGAAATGTTGGAACACGTGAGGCAATACTGACCTGACGACTTATCTTAGAAAATAGATTAAGGAAAGGCAAGCCTACATTTCTAGCATTTGTAGACTTAAAGAAAGCTTTTGACAATGTTGACTGGAATACTCTCTTTCAAATTCTGAAGGTGGCAGGGGTAAAATACAGGGAGCGAAAGGCTATTTACAATTTGTACAGAAACCAGATGGCAGTTATAAGAGTCGAGGGGCATGATAGGGAAGCAGCGGTTGGGAAGGGAGTGAGACAGGGTTGTAGCCTGTCCCCGATGTTATTCAATCTGTATATTGAGCAAGCAGTAAAGGAAACAAAAGAAAAATTCAGAGCAGGTATTAAAGTCCATGGAGAAGAAATAAAAACGTTGAGGTTCGCTGATGACATTGTAATTCTGTCAGAGACAGCAAAGAACTTGAAAGAGCAGTTGAACAGAATGGACAGTGTCTTGAAAGGAGGATATAAGATGAACATCAACAAAAGCAAAACGAGGATAATGGAATGTAGTTGAATTAAGTCGGGTGATGCTGAGTCAATTAGATTAGGAAATGAGACACTTAAAGTAGTAAAGGAGTTTTGCTATTTGGGGAGCAAAATAACTGATGATGGTCGAAGTAGAGAGTATATAAAATGTAGACTGGCAATGGCAAGGAAAGCGTTTCTGAAGAAGAGAAATTTGTTAACATCGAGTATAGATTTAAGTGTCAGGAAGTCGTTTCTGAAAGTATTTGTATGGAGTGTAGCCCTGTATGGAAGTGAAACATAGACGATAAATAGTTTGGACAAGAAGAGAATAGAAGCTTTTGAAATGTGGTGCTACAGAAGAATGCTGAAGATTAGATAGGTAGATCACATAACTAATGAGGAGGTATTGAATAGAATTGGGGAGAAGAGGAGTTTGTGGCACAACTTGACAAGAAGAAGGGACCGGTTGGAAGGACATGTTCTGAGGCATCAAGGGATCACAAATTTAGCATTGGAGGGCAGCATGGAGGGTAAAAATCGTAGAGGGAGACCAAGAGATGAATACACTAAGCAGATTCAGAAGGATGTAGGTTGCAGTAAGTACTGGGAGATGAAGAAGCTTGCACAGGATAGAGTAGCATGGAGAGCTGCATCAAACAAGCATCAGGACTGAAGACAACAACAACAACAACAACAACAACAACAACAATACAAGTAAATGTAAAAAAAAACTATTTATTTTTTACTAAAAATGTGCCAGAAACCCTTTCCCAGTAATAATAAGCGACATTTTAATCTTCTAATCTGCCATAATTATGGAACTACATAAGTAATGTGATTTATCCTAGTTAGAGAATGTGTGATGGTTGTGGGGTCAGTCGCTGACCCCTCCCATTGGCGTTGGCCAGCGCAACACAGTATTGGTATGCAACTGTTAAACATGCATTTAATTACCACACTTTAATGCCCCTTTGGAAAAAGTGTGTTTCTACATCATCTTTTTAGATACATCCATTTTTAATTTTCCAATCTTGTAACTCTTTGTGAAGTACTTTGCATTTACAAATGCTTATACTTCAGACCTTTGGTTTCCTCCCACAAAGATCTCTCTTGTGCTACAAATGTCAGTTCTTATGTATAATTTATCAACTTCACACAATTCATTATTAGTATGCCAGAAGCTCAGAAGATCATTATTACGTACTTATTGAAATTAGGGTTCCATTATTTCATAGCTTCCACATCTTACCTTTTAAATTATGCATTCAGGAAAATAAATGTGATACACAACCATCATATAAAAATGACCACCTACCTCCTTCTGCTGTTTCATTATCCCAAGCAATGGCTTTCATTTCTTCAATCATTTTGGAGTACTTGTAATCGAGGCACTCCTGGCCATACGCGTCTAACAGTAATGAATTTACAGCAGCATATCTGGAGACAGGCTGCCCTATACTATCATTTACCATGATATTGCACACAACATCAATTGTAATATTAGTTGCTTTGGCACCTTCAAACTGACGATTGTCTTTATTGTACTGAACAACTCCAGCAAAATTGCTTGCTAATGACTCAAACAAGTTTGACAAGTCATTTTTTATTTTAGGGTTTATTGGATCACATAACCTGAAATCAGAAAAATAACCAAATAATATTTGCTGTGTAAATAATCCATTTTGAACAAGTTTATTTGCACAAATTGATTTCAAGACTTCAAAGTCTTTGTTAACTGGATTTTTACATAGGGGGGAAAAAACTATAAAGTGTGATAAAATATTAAACACAAAG